>NC_066359.1:5170000-5816667 GCF_024516045.1 Bombus affinis
TTCTCTTCAATATCCTTTTATATGTATTTAATATTTATAGAATAATTAAATAACAATATGATAATTAAGCGAAAATAAAGATATATATATTTGATATTAATTAAATAATAAAGTAATATTTAATACAGTAAATACAAAATCGATTACCTTCGCTATTTTGTTTTTTCTACTCTGCATTTCAGATTGTAAATTATTAATCGAGCTACTCATACTTGATTCTATTTCATTGTGAGCTTTCTTCGCTTTTTCCTGCTGTTGTTCGAATTCTCGACACTTTTGTCTCAAACTCTGCACCTCTACAATATTAAAAATTTTCGAATACTTTATTTTAGTATGTTTTATATTCTTTTTTACTATATCTTGTTATACATATATATTTTTCTTACCATTTATTAATGGGACCAATTTCGCTTTAAAAGCAGATACGTTCCGACCCAACTGAAGATTCATTGAGGATGCATTTTCCTCCGTGAAATCGACTGGAATATTTTTTTTTACAGTTTCCAGTCTCTCTCTCGCCTGATTGCATTGATTATACTAATAATATCAATATTATATTAATACACTAATAAATACTATACTAATTATTATCCAAATCTTTGTTTAAAAATCGTATGATAAAGTACATACCTGATTTTCTAAAATGGTGGCTGTTCGATGCAAAACACTGTTTTCTGCATTAAGCCATGTCAATTCGGACTTACAATGTTTATAAAGCGTTCCTCTAGTTTTTAAACGATTTATATACTTTTTTAACTCCTCCCCTTTAGGTATAACATCTTCTACCACCATTTTTGACAGCTCATGCTTCTCTTCCAATTTTACTTGCAGCTCTTGTAAAGAACTCATCGTCCTCTCTAATTTTTCAAGGATGTTTCTTTTTATATTTGCAACTGCGGCTGCTTGTTGTCGAAATGGTTCAATCTTATCAATATTGCTTTTCGAGATCTAGACAAATTTTATTAGCGAATATAAATTATAACTAGAAATAAATGAATTTTATTCTTGTTCAATTTAATGAATAAGAATTATAATTTTATAAATTACGAATATATTGATAAATAAAAGATTTATCCATGAAACGAATTATGTATTATTTTACCTTAAATTCTACCAAATTCTGAATCTCTTTGCCTATACTATCCAATTTATTTCGTAAAGCCGTTATTTGATCCGGACCCAAATACGAATACTGTTTCACTGCGTTCAAAGCTTTTATGTGATCTTTTCTTGTGTGTATTTCCGCAGGTAGCTTTTCATCTGTGACTATAGTTTGAACAGTAATCACTTCAGATAAATGTTGCAATAATGACTGAACAGTAATTTCATTCTCATCTTTCTTCAGAATTTGTAATTCTCTTTCCAATCTTTGTAAGTTAGTCTAAAATTGTTATTCGTTATTTAAAAATTTCTACTAGAATTACATTAAATATATTAAATTACAATGTTCCGTGTGTAACTATTATAATTTTAATCATTGTACATCGAATGATCCTACGTGAAAATAAAGTCTGGTATGGAAAAATTTTATTCTATATCATCGACTTATTTTTTCATGCAAAATCATCTCTTTGTTAATTACACTATGATTAGTAAGACACCATTGCTGAATTATAAAATAATCTTGATATGAGTTATAAATATTATTATAAATCTGAATTATTTAGTGTCTCTACTTGTAATCTGGATATTATTTCTTTTTCTTGCTCCTCTTGCAACGCAAAATCGCGTTCCTTGTCTTTCTCTACTCGCAAGGCTCGAGCAGCATCCAACAAGTGTATCCCGCTTTCAGCTTTCGTTCTCATCTTCTCTATACGTATAGTTACCGCCTAAATTAATACAAAATTGAGATTAATTTCCAGAATAAAAATAAACGAATAAAAACCTACAAATAAGTATTTTCTTACTTCTTTCTCCTTCTCCATCGTTTTTAAATCAGCAGTGAGCTCGCTAGCATTTTCAAAATTCTAAACTCATGGGCAAAAAAATTAGGAAGATCTTAGAAATGTTTCATCAACGGGAAATAAATATAATATCATTGTTACATTGCAGATATTTATACAATTGTTTATATTTATGCGACTATTTATATTATATTATATATTTATTAACGCAATTAAAGAAACGGAATTTAAATACATACATGTAGATTTGTTACTGAATATCAGATCGACTGCTTCATTTTCGATATTTTACTTTAAATTTCATAAATATATTGATGCATAAACATCCGCAGTTTAATCATCGAGATCCTTTACCTTCCTCCCGATCTCCCTTTCCTTGTGCGCTGCTTTGAATCTATCGATCAAACTTGTGTATTGCTCGTACAAAGCGGAGACTTCTGGATCGCCTAAATACTCAGCAGGAACCTCTAACTAATTAATGATAATGAAATCACTCGATGGAAATAATTTTAAGAAAATAAAATCACATACATATACGGTGTGTCGAAACAGTAATAAGACTGATCTCGTTTCTTAGAAACTGGTAATAATCATCAAAACTCAACTTTACAAGCCATAACATACATCCATACTTTAGCTTTTGTATCAACTATAACTTACTAGCTTTAGCATATACGACTGTTTTGAATAATATATATTATATAATAGTATTATATATATATATTATGATTATCTGATTCTCAAGAATTTGTACAGCATCTTCGGCAATGTATTAGCTTCCTAAGGATTCTATTTTAAAGGGAACAAAGTTTGTTTGTACTTGATATTTATAAATATTTTTAGAAAATCAGCCGTGTTATTTTTCTAGTACACCTTGTACATGAAGATGCAATATACCTTCACTAGGAAACGTGATAAGTAAGCTCTCTTTCGAACTATGTTTATATGAGACAGAAGCCAGGTCAGGATGGGGTGTATGGTATCAGGATCTCCGCGAATCAAGCCCTGCCTATATACATATAAGAAACCACCATAAATAGAAGTACTTAAGTAGTCTCTTAGAAAAAAATTCCTAAGACAAAATGATAAAGAGTGAGACTGTGAATTTTTATACATTTATGGGAAATCTAAGGGTGCAAAAGTAAATAACAATGAGCTGTATATAGTATGCAAGAAAATAGAAAATATTCAAAGTATAGTATCTATTATAATATTTAATGAGCACAATAATTCTCTATCCAGGTCCCAATTCTATGAATTATATTCATATAAAAAATGATCAATCTGTGATCAGTCAAAAATATAAACTTGCATAAATATTCACAGCCTAGATAGTCTTTTAATATTAGCTACATTAAATCTTAACCCTGCTATTCTCCTTGGATCTACACTTTCCCAAAATGAAAATTCTAATTCAATAAATACCAGTAACTCTAATTCAAATCGTTCTACTCTAATACTAGTTCAAAAAATGCTATTAAAATATATATAAAATATTTAAAGATTTGGTTTCAGAATACAGTAGTAGAAAGTAGTTTGAAATTTTAAAAGGAGATACTTGAAGTAGCAAAGAGAACAGTAGGATTAAAGAACTTTGTCCAAATGAAATATAAAAATTCTTGCCTAAAGGTCACAGGGTCTGTTTGAGGCTGATAATGAAGAATACGGAGAATAGACAGAATATAGATGGAGATCTCTTCAGGAGTTTCATTCTTTGTATCACTGGCATCGACATTCTGATCCTGTATTTTAATCAATACTTCTTTCAATACCTACAATGCAATTAGCATGAACAAACCAGTCATTGATAACATCATTTGAATTAATTGAAAAGTGAAATCTCATGAAATCAAATAACAAATTGAACTATCGATTGAAGTCAACTTGATCAACTCTATCAACTTTCTGTAAATTCCACAATCGCTCATGTACACTAAAACACTACCTTCTAGCCATCAAGTAGCATAGAAATTACTATTGATTTTAACACAGGTAGACTTAATACATGTTTTTCCTGTGACCTTCAATTTATGGAGTCAATCAGTATGACCTCTGAGCAGTTAAATTCTTACTTGAACCAATTCCTCTGAGCTTAAGGAATTGAAATAAATGACACTGTAACTACGTCCCAGCAGCTTGTTCACCTCAATTACAATGAACTTAGTATTTTCCCTCATTATGTACCAAACTTTGGCTCCTGTTCCTTTAGTTCTTACTCAAAACTTGGGAGCAACTGGAGAAATGTTTTGTTGTGATTTGATTGTCGTCTTGGCAACTGTGTCACCTAGGTTCTCTCTTCTTCTGAAAGCATGCAAAACTATACGTAGAGGGATTCTTTTGGTAAGGTATACACTCGAATCAGGTGAAGCTTCTGCGTTGACCTTTCCGCTCAAATTTAGTCGCTAATTAAATCTGATACACGATCCAGTATCGATGACTCTCGAAAGATCATTTAATTTTCAACTTAGTGTAATTGTTTGATGCAACTTTTGTATGTAATATCGATTTTACTGACTTAATAGACGCTACGCATTAATTAATAATTCAATAAGGAGATACCATGTATAGAAAGGACCGATAAAATTGATACAATTAATCGTTAAATACATTTTACAAAATATTGAATACTTTCAACTACAAATAATAAAATATAATAAAATTATTATTTAATAAATTATTGTATTATAATAATATTATTATATACAATAATTATTATATAATAATAATAACATTATTACATATTTATATATTATATTCTAATCTATATACAGAAAAGAAATTTTTTTTACTTTTTTACTAATATTTTATAGTAAATAATTATGATACAAACAATATTATAATATAATTATAAATAAACAGATAGAATATTCTCAATGTAGTTTAAGAATCATAATTAGCTTTATTTTAAAAAAAGACGTCGAGGCACACAAAATTATAATTAGCAGCGACGAGGATTGCATTGCCTCGTTCTTCTTTCGTTTCTCTTTTAGATATATTTTCAAACATAACGTACGAATTTTCTTTCTTTAATTTTATCATATAAAATTGCAAGTGCTTCCACTTTTTTCTTTTTCTTTCTGTTCGGTAATCACGCAGTCCTGATATACATAAAAAAAACTTGGGAATTGGTTGATGAATTATTCACTCCACGTTTAATAACACAGTGAATATATATATATTTGAAATCTTATGGGAATTGATGGTTCATCAGCAATGTGTGAATTGATCTGAGCACAGCTTTGTTTTTTTCGCAATACTACACTTTTTCAAATTCTCCTATTTAACAAACTTCAAACACTAAATAAGTGTATCAGTTCTTCTCAATGTATTCTTTACAGATGCCACTATTCTTCATTCATTTTATGTGCGTTAATACGTAAAAAAAAAGAAGATACATCGAAGATGAGACCAAAGGGAATACGTTCACCTGAACATTTAGATTGGATTATAATCAAAAAGCGTGTAATTAATTCTGTCCCGCTTCTGCTATCTTTCTCTCTCTCTCTTTAGATGTAATTTGTCGTTTAAAAGGGCAACGTTCTCTGTTAAACTTTTATAATAATATTGCGTATTATTATAAAAAAATGCGTATTATTATAAAAAAGAACCATGCAAGTCATATACTTGTGACGATGTTTAATAATCAGTCTAAAATTTGAACAATGTAGCAACGTTGTGATAATCAAATACTGCATGAAAAATCGTTTTAAGATTGCACTATATATAAATAGTATAATATATATGTATAATCTATATTTTATCATATATATAAGTACCGTAATATTGGGTATTGGGTGTTACATAAAGGATAGAATTTAATGAGTTGAATATATCTGTTCCTCTCTTTTTTCTTTTGGAAAGAAGATGAAGAAAATATAGAAAGAAAGAAAGAAAGGAAGAAAGTTAGAAAGAAAGAAAGAAAGAAAGAGAAAAAGAAAGAAAGAAACAGAAAAAGAAAATAATTCCCTAAATGTATATTGCCTTAAGAATAATACATTTTGCAAAATTCCGTGTGCACAATATAAAAAAAACTAGAATTATGACAATGACTCGATTTGAATATTATGCAACATCTTACTTAGCACTGTGTAAATTTAAATAATCGTTACGTTTAAATTTATCATCAACGCGATAGCGGGTCCATAACTAAGCTTTCTTTCTCGTCAGCCTCACTTCCAGATTTTTTTTTTACAGAAGTGTCACAGAATTCAAACGAATCGAAGATGATTTCGTTAACCACTTCTGTTTTGCACAGCATCACAGAATAAAGGGACAATTTACAACATTACATAAAATAATAATGATCGCAGCAATCAATCAAGGTTTGGCTTAGATTCATTATTGATGACTACTGAATACAGTTCTCCTCAAGCATAGTAAGATAATAAAAACCATACATGTAATTTGTATGAATGTTACATTATACTTAGGTGCATTTAGTGTATTAAACACTAAAAATTTATTAATTTAAAATCGCCAGTATTGAACTCAACCTCACATTATATATACCTAATATAAAACAAGAACACAACAAATTTTCTGGCATACATGATACATTTTAACATGTAAGATTGTATGTCAATTGATTTTCTTTCACTTTTTTTTCATTTCTTCTCATTCAGTTAATCATCTCCCTACCCTTTTTTTTCTCTCCGTAGTTTCTACAGAATTTTTCATTGTCTTATCTCCTGAGATAAGTAAAACAGCAAAGTCAATAGTACCAATGATCATTATATACTTTTATACTTCTTTGTTTAACTGGGAGTGCGTATTTTTTTTTTGCTTGAAATCAAATTTCCATTATACACAATATTGTAATTTTTCTTACAGACGGTGACGTGATTTAAGGTATTTCCATGTAGCGTGTGTGAAGGGAGGAAGAAAGGTTTGTGATTACAGAATAGACTCCAATTTATCCACTTTTGAAGAGAAGGATCGCTACTTGACCCAAGTAAAAATAGATAAAATGTCTTGTTTCATGTGTTACATAGCTTCCAAAGTTACGGCCTACGATGCAATGCCACGTTGGATTATATTTTTTATCAAATTCTTTCTTAATGAAGGCAGCAATGTCCTGAAATAAAAATATATAATTAATCTATTATATTTCATACATTTATTTCTCTAATTCTCTTATTTATTATATCTAAATAAAGTACATTATATTCAAATTCAGATACGTGTACCATTTCTCATCATACACGCAATATCTGTGATATCATTCAAGTCTCAATCTATACATACCTTTTCTATATTGTATTTTTCAAGGGCTTGAGTTGCACAGTCAACAGCATCCTGCTGCATCTCCTCAGACATATCAGCATTTTTTATCACAGCCTTTCTGTCTGACATTTTGATAGCTCTGAAACATACAGAAAGCAAGAAAAGAAAAAACCTGAATACACCTTTCTGTGCATCTTTCCATTGGAAAACATTCAATGTAAAAAATGCTAAGAGGCTAGCAATTTTTCTCTTTCTTTACACTGAAGGATGAAAAGAAAATACTAATTACGGTTACTGAGAGAACTATAAATTGAACCTGGGAAAACGAATGCGCGCAATTTTGACAGTAGCATATATGTCATTAGCCGGCATAATAATCCATCGAGCAGTCATTAGAAAACCCAGAGGATGATTAGATGTGTAATGATTGCAATACAAAATAATCGCAGAGAGTAAAGAGCTGCGGTGGCGAAACGCGGGAGGACAATGTTTTATCGATATGCGACGAAACGAGAATAATAATTCGTTTACACGCAATGCATCGTAACCAGGCCATGATAACGGCGGCTATTTGAAAATTAACATCGCGCTAAGTATAATGGTGATTAGATGAAATCAGAAAAGTTGACTTTTGACATAAGAGATGGGTTCCGGTCTAAAATATGAAAAAAAAAAATAGATTTTCCATTTGTATAACACATCGACATACCTTTTCAAATAACACGTTCACCAACTGATACACAAGAAAACGATCGTTATATTCTGGCCCCGGCGGTAATGTGTACTTATTTTTTTCTATGTGAACTGATTTACACAAAAATTTAGCTCGCTCAAGCCGACACCGACTATTCCTCGATTGAGTTCAAGACTGAAGTGCCCGTACTGCGATCCTGCCCACTGATTGGCCCGCGATTAGGGTCTTCTATCACGGTCTTCTATCAACCCAGAATGCATTGCTGGTAGCAACCCGCGTAAACATAAATTCGAGTAATCGATATGGAAACTCTTTCAACGAAAATTACAATCGTACGGCGATACTCTTTTTGTTTTTCATCGATTCAATTTTTATTCCCGTTACAAAATTGAATTTAGAGAGATTGTATAGAGTAACCTATAAATACAGTAATGAACAAAAGTGTTAGGATAAACTAAGTTAGTTTATAGAATTTTAAAAGTTAAGGTCCTTTGTTCAATTTCCCTGTAAAATGTAAGAAATATGAGTTGAAAATTATGATGACATTGATTTTGATTCCTACAAGAAATTAAATAGAACCTTGGTTTTGAATGTCTGTTACACGAAACTGATATTTCTGTTTCAGTTACAATTTTTATAGTAGTTTTCATGTCGCTCCTAAATTATCGTTTATGGATTCGAAACATTCGATTCTTGTATCGATTTTTCGATATTTCAAATTTAAATTTCGATAAAAATATAGAATGTTTTTTACTATTCAGTTATATTGTATATCCACTGAATGATAATGAATAGACTGCGTATTTTTATACATTTATAGGAAATTTTTAATTTGTAAAATTGCACATAATACAAAAAAATATATAAAATATCTGAAGTATAGTGCTAGAATATTTGGTAGATAGAACTACTTTAATTCTATAAAAATCTTCAGTTTAATAATAAACCATGGCATATATTTAGATATATTTAAATTCGAAAGTTACATATGTTTTACAGATTTCTACAGAATTTTATAAGAAAATCTGAATACAACTAATTTCAAAGCAAAAAACGAAACAATAACAGTTTTTTCGAGGTAAATGTCCAAATATTTTCGCCAGTTACTATATGTATATCTACACAAATGTATAGACAACTGTAGAAAACAAAAAATTCAATTTTACTAAATGTTTATTTTATTACAAGTAACATCTACTCTAAACTAAGAACTGAACTAGGAAAGAATAATCCATCTTTTGTCTGTAAAATTATAATAACAAAAGTACATATTGAATTTTTTCTTTCCTCGCATTTCATAAATTAGAAACCAAATTTGTTTCTACAATTCAAATTTTGTGAATTCGCTAATACAATATCGTTCTAAAGTTGAAATAGGTTATGCGAATTTTACGATATTTTAAACTTGTCAAATATACAGTACTTCGAAATATCGACGGAGACATGCACGACACGCGAAAATGTTATTATAATACCCTTGCAAAGCTAAATTACAGACAATTTGCCAGTCAATATCAATAATGCCAATAAATAACGTGTTTGTAAATGAAAGGTATTTGTCTTTCCTATTTATTTTCAATCGTACACAGAAAATATTTCAATATTCCTAATGATTTGACTGTAGACTTTTATGCAAATTCATATCTTTGAGAATATAATTAAAAGTGTAAAACTTCATTAGAAAATTGTTTTACTTGTTAAGTATTATAAAAAGCATTATAATCTGGATATTTCATACGTGCATTCTATGCAATTTGGCACTTTTAAATTTTCTTTAAATGCATAAAATTCCATAGTTTATTAATGATTTTATGTACACAAAAGTTATTTAAATTTGTTAACGTAAAAATATAATACCTTCTGATACCAAACAAATTTTTTTAAACTGAATAACTAGGTTCATTACGAGGTGGCGCTGGGTCGAAACGAATTAGATTATTACTTTCCTCACAAGGTAGCGCCACAACAAAGATATATAACACGTTTACTAACATAATCCTACTTCATATACATACACGCCACTTAAGCGCGATATCTTTCTACAAGTGGTTCGTTTTATGTATTTGCAAGTATTCAATCAGCTGACTGTGACAACAGGAACGTACCTACATTTTAACAATTTCTTCAAATTTTCGATTTTTCTGTGATGCTATATTTCAATGAATATCTATGAAAATTTTTACTGTAAGATATATACTATGAATATATGTAGTCTTGAGTTATTTATATAAATTTTTTACTTATTATATTTAAACTAACTTTATATATCAATATACGTGATATTGGCATGTGTCTGCTGGTCCAAGATGCGCATGCGCAAGAAGTCCCCGATAATCTCGGAGAATCCTTTATTAAGGGAGGCTTTTACTCGATGATGCGTTAGTGTTGTTTCTGCCAGTAGTGTTACGCAGAAAATTCGGGAAAAAGAAACTTCCTTTTCTGAACTTTGTTTGCTAAGATTCCTATTTCAAACAAGAGTTAGAAGCTTGTTTGAAAATGTACCGTGCTTTGTGCCTTTGTGCTCTCATAGCACTAGCCAATGCTGATTTGCAGAGGTAAATATAACAATTTTTTTTAAACAAAGAACATGACTTTCTATAATTGGCTCAGTTATTGTATTATTTATCATACATCGAGGCAAATTTTTAAATAATTTAATAATCGTCACATATTCCTCCAATTGTACTTGTTTGTATAAAATGAATAATCATTTTTGAAATGAATTTCATGTGTGATGTTTTGTAAATATAGCTTCAATGATTTTCATAAGTTGGCTTTCTGTGGTCTTCTTTTATCCCCCTAAAGAGGATACATTTCTATCCTCTTTTTTATTCTAATATCATTGCCCATCGTTCTTCATATTCTTGAACATTAAAAATTTATCAGGATCAGAATCTCCCTCACATTTTAATACATACTTAAGTTATATATCAATATAAAGGTTTTTCAAAAAATAGAGAATTATTATTTAATGATAAATTGCTATTTACTTTTATATAAAATTTTGTTGCAAAAACTTGTTTGCAGGAGACTACAATGTTTCTTTATAGACTTAATTAGGAATTGCTAATGTAGATTTCAAAAATATATTTTTTGTTTCTTTCAAGAATTACTCTGCATAAGATAGACACTGTTAGGAAACAATTCAAAGAATATAACACTGAAGTATACCAAGCACACATGGTGCAAGGAAATTTTCCTCAGCCAGAACCTCTTTCCAACTATCTGGATGCTCAATATTATGGTGTCATTAGCATTGGAACTCCCTCACAAGATTTTAAAGTAATCTTTGATACTGGTTCCTCAAACCTCTGGGTTCCTTCCAAAAAGTGTCATCTTACCAATATCGCTTGCAGTGAGTATATTGTCAAAACTTATAAAAACTTTAAAGATCTTTTGTTTCACTTCTGTAATTCATAATTTATTTACTTGAATTATATAAGCTATGGCGTATGATAGATCATAACTTAAAAATATTATGAAAATTATATACATAAAGTTATACTGAAATTATATACTGAAAGTTTAACTTGTAGGTTAAATGATAAAGAAACAGTAATAATAATATTGAGTAATTTATAAATTGTTATTACTTCTAACAGATTTTAGATGATTAGATTTTAGAATCTAAAAAGAATGGATATGATAACACTGTAACATAATATATCAGCACTATGAAGTGCAACTTCATCTCTGAGATAATGATAGTACTACACTTCAAGTACTTATAAATTAATTGCGAAATTAAAAACTTCTCTGTACGATTAAGATCAAATTATCTCTTTTTATAATATTGCTATCACTGTCATTATTACAATTAAAACTTTATCTTTTAGATAATAATACTACTACATATAGAATGTTTATAAATCAGTAAAAGAATTAAAGATTTTTTTATGTGACTAAGATAATGTTATCTCTTTTAAATTTGTTGTTTTCTTTAAATTTGACACAAATACTATATATTTTTTTCAGAGTTGCATCATAAATATGATAATACCAAATCGTCCACGTACAAGAAGAATGGTACTGATTTTGCCATCCGTTATGGCTCTGGAAGTCTCTCTGGGTATCTGTCTACTGATGTTGTGAATGTAAGTATTTACATGCAGATAACAGAGTATTTATTCTTTTCTTACAACTATTGATTTTGCTTCCCACGATTTTCCAACCATTATCTATAAATAACAATAAAAAATATATCGCCTAATCATGTGATTTAATTTCCTTCTAACTTTGTATATCCTCATATATTTTTTCGTGAATATTCACGTCTATCACTCAGCTGCATGTAATCAAATTAATCGAATTAAAAGAGGAAGTTAATTGAAGAATAACTATGTTTGATACAGGTTGCTGGACTGAAAGTCTCCGATCAGACTTTCGCCGAAGCTTTGAGCGAACCGGGAATGGCTTTCGTCGCCGCTAAGTTCGATGGTATCTTGGGTATGGCCTACTCTAAAATTGCTGTCGATGGCGTAACACCTGTCTTCTACAACATGGTCAAACAAGGATTGGTACCTCAGCCCGTTTTCAGTTTCTACCTGAACAGGTAGAATCAAAAATTATTCAAAATGTCACAGAGGAAACGGAAAAAATAAAAATCTTATTTATTAATTCATCTCAGAAACCCTGACGACAAAGCTGGTGGAGAATTGATCTTGGGAGGCTCAGATCCAAATCATTATGAAGGTCCATTCACTTATGTCCCAGTCGACAGGAAAGGATACTGGCAATTCAGGATGGACGGGTATTTATTAAATTTGTGAAAATAACTTTCGTAGTCCTAGAGAACAATGTGATTAATGATAATACGAATTTTAGAATCAAAGTAGGATCCCAACATTTGGCAATCTGCCAAAAAGGATGCGAAGCTATTGCTGACACAGGTACCTCCCTCATCGCTGGACCAGTCAAAGAAGTCGAAGCCATCAACAGTGCTATTGGTGCTACTGCCATTGCAGCTGGAGAAGCCATGGTAGACTGCAGTTCCATTCCTAACTTGCCTACGATTAATTTTGTATTGGGTGGCAAATCTTTCCCTCTAACTGGAAAGGACTATGTCTTGAAGGTAAGATAAATATCTTTTAATCTAAATATCTGTCAAGTATTACCGGAAGAAAACTTCATGATATAAAGAATTTCAACTTTGAAATGATTTAATAATGGTCTTGCTTTTTCTATCAAAGGTTACACAATTTGGTAAGACTGTCTGCCTCAGCGGATTCATGGGAATGGACATTCCTGAGCCAAACGGCCCACTATGGATCTTGGGAGATGTTTTCATTGGTCGTTATTATACCGAGTTCGATATGGGAAATAACCGTGTCGGTTTTGCTAAGGCAAAATAGGTTTATCTAATGTGATATGTTAAGATAAGCTTTTAAAGTATATACTTTTTCTTATATATCTATTTTAGCGTCATATTATGTTTATACGTCTTCTGTAATATTTCCAATAATTTCTCTGCTTATCGTCTGTATAATATGTATAATAGCTTTACGAGATAAAAATAAATGTAATAAATGCGCCGTCATGAGCATAAATAATATGCAAAACCTGCCTTATAACAAAATGTATAATATATTACGAAGACGAAAATAATAAATCTTTTTCATGTTACTCCTTGCGTTTTTTCTCCATTTACAGTCAATAATGACCACTAAAATCCGAACATCCGCAAAAATATTATCTATACATATAACAAGACAGTAGAAAGATTGTATCTATACATTAAACAAAAAAAAAAAATAAAATAGTCATCCACAAGCAGCTCATAATCTCAATCTGTCCTGCAGAAGCTGAGAAATAGCCTGGAATCTGAATTATATACACTCCCATGTTTGGTAGATATTAAACAACGATAATTTATGTCGTGTTTCTCCTAAAATTCAGCCCTTTTATAATTCAATATTTTTAATTACGAAGAATAATCAAACTGTTAATATAAAAATATGTACGTACTGCATTCATAAAAATTCATCTGCTTAAAAATTGTTCCGTATAGTCCACGCGAATAAAGTCATAGGTAAAAATTAGTGAATTATAATTTATGTATACACATATGAAATATTTGAAGGTGCAAACGTGCACACAGTGTATATAACGCAAAAATATAAGAATGATACAAATTCTTATTTAAACCTCATTTTCTTAGGTCAGGTATAGTTTTTAAATATATCACAGAGTATAATAAATAGTAATAATAATAATAGTGTCATATACCAATATATAAATTACAATATATATATATGTAAAATACTGAACTAACCCCAATAAATATATAAATCATAAATATATAAATATATAAATAATATATAAATAATAATGCATGAAAGAATAGGATATGTCATTTATTTCTCTTCTTTTCTCTTTACCGCGTGAAGTGCATAATTGATCGCCGTTGAGGTCCTCCAAGACCACTCTCTTTTCAAAGGATTGTAAAATAGTCCATGAATCAATTTTGTCTTGCAACCACCTAAAAAAGGGTCAAAGCTTTAATTGATAAAAGTTTGTAAAACCCCCTTAATATTATCAATGAAAGATAATATACATGTTTCTAATATGGACTGCATTTCGGCAGGAGTGACAAATTTATTCCAATCATGGGTGCCCTTTGGTATTAGCTTTAAAATATGTTCAGCTGTGATTATGCCTCCAAGCCACGAAGACAACGTTTTATTGAAAGTTGTAAGAAATATTGATCCTCCAGATTTTAAAGTACTTACACAGGACTGTGAAAAGCACAAAAGTATAGTCATATATACATAACCTTATTCATATTATATTAACTTTTTCTTTTTTATATAAAAAAGTTATACCTTTAAAAACAATTCCTTATTATTTACATGTTCTATAACTTCTGAAGCAACAACAGCATCGAATACTCCTTTATTAATCAATGCAAAATCTTCAATAGTTGTCTGAACATAGTTTAATTTTCCATCTAAACTAGGATCCAAAGCAGCATGTCCTTTTGCAACTGTTATTAACTCTGAAGAAGCATCAATCCCAGTCACGTTTGCTCCTGTTCTAGCTAAAGATTCCGAATATATTCCTCCACCGCAACCAACATCCAATATTTTAATCCCTTCTAATGGCAAATAAGGACATTTTATTTTGAATCCTGTATTTGCTAGACCATCTCGAACAAATTGTACTCTAAGAGGATTCAACAAATGCAAACAACTCATTTCACCATTAGTGTCCCACCATCTACTGCTTATTTTAGAATGAAACTCTACATCTGCGGGATCAACTGTTGATTGTTTTACTAGATTACATTTTTTTAACTGTTCGGTATGTTCAGATAACCTGAAATTGTAAATCAATGTTTGAATTGTAATGAATCATGAAAAAATATTAACACGTTCGTCGCCCAGCGTGATTCAGCTAAGTTTCCTGTGGGGCCCAAATCCAACCACCGGTACGTAGAACGTAAATAGAGCGACAAATGGAAATTCATTGTTTATCGCCTTCGATTCATTGTTTATTGTCTTCGATTTGTGGCGGCACTCGACAAGACAAATACCATCACTCGACACTAACTAGAGTCGGACGACGGCAGCGCAATGGTTAGCACCTTAGGTTAGGACCCAGGTTTTCGAATCCCGGCGATCGGAGTCCGATTTTTCTTCCAAGCATCAAAAAACGGAGGAAAAATCAGCAGTACCCCAGCAGTGACATCTTCTACAGTCCCTAGCGACAATTACTCCGGACGAGGACCAGTAATTAATCATCACGGACCATATTCAGATTCATTGTTTATTGCCTTCGATTCATTGTAAAGAAAAGATTATTTAATTCTGAAATGGAGAAAGCGATAAGCTTTCCAGCTAGTATTCAGAGGGATCTCATGGCAGATATCTCAAATCTTTCATTTAGTCGAGAAGCATACTTGTGAGACGTACATCAGTGATTTTTTCATCCTCAAAATGTTCAGGAAACAGTGTGAAAATATATTTAAAAGTGAGGAGAGTGGTGATGACGGAGTCTACAACTATTGTTCGAAGTGCCCAAAATCAACCCAAATGTGTTTGGAATGTTTTAACAAATACCATGCGATATAGAATAATATAAAATATTATTATCCAGAATATAAATTAATAAAGAGTATGGTATAATGTGTTTTTAATATTTTTATGTTATATATTCTATATATAATATCGTATATTTAATTAACTTGAACAAGAAGAGTGTCACCATACTTTAATGACGGGGCCCCCACGGAAGTATACCTGTCGCATAAATATGTGCGACGTGGCAACGAACGTGATAATGAAAAATGAACTTTTGTTTTAATATATCAAAAATATCAAACATATAAGTTAGTTACCGGTTTCGAAAAGTAGAGCCGGTGGATATCAGCCGTAAAGGAGTAACTTTTGTGGTTCTCATGACTGATTTTCCATAAAAATCATAATAAAGAATTTTGAGAGTGCGAGGTAACTTTGAAGACATGTTAAAACAAATGAGGTGCAGGAAAGTGAATAACGTAACTTCAAATTCGTTCCAGTGAAAGTGTACAAAATAGCAACAGTCCCGCGTGCGTTTTATAACAATCAAAACATTACACATGCCATCTATGAGTTATTGTTGGAACTAGAGTTAGTTATAGGCGAAAACAAAAAGGGAGTTTAGTGTCACTGGTCCTCTATTGCACACATTTATATACTTGAAAATTATCACTTGATGAAAGACTGCTCGACTTTTTTCAAGTCCACCCAAATGTTTGAGTTGCCCGATACCAAACGGTTCAAAAGATTCTCTCTCTCTTCGGCTCTTTCCAATTTTAGCCAGACCGTTCGACATTTTCTGAACATGCCGAGATAGTACTAGGTTGTAATATGTTACTTAAATAAATGGATTTTTAAAAAATTTGCTTATACAATCATATCCCTCGCTAAAAAAGACCATCCATTGACATCATTTCTCTATTTGTTAGTTTTTGAAATATTTTAGGAAGTACCTTAAATATCTTTTTAGTTATGCTAATAACTTCTAATGAATTTGGAGCGTCCTGCTGCATCTTGCTTCCTTATTTTTCATTCTTGTATTCGACGTACATATTTATAACAGAACGATCAAAATCAAGTTTATATGTAATCAATCAATTTGCAGAAAATGATCATTAAGAACAAAAAATATCGAACGAAGTGAAAAAGAGGTCATGATATCTGTAAAAATGCAAATAGTGACATTGTATAATGATCATTTTTCAAATATATAAACGCTGCGCGATAGTGATTAGTGACATCAAACTCCCTTTATATTTTCACCTATAACTCACACTAGTTCTAGCAGCAACCCGTCATAGATGGCGCGTATAATGTTTTGAATGCGTAGTAAGTGTATATGTGACTATGTTGCCATTTTCCATATTTTCATCGACACGAATTCCGAATTGTGTTGTTACATTTGTATTACATATATCATCACGGTGACATAATTTTTCAACAATTAGCTATCGACGATAATAGTTGCAACGACCATAATTTTCATTTATTTTTAATCAATGTCAAATATTGTGTCATTGAAAAAAATATTGAATATTGTAGCGTTGTGACATCAATAGTTACATACAAAGAACATGTTTGAAAAAATTATAGGAATGTTTTATTTCAGGAAAAAATAACACACAGAAGAAGAAAAGCTAGTTAAAAAAATTAAAGATAATTTTATTATAAAAACTATTTTAATTGTTTTAGACCTTTTTGTGTACAGCAGCTCATGAATATATCTGAACCCGTATTGAACTTCCTCAAAAAAGTATATAACCTTTTAGATTAAATATCTACTGTAACCATAAATTGCGATTGTGTGTCAGTTATTTATAAATACATATAGTATAATATATATATTATACATTATTGCATTATATATGTTATAAATATTATACTATGTATTACTTACATAATATAATTTGTAATATATATATTATAAGATATTTTAATTGTAATCTTCAATCATTGATCTTCAATTGCATTAGATATTATTCTAATCTGGAGTAGATACAAGCTTTTTTCATCAGACAGACATTGATTTTTAATGAAATTCATGCGTTTGCTTATATTACAAACTGATTAATTAAAAAGATTACTGATTAATTAGTGAATACCATTAAGTTTCAAAAAATAAATTGGACAATATGTAAATAAACCGATTGTACATCTTATTGAACCATTAAATATCTTGAAATCATTATCTTATCATGATATCTAATACTCTTGATATAGTATCTATATTTATAATTAAAATAACACATTATTTGTTATCTCAATTAATTTCCGTTAAGGTCAATAACTTTATGTTATTGACATAGATGATCGAAGATGTTTGTTCTATAATCAAGGTAAACGTAAAAACAATAAGTTTCTAATCAAACACATATCTTAATTACCAGCTCTTCATGATACATGTATAAAATAAAATAATACATCAAACATTCCACGTAGACATAAAATCTTATTAAAATTGAAATATCATACATATTCATGCAGCTTCCTTTTATAAATCAACAAATTTTTTTTATCCAATTCTTCGCCGTAACAAATTTGTCGTATAAAAAGATAATAAAATATATTACAAAATACGTAGAAGATTTTTCCAGCAAAACCCATTATAGCTATTATCTAAATCTATTATATTTTTATTTTCAATAAAATAAAATAATTTTTTGAAGGCCGAATATTGAGATATAGTTCTTTTATCCGCTACGACAATTAACTTATGCTTTGCTCTAGTTATAGCCACAGTTAATCGCCGGTGGTCCCCCAGTACTTCTAACTCCTATGTTTAAAAAATATTAATTAGACCATTATTTTTAACTTATATAAATCTATTAAACTTAAATATGTTACCTCTCTTATATCACTAAAGTTAGTTATACTTTTAGCGCATGAATAAATTATGATCTCTTTATCGCGTCCTTGATATTGATCAACAGTATTTATCTCTATATCCTCTGCAACAACTTTTTTCAATAAATTAACATGCGCTCTAAATGGTGCAATAACGCCAATATTTTCAAGATTCGCATTCACCTAAACATTAAAACAATTATACCAATATAAATTTACTATAAACGTGGCTAATTTAAATGTTATTCAACGTCACTTTTAAAAATGTTTTCACTAGTTTAGACACTATAACAGCTTCCCAAATGTTTGAGTTCACTTCGTCGCTATCTAGATATCCTTTTTCACTTAAGTTATAGTTTTCTTTTAGTTTATTGGTACATCCCGTGTTTAATACGATTACGGAGTCACTTATATCAGATGATAATACCTTCTGTATCCATTCTTCTTCTTTTGTTAAAACCTGAAATATAATCTTATTAGCTTACGAATATAACATTGAAGGGTGTTTTATTTATTACATTTACTTCTTTGGATGGTGTAACGAAAGTAGCATTCTCTATGGAAGTATCACCTGCTTCTAACATGTCATTATATGTAAGCTTATTTGCTAAGTACATTATATTTTTATTCATTCTATACTGTTTTGTTAGCTTAATAGTATTGTTTTCGCTATCCAACCGAGCAAATAAGGATTCATCTGCACCAAGTTTTCTGTGAAAAGAAGATTATTACAATTTTATAATGAAAGTGAATGAGGAGCTAAAAAATATTATCTTTGTAATCATAATTGGACTACATGTATTTGTGCGGATTTATATTTTTATTGAATGCAACTAAAAGAAACAGCCTAAGCAGAGATTTGTATTTCTACATCTATAAATGTCTCATAAATGCATAAAAATTCGAAGCCTAATTATAATGTAATACATTCAAAAGTATTCTGATAGATACCTGGCTAACTTGCTCTTAATAATTGGGGGCAATTGGTCAGGATCTCCTACAAGAATAAATTTCTTTGCACTGTATAAAGGACGTAATACAGTTGGTTGCAACACCTGCGTGCTTTCATCCACGATACATACGTCAAACATACGTCTTCCAAGAAGTGCATGATGGGCTCCGTAACAAGTTACGCCGATAATATTCTGTAAAATTATGAAGATAATTAATAAAATTAATTATAATAGGAATCACCATATCTTTAGTGCTATATGAATACCTTTAATGCTACAGAAAAAAAATTCTTTTTTAAATAAAATTATTTACAAAATACTACGCCTGGGTAAATTTTAAAACTTTTTCCTATTACCATAATCCTAGAAGTATTCAGGATGATAATTTTATTATAGAAAATATCATGTTTAGAAATAGTTCATACTTTACTAGAATACACCGCCTCTAAACTACTCGGTGTATTACAATTTGCTGTAGCGTACGCTTCACTTTTGTGTCTTAAAGATGGATGGGTCGATGATCCTAATCTCAGGAAGTCGATATTCTTGTGTAACAGTTTCAATAAAATATTGTCTACAGCACTGTTTGTATGTGAAGTAATTAACACAGAATGCCCTAGTTTATGCAGGACTTCTACTAGAGCAACTATTGTCTGCGTTTTTCCTGTACCTGGCATTCCCTTAATTAAAAGATATTCTTTCGCGGATATTGCCATTAAAACTGCTCTTTGCTGAATTTTATTTAAATTTTGTAATATCCTCGCACTTGCCTTTATGATCGGATATGGCAAACCTTTTTCAAAACATGCTGGTTTCCTGATAAAAAGACAAGTTCAACAAAAAAAGATATAAAGATTTATAAAAAGATATAAAGATGAAAATTCTACAAACTTGTCTATCACAATATCTCGTAATTTCTCGCAAATTTCACTGTCACTCATTAAACCTCCTACGTTCGCAAGATTGCCAGAAAATAAGCTGGAAGACGAGTACTTATCTATGTGGAAAAATTCGTTTATATTATACTTGGTGACATCTCTGAAATCAAATGGAAGATTATAATTCAACACAATGTTCAACAAAAAAGCTTTCTTTTTAATGTACCTTTCTAATATTAATGTAATAGAATTTTCTTTCCTTTGTGCTATAAATCCTGCGGATAAATTTATCCTTGTATTTGTGCTAACTAAAACATATTCATTATCTGAAAATTCCATATATGGAATATTAATATTTGAGAATTGTGTGTCGAGATTTGAGCGAACAAAAGTATGTCTGTATTTTGTATCGCAATCAGTAACTTTTCCTATCACTTTCAAATTACATATACAAGTTTTCTTTGCTTCCCTGGAGAAATGGAGCAATCAATTTAATTAAAAAGATCAATATAATTTTATAAAAATGATCATACAGCTTTTTACCTTTTTTCTGGGCTTAATGTCCATAGATATCTCATTACATTATTGCTCGACTGTGAACTTTCTTCCATCTGTAATAAAGAAATCCAATGCAACACATAATCGATATGACTAGGTTTGTATTTATCCAAGATTTTTTTTCCTAACTCCACTAATGGGTTTGTCTCAGATAACTGTATACTTGAATCTTTGCTCAAGTACATGCAGCATAATGTATTGTAAGTACATTTTGAACAGGCATTATGATGATTAATTGGCTCTGGTAAATCCAACATCTGCAAATCTGATTTAGAAGTTAGATTCGTTAATTTCTCACTCGATTTGGGAACAAAATAACTAGCTAAGGAGTTCCTTAATAGTATCAAGTCTCTTTTTTCAGGATGGGTACTACTAATCTCTTGTATATTATTCTCCCTGTAATAGAATGCATTGGTATTATAATTAATTTAGTAAAACTTTAATATGCTCTGGTAAGTGTTACCTAAGTATGAGTATGGTATGAGTACCTAAGATAAAGTAAAAGACCTGTATCCGTGTCTTGACCTGTAAGAGTCATCATCATGATGTAAAGAATAACTTGCGCCCTGTGCTCCAAAGAAAATGAAGGCTTCCCTGTCTTAATTTCAAGTGGCATAATTTTTTGTTTGCAATTTACTTTAACTTCTGCACTAATATCTATCTTTCCTTTTAAACCTAATTTAGGCAGCCAAATATTCTCTTCTATGTCCCTAATTTGAGCGATTCTACCTTTAAAGTTATTCTTTATATTATTTATACCTTGCTGCGTTTTATCTAAAATTTTTAATATTTTCAATAAAAAATAATAAATCGTGTATTATATATTTTACATACCTTTCAAATAATGTTGGATAAATTCTCGTATTTTTGGGACATATGGGAGAATTTGCTGCCTACAGGTCTCCAAAGATATGTTGGATGCATAAAGTAAACTGCATGTGTCTGTGGTCTGCAATATACTGTTCATTAACTTTGTAATATCGCTTACTTCACTAATGTTTTTTCTTATTGCCTGGAACATTAATACCACATTTATAAAATCTTAGAAGAAGTCAGAAAGAATGTTAAATTACACTTACAGTTTGCAATAATTCATGCACTAAACTTCCAATAACCAGTGGTGTGGAATCTCCCATGAAAGGAGGCAGACTCTCCATCTTTCTAAACTTTTCACTTAAAACTGCCTTTCTTTTACAAAATAATGCACCAGATACTGTTGTCCCAGATATTAATGCATCTGGTTGAACAATAAGAAAGCCATTACTGTTATCTATAATCCATTGGTTATTTTCTTTTCTAGCTTGAATAACAACAATGTCATCTTTTTGTACTTTAGCATCCTTCCTAAATTTCAATTCGAAGAATTGAATTAAATATTCTATTTTAAATGCACTATTGTAATTGTGTTACTTACCAGAAATCTGAACATCTGACGGTTGTATCAGATGTTTCACAGTCTTCTTGGTTCACAGTTAACAATATACTATTATACTCCCTTTGTACATCAATAATTTTACATCTCTGCAAGGAATTAAAATTAATTTGGCTAATATTTGAACACCATTCTTCCTCAAAACAATCTTTAAAATCATCTGTAAAAAATGACTCTATTTCCGAATGAATTCCTTCATGCTTTTTATCACTAAACACAGATTGTTTCATATGATCTGTTTTGTTCTCTTTTATCAAATGATTATCAGGCTGAATCTCTTGTAACAGTGTTTTCTTTTCCATTATTTGTTTTTTGTTTGATTTATATGTTGTGCTTATATATTCATTGGTATCTATATTTTCCTTCCAATCATATTCTGTTGTAAAAATGTCTTCAGATATAGTTTCATTTATAGCCATGTCAGTATCGTTATTTTTACTAGAGCTATTGAATATATCAATTACATTGTCTTTATTTCCAATTGCAAGTCTTTGTTTTCTTGGAGTTTGATGTATGCTTTGTATGCTACATGCATCTGAGATATTATCACATTTTGCAATTTTAACTCGTGTTGAATCTATATCTTTTGAAATCTTTCTCTTTCTTGGTGTTTCACAATTTACAGCATTGATTTCAATTGTACTATTCATTGTACTACTATTACTTATACCTTTTGTAAAATAAACTGATATTTTCTTCTGAGAAAGTTTTGTGCCATTATTTGAGTAGCTCTATGAAAAAAGAAATCACACCGATAAAACAAAGATGTTCATGAATTTTACATGTTTAGTGACCAAAAAGCAAAATAGTAAATAAGAATTGTTGGATAAAAGCTATATATTACTTTTGGTTTCGTTTACTGAAGGATAAATTTCAGGATGCAAAGATGCACTGAATGCATATAAAAATATTCAAAATATAGTACTTACTATATTTAATATATTTATTTATTTTTATTGCTTATTACTTGAATTTGCCACTAACAAATATAAGTCATTTAGCTCATAGGATTTAATAGATAAAGTAATTCTTTACTTAGGTTCTATCTTTTTAATTATATACATAAAAATATGAATTTGCATAAATATCCATAAATATATATTACCTTAGCAGACTGACTTACTTTCTTCATTGTAAGTCCAATCTTCAGATCTTTCTTTTTCAATCCAAGTTTGTTCAGAAAGATGAAACTCAAACAATGGATGGTCTAATCTAAACTCTGTAATATCATCCATCATTAATTCGCGCGCAATTTCTATTAGAGAATTAAGAATCATAGAATCATGCAATTACAAGAGGAGATATGGAAACACATTTTATAATGACTGGAGAAACTGTACATATAGGGAATTTAGAAACATACTTTATTTTTGAAAGAAATATATCATAAAAGTGAAAAAATGATATTTGTTGTACAGAATAAAGAAAATGTTTAATAATGAAAATGCCTACTAATATTTCAATCTATAATAAAATTTATGTATGACATTATACATACTATCAGAATATATAACTATATAGTAACTATATAGTTATATAGCTGATACAAATAACATTATACTTGCATAAATATTTGAAATTCACATAATTAACTACATAATATGTAATTATATTTATGATGTGTAAAATAATACAAATTTAAATATAATCAGGAGAGGTAAATGAGACAACGTAATATGAATTTGGAGTAAATTCCGGCTTTCAATCTTAAGGTATTGTAAAATAGAGACGAACTGTCAAAATTAATTTTTTAAGCGAGAAGCAATTCAATTTAAATTTGTTGTACAATGATATCTGATGATATACAGCTAAACGATCTTATTACATGATCATGATTTATAATTAATGATTACCCGCCAACAATTAAAACACCACATGCTCAGTAATGCTGCTACGCTACCTACTGGTAAAAGCTAAAAGTGAAGTCATTCAAGACTGCAATTGTGAAATTGTTCAATATTTGTATACTATAATCTTGTTTAAATATTATATTATGTATGTTATACATATTAATAAATATATTTTTCGCCTTCTATTAAATAAAAGTCAGTATCGTATCCAGTAATCCCTAGCAATGTAGTTTGAAAATTACTTCCTTATGTATTAATATTATTATTTCTGAAACAATTATATTCATCTTGTGATATATGTATTTACATATATCAAATGACCTAAGGACTACACATTGAACGAGTATCCATCTCTCATAGGTGATCGATTAAACTTTAATGTATATTATTAAATCTTTATCATTCGTAGCCTATAAGTTCCTAACCTATTGAAAAAGGTGAATGAAGGATGAAAGTTAAATTGAATTTCATTCATTTCATAAATAAATATTTCAATTACAATAGTGTGAAATATTATTCGCAATCGAAAACTCTGTTTAATAAGACGGAGATTGATTTTAAAAATTGGGAGGAAGAGTTAGAGAGAACGATGCAAGTTCTACCAAATTTTATCACACTTGAAGAAGAAAAGTCTTTAATGGAAGAAATTGATCCTTATGTGAGAAGACTAAAATATGAACAGTCGCATTGGGATGATGTTAGTATAATGAAATTGATCTATCACTATTTCTATAAAATTCTAATTGTACATCCCCAAATTGATTATTATAGGCAATACATAATTATAGAGAAACGGAAAAAGGCAAATGGAACAATGAGAATGCAAAGATAATAAATAGAATTCGAGAGAAAGCATTTTCTAAAGATATGTCTCAGATTTCACTGATACACGTTTTAGACTTAGCACCAGAAGGATGGATAAAGCCACATGTTGATAGCATTAGAGTATGTATTTTACTTTTTAATTTCTAACACAAGCAGGATTTACATAGATGGAATTCTTCTTCATAGTTCTGTGGAGAGATTATTACTGGTTTAAGTTTGTTAACTGATAGTGTAATGAGACTAAAAATGGTTGATAATGTAACTTTATATAAAGATTTTCTATTGCCAAGAAGATCTCTATATATAATGAGGTAAGAGTAATGATTCCTTAATTATTTACATTATTTATATTATATTATTATATATTATATTAATGCAACTCATGTATATTATTTATATTAAGTACTTTTAATCCATATATATGACCTGTTATCTTCGCTTTATAGTGGTGCAGCTAGGTACAATTATAATCACGAAATTCTAAAAAATGAAGAATCTTTTTTTAAAGGACAACATATATTAAAGGGCAGACGTATTTCAGTAATATGTAGATGTCAACCACAACGTGATGCTTAGTACCATACAGTTATACATAACTGTTTCGAAAAGTTATATTGTACATATATAAAATATATTATTTAATACATTATAAATAAAAATAATTTAATAGAAAGTAAAAAAAAATATATATTCTCTTAAACACGTGAAGTCAAAGATAAATATATACAAATGATCACGTGACGCTGCAATTATTGGTTAATAGTTGCTAGTATATTGAAATCTTCAGGAATGATTTTAATTGATATTTTAAAAAATGTTTTAATTGAGCGGCCGAACTTATGACATTTATTTAACCTGTAGTAAAATATACTTAAGAGGATAATGTTTTGAAAAATAACTTTTTATTTTATATCACAGAATTTTGAATATGATATAATTTCCCCTAGATTTTGATTACATGGTTTTACTTATTTTCTCTCGCCAATCTCATTAGACTCTCTTTTATAATAAAACTAGATCACATTTTATAGTGAATTTCAAGGTTAAAAATCCAAGTCATGAATGTTGATATACAGAAGTAATATGAATATTTTAAATCATGTTTTCGACTGAGATTAGAGACGCGTTAGCCACAACCGCCTCGATTTGCACGGTTTTACAATTTTTAGCCGGCGTGTAAGTAAAAATACGAGCCTGCAACAGACTTACTCTTATGAAGAAAATTTTAAAATATAGTTGTGTAATTTATTGTCATAATCATGTACAATAAGGTCCCAAATTATAATCATATAACTTCATAAAACTTTCTTTTGATAATGACAAGAAAAAATCTAAAAAAATAAGCGTTAATTCTCTTTTGTTACACTCAACAAATTTTATTGTCTTATAATGAAATCAGAAAGTTACAAAAGTATGTTTTAGGCTAGTATGCAGAAAGATCATTAAAAATGGCAGTACAGGAAATAGCTCAATCTTGGCATTTGTAACATGTTATACATCGTAAGTGTTATACCTTTTTGACTTCAAAAACAGTTTATTGCTAACAGATGTTGATTACCCTTAATGATTGTTCATTTGATCCTCATATTAATGCTTAATTTATAAACATTTTAATGACTCTTAAACATTTACTTAACGTTTATTATTGGAGTCAAGTTCTTGTATAATATGTTACAGATGTATCTTGTGGATGAGATACGGTATGCTTATTGGAGATCGATTTATATTGTTAGTGAATGTTTTTGGCTCCATACTCCAAGCATCTTATGTTTACATATTCATTTTGTATAGTGTACAAAAATTTAAACCAATAAAACAAATGATTGCAGCCACTTGCTTCCTTGGAGTTGTGTACTTTTATAGTTTTTATGAGGAAGACAGAGCATTAGCTGCAAAATATGTTGGTTTCCTTAGTTGTATATTAACAGTATTATTTTTTGCATCTCCATTAATGATGTTGGTAAGTCTCCTAATTTTTTCAGTTTGTAATAATTGCTTGGCTTGAAGAACAGATAATGGAATAAAATATTTTTTAGGCACATGTGATAAGAGTTAAAAGTACAGAAAGTTTACCATTTCCCATTATCATGGCTTCTTTAATAGTTTCTTGTCAGTGGTTTGCATACGGTTGCCTTCTTAATGATCGATTCATACAAATACCAAATTTCTTAGGCTGTGTATTATCTGCATTTCAACTTTGTTTCTTTTTAGTTTATCATAACGATCAATCTAATGAGACTTACCTGATATAATATTAACAAATATTTGTCACATATTATGTACTGTAAACAAATAAATATATTTTTTAATATATTAATCATAAATTAAAATACATGGTTTGTACTCTCAAAGAGAAATATATTTTTGAAATAATTAATGGACTTCTTAATTGAAAGAAAACACTACTTATTCTTCAAATTTGATTTCTTCCCGCTAAAAACTGCTGCTATGCGAGTTCTCAAACACTTCTGTTGGCACTATAAAATTCCCTAAATGTAAGAATAAGGACTGATACACAATTTACACAATACAGAATTTACACAATTTATAAAAATATAACGATGGCATTACAATACCTTACAATAATACCTTATTTCTAAAAATAAAAGAATTATATAATAGATTTATAACAAAAATTATTTTCCATGTATTAAACCTACAAATTACTTTCCTTTTCTACTCCTAGTAAATCTATAAATTACTTTCCTTTTCTTACTTTTCCAACATATATTAATTGATAATTCGAGCATACATCATTATACTTTTTACGTTTTGTTAATATAAAAATATAAAATATTCAAAAACAAACAACTTCATAATGCTTAAAAACCACATTAGTGCTTCACTTGAACTCCGTATTAGTCATACATCTGTTCCAAATATACCAAAACAAATATTGTTTAACTGCTGCAAAATTACTACTCATATTCTAAAAAATCTTTTTCGCATTCTGCTGTTATAATATCGTTCAAGATAATCGATTTTCTCTTAAAAATGCTGCTTTAAAGGCGGAAGTTGACGAAGCGAATATATTAGTGAAACACATTGGTGGAGTTCCGGGGCGGGCCGGTTGGCAGCATTGACAGAGGTGGTGTCGAGAAGAGAGAAAGAGGTGCGGTGTTGCGTGACTGACTTGCGAGTCCGAGCGTGTGTGTTTGTTGTGTTGTACGAGGAAGAAATTTGTACTTCTCTTATTTGGGAAGAAAACAAGGAAAACAAAAAAAAAAAAAGGAAAATAGGGAAAACCGTTTCGCTTGATCTTTGTTTTTGGGGGAAAGAGACCGTACGTTTGGAAGAAAAAAGAATCATGTCGTCGTACATCCAGGTTGCCGAGGACGAAGGCGATGAGCCGATTGAATTGCCGACCGAGGACGATAGCACACTTTTATTGACTACCGTAACCGCCCAGTTCCCCGGGACATGTGGCCTGAAATATCGGAATCCAGAATCTCGGACGATGCGTGGCATTCGTCTCGTTGACGGGCGTCTTCATCCACCGGAAAATGGATGGGGCAAGGCGATTTACTTCTGTGTTTTTCCAAAAGGTGCTTATTTCACTATGAATCGTTGCTTTTTCAATCGCCCTCTCTCTTTCTCTCTCGCTCTCTTGGCATATATATATATATATATATATATATATATGATATATAGATATATAGATATAGATATATATATCTTTCTCTCCCCTATTTCCTCCCCTCCTTCTCCCCACTCCTTTCCAAAAATGTACTAACGCCACACGAATCAAGATCAACTATATGTATATAGCATGCTTTTGCATATACTGAAGGAACAAAAATATTAATACTCACATAGATTGTTTTAAAAAATTTTTGTATGAATTTTGAAAACTGTAATTAGATTATGGATTTTTATGTAAATTTGTGTATTTTTGGGAATGTAATTGGAAAGGTAGAATCTCGTAAATGTAGAAAATTGGTTTACTTTTCAAATATTGTAGAAAGTACTATGATTTAGATGTTCTATATATATTTCCATTTTATATGGATTTTGCAGTTTCAAAATTATAAATGCATAAAAATCCGCAGTCTTGTAATTTTACAGTGATTGTAATTTTTTTTTGTAAAATATAACAAGTAGGGGTTCAGAATTATAATGATATCAGTTTTGACTCTTGAAACATTATTTTATAAAATTTTCATACGAATTTCAAGAAACATTGTTACATGTAACCTAAATTTTTACTTTGGTTATGATTCTTATAAGGGTTTCGTATTGTTTTTAAATGATTTTTTTTGATTCTACGTAGTCTTTTGATCTTTGGTTGGTTTGGAAATCTGATCTAGCATCAATCTTTTATTGATTTTATGATTTCCGAAATTGTATGTTTCAATAAAAGCAGTTTGTGGAATATTTATTATTATTTATCTTTATTGTACTACTTATTATGATGTATATTTATGATTCAAATTCGAAAGTTATGTTTTGCAGATTTGTATGGGATTTTATAACTAAATTTAATATGTGTTGGTATTTCTGATCATCACTATATATTGATTAATGTGAAACTTAAAAGTTTCTTAAACTTATCAATTGTTTATAACAAATTGAAGTTTTTTTTTAGTTCTTGTGAGTTTAGTAATATTATTGTTGCTAATGCTTGATCTTGAATAATTCATGTTGATCTTATGATGATCATCAGACTGCAGATGTTTACGCTAATTTACGTTTTTGCGAATGTAACTAAGTAAAGTTGTTTCAGCTACTAGCTTGAATATTACATATACTTGTTCAGATTATACAAATGCTATGTAATGCTATGTAATTTTATATTTAAATTTCCCATAAATGCATAAACATCTATAGTTTAATGGTAATTTTACTCATATACTTGTCTTTTTCGAAGTCCAGTACATGTGTTTGTGTTTGTTATATTTTGAGCTTTCAAATCCATCCTATCTTTTCCTTTTTTTTCTTGGTTTATGTTTTTTTTTACTTTTTTTCAAGAACATAGAACTTCACCTTTTTTCATATTGCATAATTTTTTTTCATTAATCCTCTGATTCCCATAACTCAGACTAGGATACAATATGGAAAACATTTGTTAATTTCTATCTCTATAAATATATTTTAGTATATATATAAAATTTCCTTTTTCCATTATTTAATGTAAACAGCAAAAACTTTTATCTATAGAATAAAAAATAGAACAAGGTAATACAAATAACAAAATCCTGGAATTCCAATATTAATTCTACATTTCATAAGTATATAAAAATCCAAATATCAAAAAACTAGTATTTTTATATAAATTTATTATGCATATTACATACTGTATATTTTTTTTGATATTGCAATACTGTAACTGATCAAGTAATCGAAACATTTTCTCTACAAAAATAAGAAAAATCAAATATCAAAGCAGCCATTCTTTTGTCATTAGCATCTATAAAGTATCAATTTGCTTATGTTGTAAAGCAGTTGAAGGTACATATGGGAATTGGAGGGTCAAATATTTATATTTATTTCTAAATAGTTTAAAAAATTAGTTTCTTATTAACTTTGATCATTTACTACATCTAATAATGTTGATATAAGCATATGCTAATATTCAACTGAATGAATGAACATTCACAGCTGGATCATAAATATGTTAGCATTATATTCTTAACTCATATTATTAATAACGTCTATAAATATCTATATATTTATAGCTAAAGTTTGTTTACATCTATGTGAGTCTGTGTATAATATATAATATATATAATATATAAAATTATACATAGATGTGAACCTGAATGTTTAATATAATGTATTTTGCGCGCGCACGCGCGTTCATACACACATATACACACACACACACACACCCATAGTCACATACGTATACGGTACGACACAAATTTTTTATATTTTTTGAAAAGTAGTTATTTGTACTGGATTTCCATATTTCCGTTTTTTTATTATTATTTTTATTACAGTTGCATTTATTTTTTCTCTCTTTCTTAAATTATATATATACGTGTAGAATCTTGTGATATGACAAACTTTTTTCGGATGAAGTTCTAGTAAAATGAAAAAAAGTTAGTAGACATGAACACTTATATCTTTTCAGAGAACAAACGTAAATCTGATGACAATTTGGAAAATTCCACAGCTAAGACTAAAAGAATGGAAACAAAGTTGCGTTGCACAGACTTGATCGTACTTGGTTTACCATGGAAAACAACCGAGCAGAACTTGCGAGAGTATTTCGAAACATTTGGCGAAGTACTCATGGCACAAGTGAGTTTCTCAATTTTTTCCTTTCATCTTTTTTTTTTCTGTTCTTGTTTAAATATTCCTAAAGAAGGTATTAAAAATAGTTCAGTATCGAATAGTGAATTAAAACCTTGAAAATAATTATAGATTAAAATTTCATTTCAATCTAAATTTTGTTGTAGGTTAAAAAAGATGCAAAGTCGGGACAGAGCAAAGGATTTGGCTTTATTAGATTTGGAAGTTATGAGTCTCAATTAAGATGTCTTGCCCAGCGACATATGATTGATGGGCGATGGTGTGATGTCAAGGTTCCCAATAGTAAGGTAAGAGCATCATTATGTTTATTGAAAAACATTAATTGTTTCTTCATGTATCTGCAAGTAGCTATGAAATGTTTAATTATTTAACAATTGTTTAAGATCTTAATACATATATGTAGGATATTTGCATGCGAATCGTAGATCTGTACCCGCGTTTCGTACTATCCAATTTATCATGTACCAATAATGTAATTTTCTGATAAATAATTATTCACAAAAATTAATATATTCTTCATTTATTTCTCTATGAAGTAATGCAAATATAAAATAATCTTGTACTATTTCTTTGTTCTTTAAAGTGATTTAGTAAATATAACAAAGTAATGCATATTATAAAAAAGATGTCCCAAAAATTATAAAAGCAAAAAGTTGTTAATTAAGTAAACAGCAAAATTACTTTCTTGCAATGGAAGACAATGTCTGTATAAGAATGATTTTTCTATATATATTTTGTATAGATCTATGATGCGCGCTATAAGATATTAGTCGAACTATAAACAGTACGAATTATAAAAAAGATAAAAGAATGATTAAGAGACCTGACTAAGGCACAGACGCGGATGGAATCTTGGTTGAAAAAGTTCTTTTCTCTATTCTGAATCTTTGCACAATGACTATAAGACATATAATTGGTTTCCATTTACGATTTTTGAACGTCATCTTTTATATATATCTCTTGAGGAGAAAGTATACTGTGGTATAAATAGATGAATGTGTAGTCGATTAAGTGGCATATTTATAATGGAAATGTGATATATGTGTGTGAATGCTTTAATGAGTGTAGTACGATGCAAAGTGAGATACTTTAAGAAAGTATGCTTGCGTGCCCTTGTAAATAACATTGGTATGTTTGTGTTCTCTTTAAATAGTGTGGAAATTTCACGAATATGCTATGAGAGCGTACCACTGTCAGACAAATAAATACGGAAATTTGAAAATACATACCCAATTGATTTATAGAGAACTTAGGACAGATTAGTTGCAACATGTAGGACTACTATTTTATGAACTTGATTTCCTAGTGCGAAATTTTCATAAGAATTCTGTGTATTGTGCAGCTGTTAACTTGTTAGAAAAATTTAAACAGAAGTATCATTGCATCTGTGGGACGAGATTTAGAAAGATCGATCTTTTTTCGTGTTAAAACGTATGTTATGCACTGGGAGTGAATTTTAAATGATAAAATAGTCGAGCACTGGTTAAATGTGTAACTTTTTGAAAATGATAAATATTGTAATGGGTATGGTTTGCGTGACAGTGTGTGCAATCGAAGGTGTGCAATGTAACAAATTGTTATAATCTCTTGAAGTGAGCACTGAATTTTGCGAAGAGAACTTCCAGGTCATGATTAGATTTAACTTACATAAAACGTCAACAAATATAGAATCATTCAGTATATGGTGTCTTTTACAATCGATTTAATATAATACTTGTAAAATGGTATTGATAACGATACGAACAAATAGAGTGTACAGTTCGTAGATGAATGAAAGACGCGTGATGTCTAAAAGTCGTGCCGTTCTTATTACTATAAAAGATCTTCTATTAGCGCGTGTTACGATGATAGTTTGAAACTTTATAATTGGTATGTGGTATGACACGTTGAAACAAAAAGAAACCTAAGAGAAATAAAACAAAAGAAAAATATAGAAAAAAAGTATGTTAATGAATGAGAGTGCGTATATGTGTGTGATTCAATCAATTATAATAGATAAAAATTGTATGTGATTGTCGAGGGCTGGTGTATCTGGTTGCAGAATATTGATGGCTTAATGATGGCTCGTCAGTATGATACGAGCAAACACAATGAATGCTACCGCCCTATACCGGTTCATACGCCGAGTAGTCGACGGGTACCTGTGGCGAAACCGTATATCAACTTAAATACATCCGAAGCTGCTAATACACCTAGGTACGATTCGGAGTACGATTATAAAACAACGCATTATCCGTCGTACCCTCCCAATTATCCGTACGATGATAACAATAAGTACAAGTACGAGGGCCAGAATTATAATGCGTATGAGAAACCGAGTTACCCATCCTATGAGGATCCTGGGTACGACACACGTAATTACATGGTCCAGCATACAACCGCAGCAGCCCCGAATCCCAGCGCCGCATATCCGTCCGACACGGAGTATACAAGATACACCAACTACGAAGGACGTGCTGTGTACCCGGTCATGGAAAATCCGGACTACACGGAGAAAGCCAGATATAATTATGGTTACGATCGAAACTATTATGAGGCAGACGGTCGTTACGCATCCACGGACTGTAGATACGCACTGGATGTCAGATATCCAGATACCAGACACGCGGACAATCGAATTCCAGCTGATAGTAGAGAAGCTGATTGTAGATATCCGGTGGACAATCGTGATATGGATAGAAGATACGCTGTCGATGGTAGGGACCCGGATGGTAGATACGCTGCTGAGAACAGAGAAGTAGACGCCAGATATCCGCCAGATTCGAAGGAAGTAGACGCCAGGTTTACAGATACAACAAGATATCCGGCTAAAGAGAACTATTACGACCGTTATTACAAGCATCGCCCATCGAGGGATCATCATGTCTCGGATACGTCAAGATACTGATGAGTCTTGTTACTATCGTTAAATACATATGTGTCACGCTTCAACGGGAATAGAGATTTTCATAATTGGAGATTGCTTGTAAACGCTCAGTTCATCATTTGTATGAGATACCTTCAAGCGACAAAAAATTTTCACGATATGTGTTCTTTTGTAATTTGTTTTAACTTTTCAATTGCTCTTATACCTCGTATAATATTTTCTCTTTATTGGCCTGTCAGGTGGCATGATTTAATTTGTTAATACAATTATTGATATCTGTCACCCATCATTGGTTAGAAATGAATACGAACGATAATTTTGAACATAGACATTTCTCGATGGAAACTAAGTGAAAGAGAATGTATCTCGGTTTAACAAGCGAATCTCTTAAATTTCTGTTTCCTTGAATCCATAAGTAGTCACATGGTATTCGCTATTAAGACGTAAATTACATATATTCCCCTTGATTCGTGATCTCTGTTGCAAATATAAAAAAAAAGAGAAAAAAAGAAAAAAAAACTGTTATTTACTTTTAGTAATAGCTTTGACTAACTGTCTACATTTTATCATCAAACTATTGTGCTTATTCAGATTAAGATAATGTAATATATATATATAGCATGAAATTTTACATCGAATATATACAGAAAAAAACGAGATTGTACAGATTTTGTGCATGGATTTTAAAAAGGCCATAGTGCTTAAGTATTATATTATATTTACATATATATATATATTCATGGGGATAAAAAATGTAAATTGAGCAGGCGATACCTTTTTTCTCAAATCGTTAATTAGACATGTGTATCAAAAGGATTTTTCTATAAAACTTGACGTTAGTGCAGATTAACATTCTTTTCTCTTCTCTTACTTATTTTTACGTGAAATATTTGGATATTCAATCAAAGATTTGAATAATTAAGCTAAATAATAAAGTTAGTGTGTACTTGACCATTATTTTTGATAAATGATACATTATTGTATGTACATTTATAACAGTAATGTGCACTGTACGCAAGTTTTATTGAATAATATTAAAAGAAAAACAAAACAAAAAAAAAATCAAAAAATTACCAAAAATCTGTGAAAATCTGTTGTACATGATTGATTGATTGTGCGTTTGTGCGTAGGAGGGAATGATTCAGCAAGTACCCTGCAAGGTATTCGTGGGACGCTGTACAGAAGACCTAACTGCTGATGATCTGCGCGACTATTTCTCCAAATATGGCGAAGTGACGGACGTGTTCATCCCAAAACCTTTCCGTGCATTTTCATTTGTTACTTTCTTAGATCCCGAGGTAGCCCAGTCCCTATGCGGCGAGGATCACATTATTAAAGGAGTGTCTGTACACGTGTCGAACGCCGCGCCGAAGTCTGAGGGGAACAATAAAAATTTCAATAATCAAGTGAACTCGAACATGCGTAGAGGCGCTCCAGGTCCCGTCGAGAATAACGTGCAGGGAAACTATCAGGGTAACCGATACATGGGCCACTCAGGTAACAATATGGGTCCAAATGGCTGGAACAATCCAGGGAATCGGGGCAATCTGGACATGCCTAACCTTCAAGCATTGGGTATTACCGGGCAAAATAATGGCGGCGGTGGCGGTGGCGGTATGTCAAATCCATTGGCGATGGGAGGGCTGAATTTGTCCGCGTTACCAGTCAACCCGGCTTTGGTCGCAGCTGCACTGAACCAAGCATCTTGGGGTCTGATCGGTAACTTGCAGAATCAGGGAAACGATCAGGGCTATTCGAACCAGCCTGGCCCACCTGGTCAACCACCTTCAGGCAACAATAGTATTGGTAACAGTGGAAACTCTGGCTTTCTCAGTTGGATGAATCAAGGGGGTGGTGATGGTAATACTGGCAATCCTGGAACAGGTGGTCCAGGCCCGAATAATCCAAACGCATCCCAAGGTGCTTGGCAGAATCATCCAGGACAACGTGATCAGAAATCGAACACCTTTCTCAAGTATGAATAAGCTGCGTCGAGGGTCCCAGTGTAGTCCTGGAAAGGGCGACGAATCCGTTCCTTTGATCCTGACACACGTTAACTACAAGTGACAAGAGTCTAGGCAAGTGTATGTAGGTACAAAATAATTTTCTTCATTTATATAAAGAACAGAACCAAAGCCTCTATCTCTCAATGGAGGGGAACGGGTTCCATGATTATTCTTTCTGTATGTTCCACTATCTCAGACATACAGAAAGAAATGATATATTTTCTTCCCTTTTTTTCTACTTTTATTCAAATTCAATTTCATTTGATCGTGATGATTATATATACTTATATATATAAGATAGTGTGCTCCGTGGAGAAAAGTAACAAACAAAATGAAATAACACTTTCTGTCTTTTAGCACGTCACACAAGAAAATGATATGTATTTCTAACTCTACATCTCTGTCTTTTTCTCTTTCTCACTTTCTTACTGGCTTATGGAGAAATTAGCACAATATTCCTTAAGTGCGTGTTTTAGACAGGACGGATAGCTTCGATCATCTGAACTTGCATACTAATTGTATGATCTCATTTCAAGCGTGCGGTCTAACCAACTCAGTATGTACAGACTGAAATGACAATGATGAGGATGATGATGCTGCTGGTGATTATGGTATGATAATGATCGTGATGATGATATATATGCACATATATGATGATTGTGGATGTGTTGTAGAAGAACAAGAACGAGATTTATTGTAGCGAAGTACGTATATGTACTTTTGTTTATTTAAAGTTTCGTGCCGTGTGTTTAAATGTGTAATTGAGAATTAAAGGACTTAGTGCGTACACAGAGTCCAATAGAGTTTGTAGAACATGAGATTAAAGATTTTCATTAAATGAAAATCATCAACTTTGATCTTGATCTTCTTGCTCACGTGCCAGCGTCATTACACAATGTTACATTAATGCCACTGGTATACTCATTTTAATCGAATCATCAACTTAGATCTATTTGAATTTCACATCTGTGATTTAATTGAGGCAAGATACTAACGGTCATGAGATTAAGAAAGGTCAATAAGAAGATTTAGTTGAAAGACAAATTTCATTTTTACTTAAGTAATTGCATAATATGTCCCCTAAAAAGATAAATTTAGAATTTTATGTAAAAAGAACATTGAAATCGGAGTGCATTTACCTTATGTTATAAAAATGAAGTTTAGTCTTTGTTGCTTGGTTCTTTTTTATTACTTTTTCTTTTTCTCTTCTTTTTTCTAACTTACTTCTTTGTAGTCTTTATTACAAGTAAATTGTGAATATATAAATATATATATATTCTTGATGTTGAATTTATCTTCTTAATCAAGCAGATGAAGTTTCAAGGGGCCGTCTGTTCATTTCTAATGAACAATTTTGCGTTGCAACAGTAACATGTTTACGATAAGTGTAATGTTCGTTTTTCGTATGAGAAACCGTTGGAATGTATGGAAAAGAATAAGTGTGAAATTGAAGTTGCATACAGATTGATCGCAGCTACCCGATATTTAAAATGCCATTAATTCTTTAAACGTTTTGCCTTAAAAGGAGAGAAAGAACAAAGGGGAAAAAAGGAAAAATAAAACGTTTCTAGCGTGTGTATACACGAACGATTTATGTGAGAAATGTGTTTTACATTGGGTATGATAGGTGCGTAACAAATATTTCATTGATTGATTGCGTGTGAAAGGTGGCATTTTCTAATCTTTCCGACTTCTTATTTTTTCCTCCTTTCAATTCATTTGAAAGACATATTGCAAGCTTTTAATATATTTTTCGCAAGTAAAAAAACAGAAAGTAACAAAATTCTTCGATCGTCTGAAGCAATATAAGCTTACATATTTTACAATCTGAGAGTAGAGTATTTATTTTCTAAAGATCATGATTAGAAAAAACAATGGAAAAAGTTCACTCGTATTGCATAAACAGTAGCCAATAAACTCTTGCATAGATAAACTTTTAATGAAGATAGAAAAAAATAACTGCAGTTGAATTATTTTATGGTATTAACAATACACTGCATTGAAATTAATGTAGGTGTGATATTTCCAGATTAACAATTATGAGTACACATTATTAAGAGGATATAAAAAGAATTTTGTGAAAGATACATTTGTGCTATCATATCTTTTGTGCATGATATTAATTTTAAAATGTTTCGTATTTGACATGCATATAATTTTATTAATTATCATTGAGCAATGCGAGTTTCATCTTAATAAATATGTATTATTGTTACGAGACCATGTAAATGTTTCTAAATCATTTAAGCAAAACTCTTTAAACGTGTACTCCTAATTGTAAGATTAAACAAATATTATATAAACATAAACTCATAAATTCTATAAGTTAGGGCTTTTAAAGGATTTAATGGATTTCGAGAAGAAAAAAGTATATAAGTTTATAATCTACGTAATTTAATGAATTGTGATTCGATATACTATTTTAGAAAGCTCTAATTTTATCTAGAAATCTATGTAAACTTCCAGTTGCGTAATATTCAGTCAGACTTGCAATTAGCAGTACGTGTTAGCATGATTTGATCAAATATTTGAATAGCCTGGCTCACCGTGCTTCTTAAGAGTGTAAAGAAAAAAAAGAAACGATTTCTTCTATTCTATTAAAAAATCGTTGTTTTTTTCTTATTTTGATTTAACGGATTGAGGAGATTATTATTATAATCGACAATTAGATTGGATTGTTTTACCTCACGTGTCTCTCTGTGTGTGTGTATGGCGGTCGAATGTATTTGTTAATGGTCGTCTAAGAACTACAGGCATGAAAGTTTAATCGAGAAATGATTTCTTGCTGTTTCACGATCACGAAAGCATATAGATATTACTATATGTGTCTGATGCAAAAAAGATAAACTTAAACAACGTGTTGATAATGATGAGTGAGTACATTGATAAATGTGAGGTGAGCGGTAATTAATTACGAAAAAACAAAAGATGAAAAAAAATATTTTATGGATGGAACACAGTCGTTTATTGAATGCCTGAATATATATATAGATAAATATATATATATAAATATATATGCATATATAGATATATATATCTTTATTGAAATCCAGAATGTTTATACATAATGTAAAGAAAACATTGATGGAAAGTGCGTCGAAGTTTATTTATTGACGTCCTGCTGTAAATGATAATCGATATACAAAGACTGTAGTTTAAGACAACTTTTAACAGACATTAGAACCGTTTCTAGCTCATTATTATAGCCGGCTGATCTATTTCAAATCGTTCGCTATTCACCATGAGAAAAATATTTGTTTAATTTCTTCTGTTAAACATCTAACATAAATCTAATCGTGCAATTAATAACGTATATATTGTCCTTCGAGGGTGAAAACAATGCTTTCCTCTCCTTAGAGAGTCATCGCGAAGCGGATTCTTCATCCATATATTTATGAATCAGTTGAATCCAACTGTTGCTCAAAAGATGCCTTGCGAAACGATTTGGAAATGATCTACGACGAGTGTGTAAATAATACGTAAGGAGCATTAATGTCGTTCGTGAACGTTTACGAATTTTGTTGTAGACAGTTCTCTATTGTAAATTAATAATTGAGATTGCGTTTCAAATGAGAATATTGAGAGTGATGATGACCGAATAACATCAAAGTTTTGTCATGTGAGAATGTTATTTTGATAGGTGGCAGAGATTGATTCTTATTACATAAGTTCATTACAGGATGATTAAAAACTATACACTGGCAGTAGTTTATTTATACACTTTTTCAAATTCCTCTGCTGGACCACTTGTTAACCATCTATTTCTGTGTTCGATCAATATCACATCATTTTTTAAAATTATAAGAAAACATATAATGACAATTTAATAGATAGTTTATTTTATGTAATTCGTTGTATGTATTATGTGTGTGCATGTGTGATATTGCTCGAATTAAGAAGCGTTTCATTTAATCCTGCTTTTTTCAAGCTACTCTCTTTTTCATTTGAGAAAATAGAAAAAAAAGTGTGCGCGAATAATTCTTTTATGTGAAATCAACGACAATTATATTCACTTACAACCTCTTATACACGAATTTATTTCAGGCCTGTGATACCTTCTTTAATTATATGCTAATGTATATTGTTACCTGTTACAAGGTGGTTCAGATTACTGGAACCATTCAGGTGACTCTGTAAATATTTTTAGCAGATGATGTGTTGATCTACATGAAAATTACAAGATTTGGGAAACTGTGCAGTGTGTTATCCAAGTTTGTTGTATCTCTTGCCAATCTTCAATGTTTGCAGTGTGAATCTATCATGGAGTAAATATGTCTACATGCTTATATACCAATATATCTTATCTGTGTTCTGTGTTTGATTAAATATTCATAAAAGTTATTAGCAATTTATCATTGTATGTACATTGTAGTACATTATAACATAAATTTGTATTCTTTAACATTTTATCAAAGGTTTTTATAGATTTACAGAATCTTGGAATGTTCTTCCAGTATCGGTAACAAATTAATGAATCTTTGTGCTTGGATAAACAGGAAGCTTTGCTGGAGATATGCTGGAGGAACATTCCACTAGTGATCAAATGAAACCTTGAAGATGGTACTAAGAGATAGAAAAGCTTGCTGTATTGCATCGCATTCCAAAAAATCAGTCCCAACCACCTGGACCAGTCTATACACGTATATACTTAATTTCACATGTTACTACTCTGTCAAAGTACAAGAAAAGGAGAGAAGGGAATGAGTGAGTGGTTCTATCAGACAATCACACCATGAGTGGAAGCATTTTTGTGAGTTACATAACAGGTTACCGTCCAATCGATGAATGAACTTGATGATGATGATTATGATTATGCTGATGATGATGATGATGATGATGATGATGATGATGATGATGATGATGATAGTGGTGGAGGTGATAGTGGTGATTATATGATGATAGTGATGATGAGGATGTTGAGATGATGATAATGATGAATAATGGTAATGAGGTTGAGGATGAGGATGAGGATGAATATGATAATTATGATGAGGATGATGATGACTGGGAAATAGACGAGAGGCTAAACTTCGCAACAGGTGATTACGAATTGAAATGTATTACTTACGTACTATCGGGTTTTGCGTCATTGAAAAATCAACACTCAACTCAAGGTTGAAGTCTCCATTACAAATGACGCTTCCCATTTTCTATAATTCTCGCTACTATTTCGACGCACGGATGATGGGATTACCCAATCCGGTAATTTATTATATTTTTAACATTTGATGACCTATACATTGGACAAATATTACGAAATATTCATACTTCTTTTTCATCTTTTATATATACATATCTTTTTACTCATTTCTTTTATGGAACAAATTAATCGTTTAAACTAAAATCATTAATTGCTCTTTTTATCTGCGTATATGCGTTATTCAACTTCAGGAATCACTCTTACAATGATATCATTAGCTTGCAAGAATATTTTTAATTAAGTAATTCCTGAAGCTGAAATTTTGACCTCTAATATTTCACCTCAATATAATAGATAACTTAAAGAAATATGTGTAATATAAAGAAATTGATATAATTTTGTGTCGATTTAAGAAATCACCTGTACAAAATCATCAAATAGCACTAAATATTTCTATAATTTTTCATCTTATAAACGTGTACTAATTCTGATACATTTTTCTTTAGCAGTTTAGATGAATGAATTATTCTCTATAAATTCAAACGGACCGATATATGCTACTTGAATAATGAAAGAATAGAGGAGAAGCACAAACACAAGTGTTAAGTAGATACAAAAAAAAGGAGTGAAATATCATTTAAAAAAAATATCTGATGAAAGTTCATGTTTTGTTGTAAGCTAGTTGTCCAATGAATTATTTTTAGATGACAAATGTTACTGTGGGCAAAAATTAATTCATTAATGTTTTTGTTTGTAGAAGTCGTTCATCGATGAACTTGATTAATTATACAGTGGCTGGTTGGTGGGAATAATTTGACTTTCATAGTAGGAATTCTGAAGTATGTACTTCAAACCTTTGCATATCAATGACCATATTTACAGCTGCAAAGTAAAAAGGTGCTCAAGTTTACTTTTTATTTATTGGTTGTATTTATAATATTTTAATAAAGTATGTGTAAACTTATATAAATAATATTTATATATAGGAAAACAACCTGATGACCTAATGGTAAAATAACGGGAAGTATTACAGTATTTACATAATCGAATTTGGAAACATAATGATTGTATAAATAACTTTCAATAAAGTATATTTTTATTTAAAGCTAAGAATAACTTGCCTTTCCTGTGTATTTAAATCTACGTATATTTTCTCGCATCATGTAAACGTACTATTGATTATTTAATAAAAGTAGTGTGGTCAATAATAATATTCAATAAAAATCTCATCAACAATAAACATATATATATATATATATGTATTTACATATATGCCTGTTTTGTACTGTCATAACAGTATGCAATGAAGTATTTATTAAGATGTATTATTAAATATTTAATATTCAATAAATAAGCAATATTAATCAACAGTCTCCATCATTTTATTTACAAGTGCATTTGAACATTGAACATATAAAAATATCCTTAATGACTGTAATAAATGTAATGTTTTCTGATTCTTACATCATATCGTATAATTCGCATTATTAATTTAGATCCAGACGATCTTTGTAAAAAAAAGCATAAGAATATCATTTTCAACTAAATTAACTGGAAAGACAATTTTCTCTCTAATATTACAAACATATTCCTTATAAATGTGGTATATACATTTCTTGTTTTTGAAAATTGTAATAGCGTTAGTACAACCCTGTGAATAATCGCTTCAAATTTGGGCAGGATTATATTGCGCAGAAGAAAGTAAAGTTAAACGATTACTAATTTCTAAATTCTAAAATATGTATTTATATAATTGAAAATTAATTTTGCATCTAGAAAAAAAACTTTGCATGTATATTTTTCATCATTAGAATATTTATCATCAGAGTGCGGAATTTTTATGCTTTTCTGGAAATTGAAAGATACAAAAATGCATATAATGAAATATCCAAAATGTAGTATTTGTTATATTTAGTATATTTATAAAAATATGAATGTGCATAAAAATATTCGCAGTTAATTCATCATATATCCGTTTCTTTCTAAGAAAGAAAATTTTCTGAATAAAGAAAGATTTCGAAAATTGATTTTTGACCAATTTTGCGACGCAAATAAATGCAACATTGAATGGGATCAACAATGTGTGTGATAGGCCATAGTGACCAAAGTTTGCAAGTTTATCGATGTAGTTAATTCATCGCCCCACTACTTGTTCACCTCAGTGTTTAAAGTAGACGTAGAAGTGTTGTAGCGTTATAGCTTGTAGCCGTCACGGAAGACGGAGCTGAATTTTTGATCTTTCATAGTAAAAAGAATGGCACCGATATTTAGCAAATTTGCTACAAGACGCACGTTAGCTGGTGCTTGTGCTTTAACTGCGTTAATATGGATCTTAAAAAAGAGAAACCGGAAACAGGTCGCGAAATACAGGTAAAATCTCTGTGCATACGTATACATGCAATTGTTGGTTGCTGTTGTGATATTGAACATTTACTTTATCTCGCAGAAATGCCTGGTCTACTAATGACATTCAGTATGTTATTAAAGAGGTAAGAGAAAAAATGATTTTTATCATTGTACATACAGTAGTTCACGATAGTATTCAAATACTTACCACAGAAAATTTTTATGATTATATTACATACATTATATGAAATTTTTTTAAATTTCGTTAGCGCTATGATAGACACAACTATCGTGATTATAATAGTAAAATTTGAAACCAATCCGTAAATATATATAGAAGTCACAAAACATTTATAACAAACGTACATTCAATGAAAAATTGATATACAGTAAGTATGATTAGTAATTTTAAACATACAATTAGTGCTAAAGATGATCTCACTAAATATTGCGGTTTATTTATTAATGTAGGGAATAATGACTTTATATAATCTTTGCGAAGTATATTGTAAATATCATGTAACTTATGTATACATTCTCAGATCCATTTTAAATTTTATCAATATAATTATGATAGTCATGTCTCCTTATAGTGCTAATGAAATTTTAAAATGTTTTATACAATATATACATGAAAGTTAGCAACAATAAATGTTCAAATATTTTCATGAGTTACTGGAGAAGTAATTTTTGCAGGAGGAAAAACCAAAAGGTTCAAAAGCTCATGTCAATGTTAGATTCTTTAGACAATTATACCAATTGCTCAAAATTGGTATACCTTCAATGGTATCCCTTGAAATGGCTTTTGTTCTCCTTATCGCAGGGACACTTACTATAAGATCTGTCTGTGATTTTTGGATGATAAACATGATCACTTCAGTAGATGCGTACGTTTTGATATTTCTTTTCAATCTTGATTTAAAAGTATGGCACGAAAATTTATTAAGTTTTTGTTTGTCTTTTCTAGGTCAATTCTTAGAATGGATAAGCCATCATTCAAAAGAAATCTGTTAAGATTTTTGTGTTTAATACCAGTGGTAAGTGGATAGATCCAATGTAAAAAAATTAGAAGTTGCTTTCATAGGCTGCTAATGAAATCTTTTCATTCAGGCTGCCAAGCAGCTTTATTTTCTTACCAATTGGAAGAAATTATTGATATAATCTTCCATGATTATATTTATTTAGATATCTGTTGTGAACAACGTACTGAAATATAGTACATACGAAACAAAGTTGAGGTTACGTACAAATATCACACGAAATTTATTGGATCAGTACCTTAAGTAAGTCAAATTCCTTGTCCTATCCATAACATATATTTTAATGAAGTGTATGGCATTGATAATGATCAATGCTGTTGGAATGAGGAATAATAGATGAAAATTAATTATAAATTCTTTAATCTTTTTTTGTAGAGGCTTTACTTATTATAAAATGAGCAATTTGGATAGTCGTATAGCAAATCCAGATCAACTTTTAACTACTGATGTTGATAAATTTTGTGAAAGTTGCACGAACCTGTACAGTAATATTGCAAAACCTTTATTGGATATTGCTATCTACGTCTACAGACTTACAACTAATCTTGGTGGAGAAGTATGTGAGATAAAAGTCTTATAGATGTAGGGATACAATACATTAATAATAGAATATATATCTATTTTACAGACACCATTAATCATGCTTTCCTATCTCATCTTTGCTGGTGTAGTAATAACTCATTTACGTAAACCTATCGGGCAGATGACAGTTAAAGAACAACGTCTCGAGGGTGAATACCGTCATATTAATTCCAGGTTAATCACTAATTCTGAGGAAATTGCATTTTATCAAGGAAATAACAGAGAAAAATTAACTATTCTTAGTAGTTTTCATAAACTTGTAAGTTACAGAATACATATACTTAATATTTACTTGTTACACGCAAGTTAACAGTCTACTTCAATATTTCTTTTGCAGATGACACATCTTCGTAAATGTCAAGAGTTTAAAACTCTTATGGGAATAATTGATAATTTCGTTGGCAAATGTAAGACATTCTTCATATATATAACAATGTAATTAATTGCTCATTGCTACTAATTCTCAATTTGATCTTTATTTCAGATATGGGAACTGTGGTCGGTTTCTATGCAGTAAGTATACCTTTCTTCATGGAAAACTCTGCGCTCACGGAAACCCCTAACCATCGTTTTAAGAGTTATTATACTTACGGTCGTATGTTAATAAAATTGGCAGAAGCCATAGGTAGATTAGTTTTAGCCGGGAGAGAACTGACGCGACTAGCAGGATTAACTGCAAGAGTGACTGAAATAAAGGTCGTCCTAGACGATCTAAATTCAGGAAAATACGAAAGAATAATGATTTCCGATTTTAAAGACGAACCAATTGGAAGTCCGGGTGAAGGAAGAATAGTGAACAAAGATAATGTCATAAGATTCGATGGTGTGCCTCTAGTAACTCCTAACGGGGATATTCTTATCAAAGAACTATCATTTGAAGTGAAATCGGGAATGAATGTATTAGTTTGTGGTCCAAATGGATGCGGGAAAAGTTCTTTGTTTAGGATACTCGGAGAAGTAAGTCGTTATAACTTTTTCAATAACAGCTTAATCTTATTTCATATGTTCATTCATATCTCGAATTATGGAAAATTGATAACATAGTTATGGCCAGTTTGGAGTGGGACAGTTACCAAACCTCCGCGAGGGAAATTATTCTATATACCTCAGCGTCCTTACATGACTCTGGGTACCTTGAGAGATCAAGTAATTTATCCTCATACAAAGACAGAAATGATAAGACGTGGACATACGACGGACGAAGATTTAAAGAAGTTGCTAGATCTGGTTCAATTGGGCCATTTATTAGAGAGAGAAAATCTTACAAATAGCGAGGGGCAAGGCTGGGACGTCGTGGCTGACTGGATGGACGTTTTGTCGGGTGGCGAAAAGCAGCGCATAGCAGTACGATATTTTAGCATCTATTACAGAAATGACAAAATATAGAACTTGCATTATATTGGTTGCGAATTCTTGCAGATGGCTCGAGTATTTTATCATAAACCACAGTTTGCAATTTTAGACGAATGTACAAGCGCTGTTAGCGTTGATGTCGAAGATTCGATGTATATGTATTGCAGACAGGCAAATATTACACTGTTCACAGTTTCGCATCGACGATCCCTTTGGAAACATCACGAGGTTTAAGAATAAAATCATTCGTTATTTTAAAATTACCTAATTTATATTTAATGTTATGTGCAATTTATATTTATGTTTATTTTCAGTATTATTTGCAAATGGACGGAAGAGGAAATTACGAATTCAAGGCTATCGAACCGGATACGGAAGAATTCGGGTCGTGAATTTTCATGACCCTTGCATCTAATAATACTTGCCACAATGCAAGGGATTGTTGTTTTTTGTTCAACTAATTTCGTATAATTTAAATATAAATATGCAGTGTACAGCGCATCTACATATGTATTATATGTATCTCTGTATTAGAATCGTCTAGATTCACGAATACTTCATTATTGTATACTGTATATTTTTATATACTACATTTTTATATATTGAATATTTTTATATCAATGTCTTTTACAACAAAAAAGGTAAAAAGAAATTGGTAGAATAGTGTGAAAGAACATTAGCGTACACTGCAATTTAGGTCTTAATGCTATTGATTTGTTTAAAAAGAATGATTAACGTGTGCTGTCTTGATACATGTGTTCTTCCAATACTACGTCGCGAAGAAAGAAGAAAGCTATGGGAACAGAAATCTTTCAGGTGTAACATTAAGCTATCGGAATAACATATTTTTGATACTTAGTTTTTCAAGATTACACCACATCATAAAATATTAAAATGTGTGACATATGCATTAGAAACAATCTAATGTATATGTATATGTGTATAAAGCTATAGTTTAAATCGTTTTATACTTTAAAGATCAAAAATAATTATGATTTGTTATGTGTAGATCACATTAAATAAACATTACCAGAACTTATATTGAATTGCTGGACAATAAGAATGTGTAATAAACTCGGTGATGAAAATCGTATTACGTTAATATCAGATTCTGAATATCCATTATGAGTATTGGAATACTAAATATACAAGTAATATATAAAAGTAAAGCATAAGAATATATTAAAATAATAAGTACACATATTATACAACCCATAAATCAGAGGTATAAAAAGAAATCCTATAATTTAAAAAAAAGTAGTTTATCATGCTATAAGTGCTATAAGATATTTCAATTTCCTCAAACTCAATAAAGTTGTAAAATCTAGGTGATGGAAGAAATAGCAATAAAAAGATACAACATATTTAACAAATCCTTTGAATTTCTTTTTGTAACTAAAATTTGCAAAATGCACATGATATGTAAAAAGATATCAAGTATCTGGAGAAAAGTATACATTATAATATTTAATAGATGAAATAAATTCCTATTCCTATGTGTTTATTTGACAAGGTATTGCTTAGTACCTTACACTTTGACTGTCATGGCGGTTATCGGTAACCCACCATATTTTTTAGAATGATTAAAATGAGATAAATTTTATGGATTAACAAATTTTCAACAATATAAATGACTTATTATTTCAGAAAAAAGGTGCGCAAATACAATATAATATTTTGCAGAAATTCAATGTTATAGTATAATATACTTCAATCTACTGCGACTTTTAAAGCATAATACATAACATTCACATGGCAGTCAATGCGTTAATGGGTTAAATAAATTCTTTAAGCATGAACAACAAACTAAACATCTTTCCCCATTCAAATATCCCGCTCTGGGGACATTCGTACATTCTCCGGAATGGCGCTGCTATGTTAGTTGACCGTTGATCGGTTGGAAAAGCTAGGCCCGGTCTGGGAAGCTAGCAAAAGTCTGGGCTTTTGGCTATTCAGTTGCTAGTGGCTGGTCACAGGGTTTGTACACGGAATTAGTCTTTAGTGCAGATGTGTATATGTGTGTGTGCGATAAGAACAAAGAATCAGGCAGCACAGGGCATATCTATGTTACACAAAAACGAACCAAAAGTACAGAACCTTATCATATATGTGTCCAACAATTCCTAAGAACAATTCCCAGTACCGATGTACTAAAATACCACCTAGTAAGAAAACTTTTTTTAATTCCTAGGGATCCCTATATAGAATCATATATACATATATAATCACAAGTCCTATATACGATATTTCAAGGATCTCATAAATTTCCTTTTCTTTTTTCTCAGATTGGTCTCCACCTCAGTTCGTCTCTCCCTTCCCATCCTCGTCTCTCCCTACGTTGGTTGGTATTTCGCCTCGTCGTTCCTCGTGGCGTGCGCGTTCCCGAAGACACTGTGGCCGGACCTTCGGCGACACTGCGGTTGTGCGACGCGGACGAGTGTGTCTCGGACAGCTAGGACGCCGGGAGACACAGGTGCAGGTGCGGGTGCATGATACACATTACATAGTTGTCGGGACGCGAGAACGTGGGTTGGAACGAGGTAGGTGCGCGTAAGTTGGCGATACGGTTCCACCAGTATCGTTAGTTGCCGTGGCAGAATGGACGGTAGCACGGGTCCGCCGTCGGACGTGACGGCGATGGGCAGTAGTGAGAACGACGAAAGATCGAAGACCCAACGGGACACCGACGACATCACCGCTTCTTCGTCTGCGTCGTCAGGCACAGCCACCACCTCTTCCACGTATTCTACAACGATGCAGAGCGACCAGTCAACGGAATATTGCGGTCAAGGCTCGATAAGGGCTGGCTCCACTTCTCCACTCCCTACGAACTCCTCATCGTCTTCGTCGTCATCGTTGTCGTCGTCCGCCTCCTCTACGCCGCCGCCGCCACCGCAGTCGGGGTGTGGCTGCGTCGCTGCCACCGTCCTCGAGCCCGACGAAATTACCATCAGCATCACGCCGACTACCGGTGGGCAATTCGACCTTACGGTCGACCGGACGGACACCGTCGAGAACCTCAAGAAGATCATCTCGAAGAGGTTGAAGGTCGCAAAGGAACGTATTTGTTTACTACATCGGGAAAGGTTCGTATATCGAAAGAGTATACGTGCATGTAAGAGTCCTAGAAGTCAAAATGATTTTTGGAGAATTTTGTAATTTTAGTAACAGAGTATGCGATTGATGTTTTGTTTTTTGGTAACTAGGTGGTTGAATGCAATGGAGGTGATCAGTTTGGCTTCTAGAGGTAGTAGCATATGTAAAGTACATACTACTTTGTTAACCAGCCGAAAGTTTACTTTAGTAATTGACCGTAACTCTCCCCACTAGTCCTTACGCCTTTGTAAAGAGAAGCTTCAGCATTATACATTTATCTCTTTCGTTTCTTTTGCACGCATACAACTTTCATTTTTTTGCGTGTTCGGTATTTAACTGTCCTTAAGTAAATTGTTGCAAGAAAGAATCTCTATATCTTGAGATAGGTATCGGGTATCAGTGACTGTGTCTCTGTTCATTTCACGCTGAGGCAGAATTTTTTTTGTTCATGTAAACTCCTCCCTTGATAGCTGACCAGTTACCAAGGCAGTATTGTATGTACACATAATACGTGTTACTATCGTTTTGAATCGTGACCTGTTTGTCATAAATAATAGGTTTAAACGTTATATTAATTATAAATTGGTAGAATATTATATATTCTATTTATTATAATATAAGAAATATTCCGATCACATGCTTTGAAATTACCGATAAATCGATGGAACAGACGATTGATTTCGGGTAATTTTTCTCACGATTTGATTTCGAAGGGAAAATTAGGTGTAGACGACCCCTCATAGGAAAAAGAAAAGAAAAAAGAAAGAAATGGTAGGTGAACGTGTACACACTACTGCACACGATATTGTTGGTTGAAAAGTGCGAGAGGAAGAACGAAAACAGCATTGATGCTCTGAACGAAAAAGAGAGAGTGGGCATAATACTCGTAGGCGTCGTGGGGGCCGCCGCTCGGACTGATCCTCCTCCTTCGTGCAAGCACGCAAGAGAAACATGGTGGAGAGGAAGGTTGGCATACCATAGACTCGAAGTAGGAGGAGGTGGAGGTGGTGTAGTAGGTAGAATATCTCGGGAATCGCGTTCTCGTAAAGTGGAACGGTGACAGCCCTCTGCAGTGAGAGGTAGAAGAAGAAAGAGAAACAGTCGGATGGAAAAGACGACAGGATTGGCTATTCCCGTACGCAACATATCGCTGGAATTTTCTCTCTTTCTGTTTATTCCTCTTCTTGAGTTGCCTCTTCCCTTTTTCTTTCCATTTCTCACATCTCGATTTTATATAGCAATTGTCGTTAAATTTTTTCTTCAGTTGCATCTCTAACTCTAGGAAATCACAAAGGGCCTTGAAAAGTCATATATTGTAAATTCGAATTTAAATTACTGAATAATTGAAAATCTGTATTGAGTTAGTAGCTTACAAGATGTAAGTTTTGGAAATTCCCTGATTTTAATCTTGTTCTCTTCAGGTACATATATATATATATATTTCAATAAATATTATTAAAGTATAGATACTACTTAAATATTTGATTTTGGTATTGCTTTGTATATTCCACATTTATTATGAATAAAGATTTCTAATATATATATATATATATATATATCTAAGGAAGGTGTGAGGAGAACAGCAAGATTAAATATAATTGTAATTGCGTGTAAAACAATTGAGCGTTTCCAACGAAAGTATCGTGTCTTTTTCAAGAGTTGCATCGATGAGAAACAGAATACCCATCGCTATTCGTTCCCTTGTGCCTGCCAGGCCAGTTTCAGGCGCAGGTAGCACACGCCGGTTCTTCGCTACGTAGTTAATGTGTGTGCTCTCTCGCTTCTCCCGTCGGTGTAAATGCGACACGTGCACATTGTTAGCCCGTTTGCCGTGTGCGTCCTATTTGTCTCTTTCTGTTTCATTCTACTGCATCTTCAGTTCATGCGTATCGCATTAAATACAGAATGGACCGACGATTTTAATTTGCCCGTATTAGCGTTATTTTCCCTGTGAAACTGTCAGAATTGGTTAGTGCTTGTGTACTCCTCTTTTCATCAAATTTGCTTTTCATTATTTTACAAATTTTCTTGTGTTTTTGTTCTATATGGTTGTTGAAGATTTATAATCTTTATCACAAATAATATTATTTTTAAGTTTGTGAATAGATTTTCTATCTAAAAGATAATACATATATCTTCTGGTTGCGACTTGGATCATGTAAAAAACAAGGTGTAATGCAACCTTACCTTAACCGTTTTGTGCCACGATTAAGCATGTGTCATCGAGAGTCTCATACCTGTTACTCATCCTCGTTGCACAAACAAGGAGTAAACTTTTCCATCCAATTATTTTTATCATCGACTACTATTCATTTAAGAATTTTTTACCGTTACTATAAAAGAAATGTATAATTAATTGCGATTTTGTAATTAGTAAGAGAAATGATAGTGGACAACGGTATCATTACAAATAGGTTTCATGACCTTAGAGAGTAACCAAGGAGAAAACAATATTTATCACATTAGCGATAAGAATGTTCTTAGTATTCCTTTACTTTATGTATTTATATATGTTCGAATTTAGACGTAGTTTATTCTTAGCGCCATTCACGTAGCACGCTTTTCTCTTTTTCATTCATAGAGGTCCATACTGGAAATATAGCTCATTTGGTTTTTCTAATTATATTTTGTGTACATACATTGCTGATCATTGTGGATGCTGCATTTATTATTTGAACCGCTTATTTGTCAAGGCAGTTAACGCCACTAAACACAAATTAGACAAAATTGATAAATTACACAATATAAATAAGCTGTAGATTTTTATGCATCTACAAGAAATTTGCACAAAATACACATAATATGAAAAAATATATAAGATATCTAAAATATAGTTCTTTGTATAACATTTGGTAGGTAAAACAGTTGTCTATCGAGTCTGGGTTTTTGATCATATTCCCAAAAATATAATGTATAAAAATCCGCAATCTAAAGCACCAATCAAATACTTTGGCATTAAAATCTCAAAAATTTTAAAATAGTGGAGTTATCCACTTTATCCTATGAACGACTTATTTATCATGCGAATTGTAACCGTCTGTGTATGCTTATCCATTCAAACAAACAATTCGATTCTGTTTTTTGTCGACTCATCCGAAACCGATAAAGCTTCTCAGAAGACATATCTATGTCGTAAAACTTCCTCCCAGTCATATGTTCATTGTTTCAAATATGTACGTTCCAGTACTTTGTCAGTTAGAATTCAAATCAAAGAATTGATATCTGGTTTTCGTGAAAGAATAAGTTTAGGTTTTTGGGGCTTCAATAATAGTAATAGTTTTTGAAAAAGAGGGTACATACTTATCCGAGATGATCGTAGAAACATATACAGGTCAAAGACTTGATCCTACCAGGATCTTCAGAAAAACCGTTAAGCCCGTTGGAGTCCGCGCAAGTGGCGCCAGGGTCGCGAATATCCGCCACCCTCATACTTCCTCTTTTAATGCTGATCAATCGATAGATGTCTCTGCTCTAAATCAATTTATGAATAAGAAATCCTTTTTTATTTATTTAAGAATGCATGCTAGATCCTTCTTGCATAATTGAATTAATATTACTATTAGATTGCAGATTTTTATACAAATTCATATCTGAGAATATAATTAACAAAGTATAATCTTAGTAAAAATTGCTTTATTATAGAAAGCAGTATACTTTAGGTGTTTTATATATTTTTTCATATTATGTACATTTTGTGCAATTTTGCATTTTCAAATTTCCTATAAGTACATAAAACTCCTCGGTCTAATTATTATTAACGAAATTTTACAAGTTACAAATTGTAGGTTATTAACGTCAATAAATTTATTTTGCACAGTAGTAACGAATTTGATAACGAAACAGTTTCCCGTTGTTTAGTTTCTCCCTGATTACCTTATTTGATATAAAATTGGGAAATTGTTAACATAAATCCGTAACCTACAATTTGTAACTTGTCGATTCGTCAATATTATTAGTCAAATTATTGTGCAGAAGACTACAGGTATAATTCTTAATACAACTTGTGTAACATATAAGGAATAATCTAATTGCAGTATGAAGATGCACCTTAGGCTTTGATATTTGGATCTTCCAAACTCTAAAGTATATTTAAAAAAATTGAGGTTTGCCTTAAGTCTCTCTAATTGATAGTGGATTCTTTGCGGAGGTAGTACCGAACGAGTTCGTGGAATGTATATGCATTTGCAGAATTGAAGTCAATTATACGAACGCTGACGAAGGAATGTTGGTATTTTCGCAATCATTTCAGTGACTAGTTAATACTTTCGAACGTAAATACATACGTTTCGCCATGTTATAACGATAATAAGGAACGCTGCTTGAAAATACGTCTTCCGAACAATCTATCTCCTTATTAGAAGAAGCATAGCTAATAAATTTCAATCGGGCGTTACCCCGCGTTGTATAATCCCGGTGCCGCTTCTGGACGTAACAATGGCGTAACGTTGACCTGGTCTTTGTTGTCAGTTAAGTCTTAAAAAATTCCCTAAATCTACCTCATTTCCATCTGAGAACACAACTGGAAACAAAAATCCTATAATTCAACTTCAATTCAGTTCATTTAAAAGGTGAAAATGTGGTTAGGAATTAACTGTGGTTAGAGTAGATTACTTAATTTTGAAATTTTTAACTTAATGTAATTTTATTATTGATCTGTTTCTATATAAATCTCTATATAAAATGAAATATCCTAAATTTTAGTAACCTAACATAAGATTATTATAGTCATCTATAATTCAATAATACTAGTTGGAAGGTCTAGGTGTTAATACATACTTAGACACTTGCGCATGTTACAAGGTGTGTTTTAATGAACGAATGAGGCAAATTTCTATATCTTTCTTTTGTACGTTATCTGCAATAGAAATGAGTCATCAATATTCTAATTATAGCTATTCTACAGTATATAATCTAGCTTAACCTATAATGTTTAATATATATATTTTTTGTAAAGATTATAGGTTAAGCTAGATTTTATATATATATACATATATATATGTAGTTAATTATGGAATATAATTATGAAAATTTATATATAATCATGGAAAATTCCAATTCTAATTATACGAAATATAGGAATAATGTGTTATAGGTATAAACATTTTGCGGAAGGAGTTGCACAGTGTTTTTTGCGGTTCGCGACATTGCCAGTCGATATCAATTCCCTGTGCGCTATTTGCGGCTTCATTCGATGTCTGTTGTGGCGATAGAGCAACTTATCGTATTGTCTAATCTCTCGAATCTTGCCGCTGTGTTATCATTTTCTTGTCCCTTTCAGCATGATGATTAACGCTAATGTCACAGAGATTTTTAAAGCATTGACGCCTACAATTTATGTAATTTTGCGTGGTATTGAAGTTTCTACTGATTATCATAATTGATTACACATTCGCTTATTCGTAGATCTTACATAAAAAATAAATAGATGTTTCTATGACAGTAATTACATGTAATTAGCGATATGTTCTTACAAGCAGTTTTCGATGAAATATAACTTTGACCATGGGCAGAGATAAAGTTAGTTATGAGAGGTCACAATAGTAAAAATGACTGCATCATACTGCCTGCGATAAGGGTAACGCCTCAGTGTTGGAATTGCCCGCAATTATCAGGCAGTGTACTGCAAAACAACATATGGAGATTAAGGGGAAAAACGAGGAGTGCCCATTTTTCGTGATTTTCCATCTTATAACACATTTTATTTGTGAGAATTGGGACTGTTAAACTACCAGGATCAAGTCACAATAATTACAATGTTATTTTTAAATTAAAGTGTCTCCATAAGATAATATTAAGGATTTGGTGGACTAGATAAAAACAAAGAACGTCCACTCTGTATTGAACTAAAACACAGATAAAAATAATTAATATTTTATTAATCATTCTTCTTTATAATAACTAAATATAATATATACTATAAGATATAAATGTCAATTTATGAACACTACAGTTAGATTTATTAAATGTTTTTTCTTTTCTAATGAGCTAAAATATTGAATTTTAATTTTCTGAATAAAACTATTTTGTAATATTCATATGTTACCCTTAATGTATAACAATTTTGGAACTGATTTCATTAGCGTAAAGTTTCAATGACAAATTTAACTGGAAATTTGTGTGTTTCAGACAATTGCGTGAGGGAACGCTAGAGGAAAATCGTTTACAAGATGGCAGTCGGCTTACGCTGCTGCCGAGCGTGGAAACCGGCCTATTGGTAAGTCAATTGCATATTTTTAGCGATAAAAACCTAATAGAACTACCTAAATTACTATAGACCAACTTGTTATGTCAATGTAAATTCAATTCCTGCTTTTTATAATGCAGAAAGTAATTATGGTCTCAAAAGATCATAAAACATAGTTTCTATGAAATAAATGGATTATTAATCACTACCATTGTCAATTACGAATGGAAGAGTAAGCTTTAGGGTCTAAGCTGTATGAAATTATTTCTCAACAGAAGTCGAATCTCATGGGATTTCTTTTCTTTTAAATGTTGCTTATTTTTCGCTCTACAAAGAATTCATAGAAGAAGAGTTCCCACGAAAGACAGAAAACATGTGTGGAATTGTGATCCGGATAAACGCCGTTAACTTGGTTCGTGTATCATTGGGTCACTTGGTTTCTCGGCCACCGTATCGTCAGTGCTTTATTTTCCAGTACTATTGCGTCATATTTTTCTTCGTTCATCTTGTATCATCCTTCTATTATCGTGATACCTTAGAGGTATTTCCATTGGTCACAAAGTTTCTGTAATTATTCCTTTTTATAACTGAGCAGTACTTCCAAACCAGAACCTTTATTTTTATCTTATTGTAATTTGATTATTCTATAACGTTAAATCATTTACTCAATCCTATATTTTAAATGATTTCCACATAATTGTCCATGCATCTTACAGTTCCTACCGTCCTGTTTCCAACATCATCCCACATTCGTGAAAAGAAGACGAAGGCTTTTTAGATTTCTTTTGGTCGATGTTCCATGAGAACGAAATCAGAAGAATCAAGCTAACCATCTCCGCTAGGTTATTCGGTTTGAATCAATAAAAACGAAGCTGGCCCGTGCATACACCGAGTGCACGCGCATACACAAAGGATACACGGTCTTTCTCTCTCATTGAAATAGTCTCTCTAGGCCTGTGCTCGAGGCACTGGCAACAGCGCTGGCACACGGGTCCTTATCGCGACCGAGACTCGTTCGCATGGCTGTCAAGGGGACCGCCCGCTCGAGTCTCGGTCACCCGCAGTCAATTTTAAAGTATACTCGTGTGTAGGGTGTGTATATGTGTGTAGCTATGCTTCGCGACCACGATCACTGCTACAGCGACTCTATACACGCCCGACGTTCTTTCGTGGGTGGTTACGAAGAAACGGGGCGAGACATACGCCGGTTTCGCACAACATAGTTGGCCAGCCTAATCGGCTCTCCTCTGGCTCTTCGGATCGACACGCACCTTACATTAGGTTGTTTAGAAAATTGGTAGTCAGAAATAAAGAAAGATCTATCTAGAATTCAATTTTCTCATCTGTAACTTCAACCCGTAAAAACACTTTTATGTGTGTATTATATGTATCGTATAAAACATTTTAAGACATTAATATGTTTTCTTTCTAGTATTTGCTCGAACGTTTTATTATTTGATAGGAATTCATGATAAAAACGCTATGAAATTTTCGACCGATCCAATATTTATTCTTTGTTTATATATAATGACTACAAAAGGTATTTGCACACCATTGTATTAATTATAGTATTTATATGCTAATTCATTAAGTTTAAATGTATTAAATTTCATGTTATTTGTATATTATTTTCATTTGATTACAAAAATTTAATACTGTGATAATAAAATGTGGAACTTGATAAGCAAACGCTTTATTGGAAAATAAGGGTGCTTATAAGTACTTCTTGTAACCATTGTAGTTTTGCTCTTATATATGTAGTATTCTTTGTCTATAGAATACCATATATGGTATTCTTCGTATATATTGGCTCTCTAGGAGTATGGAGGAACATAGCTCTGTATGGTTGCACCTGTAAAAACGTAGTACTACGTTAACTGTTCATTCATGAGCACGTAGCGGTGGTTCTTGACCTTTATTTGAAAAAAACCGGTGCTATGTATTGAGGGTTCTCAACCTCTGAGATTAAAAACGTTGTATTCACCAAATAGAATATATTCGTGTTTTAGTGAAAATTAGTAACTTGGGAGAATATATGTATACATATGTAAACTCCTGAGCTAGAGAATGAAAGCCGATATCGATCATGAAATGTAAGAACGTATGTATAGCCATACTTGTTACAGACTCCTGCATAGTAGTACTGGAATGAGACTTCTTTAGACAGGTTGAAAGTTTGATAGGGGACTCCGGTAATATCTACTTGGCTAGTGGAGAAGTTTTATTGATCGACCGTGGAAATTCTGCAGAACAGAGCAGAGCTTCTCTGATGTTTCCGCGTTATTTCCAGAAGAACATATCCAAAGGGCGTTAAATGATAATTGGACAACGCGCTAGGACCAGGTTAATGTATCGTTTCTGCAGCTGGCTCAATTTAATAATCGCAGACATTCTTAAGCGAAGGTGAAGACAGCTGATTACACTGTCATGTCTTAAACCAAATTGTACCGCTTTGAATAACGAAAACCGTAAGAATGCGATGATGTCATATTTGTTCTTCCTTCGTTTCTTTCAATGAGATAGAAAGAAGAGTCATAAGGTCGCATTGCGACGCGACTTTTTATCTTCCAGTCGCCGATAGTCTAACCGCAATGTGATACTTGGAACGCAGAATGTTATAAAATGAATCTCCTTTGTTAAAGTCTATACCATATTGTAGAGAAATTCTGGATGAGTGTTTTGGAAAGTCGTAACGAGTGAGAGTTCCTATTTTAGTTGCCATCTCCAGATGGTTCAAACATGTACCAAAGGAAAGGCAAATTCTCAAGGTTAGGGGAAAGCAACCATATTCCAGTTGCTTTGTAAGGTTCAAAATATTAGGTTGTTTAAGAAGTTCCTAGTGAAAGTAAAGAAACATTTATGTAGAATTTCTTTGAATAGCTTTCGCAAGCTTTTACAATATTTTATTTCTTGTTTATGTTGCGCTAATAACTTTGTAAAGATTAGGATAAATAATAATGAAGGTGTACTATATTCAGTGACTGATGGATAGAACAAAATGTTTCGGCTACGATTCAAAATTTTTTAGGTATATGACGTTCAACACTATCTTGGTAAAAACAGAAACCTGTTTTATTAACGATCCTCGATATTTCTCCTCAGTTCTCTTTAGTATTCAAATTAGAAGTAGCATTTATATAATCACTATGAACTTTAAGAACAACCCAATATTCAACAATTGGCTACAATGTAGCATTGCTCAGTAATATATCATCTTCTGATAGATTCTACATAAGACGCATTCAGAAGCGGTTAAGATCTATCTACACGCGTAAAGTGCGGACGTTACAACTAGGGACGCTGGTATTAACGTAATTTGTCATTTATGTCGTATTAAGAATTTCTGGCAGTATCTCTGGTTGACACATGGTACGTAAATCATAAATCGTAAGCGTTCCTCGTGCAACGATACCCCTACCATCGGCTGTTGCAACCCAAAGTTCTCTTTTCGAAATGTAAATACTTTTTCCTTATCCTGCGATACGACTCACCACCACCGCAGACATGCCTGAGCAACACAACGCATGGTGGGGTAGAACCAGACTCCGGCGGAGAGACGTCAGACACACGGATATTTACGATTCATGGTGTACGTTCCTGGCTTGATAGCAGGTTGCGCTTCGAGTGTGGCGCCACTGGCTTCGTCGACGGTCGTTGCGGCACTCACAGTGCTCCGTGGCATTGACAGGGGTTCTCTGACCTGTAGTAATTGCAACGAAAATCCATGGGAATCCCTGCGATCCTTTAATAATAATTCGTGAATCTTTTATAGTTGAAACATGAAAGCTATCTATTTTATAAAGTCACTAATAATAATTATGGAAAAAATAAGGAATGGAGATGATTAAATATATAAATTGAATCAATAATAAATTACTATATGATTCGCTAATTGAATCTAATTGGTTAAAAAATTATTGATATAGTATTAATCTGTTTTATTTGATCAGCTTCGAACTAATGGGAACTGGCAAGTTTTGTGGAAGTTTCGGAGAAAGAGAGAAACATTACGTGGTTGAGATGACGCAGGGTCCATTCATCGAAGTTCAGATTTCCCGTAAAACGAATGTAAATCGAATTACCGAATATACGATGACCGTCAGTGAAAGGAAGTCCGTTAGGTGTACCGAGGGATGCCTAGCTGTGCCGTCTAGGGTCTGAGCCTCGGTTCCGCGAGGTTTCCTCTCTTCTGCAGGTCTTCTCGCGTTTCCATCTCTTGTCGTGAGCTCATCGATTCAACCTCATCTTTTGCCTGAATGAATAGGCGATACCAGCGTTATGATATATTAGCATTTCACTTCGTAGGCCACTTTACCAGCGGTCTCTTTTAATTCTGCCACGATTTTTCAATAGTTGGACTCGTGCAAGAGCGTATAGTCGTATATATTCCAAATTATATTATGTAAAAGATTTTTTGGTCTATAAGATCAAAGTTGTTTGATGATGGTTATACATGGTTATGGTTATAGGATGTAGAAAGCAACTGATACAGATATTTGACTGCTAATACCAGAGCCATAAAATTGGTAGAGTGGAATTGGCTAATCTGCAATGAGTTCTTGGTCGTGTACGGCTTCCATCTCGGCTCTCCGACTGTTGCCTTTTATCCTGTAAAAGTATTTAAACGCCGTTTAGCGGTAAACACTTGATCGAATCGTGTCACGCATTTTTATCGGCTGTCTTACATTTCTAGTCAGTTTTTTTCTTTCTGTAAGAAGTATGTATTAGGTCATCCGACAATATTGTGACAATGGAAATAACTGTCCATATATTGCAATTTCGTTCTTAGATTAATGGAATGGGATGAATTAGTAAAAATTGAATTATGCGCTAGATTTTGATTAAGACATATTATATATTTTCAGGCACAACGACCGGAGCAGAGCGTGATGCAAGCGTTGGAGAGTTTGAACGATTCTCAGGTGAACGATTTTCTGTCCGGCAAGGCTCCCCTGAATCTCACAATGCGACTAGGGGATCACATGATGCTGATACAGCTACAACTATCTACAGTGACTCCGGCCTCGCCAACGGCCAATCAGGCGACCAGCAATACCACTGGGTTAACTATCGGTGGAAATAGTTCGAACGGGTCTAATTTACCCACTAGCCACGTATCAACTTCCCTGCAAAGTAGGCGGTCCACTGTATTGGCTGCACGTTCGACCAGCAGCGCCTCTGCTAAGTTACAAAATGGAGCCGCGGCTGCGAGGACATCTTCTTTGATAAGCAGTCTGGCTTCGGCGTTACACGCAGCAGCTAGCTGCAGTACCAGCCTCTCGACAGCCACTACGACAACCAGTCCAGTCTGTTCAAGCCGCACCACAACTGCCTCCTCAGTCTCATCCTCATCCTCCTACTCGCCGAGTTCATCACATTCGTCCTTCTGTGCTAGCCAAACGCCAGCCGCTCGAACTAGCAGCAGCCACGGCTCAGTGTCACCTAATGGGAACTCCAATGCTTGTCAATCTTGCCTTCTATACCACCATCATCACCACCATCATCACAATCACCACCATCACCATCATCACCACCATCATCATCATCACCACTCAAGAAACAAATCCATCAATTCGCCCAACAGTTCTCAACCTTCCTCCTCTTCATCTTCCGTGGACCACCTACAACAATCTACCTCTACTGGACATGGATGCATGGAATCAGTGCCCTACGACATAACCCCGCCAAGAAAGAAACTCTGCACCGCTCACCACCATGGCCAACAATCCGCTAACAGTACAGATTCCACCAGGAGTAATGCTGTGGATGGGGATGCTAGTCCTCAGAGTCCTACCTCTTCGTTGGCTGAGCAGAATTCCAAGGCCGCAACCTTGGACACCAGGGCGCTAGCTGAAGCTTCTCGTAACTTGACGCAGAAACTTAAGCAGCTCTCCTCTGAGGTACTCACCTCGCGGGTCGACCTCGCAGAGGTATACATTGTTACCGATGCCAGTTCCCCCTGTGTACCACTATTTCGTATATACGTTAGCGCTGTGTGTTTGTTAAGATCTTAAGAGATGTGAAAAAATAAACCACCAAACGTCTTTGTGTTTTTTTAAATAATAATAAATATAAAAAATATATTATAAAGCGCATTTTTTAGAGGCTCTCTTAGGTTCTTAAATGTGTTTTCTTCTTGCTTTGTTTATTTTGTGATTAGAAGAATATCAATTTTTCTTTCTATCTTTGTGATTCTATGGTCTTTTTGTAATCGAATGCATACAGTGTAAATTCTAAGTAATGTGAAACACACAGTGACATTAATATTAATATTTTTTATTAAATTATTAATACAGTGAGTAACCACATACAATTTTTGGGACATAGGAAAATGCAAGACGCAGACAAGGTGCAATAATAGAGAGTATGCATCATCATGGAAAGGGTGTATACTCTGGTACATTTAGTGGGACCTTAAATCCAGCTCTTCAAGATAGACACGGGCGTCCTAAAAGAGATATAAGTACCATCATTCACATTCTTAATGATTTGCTATGTGCCACACCAGCTGCTACTGCAGGTCATTATAGGCACCATCACAGGCACTCTAGCAATCGCCAGCAGTCTTCAACTTCTCCGTCCTCAACTGGAACGACAACCACTATAAATGGTGCCCCAACACCCATTGTTGGTTGTCATGATTCGTCAAATCCTGGTTACTCTACTGGTACTCTAGAAATCCAGCTTAACCCTTTGAGTGTTTAATCCATATGTAGTATGAACATATGAAATATGCAGAAGCGCATGAATTTTTGTGTTTCATGCAAAAATATTTTATAGAAATCTTACTATTAAACTGAGGAAAGAGAAATATGTAAATATTGAAATATTGGGTTATCAAATAAGGTTTAAACATTTATTAGCATAAATTATAAATTTTGTTCTGACATCTTGCAATAATACAATTTTGTTCAATAATTTCATTATTAAAATGAAAATTAATAAAATTATTAAATTGTAAATCCATTATTGCATCTGTGTATAATCTTTGTTGTTTCTCAGCAAAAGTGTAACCTCAGAAACTCAATATCAAGAAATACTTACTGATTCGTCTGTCTAAGAGAAATTAAAGCATAAATTCTATATTTAAAAATATTAATTCAAAAATATTAAAAATAATTGTATTATAAAAATTAATATCTTTCTCAATTATATCTAATTATTTTACTAAACACTCAAAGGGTAAACAAATCGACTATAACACAATAAGGAAAAGTAGATCTGTAACTTAATTATTTATAATTATAGAGGAACTGTCAAAGGAGAATGAAGCAACTAAGGGAAAGATGAGACGTCTGCGCTTAGTGATGGAACAACGACGTGCAAAGAGAAAAGCCAGAAGGCAGGCAGGAGCTGCACCATATACTACACAGTGGGCGGCGGTAACACCAGATCCAGATCCAAATCATGATCCAAACACGGCCAGTACCGCCACCGCAAATACAACAGAACCTCAAAACGAACCCGAGCTGCAACCTTGCAGTCCTGAACCGGTCGTAGCTTGAACCTGTCAATCGATCAATACGAAGAGTAGTAATTGTATAATGCAAATTCAGTTTTTAACTAGCGCACTGATTTATTCAAGGATAAGTGGGCAAAACTATCACTTCTCACCGCGTATACGCTTCCTTTCGCCAGGAAGAATTTCCGTTTCAACACACGTACCACATTAGCGAAAGTTTACTCTTTTTGTTTACGCGACAGAGAAAAAAAGATGAAATATCTCGAGTTATTTTAAATGCGTTCAAAACGAAACGACGGATTGGACGGATTGGACGGATTGGAAGTACCGTGATCATCTTCGCGGTATAAATGAAATACTGCAATGAAAACTGAGAGACCGTTGGGGAAAGCTGTATGCTATAGTTGTGCACGTGTGACATTCTACATGCATAATTTTCAGTATTGCCTATAATACACGTACCTCCAGTCCAAATATGCTATCGAAATATTTGAACTTTTAAAAGAATCCTGTCAATGGCGAAACTCAAACGAAAGAAAAAACTTAGCAATATTGTATAATGGAAGGACGTGCAATGTTAGGCACGGTATAGAAATTATTAAATAGAAGTTTCACAGAAAACATGTGTACGTCTCTGCTGGAAAGTTTGATGCTATATTTATTAGTGATGAAAGAGATAAAAAGTAATTAACCCGTATTAAAGAATTGTTTTGGCTATTACTCAGGACTCGATCGTAGCTGACAATAATTGCACTTGACAGTGCGACCAGCACATACAGAGAAAATCGACAAACGAATGGAACTATGGAATTCTCTATGGATAAAGGGGAAGAAAAATAATTCGTTAGAAGAATTTTGTCGATAGAAATCTAGGGGAGTAAAAAGAAGGTCGTCACTTTGATCATTGATTATTAATTCCTGTCGGCATCGGCGTATACTCAAATTTAGTAGACACGAGTAGACAATTTTAAACTCACATACTTTCACGAATCGCAGGGAAGACTGTTACAAAAGCAATGTTACAACTGTTTACTCATAATAACACGAGAACTTTGGAACTTAGTGCAAGAAGAAGGAAGAATTCTTTCTCTTTTTTTTTTTCTCTCGGCAAAAACATATTTACGTCTGACGATGAACTGGTTGAACCGTATCAAAATATACCTTTATGCAAGAAGTGCACTTTATATGATGTCACCCGTGTATTCATAGAAACTTCTCGTTATCGACGAATAGCTAGAAATAGTTCAACATACAATGAAAAAAATGCTCTTTCTCTGATTTATATGTCTCTGTGAAATAGAAAAGTATCTTTGGAAAGTGACATCGATTCCTCGTAGTTAACGTATACATAAAATCTAACGTATAATATGGATCAACTAGTTCATACTTCGATAATTTCATATCAGTTCTGATGAATATAAAAAAACGAGAATAGACTGGATTTTTAACTTGAAAATATCGACTCGTAAGCTTGATTGCTTACACTGTTCAAGTATCGTCATAAATATCATCACTCTCGACAAACAAGAAAGGAAGAAAAGGAAGAAAGAACTCGAAGCACGTGGATAAATGGTCCTATAGTTAGAATTAGATAATCCTATCGCATGGCTCCGGCCAGAATTCATTTAAGTTTCACTAGGTACTAAATAATATAATATTATCTGATAAAGAATAGCGTATTGCGTTTAAGTTACTTAGGAGAAAAAAATATTACTATTATTATATTATTATCATTACTATCGCTACAGTTTTAAAAACTGGCTCAATATTGTAACATATGATTATTGAATTTTATCGAGTACCAAAATAAATAAGATTGCTTGCTAAACTAAGAAAAAAAATGAACGAAGTCCATCTTTAAGTCTTGTTTGAATGTGGCATCATCTGTTGAGTGTTTGTTATTATTGTTATCATTGTTTATTGCCTGTGTAAAGAAAAAAGGAAAGGAATCGCCGATGCTGTTTTGTTCTACATTTATTATATTGATTATTATTAATTTCTAAGTTAAAACGTGTTTTTTGGAAATATATGTTTCGTTTTAGTTTGTAAGACTATATATAAATATGATTTAAGAAAAGCCTTGAAGAAGAAAAATATTAAATTGATTAAAGTTACTCATTTTGAAATTGTTTATTTAAATAATGTCTTGAATCACGTAAAATTGTAGAAATTTATTATCGACGCTTAAAAAGCTACGCTATCATAGTTTATATAATATAATGAATTGTAGTTACGCGCAACACAGACTTCGTGACAATACAACTATTATTATAAAAAAAGAGAGAAGGAAAATTATTGTTTTCTTTTTTAGTAAATTGAATTATTAATACAAATGTTATGTCAGCTGTAAAGTCCCAAATTAAATTTCTAAAATGCAATGACAATATAGAAATTGTGTCGTTTCTTTAAAGAAATCTGTAAAATGTATAATTGGTACAATGGCATATTTTTATGGTTATATATCTAAGGAGTTCTGCGCTTGGACCACTATAGTTTAATCAGAAGTAATGATATGCCAACTTTAGCTTTTAGTATCGCACATTCTTTAAGAGAATTTTTTCGTATAAATATTATCAATATATTTCTGTTGTATAAAACGATTTGTTCGATTCAGCACTATTAGTGGCACATGTTTTACAATGGACAGCTACCTTTGTCGATTAATCTTTATTATTTTCATTTTATTATTCATATAATCATAAAAGGACTTTATAAATTAATAAGTATAATTTTTTATATTAATTTTGGCTAGAAGCAATATCCTTTGATATCCACTTTTATATATATATATAAAATTATATATATATAATGTGTGTGTGTATGTGTGTGTGTACTAAATTTTCATACTACTACTAATGTCACATCAACATTACATACAAAATAATAGAAACAGTACATACTCTCTACAATTAATAATAATATACATTGTATATTATGGAAAAGTATTTACGATATGTATGAAAATTTGCAAGTTCATTTACATGAATATCCATTATACTTAATGGCGTTGCGTTGTTATTCAGTCAAATATGTCTTATTAACAAAAAAGAGAATCCCAAAATATTCATCAGAAGTGTAGAGGATATGTATCCTATTTTTATGAACTTTTTGGAATGCTCAATGATGGTTTGATTCCATATCTATAGTACAGAAGAAAGAGGTTTTTACAAAATGCTTATTTTTAACTAATGATAAAAAATGGACGGGATACAACGGGCAAAGTGTCGTTAGTAATCCGAGAAAGAGAAGCACGTGATTATTTTGTTGAAAATAACTACAAATTCGACAAGAAAAAATTGTAAATGTGACAATCACCCACATGACTTCCAAATTTTATTTTTATTTATGGCACAACATTGGTGCGGTTATGGAGACTTGATTAAACATATTTTATTTAAAAAAGGGGATATTGTATATTTTGGCAGTTGTAATTCAGTATTTCATTTTACATGCCAATAATATCGCGTATTTAACGTACGAATATTAGGAAGCAAAATAGTCTAGAGGGCGAACAAACGTTTCCAACTTGATTGTCTAATACAAATTAATCTTTTTCGTAATAACTTTGCGACACATATGACAGGTTTTCAAAGGAGCAGCGCAATGCTCGCAGGCCCCATGACCACATAAGAAGGCGACATTTCGACGGCGTTCCATGCAAATGCTACACATATTAGCTTCCTCCAGATCGGCCACTCTTGTTTCCAAATAACGCAAACGTTCTAAATCCTTATCTTTCTCTCTTTCCTTACCCTGATGATCCTCTTCCTTCTTTCTCTCATCCAATGCATTATCTTTCATATTCTCTTCCTGTTTCGTCAAAGGAATATCTCCTGTTGCTTGGCCATCTATAACATCACAAAATAGTAAATTAATAATTTTTATAGGAATATAGAATATAATATCATTATTATTTTTTAAACTTATTTATTTATTATCTATTTTTTAGCATTATGGCGTTTCCTCTACCTGAATTCTACAATTTTATGGAATTTAAAGAAATGGAAAGTTAATATAACATTATGATAAGCTATATACGCATATTATTTGATCCTTAATGAGTTGAAAATAATATTTATACAGAGTACCTTGATTAGCTTTCGTTTTGACAATTCCATGACCACATTGTGCACAGTTGATAACAACACTGCTGCCCGGATTAAATCTATTTCCATCTCTCATCGTGTTTGTCACTATACCTAAGCAACTGTGGCATTCAGAAGCATCACCAGAACCTGGAATACACTTTCTTGTTCCACGCACTACTTCCGATTGTAACGCTGTGTCTATCTGATATATGGAAGGCTGAGAAGCAGGAGTATTTTCTATTCTGTAACAAGTTCATATAAAAATAAATTAGATTTGTATATACGTTATCAATCATCAAGTTACTTACTCTAATTGAGTACTTTGACTTTGGTATTGGTAACACCGTAGCAAGTCGGTATGCGGGGCTAATTGGGAATCAGCTTCGAGAAGATCCAATGGTGTCTTGTTCTTTGAGTTCTTTACATGTTTCAGTAGTGTACAACTCCTGTCCACACTTACTAGGAAACAAGCTAACGCGAGTTCTGTCTTCGCGCCTTGGCGAGCCAAATTTTGCCATATCTACAGTAAGTATTATTCGAATAACGTAACTAATAAAAAGAAAATTAGAAAAGAAAAAAATCAAATAATAATGGATTGTGAGATATTTATTAATAATTAATAATGAATAATCTATAGAACTTAAATAGATAGTGGGAAACCTATTAATAATTATTAATCTAGGAAACATAATATGTATATACATACCGCGTAGATAAGGGGAGAATCCCGACAACTTTCAGGCGTAGGAACCACGTTACTCTGATTGGGACTCTTCACTATAGCAATATGTAGCACCGTATCTCCATCTGCATCAGTGCTAGCAATGTCAGCATTATGATGCACAAGAAATTCCACTAAAGCCCAATGTCCTTGCGAAGTGGCAAGATGCAAAGGGGTCTGTCGGCGATTGTTCCGCAAATCTACTTTCGCATTTCCACCAGTCGGAGAAAGAAGCATGGCGGCTACGTCTTTATGGCCGTTCAAAGCTGCAAGATGCAATGCCGCAAAACCATCTTCTTTTTTAACGTCTACAAGATGTCTTGCTCGTGCTACTAATCTTTCTGTTGCACTGTACCAAAGAATGCACGTATACCTTCGTGATTAAGTCTCCAGAAGATTCGTTGCCAAAAAATCGAGTATACTTACTGAGCATTACCCTTCAAGGCAGCATGATGTAACACATTGAAGCCTCGTTTGTTTCTCAAGGTGAAATCTACCCTGTCGCACGAACAAAGAGCATCGATTATATCCAGAGCATCTTTCCCGATGGCATCGTGCAATGCGGTGTCTCCGTACGAGTCTTGCAGATTAACGTCGCAATGGTGACGTAATAATACTTTAACACACTGAGCGTGTTGTTTGTTCACGGCAACGTGCAGTGCGCTACATTTCCCATTGTTCACAGCGTTAATTGCTGCGCCACGTGATAGAAGTAGCTCCATTATTTCCGGTTGATTACTATGATATGAAATAAGAAAACTCTTAAAAATATAATTTTAAAATTTATATGATTATTTTAGATTGAATTGATTTCGCAACAAACCCGAAAGCAGCATAGTGAAGAGGCGTGTCTCCGTCCTCGTCTATAGCTCGTAAAGAAGCTCCAGCATCCAGAAGAAGAATACAGAGATCCTTTTGCCCTTGATGAGCCGCCACTTGAAGACAGGTCTTTTTACCACCTCCTGGGCCACCAGCTCTCGCATCTACTCTACCAGGATACTTTTTGAGAAATTCTTGAACTGCAGAGACTCCAGCCTCACCCCTGGCTGCATCTCTTAATAATTTTTCAACCTCTGTGTCCACACCTTCAGCTGTCCAATCTCGACTTCTATTTGCTTCATCCTGTAGAGCAACAGTTTCAGTTCCAGGAGGAACGGATGTGACGCTTAAAGGATTGAACGTCCATGTATGACCATCTAAAGCTACTCTTAAATCTCCGTCAGAATATATTTTGATTACTTTCCCGGTTTTTCCCAGAGCATTTTTCATCACGTCTATCCATTCTCCGTGACCTCGTTGATAGAGTTTAACCGCGGATAAGTCGGTTTTCACTCTAACTATGTCGCCTAAAGAAAAACTGTCTTTACTGGTGACTTTTGTTAATGCACCCGGGTGAAATGTCCATCTGTTGTTGCATCCCTCAAATTGTACACGTACATCTCCCTTATCTGTGATACGGTGAACTCTGCCGATCTTTCCTATATATTCAGCCATGCGTGGATTCCAACCACCGTGACCTTCTTGCATCTCTTTGAGCGTCTCTACTGCAACCAATACTTTTATTTTATCCCCAACGTTGAAAGTTGAGTGGCGTGGACTAGATACAGCAAAAGGAACACCATTCCTTGTCGGGGTTACGTTGGCTCCATTGTCAGGTACAGTCATTATCGGTTGCCCAAGGAGCGGGAGGTGCTCCTTATAGTATGTGCCAGCTGTAGCTTCCTCCACGTAACATAAATCTACACAACCCTTGTACCCGAGTCGGTAAACATTTGTGCTGCCTTTAGACCATGATACAGTGGCCACTGAACGACTACTTTCGTTATCCCATCCACGTATATCCATGACTCTGCCAGTTTTTCCTCTTCCTCCATCTTGATTTCCCCATTCCCAATCAGGACCGCGAATAACTTTGGCTCCTATAAATATTCCTTTTAAAGGAATCTTGGTACAGCCTTCTCTGGGATTCAATTGAACTCCCACAGAGTTGGATGTTTGATATCTTTCAAAACAATGGCTCAGGTCGTGCACTTCAGCCATGTAGCATTGAGTACATAAATCATAGTCGCAACATTGCATGCATTTCCATCTAATACCAATTATCCCGTGTCTTTTACATCCATCACATATGATATTTGCATGCTTAACTCCTGTGGCTGCATTATCGAATACCAAAAGGTCATAGGCTCCCTGATATCCAATTCTATAATTGCTTCTGGATCCATGGTCCCATTGAACAATAACAGTTTTATCTGGTGTCCTATCTGATGGATTTGGACTAGAAGCAGAGTTGCCAAAGGAGGGAGGTTTGCCAATTTCTACGACTGTTCCTGCATGACCTTCTCCACCATCTTGGTCATCCCACTTCCAATCCTGTCCACGAACTACCCTCAAGCCAACTTCTAACATCTCCAAGTACACGTGATACTATATGTGACCCTTTAAAAAATTAATAAAGTGAAAGTTGTTTTATAAGGAATATACATTCATCATGCAAGATTAAAAATTCATTGCATTGAAGAATTCTATCATATAATTGTAGTTTCTTTACATCCAATTCATTTTTATGAAATTTTAAATCTACAATAACACATTATATTTTGAAACAGTTAAATAATATGTTACATTAATTTAAACTTATTACTGTTCAGAATGCAACTCATATTTTTTTACCATACTTTCCAAACTTATTTATGTCATTACTCAAATTTTTTAGAGAGTAGAAACTTGTGAATGGAATCGTTATTTATTCATTTGTATAGGAAATTTCGCTCGGTGCATGGAAAATTCCAGTGTGTCATTGCAATAAGATTAATTGCATGTTTTTGAAAAAGGAAAGAAACAATTGGAAATCGTATACATTCGGGTTGCAAGCATACGCACGTACCTGAAATGGTCAAACCTAGTACAATATATTTTATGAATCATATGCACGCGTGTGATTTTTCACGTAGCTTGGTGAATCTCGAATAGCGAGTAAATGCAACGAGACGAACGCGTACGAAAGAACTCGGCGACGATTTCTCGTATTCGACAACATCATTAGCAAGGACCACAAAGGTTCATTTTGATATCAATCTGCGTCCGTGTCAACGATCGTAACCTCATAACTCGGGGGATAGTCGAAGGCGCCTCTTTCGAGTGATCGCCGAGGCTAATGGAAAACTAGCGAGATAGGCATTTTTTCTAAACTATATCTGTGGTATACCAAATGTGAGATTTTTTGAAAGATGTCTGTGTATTTTTATGCATTTATGAAAAATGTAAAGAAATGTATAAAATATTTAAAGCATGGCATTCGTTATAATGTTTATGGAGGGGAACAAATCTCTTCTTAGGTTCTACTTCTTTCCTTATGTTTCTAAAAATTTTAATTTGCATAAACTAGATTATGGATTCTCATGCATTTATAGCAAATTTAAAACGCATATAATATACAAAAAATATATAAAATATCCGAAATAAAGTATTTGTTGTAATATTCAGCGAGTAAAACAAATCTGTTCTAAGGTTCTATTTCCTTTTTCATGTTCATAAAAATTTAAATTTGCATAAAGTAGACTGCGTACTTTTATACATTCACAGTAAATTTAAAATTGCCAGAAGCACAAAATGTATATGATGTAAAAGAGTATATAAAATATCCAAAGGATGGCACTCATTATACTCGATACTCATAATTTTATTCTATCAAATTGATTAATTAACGACATTAAAAATAATTCCTTTTTTTCCCTATCAAATTCGAAGAATTATTTAGGGCGAATTTCGCTATTTTTTCGTATGATTGTTACTTGTTAGACCTATTACACGATTTATTCTCTAAATATCGTTCAAAAATATTCTATACCATAGATGACCTTTTACAGATAATGAATTTAAATATTTAATCAAAGCAAGTAAATAAAAACGGGTATGTGGATAATTTCTTACTATTAAAGCTTCTTAATTAATTAATGAGATTAAATATAACTCGAACTTTATTAAAGATAAGAAATTATATATAAAAGGAGTACAAAGATTTTTCTTTTTATCAAATTCCACTTCTTTTTTCTTTATATTTTAATCCTCACATTTGGTTAGTACATAGTTCCAATTTGAAGAGCGGATGGTGAGATATTAACCAACTTCTCGCGTTTACCATCGATCGTAGTCGATTACAAGAGGGATTTGCTGTGGACAAATTTGCGAGGCCGACTTTTGATGTTCTGTTTATGAGGCGGCACGCGTTTTATTGTGAATAACGGACCTAACGGACTCAACGGAATTACTGAACTTATGTGGTAAAATACGCACAACCACCAAGTGTGCGTCTCGAATCTTACTACGGGTTCCCCACACCGGTGTCATCGTCGTCGTTTAACATAACCTCAAAGTGACCAGATAGTCAAGAAAATTTTAGCCGGGGAAAGCATGAATCCTTTGGGAGGTGATGGAAGTGGAGACGGGGACGTGGAACGACGTGGAACCGGACGTGGTCGTGGTAGGGGTCCGTGGACTTCCAGCCCACAGGATATTCCCATATTAAGGAGACCGCATCATGCTACATCTGGAATGCAAACAGGTTGCTATGATTTATGAGAAGACTTCTTCGAAGCTGCCGTGCTATTTATGATGGATTTCTTTGTATTTTATTGCTTTATGGTTGTGGCTTTTTAACTGTAGGGTCAGTAGAATCAAGAAGCATGGAACAGGGCAAATTGGATAAGTCTTTCGATGATATTATCCAGAGTTCTACATTGTCCGTTCATGCAGCTGAATTTGTTCCAAAGTTATATCCTGTTAAGCAGGTAGTGTTTATTTTCTATTGGTTACATTGGTTATTTGATTGGAGTAACTGTGAAAAATGTTTGTATTTGTTTTATGGTACAGCGTCATCAACAACAGGTATATATACATAAACACTCAGTTCAGGATAGGTTACAAGTGGCACGTGAAATACCTTTGCAATCACAAATTCAGCAAAATCCTGTGTATAATTATGATGCTTCTCAACATTATCAACAGGCACAACAAGTTCAACAGTTTGATAACCTTTCACAACAGCAACAGCAAGAGCACCAATCAAATATGCAGGACTATGGTCATTTTGACGATGGTTCAGGAGACTACAGAGACAAACATCAGGTTCATACTTTGAAAATATGTTATGAAAGTTAATAGAAGTTAAATAATTAATTTAATTTAATTTATTTATTATTTATTAATAGGACTCAAATATAGAAGATGATAATTATTTAATTGAATTTGCAAACATAACACAGAATTTAATGAGTGTTATACATTCATTGATATTAAATCCAGGGCATTTCACTTTGATCGTGCCGCCACTCATAAATAATCTTAGGCCTTACTTAGGAATTCCTAGTCAATTTCAAGAAATTATAAAGATAATAATTCAACAGGTATATTCTTGATCTTTTTTCATTAATTGAAAAGAAAGTTGTATTGATGCATGAAATTATTTCTAGTCTATAAATGAGGGTAATTTCCGGTACAGTGGTGCTCGACTTTGCGCCTCTTTGGACAATAGTTTGACTCCCATAGAACAGACGTCTTTCAGATGGACTTTGTATACTTTGTGAGTTATTAAATGCTAATGAAGTATTTAAATCTTCGATTTAATAAGTGCAAGTTGGCAACAGGTGTAAAAGTGAAACAGACAGTCAAGCTTCCAACTGGCAGCAAAAGGAGAATCATACAGAGGAAGAACAGAAGAAGTGTCACGGGTTGATATTACTTCTAGCTGAATTGGTTACTCAAATGGATCATGCTTCTGCGTTTACTTTAGGAAACTTATTAATTCAATTTATTATTATTATATTAAAAAAGCCCGCGCCGAATTCTGTCAAGAACATCTGTCAAGCCCTTAAGGTATATAACATGTGAAAAATTTCCTACGTTAAGAAATCTAGAATCCAAGAATTTTCTTGAATTGATTGTGTTAATTTTTCTAATATGGTTTACAGTTGGCAGGACAAACTTTAGAAAAGGATAAAGTTGAATGTCGACGCAAAGAGATGGAGAACATGATGCGAGCTCTAACGGAAATTGTAACGGAGGGTAGAGTGGATTCACACATAGGACATATGGTACATAGTGTCCACGAATTGAGAAACGGAAACTGGGGTCAGAGTTCCGATAATTCCACGACAGTGGAATCAATAGAGCCATTAGATCCCAACCAGGCCATCGATGAACCAGTTTTATATGGTCCTGACGGCAAGCTATTAACCCCGGAGGAAAATGAATTCTTAGAAGAAGTTGCCGATAGCACAATGAACATCGAAGATCACATGTACGTACATATAATTAATCAAGTGTTATATACATATTTTCTTTAGCAGTATTGTGTAGTTTTCTAGATAAATTTACTGCATACAGTTCTCTGGTTAGGTCGCTAGAGTGATTGTTTTATCATGTAACTCTGACATACTATATCTTCTGTTATGGAGTTAATTCTAAACTTTTTATATATTCCATGGTGTATTAATTTACCGTGACGAATTAATTACAATCTAATGCTTTTAATTTAGTTATGTGACTTGTAGCTGCCTATAATTCAAGTTTTGTTTCAATACGCACGCATAGATACAGATTCACAGTCACCTTATATATACAGTGACAGACACAAGTATTCCTACAGTTGGAATATAGAAATAAAAAGATTTATATTTTCTATATAATTAAATATATTCAAACATATGCAATTGTATATTATAATAGACATTTATAAATAATTGAATTATATAATAAATTGTAAATTGTATAATAAATGTACACAAATATTGGCATTATTGGTAATATTTGAATATATTTAGTAATGTAGAAAATATTGTTCATTTTATTTCTACATTCCGACTGTACGAATACTTTTGTCCCTTACGTATGAATACTTTTACAGCATATCGGAACAGGGATATGAAGGTGAAGAATCATGGATGTCGGAGGACGACGACATAGATGCAGCATACGAAGAGTTTTTAAAGAATATTCCGAAGCAGATTAAAAACCAGACAAAAAAATAATTGGGGACACACGACGATGGTTACCTACTATAAGTCATTATTGTGTAATTTCGTCTCATAGTTGGAAACTATGAGGGTGGTTTCCTAAATTTCGTTCGAAAATTTTTATAATGTAAAACGAAGCGCAGACTAAATCGAATGGTATGCTGGAACCTTTTTTTGCATTTGTACAATAGATCATCGGATAGATTAGTCTCGAGTTTTTATTTACGAATATACTCTAGGAAACTATATCGTTTCAATTACAATTTTTCGCGCAGACATCTATAATAAATTGTTTTCCTTTTTTTAAACTCATGTATCACATTTATAACCGTGCATACAGTTTCTTAAATTTAGCAATGAATATCGCAAAAGTTTGTTCCTAAGACGAAATACGGTATAATCTATTTGTCTATGATATACCAGATTATTATTAAGTTATTTAAATTATTGTAATAAATCAGCCAAACAAATAAGGTAAAATATTAATCATTGTCTTCATCATTTTGAGAGTCTATTACGATCATTATTAAGAGAATTTTGGTATCTAACTAATTTTCTTGCAGGTATCATAATCGGGCAGATATTTTTATAGTCTTTCCTTGTTTGCATAATACAGTTTTATAACTTACGAGTGATTTTTAATTCGATGACCTTTGAGAGTTCGATTTTTTAATCTGATTTTTGAAAACGATTGCGCATATAATGACCTTTGCGTCGATGATCGTAATGTGCACGTGGAACCATCGACACTGGCAGGTCCATTTTTGGCGCGAAAGGATGATTGCCCATCGAACAGTAGACTTGCAGTACGATTACTCACGCTCTCTGTATTTAATCTGTAACACGGTGCTTTTTTCGAATATATTTATCCCGTCATCGGGTCTACATTCCGACCAGTTAAAATCGATCTATTAAGAAAAGAATAGTTGATTTATTATGTAATTAAAGCATCGAACTCTACCGCGATTTGTTAGGATGTTATTTATTAATTTATATGATCGATATATTTATATTTGATTAGAAGAAATTTTTGTAACGAGATATATCATGTACCAATAAAAATAAAAAGAAAATATGTCATTTTTATTAGGATAAAGATGGAGTCATTGCTGACTGTTTTTCTTCCACCTCGTTAATTAGCAAAGTAAATAGCTCCTGATTATGTTAGATGAACTTGAAATAATATTTTTCGGAGTATTTTTTTGCTTACTCGAAGAAAAAGATGATCTTCTGGAGTAATTTACATTGGAGGTAGCCAGCGTAGGCGAGACCCATCAAAGGATCGTCAGGGGCACGCGTAGGCAAAATTCAAACTGGGACTGAAGGTTGTAGGAGGTGGGGTTTTCCTCGTATTCAAACTCACGCTCATCTCAACATTCACTGAGAACCTGTTACTTCACCTGGTTCGGTCTTCAAACACGGTTACTCTTCGTTCGAGGTAATATTTTTTTAACTATACCTGTGAATTAAATGAATTCATCATAGTTTTGAAAATTTAATGAAAACATCTTTTTCAGGCTACTAAAAAAATGGAATACTTGCAGACCGCAGTTTTACTTCTTCTTTCGCTATTCGCAATCGCGAACGGTGGATATTATCACTCCAAGATATTGTCACCTGACAATATTGGTAAGTTAATTCAAATAATTTATAGATTGTTTCGCTAAAGTATCTTAATATTTTTTAGGCTGCGAAACGTATACTTGTGGAGTTAATGCAAGATGTACTGTTAGCGAAGGCAGACCAGTTTGTTCTTGTATGAATTTGCACATGGGGGACCCTCTTTCTCGCTGTACCAGGGTGGAATGTTTAAGTGAGTGTCTATATAAAAGATTTGAATGTTTAAGTATATCAAAAAAGATTTTTATTATGTACCTAATTTCTAGTTAATGAGGATTGCATTGGAAGCAGAGTATGTACTAATAACAGATGTATAGATGCCTGCGATGGTCTGTGTGGCGTGAACGCGTTATGCAAAACCAAAAATCACATTCCAACGTGTTATTGTCCTACGGGACACACGGGAGATCCTTTCACCTCTTGCCGTGTAGCTGACCCTCGTAAGTAATACTTTCGTATATGTTTCTATGCATATAAAACTATACTCCTATAAACATCACAAAAGTTATGAAATCTAAGTTTAAAGATTTAAAAAGAAATTAATATTGATGGAAAACTTGTATGTCTACAAGCGACTGTAGCGTAAAAAATATTTTTTTCGAGAATATCGGTTAGTAATTGTTTTGTAGAAGTTTTAAATTTTAGATTAATCCTACTTTTGCGTCACCCAGTATTTGGTATACATGAAACAAAATATGCTTCGAGACAAGTGTAACTTAAATATTAATGAAACCTTTTTAGAGGCTGCCTGCAAGCCGAGTCCTTGTGGAGCTAATACCAAATGCGAGGTAGTGAATGAGGTTCCTGTTTGCAGTTGCCTTCCGGGTTATAGAGGATCTCCTTTAACTGGTTGCCGCCACGAGTGCGAAAGTGACAGTGAATGCCCGAATCATCTTGCCTGCTCGTCTAATTTCAGATGTGAAAATCCATGCCAATGCGGTGAGAATGCGGAATGTCACGTTATTAATCATCAAGCCATGTGTAGTTGTCCAATCGTGAGTATTGTTCGAAAAATTTCAGATTATTTTTTATACAATGATCAATGTGCATAACGAAAGTTAAGAAAGATTTATATTTACAATTAGAATTTTTGCCATCTGTAACGCTACTTTTTTTGCAAAATTATTCGTCCTCTTCGGCAACAATGAAAGTATACTATCAGAATATTAACTTGTAGAACTGGTTGGGAAATGCATTCGTAGCCTGTCGTCCGGAATGTACCACGCACTTAGAGTGTTCAGGGAACAAACCAGCTTGTCTAAATCAGAGATGCGTGAACCCTTGTGACGGAGTATGTGGTGTGAACGCAGATTGCAATGTGCGAGGCATAACTCCAGTTTGTAGTTGCCCAAAACACATGACTGGCAATCCTTTCGTTAGCTGTAGATTATTCGAAGCACGTAAGTAAACTTAATCGTGTACAGTGTTCCAAAAAATCAAGGTTAATATCTCAGACCTCCACTACCAAACTAAAAATATTTGAACTCATGGACTCTTCAAGGTTTATTTCAACTTTTTGAAACAGATTTATATAAATTGCAAATTTATTGAAGCAAATTTAGCAAATGTATATGAATTGATACATGATTAAATTTATTAATATCCATAGGAGATCTATGCGAACCTAATCCTTGTGGAACCAATGCAATTTGTACTCCTGGCCATGACAACACTGGGAAGGAAAGACCAATATGCACGTGTCCCTCAGGATATATAGGAAACGCTCTGACTAGTTGTCAACGTGGAGAATGCTTCACTGACAGCGAATGTCCAGATAATAAGGCGTGCATTGACTACTCTTGCCAAAATCCTTGCACTGGGAAAGAGTGTGGACCATCAGCTACTTGCACACCCAGGCGCCATATCGCGGTGTGTACTTGCCCGGATGGGACTCGTGGAGATGCTCTTTTCACTTGCAATCCAATTGATAGTAGAGCGGTATACAATTATGGCAGGGCTTATAGATATCATTACTAACGAAAATCAAAATTAATCGTAATTAATTTCACGGATATTTCCTGTATAGTGTTATTACAGGGTTAATTTTGAAGAGAGTATATATTCGTTAATGTCATTAATTAGTTAAACTAAAAATGTATATAATTGACTATATGAAATAAACATAATCAAGACAGTTTATCAAGTTCACCGTTCTTCAATCGCAATTTATTTTTCCTATTGGAGGAAATATAATTGTATCATTGGCTTAGATAAAATTGAAGTGTGAGTAATTCTAAATTGAACTTGCACCATGCACATAGTGAACACATTTAATGCGTTCCTTCCGCACGTTATCAGATCTAAAATCAGATAACTGTACAAATCCCATAACGTTCTTCAAATACAATTTATCTTAAAAATAAACGTATCGATTACTACTAGACTACAAATATTTCTGCAAATATTTAAATGTACGTAAAAATTCTATATTTACTAAATAATAGTATATTTACTCAATAAATATACAGATTATTGCTAGACTGCAAATATTTCTGCATTTACATATAAAAATTACAAATATATTACATTCCTTCTCAACATTTATCTTTTATTTTTATTTTAATTTATTCTCTTTCTCATGACATATGGTTGTTCACGGTTCCGTAATTACGTGTTCCGTGACACTCCGATAGAGTTCGACAGCGCAGTGCGAAAGCGATAACGGAAGGGGGAGGGGATGATTTTGCTGAAATTGTTCAATTCTTGTCTACGCAGTTAATCGAGAATCATTAAAAAAACGGTCAATTTAATAACAACGAGTCTGCCTTCGGTGGTGAAGGTTTACTTTTCTTGGGGGCTAGCCCGCTGGGCTCTCTCGGCCCAAAAGCGCGGAGAGATGTCAATTCGGACAGCACTCCATCGTTTCGTACAAAATGGTCGGGCTCTACTGCATTCATTCAGAAATACCGAGTGCTTCTACTCTAATTTCCATCAAAGGAACTATCACGACAAGATACACGTTGTGCAAGTAGGTGAGTTTCTTCGAGAAATTTATTCCTGCAGGATGGTTGACTGCTGTCAAAGGACCTTGACACAGTTAGTAACCAAAACAGAAACTGTTGATTGATTCAACATATTTTTTTGACAATTCAGGTACCTTTGTATATGTATATTGTATTTCATATTAGAAGTTATGTTAATTACGTTTCAGTATATTTCCAGTTTTGAGGTTATTTGGCCATCATATACATATATTGGTTTGGCGGATAAGTCTTAAATACTTTCTAGTATGAGTTATAAATTGTATTTTAATATCTTGCAATAATATAATTAAACCAAATATGTACTATTCTATTCAATAATCTTCTGCAGTCCTTTGGGTAGTGGTATTGTTTCATCTATATAGAATTACTGTTGCTTCTGAGCATATATATGACCTCAGGAAGGTTTAAAACTTATCCATATACCAGAGCCTTTTAGGAAATTTTTCTGTATAAATAAATAAATGGATAATTTAGAAGTCAATCAGTGTAAGTCAGATTTTCATTTATATCCTGCCGTTATAGAAACTTTCAATCCATAGCTCAATTTAATCATCATAATACATTTTCTAATTTAATTACTATAATCTTTATTATATAGTTATTATAACTGTTAATTAAAAGTTTTGGTGCTATAAAGACATTTACAAAGTGTAAATTATTTTTTATGGAAGACTGACTTACAATGATTGGCTGTTGAATCTCCCAAATAATTATTTATTTTCTATAATTGTCTCTATCGTATACAAAATTTTTATATTGACTAACTATGGATTAACTTAGGTAAATTTGATATGAAGATATGAACTAAATTTGTATCCTAAAAAAGAACATGAATTAGAAAAAGAAAATTTTGGCAAATTGTATTATAGTCCAAAAGAACAGTGTATCATTGTGAAATTAGGTTGTATAGATGAAATAGATGAAATATCAAAATTTTGGAATGTATTATATATAGAAAAGTTAAAGCTTTACTTTTATTAATTTTAAAATAGGCAAGTCCCAGGGCTGGTTGCCCCAGGGTAATAGCAATGTGTCCAGCACAGGAAAACACCTTGGTTATTTGGGGGCCCATGCTCGACGAATCTTTGTAGATAACATCCTGAAGCGAGTCACTAATAGTTTAGCTGCTGACTTGCGTAGAAGAGCTGCTAGTAGATTGGTCTTTGGTGGAGACTCAGCTCCTTTTTTTGCTTTGGTTGGTGTGTCATTGGCATCTGGCACTGGAATATTAACAAAAGAAGATGAATTGGAAGGAGTCTGCTGGGAAATTCGGGTAAATAACAGTTTATTTTTATGTTCATTTGATGAAGAAAGCATAAGAAAAACTTTACACATTAAAAATATTGACAGGAATCTGTATCAAAATTGCAATGGAACACGCCACAAAATGACAAAAATTACGAAACAATCGAAAACGAAGAGAAAGTTATTAGTTTAAAAGATTTTATAATTGGCCCTGCAATTGCGAAAGGATGCTCTGCGGTTGTTTACTCGGCAAGATTTAACGATTCTCCAAGTACTGAAAACCAGATAAACATCGACGATAAAACAAAAGATATAACTTCATTTCCATTGGCGTTAAAAATGATGTTCAATTATGATACCGAATCGAATGCGTTGTCTATTCTGAGGTCCATGTATCGGGAAACCGTACCAGCCAGAAAATATTTACGAAACGAGGAATTAGCTGACTGGGAAATGAAAATGGTCGAGAGGAAAACCAAGCTCCCTCCGCATCCAAATGTCGTAGCGATGTATTATGTCTTTGCTGATAGAGTACCAGTGTTACCTGGTTCTTTGAGAATGTATCCAGATGCATTACCCGCACGCATTAACCCACAGGGATCTGGGAGAAACATGAGCCTATTTCTGCTAATGAAAAGGTTTCTGATATTCCAAAAAATAACTTTTCGATTCTCTCTCGCATGATTCTCAAAATTAAAATGTTACATAATTTTCATAAAATTAGAATCTCAGATAATTCTCTCAGGATTAGAATCTCAAATAATTTAACTGTCCCTTTTTTTTCAATTGCAGATATGACACTACGCTGAAACAATATTTGAGCAATCACAACTTGAATATGAAGGAATCAATATTACTATTGGCTCAATTACTGGAGGGTGTAACTCATTTGAATGTACATGGCATTGCACACCGGTAAACTGATATTATTTGTTCAATCAGAATGTTGTATTATGTTTCAGATCATATCATGTTTCATATATACCATTTTTGTTCTTAAAAATGTAGTGACCTGAAGAGTGATAATATTCTGTTAGACTTGTCAGAAGAAGCAGAGAATTGTCCATCTTTGGTAATCACAGACTTTGGATGTTGCCTGGCGGATAAACGTCATGGATTGTACCTGCCTTACAACACTCATGATATCGACAAAGGCGGGAATGCAGCTCTAATGGCGCCGGAAGTAATTACAGCAGAACCTGGTCCATTTACCAGTATCAATTACACAAAAGCTGATCTTTGGACAGTTGGGACCATAGCATATGAAATATTTGGTATGAAAAATCCGTTCCATAGCGACAAGGAAGGGACTTCTCTTAAAAATCACAATTATAAAGAGACGGATTTGCAACCTCTACCTAACCATATGCCAACTATTATTTCTGCACTCATTAAGAATTTATTGTCGAGGAGCTTATATAAGGTATTTACAACTGAATATATCGTATATGTATTTTAAAAGTGTGTCACTACTCAAAATAATTCAGTCCTGTGTTAAATAAATAACCAAAATCGTGGAAGGAAGATTACAAAATAATATTTACTCATTGTTTTCTAAAGTCCGTGTTTAGCTGAATAATGTTATATAGTTTAATATTTATATAAAATATAATATTTTTTGTAAACTTCTATATATTTTCTCACTTTTCCTGAAAAATCTGTTTGAATCATGTTACTTTTGAAGTATATATACGATATTTTTAGCAATATTTGTATTTCAGAGACTCGACACGGAAACTGCAGCAACTATAGTACAATTGCACTTATGGGCACCGAGCACCTGGTTTAGGAGCGAATGGAAATTGCCATCAACTAACGAAGTATTATTTTTACATTCCTAAATTAATTTTTAAATTTATATAAACTCTATTACATTTTTATATTTTTTGTAGATTATGCAATGGCTTCTGTGCTTAACTACAAAAGTACTTTGCGAAGGGCGAAATTCCATGTTACAACTACCAGAAGTACTGGAAAATGAGAATATCCAGGAAGGCAGAAAACAGAATTCTTATAATAGATCACTTTCCACAAAATCTTGTGGAAGACGTACCATGCCAGAATATCAATTAATCGCTAGTTTCCTTGGTAGAGTGACGCTTGGCAACATTAAAACTGCTTTAAAATGGATACAGCAGAATGTATAATATACTTTTCCGCGAAGAGAATAAAAAATAACAAGAAAGTATTTTAACGCCTGCATATCGAAGGACACAACTGTTCTATGTTATTTATCGCTTGAAATGAAAATCATTGAAATAATTTTATATATTTGATTTTATCATATATTATCGTTAATACGTTCCTCAGTTGTTTTTCCTTATATTAATTTATTTTTGATACTGTAAGAGGCACGAAAGAGTCATATTTGTGATTGTATAGATTATTTTGCTGTAAAAAGGACCATCGGATGTTATCGAGGAGATATGGTGATTCTTGTGTGATTCACATGCCTTGTAATTAAACGATATTAGAAAGTATTGTAAAACTTATTTATTTTTGGCAATTTTATTGTATTCATCTTATTTGTCAGAAATAAATAAATCGATAAAATAACTTATTGTTTAACGCGCGTAGAGGACAATCTTTCAACTTAAAAGTAGTTTGCTCTGTTTTCTAAATAATTCTTGGAAAGCTCATTGTGGGATACTATGATTGTATTGACATATGATAATTTTCAAATGGGTTTCATAAATCAAACAAGACATTGCTATTTGAGTTCGAAAATCTCATGCAAAATGAAGCAACGAGAGAAATCGAATATCAAGATAAAAATATTGTTTTTTATAAAAGATTTTCAACAAATCAAATCATTACAAGATAATAATCCAGACAGACTTAATTTTACAGATGATGTGTGCAATACTGTTGTAAACCATTGTTAAAGAATAAAGCTCGTATTTAGTATTTGTAGATGTAATTAAGTAGCTTTCTTGGGCTTCCCGCATATCTGCATTTTATATTTCATTTCTTCAAAGTTTAAGTTTTTAGATTCCGCCAACATTTTTAAATATGATAAGTATTCTTCGAAGGTCAGAGCTCTTTTGCGAAATTTGAAAAAGGCAAGACCAGTGTCTGTATTCGTTAACGTCACCATATCGAGTATACGAGCAGAAATTAACCATTTGTCACTTTGTGATAATGGTAATAGGTCAACGTTTTGCTCAAAAGAAATTTGATCCATTTCACAATATGCTAATTATAAAATAAATATCCATATTGTAATTGTTATGTTTTATTTTGATATGGAGCTCAAAGAATATTGTATTTTTTTATATTTACCCCTGAACATTTCATCTAGTGGAACAATTTCTGATTCATTCTTTTTTTTGAGAAAAAAATCATCTGTCATTTTTTACAAATTATAATATGTTGATGACTTGTTGCAAAATTTTTTACAAATAGGAACACAATCAATGGCTTTACCTGAAGTATAAACATTTCAACTACCATCTTTACTATATATATGTAAATGTAATTTTTAAGAAACTTTTCTCTGAAAAATTAGGAGGTATTAGAATTGAATCATGAAATTCAATAAATATCAGTGTCCACTTTCGTGCACAGATTGTGGAAAAGTTAATACATTTAATGTATTGGAGAGTGTAAAATCTCCTTATTTTCATCAAATCTCATTATGTTTCTTCAAATGCTTCTGCAAAACAATTTGCAGTACAGAGAAAATACTTAATATGCGTGGACCTCTTGTATATGAGAAGCTTGGGTTAGTAAAAATAGAAATTATCATCTAAATTTTTCCTAATTATCTAATTAAATTTCATATTTTCTATACAATTGTAGGAGACATCTTCAAGACATAGACATTCCGGTTTTATTAATTTTTTTGAAGGAAAATCAAGATATCACTCATCTTAATTTGGCCAGCAATAATATTTCAGATACTGGTTTCATAAATTTGCTTGATCATCTTCTTGTAAGGTTAAATATCTTTTAAAAAAAGAATTATTAGTAATATATGTATTCTGAACACAATTCTTACTATCAGTTATATAAAAATATTCAAGAAGTGGATGTTCAAAATAATAATATTGCCAACTATGGAATTGATTACATGCTTGAATGTGCAAAGAAATTAGAACTTAGAAATCTTAATTTAAGAGCAAATAGATTTATTGATCAGGTAAAAGATATTTTTTATATAAATAAATAAATATATGAATATTTTACGATTCCAATTTATTAATCAAAATTCAATTAATTAATTCTTACAGAATACAAAAAATGTAGCACTCTTCTTATTAGAAAATAAACATATGTGCAGTTTAAATATTGCAGATGTAAATCAGACAGCTTCTGATTTAATATATTTCATGATGGTTTTGAGCTCGGACCAAGAAGTCTCTAATGAAACTTTAAAAAGTTTAGACATCAGTGGACCAAATCCGGGGTGCATGTATTATTTTGATTCTGCTCATTTTGCAGATGTCATTGGTCATATGCTTAAAGTAATTTGATATTTTTAGTTTTCTTAAATTTTCTTATTTTAATCAAGATTTTGTTTACAGTATAATACTACCCTGAGAGCATTACATTTACAAAAATACAACTTTAGTTGCCATAATATTGAAATCATGATGTCCAATGCAAAACACAATGATTCATTGCATTTGTTGGATTTAGGCTGTAACAATATCGGTGATCATGGTATTGATCATATCTCTGCATGGTTGGCAAAGAGACCAGCCTTAAAAACCCTAATTTTATGTAAGAATATCATAACTGATCATGGTGCAAGGTATCTATTTAACTACAGAAAAGTTTTTTTCCAAGAATAAGTATTTCTTTTAATTGTAGTTATCTTTAGGAGTTTGAGTTGTGCTATTCCTTTTTCGAAACTTCTGTTTCTCGATATTTCACATAATAAAATCACTGATGATGGAATAGTGAATATTTTATATACGCTGAAGAAAACTCCTTTGTTGAGACAGCTAAGAGTATTTGGCAATTGCATTGGTCATCAAGCTGCAAAGGTACTTGCAAAATGGTAGAATAATGGTAGAAAATTGTAATGGTAGAATAATTTATATGTCATAATCATTTATAGATAATTAAACGAATGTTGATATCTCAAGTGTTGGATCAGAAAAATATAGATGTCAGACCATATAAAGTGGATCTTTGGTGGCATTTTGCAAGATATGAAGAAGATTGTCGCAAAAAAGACTATCATGATGTTCCCTATCATCTTTCCTCACAACCACCAAGGACTATTCCTCCAACAAGACGTTCTATTAGAAAATATTATAAATATACATATTCGATTGCAACTGAATTTAAATTGCAACATGTACGATTTTCTTATAATTATTTTTTATGATAAATTTATTAAAAACTACTCTGTTTTAGTCGGCTGTAACCTTCACTTCTACAACACTAGGTACAGATCATGCAAGAGACTGTAAATGTTGTTATTGCTTCAAATGCGAGGGTAATCAAATAACTGTTATATATTTTCTTTAATGAGAAACGATTTAATTAAGAATTTTTTTAGTTCCCTATTACGGTAAACAATGTAGAGAAGCTGATCATCCAGATACTTGCACTTGTTGTAAGTGTAAGGGAGATGAAAGTAGAGACTGGTCTATAAATAAATCAGTTTTAAATAGTATTGTATCTCCTTCTGATCCTATGAAGAACATTGAACATATCTTAAAACAAGTAAATTCTATGACCAAGGAAGATATCTTAAGGTGGTTCAATATTAATAATGATATCCTAGAAGAAGATTTTAAACTTATTGGTAACATGAAATAACAAATTCACATTATGTATATAATTAAGGTGGTATATAATTCATAATGATCTTTTGTTTGAAATTAGATCCAAGTGGAAGAAAAAACACAAAAAATACTACTTTATGCAAGTGTTCATGGATGCAGCTAAGCACATCAGTATTACAGAAATATTTGCAAAAATGTCCTTCAAAGGACTTAGTTATTATACCTAGAGATGACTTTATTTACCTAAACAATATATGCAAAAATGTTTGTACCAAAACTTCTTCATTAGTTTACTGTACAAATGTTTAAATAAAAATAGATAATTGTCTACAAAGATATAAGGACAAAAACTTTCTGATTTTAAAATTTCATTTTATTAATTATATACCTTCACACATGTAGATTGAAGATTTGAAAGATATAAAAATAAAAAATACAATGAATTGGTTACATCTTGTATAAATGTTTTAAGTTCTAAATTATTTGCTTTTCCTCCTTCTTTGTGTCCTCTTTGTTACTTCTTGCATTGCGTCGACCGTCGATCAACATAGCTTTGGCTTCTTCCTGCTTGATCTCTGCTTCCTTTTCTGGTGACAAATGACTGGAATCAGCTTCACGGGCTGTTTTATTGATCTGTAGCAGATCATGCGTTTCAGAAGCAACTGGACTGCCAAGAAGATTGTGTTTCCTCACTAGAGAAATCTCTGGATGCATATGGTGCAGTCCTCTAAGGTTTAGTTCTCCGTGAGGATGATGATTGTGATCATAAGATGGAACATTCATGTTGATAACAGTTCTTGTTTTACCTTGTGGTGCTATTTTTACATCCTGTAATCAATTAACACATATTAATTATCATATTAAATAATCATTTCATTGTTGCTATTTATTACTTACACTTCTATGAATATGAGGCATCATTAAAGATGATCGATGTTGAAATGTTGATGTATATGGCATGATAGGCATTGATATCATGTTCATAGCCATTGGTTCAATGTTCTGACAAGTACACTCAGTCAGTGGTCCATGGAGATGAGTGTAAGGAACTTGAACATAAGTGGCATGTTCAGGTTCAGAGATAAACATCAACTGTTCTTGATATGTAGGGGCATAAGGCAGCACAGTGTAAGTTTCCTGGGGTATTGGTAAAGGTTGTGGATACTTTTCAATACGCATAGGTTTTGACTTCTCTGTGACAGTTTCAACTTCTATTTCAGGTGATGGAGTTGGTTCTGGCTTTGGAACTGTCTGGGGGACTTCAGCCTGTTGGGTAGACTGGCTTGTAGAACACGGTTGAGAAGAAGGTTGAACAATTTGTACAGTGTGAATCGGTTGGATCATTGGCTGAGGAAGGACCACTTGAGGTAGAGATTGGAAAGTTGGTTGGACCATTTGTTGAGGAACGACTATACTCGCCTGAGGTAAATTTTGAGGAGCGGGTTGAATGAAGTTCAGAGCTTGGAATGGCTGAGGAACGGACTGAGCCTGCACCGTCAGTGGAATATTCTGAACAAGATTATCGCTCAAAGCAATCTGCGACGATGCTGGATCTATTTGAAGACAGAATGCAGCTTTCTTCGTCCTACCCTTCTGTTCATCATTTTCTTCAATTTTCAGGTTTTCCTTGGTGGTCTCTATCTTCGTATCTTCTGCCAGTGATTTCTTCTCAATGGCCTTGCGTGCTGGTCCGGCGTGGATTAAAGTGACACCCACCAAAACGAACAAGATGCACGTGTTGAACTTCATTGTTGTTTCCTTCATAATTTAGAAACTTCGATTGAGGCTCGTTCAATCGAATTTCATTTTTATAGGGATCCCATGTCGCGTGAATTCTATTTGAGGTCATCGCAACGAACGTACGATATTGTTGAGTGCTGACTGGGAATTTTTTCGCTATATGTTTCGTAAAAATTTGGACATGACCTTTTTCAAGGTAAAGAAATAAATTGAATATTAAATTTTCATCAATATATATTCACATATATATCTTATATAGTGGAATTAGATTTAAAATTAAGTTTTCTATTGATGCTCAAATGTGTATAAAATTTATAATAAATTAATTGGATTCACATAAAAATACTCTACATATGAATACCTTTTAGCAGGTCTCCTTATGACATTTAAATAATATTAGTCAGCAAATGTCAATATATTGTTGAAATTAAATAAATATGATAACTCTAATTTATTTATCAGATTGTAAACGTAATTACACGCATTTCGTAATGAACCGCATTTTTTTTAAAGCACTCGTTCCGCATACTTCGTAAAAGCATAATTTGTAAAATTTTTCGCAAGATTGCAAATTGTAGTGAATGTGGGTCAGTTAGCGTAAACGCAACTGGGCTTTATTTTGCTGAATTTACACATGCTTTACTCGAAATTGTCCCAGTTAACAGAAGTATCTTTCTTTTCTTTTTTACATTCATTTGAGTTATTTCTTATAATTATTGTAATTCGGATAAATTTGTACCGTATAATAACAGAGAAAATTAAGTTCCAAGCCCTCTATACTATTATTAAAATATAATAAAAAAATATTTTTTTAAAATAAAGTTAATATGAAGATGGAATTGTAAAATGAGACAAAAGCAGCGCAACAGCAGAGTGGCGCAGTGGAAGCGTGCTGGGCCCATAACCCAGAGGTCCGTGGATCGAAACCACGCTCTGCTAAGAACTTCAATGTGGAAAATGATAGTACTAATTTTTTTACATTTTATATATTTTTTTTAACAAAAAACATTCCTTTATACAGATAGATCATTCGGATTTTAGATTAGTTAAATACATTTATTTTACTTAAATATAAAGGATATAATAGCTCATGAGTCGCTCATGTAGGTAATCTATCAAGATAATTGATAACACGTTTAAGATCAAAATGGTACGTTACATTTTCGCCAATTATGTATTCACTTATTCTTTTGTTTTATAAAAAATATTGCTATTTATCATAGAAAAAGAAAAAAAATATATTCGCCCAACGTGGGGCTCGAACCCACGACCCTGAGATTAAGAGTCTCATGCTCTACCGACTGAGCTAGCCGGGCTTGTGGGAACGTGTTGTATCTTTATATAGAAATATTTGATGTTTTTTATTGTAATACATTAATATAATTTATAATATAACGCGTAATTTGCAATAGTTCCAAAGACTGTTTTTGATTAATGGATGAAGAATAAAAGTTAGATCAGCTTACAATAAATTATTTATTTGTGCAATTGCAAATTACAACTATTCAAGCATAAATTAGTTAATTCGTCGCTGGTTTAATCTTTCGTACATAGCTGCTTTCGTTCGTGTCCTCATAAATTACTTACAGTCGTAACATGATAAATATTTAACTGTAGATATTTATAAAAAGAATAAAATCTAAGTTTTTACAAGAATATATTCATATCCTAATAAAATACGATATGGCACGTAACGCTAATAAATAACTAGTTAAAGTGCAAATTAAAAAAATATACGCAATTATAGGTTGTAATATATTCCATATTCTCGATCCTCGATGGTCCCTCTTAGCAGCTATTATTACTACATCCTTGTATGTTATGCTTATCAAGCACTGCGTTCAAGAATTCCATAACACTCTTCCAGTGTAAGTATCTTTATTATTATAAAAATTAGATTCAACTTCGTTTCGTAATACGCAGAATTTGTAATTAGTTTTATAACATACGATGATTTTTGACAAGTAGAATCCAAAAATATTGATTTTGGGGCGCGGAAATGATTATTTGAAGAGTTATGCGTATATAAAATTCATGTGAAGTTTAACTCGTCAAAAACTATCATACGTTATACATAGACTGCAGATATTCATGCAAATTTATATTTTTGTGAACATAATTAAAAAGTTTTAACTTAAGTGGAGATTCATTTTACCTATTAGAAATCATAAGAAATGCTCTATTCTGGGTACTGCATACATTCATATATATTGTACGAATTCTATGCATTTTTGCATCTTTAAATTTTGCACAAATACACGATTCGCAGCCTAGTTACAAACAGAAGTTGCAAACTCGACGTGCCTTAAAATGAATTCACCGACGAAAGTAATACTATCACCAGAAAGGAAATCTCTGTTAACACGTATAAACATTTAGTCTGTATTAATTAATCGAACAGGTGTGCAAAATGCGTTTTGCAATGAATGAACACATATCATTGTACCATAGTTAGGTATCGAATTTAACATCACTTAATAGGCTAGTGTTATCAACGATGGTAGTATAAATAGAACGAACAAATTTCGACTAATGGAAGCTTTCGAACACTCTGATGGACAATCAAACGATCCATCCGTCTTATTTACCAGTAGAAGATTTCTCACCAACGTCTTACCCTCGCAGGAATTCTCGATTTTGATAAACCTAATCTTTCGAGCCTCTAGGAATTGCTCCAATTCGACTCTACACCTCCATTTCAGAGGATTCCCAGAAAATTCAACGACATAAACATTAGGCATATCGTTTAAGTCACTAGTAAATATGCATCTTAAGTCATTACCCTCGAGATTTAAATATGTTAAATTATTTAAATATCGGAACGATCCAGATTCGATATACTTGATGGAATTACCACGCAAATCTAATCTTCCCAAGTTCGGGAATGCAAACCAGGAAGATCCAATCATTTCCAGAGGATTGTCCTGTATCGTCAAATTCTCTAATTTATTCAAACCATTAAATGCGCCTTCCTCTACAGTGGTTAACTCAGAATTTCTAATAACAAGTTCTTGTAGATTTACAAATCTCCTGAGCGACTCTGAAGGTAGCCTAGGTAGGTGACCCTCATAAAATTCAATCGATGTTGCATCCTGCCTTATTGATTGCAACAACAACAGATTACCACCCGTACATCGATATCGAATCTTTGTTGTATCTTCCATGATAATGCAGGTTCCTTCCATAGTTTCGTTCTTAGCCGTTGGGCTAGTTGTCACTGAAATTGAGGGGCTATGAGTAACTTCCGGTACCGGTGAAGCGTAACAATCTTCCTTCAAAAGGAGTGAACTTCTGTTATACTGTATGCCTCGTGAGTCGAGAAATTCTGCCAATTTGGTCCCACATAGGCAACTCCAAGGGTTATTAGAAACATCCAGAGACGATAAGTAGTGTAATTGATGTGCTATATACTCTATACCGATGCAGTTCATTGCGTTATCAGACACGTCCAAACTAATAAGATACGGTAAATGATCGAACACATCGTTCGTAATTCTATATATATTGTTGTGAGATACGTCCAGATGTCTTAGGTTGTGAAGACCTTGGACCATATCCCAATTTATGGACTCTAGTTGGTTGCTTCGAAGGGACAAGTGTTCCAAATTACGAAGATTTGAAAAGGCGCGCGGCTTGATACTTTCGATACCACAGTCTCGAAGCTCTAACCTTGATAAATAACCGTTAAAGCGCGCAAAAGTGTTTTCGGGAATCTTCTTGATGTTCGATAAGACAATTCGAATCTCGCGAGCTGTTGAAGGTATCAGATTTAGTTCCTCGATTGATGTAATGCCTCGACAAGTGTAGACTGTATTGCTGCTGGTTTTCTCTGGATTACAAGTACCCGTATAAATAGTTGGTGAAGAGGAAACGATGTGAATTTCCGGTGGCGAAGGAGTTACAAAAGGCGGAGGAGGTGGCCCAATTACGGAAATGTTCGTTTGATTGAGACTGTTTTCGAAAGAAGTCCATTGAACTTTTCCAGTGGTAAAAGAAGTATTTTGAATCGTCTACACATAAAAGAGGATAATTATTTTTAACCAGACCAGAGATCATGATCTTATAATTAGACTATGGTTATTTATGCACATTTATATTTTTGTGGATGCAAGTAACGGAATAAAATTCTGTAGAAGTTATTTTTACTTGTGAGAAATCCTATATAATTTCTGCATCTTAAAGTTTTATATAAATGCATAAAAAAGTGCAGTCTAGTTATAACTCAAATTAAAGTTATAGTACATCATAGATCAAATAACTTTGGTTACCAGTAACGATTGCAAGTGATTAAAATTTACTTGGTTACTGTTACCAGATATCAAAATAGGTAAAGGTAAATGAAATAAAATTCCTTTTATCGCTGATAATGGTTATTCGTAACCAAAACATTGAAAAGTTGATACTTTTTATCAGGTGCATTTTTTGAAAAATCTTTTGAAGATTTAGTGATTATTGTCTTGCATTTAGACTTGACAAAAATTAACTTTTTCTCAATGACCTTTTTGTAAAAACTTTAAATGAATGCTGGTCTTTGGTTTCTGAGATAAGCATTTTAAATTAAGCAGGTTGAAAAAATGATTAGCGTAATACCTGTTGCTCGTGCCAGCCAGTTCTGCCATCTGGAATTTCATTCTCATTCTGATAACACCGGCCCGCATTAATTTCGAATCCTACGTTTCTCTGGGTAAGGAAGTTTTGTAAATTTCTTCTGCAAGTACAAAGCCATGGATTTTTCATTGCGTCTAGCCTCTCTAACTTTGTCAATGCAGCCAGTTCCTGAGTGGTTATGCATCGAAGCAAGTTATCTTGAATATCGAGATGTCGCAAAGAATCTCCAACGTGCCACAATGCGGTTCTTTCAATCTGCTCTATGCCATTTCGCTCCAAAATTAATTGTTGAAGACTGACGAGGTCTCGAAACCAATTGGCATTCACAACCGGTAACCAATTACCGACTAAGGACAATCGTTGCAGCTTATGCAAACCTGCAAAAGCTCCATCTTCGATCGTAGTGATGCCACAGTCGACCAAATCCAAGGTCCTCAAACTATTCCCAAATCTAAAGAACGCGTACCTTGGTAGCGTGTCTATCTTTAAACCAGATATCTCTATCCAGGTAGTTTTATCTGGAAGTCTGTCCAGGGAAGTGAATACGTTCGTTTGAAATTCATTTCCACGAATGATCGTACGATCCTGTAATTAAGATCAAGATTATTAGGAAAATTAAAAAATGAAATTACATACAGTACGCTTAATATTAAATTGCGGACTTGCATGCATTTTTGAGAAATTTTTGTATTATATTTAATAGACCACCATGTGCTTACCCTATTAAAATCATGTAATTGTTGAGTAGTGAGAATAGAAGGAAGAACAGTGAAGCCAATGGGAGTCATGCATTGATATTTCCTACAGTCGTTAACTTGCTTCAAACATTCTATTTCCTGGACGATAGAACGAGATCGAAAATATTCATCAAGTTTTCGTCGACATTCGCAGAGCCAGGGATTACCATCGATTCGTACGGTCCGGAGCATGAGTAGATAAGACAGTTCATCGATCGGTAAGCAGTTGAGATCGTTATCACGCAGACCAAGAACTTCCAATCTGGGCAACATGCGAAATAGATCGGGCTCTATGTGCACCAAATCGCATCTGTAAACAATCCCGACGTGCTTTGTAACGATTACGAGGTTTATTATCATTTTTACGTAACAACAGATTTACAATGAAGTCAGTGAGAGCGCTGGCGTTTCGCAAAGAAGGAAATGCCGCGTTTCCACGTCTCTTGCAAATAACCTCGGCCTACGATGCTTATTTTGGAAATCTTTTTAGATCGTGACATCATGTTTTCAATTATGTTCCCTGTTGACAACTAGATCATCGTTCACCGGGCTGTTTTTATGTAATCAGTACCGTTTTTGTCCTAGCGGCGACTTCAATTTTGATTCGCATAATCAAAATAGATCCCGAGGTAATTTCAAACATTCTGCTTTAAATTCGACTTCATCTTTTTCAATGTAGAGAGCATATACATACAATGGCTCGGGGAATTATTCGTACATTTGTTGACTCCTTTTATAAGCATATTACGTGTGTTATATGAAACACATTGAATATTCATTAGTACTGTAATGACACCCAATTATCATGATTGTGTTGGTCAAACTTTTAACAATTCTGAAGATCTATACGGTAGTTACATGACATTTAGTACAAGTATTGTATACTGTACTGTACATTTTGCAAGGATCAAAAAAATATTTAAACATTTTAGACAAGCATCCATAATATTAATAATTAATCATAATATTCAGTGTGACTATTTTTTATTCTTATTATAAATGCTTCAGTTGCTTATTCGTATCGTATATTCATTTTTCGCTAAATATAAGTTTTCAACAAATATCTTGCCAACTTCTTCATATATTTTCAGATCGGATTCAAATTTTGCCAAAGAAATCATGACATTCTTATCTCGCTATAGTGGTAGTATAAAATCTCAAACGTTTTATATAACACGCGCAATACATAAATAAAAGATTTCTATGTTAAGTGTACGAAAGCTTTCGTATGCCATTGTATATTTTATGATTTGAATAATTTCTGATTAGTTTATAAGATAATTCTAAATCGTTTAACGCTATTCTGCTTACAAGGTAACCGTTAAGAATAAAAATTACCTATCCAGGATAAGTCTGCGCAAGTTTGCCAAAGGACGGAACCAGGCGGTCCTAGCTACGTGTATTTTGGTACCATGGAATATCAACCATTCTAGTCTATCTAAACCAGTAAAAGCACCCGGACTGATGAAATTGATGTGACAATTATAGAAAGAAAGTCTGCGGAGGTTTTTGAACCGCCAGAACGCATTGTCGGTGATAAGACTGAACCTTGACACCGTAAACTCTATCCAATCTGCATCACTAGATATCTCGTCAAGGTCGTCCAGGTCGCCGTGAGTGCAAACGTAAGCGATCGACCTTTCGTCATTTACAATCCTTGCTAGGCTGCATTTACATTCCACTTGGCCAATTAGGGCGACCAACGCCCAGAGTAAAATCAGATGCATCGCCTTTTTCCAATTCTAGATTTGCCGCGTCACCTGAACATATATTTTCCGCAGTAGAGTCTCAATGTCGTCCTCCAGAAATAGCACTGCAACTTCTAAGATTCGTACGTCAGGAAATAGGCTTTACAAAATAATCATCATTCTACTCTCAAAGAAGGTCCAATTTCTATTAAAGATAATAATATTCTGGATTAGCAATTTATTTCGATTTTCAAACATTTCTAGTTTAAAATTTGTTAATGTTAAAATTATCAAGCTTCGTAATATTACCGTTTTACTTCGACACGATGGTTATGTTCAAGACCAGGAAGTACAGTGTTACACTTTCCAGGGACCGAATGCAGATTTTTGCCCCGCACACCGGAAGCGCCACTTGCCACTACTCACCATGGTCACGTTCAAACGATCTGACCGCGCTCCTCCCGTCGCCGCCGCCTCTACGTTTCACTTTCAACGGTCCACAAACACTATTCCGTTCCGTATTATCTTTCGAATTGTCCACGGATCTAAGCACTTTTCACGGATCAGCTTATCCCCTCCTCTTTCAACATTGGAAATTTCCAATATAACAAAGTATTACCATAACTGACAGAATGATTAACAATTTCATTTTTGTTAAAATCACTTCTATTAATCTTCATAGATTGATCGTTGACTGTTTTCCAGGTAGCATATAGAACCAAATATTGGCTGTGAAATGAGATCAATCATCTCCAATTACAATTAAGATTTAAATTAAAACCACTAATTGTAAACTCGAAATTTTGCCAAGGAATAGCTGTTCAATGTAATAACTATAATTTAAGTGATGATTATCATCGGAACAGTTGAAAAGAGACCAAGTTGTTTACAAGCAGCTGTGCATCAAGAAAGCGTGACTGTCGAAAGAGATTGTCGAGTTGACGTATCGGTGGATCGAAACGAATCAACGCAACTGAGCTCGTGATCCTCGCGCTTCCTCGTTATATAAACTTCTAAGGCCAAGGTTGCCCTTGCTTCCCGCACCGGTTGTAGGTACATACACCAATCCGAGACTTATCTTTAGCATACGCCGCTCTAGTTTGGTAGGAATACTCACGTTCACTATGATGCACTTGCCAGAATATGACGCATCCGTACCTGCAGCTGCAGCTGCTTCTTTGTGAACATGGTTCTGTCGATCAAATTAGCAGCGAGGTCTAGGTCAGTTAATGTAGAACTTAACGGAAACATTAAGACATCTTCAAGGCCACTATGCTTTGTAGATATATTATTAATAGAGTGCGCATACTTAATGTAATGTATAAATTACTACAGTCAACAATTGATCAATGATGAATTTTCCTATGTTCTTTGTTCTATAATTCTTTACATTTTCCTATTAAGTTTTCTATTCCAATTTGAAACTTTAAGTGTTAAATCTTAAGCTTTAAGCTAAACGTTTAAACAATTTCAGACTTCCAGAAAAGCCACATAAAGGATGACTTAAGGACCACTTAAGAGATAGCCCAATATTTAATGCATTATATTCTTTTGTGCCGCAAGTAGATTATAATTTGAGAGAAAATTGAAAGTAATATTACAGAGTATTAGATATTTTTCTGGACCATGAGTTTTCAAGGTGTTTCTATGCTTGAATAGCACTCGAATGATGCCAGTTATTTTTCATTGCATGGTAACACAAAACTGTTAATTATATAAAGCTTATTTTAAAGTAACAGTAGTTTCAACACGGTTATGGCGTTAATATGCGATCCAATTTTACTGAATAAATTAGGCGATGAGTTATTACATGCGTATCTTATCTAGCCCAATTGATTGCCATATGTTGAGCCACATAGTTAAGATAGTTTGGCTCTCAATAGGTAGCCAAAAGCGTCATATCTGATTCATCTGATTTAACACTATTGTCTCAAACGTTTAGTTTCAATGGAATATTGATCGTCAGATATCATTAATTGCAAGACAAACATCCTGACGTGCATGTTCCACCTATTGTTCCATTCAAGGACAAAGTGACCCACCCTCTTAGTTACGTAAAAAACCTATCACCCTATTTGTTGAGGGTCAATCCTAATGCTCTCTTTTAATCAAATTTATCTTGGGATGGTTCTGAGCAATATATACAATTCACGAGACAATACAATTAAGTATTGGAACAGTAATAGAGATTCAACAAACATTTTCAGATTAGTTTCAAATTTTATCGATATAATTCTGACAATTGTGCTTTATCACAGTGCTAATGAAATTTCAATGCGTTTTATACACAATTTTATATTACCACCATATTACTATGGCCATAATTATTTTATGAAATTTTATAAATTTTATATCTTTCGTACAATTTTATACACCTTACATTTATAGTATGTTTTATAAAATTGTATAAAATCACAGTTATGTTATAAAGTGCATTATATATATATAAATTGAAGAAAGAGTTAGAGATAATCTCTAAAAACGAATACATAAAAGTCAGTACTACATAGGATAAAAAGCCAGGAAGCATTACTTTGTCAATTTTTCCTAACGATCTTTCAAATTGCAGGTTTGCGGATTTATATTCGTATGCAATAACGTTGCACTGGTATTTGTGCTCCATGGTGATTAGTCGTTGCTGCTACGCCGTCTATCCATCCATCCATCCATTTTACCCATCCAAGTCGAAGACGATGCATCGTCATTGCAACCGGCAGTCTCTCGCGGGCTGTCGTTCGCGCCGCATGCAGTTCCGCATTCGTTCTCCTTCAGATCGCGCCTCTTATTAGTAGATCGCGTTTTAAGATGAGATAGAAATAGGTGATAGTAAATTAATTAAATAGTGATCAACATTTAGCGATGTTCGATCGATAATACTGTTTGAATCAAGTGTTGCAGTAGGATCCGGTGAGTAACATATAATTTTTTTAATCGCCGCAGTCCCTCTTCCAGTGTTAACTGTTAACGTAATTACTTCTAGCTGCATCTGACCGTGCTAAAAACCACGAAATACCGCCCTGTTGCCTGTACCGTTAATTTTAATGACTAATTCAACCTATTACACGGTTCTGGACTGGTGCTTGCATAATAAGTCATGATTCTCAGAAGTAGCACCCCTTTGCAACTTATTACTATCATTTAATGCCGGTAGATTTCAAGTTTGATAATGTCGATTATATGAAAAAATAACACCTAATGCGATTTAATATAAATTTTCAATTGGAAGATGACAATTGCCACGCAATATAGTTTTATCAATATGGCAATGATTTTTGCTTCTTTATTGCAGTTTGAATTATTATGTCTCTTATTTTGATAAACAACAAATTTCAGCGTAAACTGAGAACAAAGAATTCTATGCATTAACAACGATTCAAGCTCAAGAAATTTATTAAGAATAGGAAGATGTAATTGAGTCGGAAATGGTCCAATGAATGCAGTAGGAACAGTCTAATATACCAAACACGCAAATGCCTTGGTACTTAGGCGTTACTAAGATTATCAGTTTCAAATTAAGAATTGGAACCAGAAAAACTCGAAGGCATTCAACCCGCAGACTTCGATAGCTTATCGTTGGCACCACCTTCACCCTGAACCCGAGTCCGAGGGCTAAAAAAAGATGACAGAAACGTAGTAAATTGGTTACAGGTGAAACTGGAAGGGTGGAGTTCGAATCAAGAGCAGCGAGAAAAAGTGACAGGCGAAAAAATGGATTCTCACGACAACCAGATAGGGCTCCAGCTTCTTGATCCATGGCTAGATCTACGTGGGACGCCACGAGCCGTAATCACGCCAGGTGGGTAGAAACGAACAGGTATTTGGAGCGCGACAGGAGCTCTCCCGGAGAATGTTCTCTGCAGCTGACTTGCACCATGCGCGCGGGGATTCGCATATTACCTAATGCACACGCACGGCAAATGAAATTAGCGGCGATTAGGTCAGAAGGTCACCCAGTTCGCGCTTACCAAGGTCGACCGAGCCAATCGAACGATGGATCACGTATAGGTGCTTATGCATCTGTGTTCATGCGTGCCTTCTAACAGGTAAAAAGTCGTGACGACATCGCATGTGCAGCATTTTTTGCCATACTATGGAATGCCGGAGGATCTCTCCGATGATGACTAGAATTTTTTCTTCGATACATTGTGACTAGTCACGAAATGGATTAGTAGAAATGGATGTACCATCTGTTCACAGTTACCATGTACTGAATACGAAGTATACATGCGACGTGTGCTATGTATAGAACATTGTGAAATTTTACTATTGATAAAATTTCAATGTAAATAGAAAATGTATATAAAAGTTGCAAGATATTTATTGCAAACGTATACTTAGCATTTAGTAAAAAATTAGTATATACCATAATAACTACTTTGAACATATAACAAGTATTAAAGATCGTCTGACAAAAGATTAAGGATTATTAATATGATTGATAATATGTATTTGTACCAAGTATCTTGTAGTTTCTTTTGGGTTGGATCATGTGAAATATCGTTCTCTCATAGACCAAATTTGGATCAATTTTCTCTGCTAAATTTTGTCACATTGCTGATTATCAATCGTACCAAAGAAGGAGAAATTTATTGTAAGTGGCATTTACCAAATATTCGGAAGATTTATGATGGAATTTACTGTTACATATGTCATTTACTCGTAGCAGTAAATCATCGATAAATCGTCATTTTTTAAGAATTGGAAACTAATTGCATTATCTACATTGAATTGACAGAAAAAGTGAAGTTGATGATCGATTTGGTTTATTCGAGGCTAATGCATTACCAGTAATCTCGTACATCATTCTATTCCTATGGAACTCTTTCGGAAATTCTGACCAGACGCTGCACGTTATCACAGAGATAATAATAGTTAATTACAAAAGAGGAAACAAACACCATTGACAGATATCGAGGAACCGATTGTTCGTGTGACGAACGCCGAGCTCGGAATGATCTCTAGCGAAGGGACGAGCCGATGAGGAAGAGAGAGAGGGAGAGTCAGGAGAGGTCACAGCAGCGGAATAACGTGGAATGGAATGGCATGGACGTAGCCAGTTCGCATTGAACTGCCGAATCACGCGGATCGTTTCGATTTTCCTCTCTCTCTCTCTCGTGACCGGTTTGTTCCCTCGCCACGCTGGACGCCCGTTTACGGTTGATACTGCCACCAGCCATTTCTACCTGACCCTAAAATTGGATACCTATGTGCAGGTGCGGTTACGATGAGGTTATGTCACACTTTATAGTGTATATACGTATATACGAAGAGACGTGGGGTTTCTGAGGGTTCTGGTTAAACGTGTATGTACAGAAAAAGTTATGTATAATAGGGTATAATAAAGACACCATGTACACGAGACACTTATCGAAGTCGGTTTAAAGGGCGTTAGAGAGGAAAGGCAAGAGATAATAAAGGTTACCGCGCGACCCGTTGAATCGTTTACGCGGGTGTCGCGTGTGTGGGCTGTCTGGTGTTCCCAGCGGAACGACGGTACCGTCCAAGCTGCTCCCGTTGACAAAGTGTAGGCCGAAGAAACAAACCTATCATCGCCACACCCTGCGGCCAGACGTGAAAAACGTCCAGATCCGATGGAACCTTGTATTTGTCGATACATCCTCAGCATTGTGCACCTCTCCTGTTTTATAACAACGTCTTGATGTTTTTCCAAGTTCGTTTTATTTATTAGCTTTTGAACCGCCTTATAGAGATTTAACTAAGTTCGAATATTTAAAAAATCCTGTAGTTTGTTTTTTCTAATTGCTAACTATGTTGCCTGTATCTGTTCTAGAACTAATAACTCTATCCAGATGCTGTACTAAATCCATATAATTTTAACCCGAAGTCTGAACATCATCCTGACTCCAAAGAAACTTTATCTGTGATGTATTCTCAGCATTCTGTATTTCTACTATTTCATACTCATATCTTGGAGTTTTTCTACACCTATTTTGCTTATTTATTAAAATACCTTATAGAGGTTCAAGTAAACTTGAAGACTTAAATAATTAAATTAATTTGCTTTTTCTAATTACTAACTCCATCATCTCCATCTGTTTTAGAACAAATAACTGTACTCTGCTGCTGTTATAAATCTACATAACATTAACCTGAAATCTAAACACCATCCTGACCTCCAAAAAGTTAGTATTTAAGAATCTTGCATAGCAATGAAGAAGTTTGGCCGTGCCACAAACACAAACAAACTACAGAGCACGAGCGCACAGATCGTTTATAATCAACTGTAAATGATAGACGCGAGATTATCGAGCCATTGGGTTACACGTCCGCGCTCGTTCGTCCAAACGGCGAATCTGTCAATTTGCCAATTATGTAAGACCAGTTCTGTTCCACGAGAACACCGGGCAACGATCCGTTTCTGCAGGAATTTCAATTCCTTCGGCGGACAGGAATCGCGCGCAACTTAGTGTTAGCAGCGACTAACCGGTCATGCACATGCGCCTTATGTACAAACGGATCTTGTATCGCTATGTATCACGCTCTTCCATCAAACAGTACCTCCGCACGTTCATTCTGATGAGTTGTGTACCCATGAAAAGTTGATTATAATTTCCTAATTAAAAGCCGAAGAAGTTAGGTTACGTAATATCATGTATGAATATAGCTTTAACAAGGGACTAATTATATTATTAGTTCCTATTGAACTGTAAATATTTATATAAATTTATGTAAGATTGGTGCATGTGTCATTTCTTGAATTTAGCGAATCTACTACATTTTGGCATATCACATTCGTTTTTAAATTTCTTATAAAATAAGAATTTACAGCCTAATAATTATTTTAATTCTTGCTTCTAGAATGGTGATTAAACTGCAGTTTTTTATTCTTATGGATATAACTGAAGGATAAAGCTATATGGATATAACTACATGTAATAATAATCAGCAATTTATTTTACTTTATGTATTTTTGCATGTATTTTTACACTTATGTATTTTCCATAAATGCATAAATATCTGCAATTTAATGATCATAGTTTCAAATCTGTGAAGTCACTATTACAGTATTATAACTACAGCTATACAAAAGACGCCTGTTTCAGGAAATTGTATTGTATGAATTTGATAGAGTACACAGGGCTCAAATTAAGATTAGAATTTGATTGTATTCTCTATGGGGACACCCTGTAGAAGGATGGACAACGGGTCGCGTGTGCATTGCGAGTTTAGTATGTACGCCGCGAGTATTTCGCGTCGAGCAAGCGGCCACGGGTGCAGGGTAGTACTTACGTACGTATGTACAGAACGTAGTTACGTACCGGGCATGCATCTTTATTATTGGCCGAGAACCCGTACGCGAGGCGAGGTTCGATGAACCTTTATAGCTACGTATACGGACGTGTACCCTTCTGATTGAAACTCTCCCAAGTGCATATTCGCTGAAAATCCACTGGGTCTCACCAGTTCTCCTGGGAACCGGTATTTCTTCAACACATTGTAACTAACTTCTTCAACATTCATTTATAACATATTAACGCTGCTTTATCTATTAGCTAGCAAATATTCCCAAATATATGTGTATCAGGTTTGGAAAATATTTAGCGAAAGTTAAGAAAGATTTATCTAGAACTCGAACTTTTGCCATATGCGTATGTATGATTTCATCAGTCTTTTCTTGAAAACTTTTTCATCTTTTTTGGTAATTGCTTGCGTTGAATAGCTTTTACAAGTTTGTAGAGTATTCCAGTTTTTGTCTATGACCCTGGAATGTGTCTCCTAAATATTATAATATTGTATTATAATTATATATATATATATTGTATTATGACTGCCATGCAAAATATTCTATATTATAATGTAGATTATATTATAAATATAAATAATAATGTTAGTATGTACATGTATATTCGGTAATTGAGACATAATAACTTCTATATACATAATCTATAGATTCGTTTCAAATTTTATTAATATATAATACATACTAACAAAATTTCAAAATGTTTTGTATAACGTAATTCATAATAGTTTTCGAACAAGTCGATACAATATATTATCTGTCATCGTGTATTCGTAGATATTTCTCGACTTATCGCAGCCGATTTACTTCTTATCGCATCACCTCGAATTCCGTCGTGTTTTCTGTGTACTTGAGAAGTGTAGTCCTAATGGAAGATGTTATGGGTGAACTACGTGCGTTATAGGTTAAGAAATGTTTTGTTTGTGATCCCGGTGAAAGTTGTAACGTAATCAATTAATAAACCGGGACTTTTTGTATCAGAAAAGTTATATCGATCCCAGTAGTGGACGTGGACCAAACAACATGTTTCGACAAATATTGGACGCTTTAGGAGGGAACTCGGTACATACGCATATACGTACAGTGGCTAGTGGCTACAAAAGAATATTCCCACATAGCCTTATCTTTTGGTTAAACGTCTTTTTATTAGATCCTATATTTCGTTTTCATAGTACTAAATTTTCGTACCATAAGTGTTACTAGACATGCTACTAAATGATATAATTTAATATACATGGACTTAATTAATGACATATTATATAAATACTATAAAAAATACGTGATATAATATGTAAAAAGTTTTTGTAGCCACTTAAGTATAATTCTAATATTCAAAGAGAACCTCTGGGTTCCGTCCTTCTCAAAATATGTATACCTAGTTCATACGTATATATGTATATTCGCGTACTGTGGAAAATGTTAGATGCGCCAGTATTGCGCTGTCGAGTGGCGGCCTTCGTTTCTATAATTATTTAGTGCATGTTTCGTTGGTAGCCACAGTTAATACGTATCCACTGCGTGAACAGATCGAATTCGTGTTCGTAAGAGAAGATATCTTGTCAAGGATGTCACACTTGCGGTTTCAACGCTGCACCTGTACTATTAATCCAAAGACGTTTGCGTGCGTTCACATGTACTCAGATCAGATACTCGCGAGAGTGGTTTACGGCGAGTGGGGGAACGATGTACCGTTTAATTATATTTTCTTAAATCTGATTGTATGTGTTGTATTAATTGGTTGCCTTTTCCTGTTTGTCACAGGCTCGAAGCGGAATGTCCGTGGGTTCGGGAGGGCGGGCACCGTTTAAGCGGGCAACAGCCACTTCTATCCCAATCACGAACAAGTCCACGAAAGCCCGGTGAGTACCAATTGTTTATTATACCATTATAAGATCTATTACATTCAGAGATCATAACTTTATAATTTATATAAATTTAGTTAAGAATAGTTATTATAGATAATTAAAATTTTGTTGATTACTGGTGACCATAATTGTGACTGGTGACTGAAGTTGTTTTTGGTTATCATTAACTATTATGGATGGCGAAAAGATTCTTTTGTTACCACTAACGATTTTTGGTTATCTTCAACCATCATCAATTTTTATTAACATCACTGATATTTACTATCTAGTACTAATTGTAAAGTTAACAATACCGAAAACAATTAAAAAATGTTTCGCAAATTAATAATAATTACAAGTATACAACAAAATTTTAATAATAAGTTATTCATAGGCTGCAGATTTTTATACATTTATGGGAAATCTGAAGGTGCAGAAATGCAACAGTGAACATAATATGCAAAAATATATAAAATATCCAAAACAGTGTTTATTATGATATTTGATAAACAAATCTGTATTTAAATCCTACTTCTTTAATTATCTTCATAAAAATATAAAAATACATAAATATGATTTAGTTATTCATAGCCAAAATCATTTAATTTAAGATATGAATTGTTATATTAGAACTAATTGAGATTTAGTCACTACATACGACTCCTAATAAATGTAATTCCGCTATGATAAGCTTTTCATTTGCGTTACGTTTAGAGTGAAAGCTAGTTAAAAATGATATATACACTAGGAATTCGCTTTCGCTTTTTCTGCTTCGGCGCCTATATAAGTCGCCTCTATACTTTGCCATTTATTGCGAAACAAACGTGCGTTTGTTTACTTCAGAGCATTTCATTTCATTTTTCCATTTGATCAAACGATAATATATCTTTGAAAATTCCTACATTGTCGATATAAGTCGATAACAATGAAAATACGAAAAGTTGACGTATAGATGGCGATAGTATGTAGTCGGCTTGACGATAAACTCGTTGGTTAATGTAATAAACATTGGAAGCCGTGGGACCGAAGCCTGGCTTGTTACCGCAATCGTAATGGCTTCCTTCAACAGACCCTGCCATGTCTGTTACGCATCGAGAAACCGGTCGAGCGATTATTTTTTCAGAAATTCCGTTATCTACCTGTCGCAGCCATTGGCGTCGCTTTCTCTTTACCAATCACTTTACTGGACTGTACTAACAGTAGTTCATTTGATTCCAATTAAGTACATTATAAAGTAATTTTAACTCAGATTTCTGAAAATACATGAATCGGTTATTCTGTAATCTGGATGAATAGTACAATTTATAGGGAAAAATTTATTTGTGACTAGTTTGTTGGATTAAGTGTAGCGCCATTTCGGCAACTGTGATCAAGTTGGGGATATAGCTCAGTGGTAGAGCATTCGACTGCAGATCGAGAGGTCTCCGGTTCAAACCCGGGTGTCCCCTATAATTTTTTCTTTCCCTATAAAATTTTTATCGATTTCTTGATTCTAAATTATTATAAGATAATATCAAATATATGGTATCGAGATTAAGAAAAATATGGTATTAATAAGTCTACTCTTATCAAGTTTACTTTTTATGATAATCCTAGGCCTGGTTTATGTACATAAATGAAGAGTAAGGAGAAAAGAAAGAATGTCACAAAATAGCTTTAATGAAAAAATTAAGTTTTAATATTTATGTCTATTCTATTCTTTATATCATTTCCATCAAAATATGAATTTGTATAGGTATCCACAGACCAGATATAGAAAAATATTCTACGGTAGAGAAACCAGTAACGGTTCCTTTTTTCCTTGTTAAGACCACTTGTTACTGGCAGTTTACGTAAGACGTTAAGAGAGCATTAGCCAAGTACAGACACGAAATGAAATCGATCCGATTTACTAGATCCCCATTCTTAGTAAATGGATCGAACGACTGAGGGCATTGACCAGCGGTCAGCGATGAAACTGACCCATCATCTGGTCACATCTCGATGCATGTCATAATTGCTGAACACTTTAAATCCGTTCAAGTTCCTCCACATTCTTTTTTAAAGAAACACATTGTAGTTGAGATCACGCAATTCATTAAATGCTCAAGATTAAGTGGGTCAAAGATTAATCTCGTTTAATTGCAGAGAACGAGTCTGTCGTAACTGGTAACGACACAAGAAAATCCTACGATCTTTAAGGAAACTAGATCTAACCTACTACGTTTTTTCGATCTGTCATCTCTGTTTCTGTATTTTATGGCTCGCCAAACTGATAGTACATATATATATATATATGTATATATATTAGGTTTAGTAATTGAACCCATGAATTCCATAATAGTACAAGTTCACTTTTCTACGCTATATTATGTTAACTTTGACAATTTCAATCTAGTCTCTTTTTCAAAAACTTCATTTTATTAGCAAAATAAAAAATATCAATCAAGGAAACTCGAGAAAGGAACTCTTAAAGGTTTTGTTAAGATTTCAAATTTAACCTCCAAATAGTGCTATTGGGCATAGTAAGTCTAATAATTTGTTGTATTACTATTATACTACTATTATATTACTATATTCTATTTAGGGTATTTCATTTTATTTTGTATTTTACTTGTATTTTCATTGTGATAGGGATTAATAATGAAACTAAATTAAGTTAATAATTCAGGAATCATGTGATTTTGTCTCAAATTGTTATGTTCTCCAGTGGGTCAATGCTTAGATGAGAGTTAAAAATCTTTCCTTATTTCTTGTAAAAATCTTTTTTATAAAAAAGGAACTGCATTTAAATAGCCAGAATTAGAAAGATTAAACCGTATACTGTATAGTTACTGGCGATTTTTTACAGATAGATATGTAGAAACAGGAATTAAAAAGACGTAAAGGAGCCTCGTCATTGTAATTCGATAATAAGTTCGCTGTTCATGCGATTGTTGTGGGCGCAGGTAGGAGTGTTAACGCGCCTACGTGTTGCACAATCCTTTATTAGTCATTTGCATATTTCTTGAAGAAATCTTACGTGATTCGGTGATGTCGTATGCATCGTTTTTGTCCACTCTTTCGCTCATGAAAATTTAATACACTTTGTCACTTTGTAATGCATGTAGCAACAGGATTGTTGCAATCAACCATAGGCTTTGTAATATATGTGTAATTGAAGTCTCCATGACATACATTGTATTTAACGTATTATACAAGGTTAAAAATATAATAATATACAATTTTAGAATACAAGTGCACAAATTTCAATTTGTTAAATTTATAACTTAGGTTACTATTATACTCACAATCTAGTTACAAATTAAAGATCGTATTTGAATCGTGTTTGCTCGATTTTACAAATTCTCGTCTCTGTAATATCTCATAAATATAAAAACAGCGTTTTTATTGAAAATTTCAGATCGAAACCCGAACCAAAGCCACCGGCCGGCACGGGAAAAAAGCGGGACGTGGTCGCGTCGTTTTTCAGCCCGAAAAGGCCAACGAGCAGAAAAGTCGAGCGGCCTGGCAGACACGAGGCGAAGCTAGAGGAGCGACACCACAAGTGAGTTTCAAGTCGAACGAGTCTCCGGCGATTGGATTACCATTACCACAAACCATGCGTCTCTCACAATGATGCGAGCCATGTGACACGTTTTGCCAGTTAGGCGCGTGTGGCGGCCTCCTCTCTTTTACGGAACAGGAAAAAACCGAAACGAACGCGAAAAGAGAGAAAAGGGATACGTACGATGCGTCGTTAGCTCATAGGAAGGTTCAGTGACCTCATACACGCTTCTTTCCCGATCATTTCTCGATGCCATATGTTACTTGTACGCTGTTAAACGTACATGTATGTGCAACATAATAGACGAATATCATAATTTTCTATCAAAAAAGCAGTGGTTCACAGAAGTACTCGTATACCGACCACAGAGTTTTTTACGAATATATTATATGCATTCTACAAAACTTTTTGAAAATTCGTTAACAGTGTAACGGGACACGATCATCGTAATTATTGTACTACCATATTAATTGGGAATGTATATAGAAATTACAAGACATATATCGGAAATATACACTCAATAGAAAATTAGTATACAGCATGAATACTATTCATAATTGATCTTCAGATTATCAATCATATTATATATTGCTTTGTTACCCGACGTTTCGTATTTTACTTCTTCAGTGTTATGCTGAAACTGAGTATTTCTAGATTTTATTAATGCTTTTCATGGTAAAAGAAGTGCCTCTGGTTGGCCAATGGAAATCGGCCATAAAAAGAAACCTGAAAACACTCAGTTTCAGGATAACCCTGAAGAAGTGAATTACAACATTCACGAAAGATCAGCTTACAAAATAATATATAACACGATTGATAACCTGAAGATCAAATATGATGAATTCAGAAAACCATCGTGGAAATCTTAAGTCAATAATAGTCTTAAATGTACAATTAATACTAAAGATTATTACTTATTAATATTAATACTTATTAATATAGTAAATAATAATTGACTTCAAATACTTTAATTTACGCGCAGTGTATGCTTCCAATAAGTATCTTGTAACCTCTATATATATAATTTTTAGATCTCTTTCAAATTTGATCGATATCAGATTTCAAAATGTTTTGTATAATATATATGTACATAAAAAGCTTCTAACAGTTTTCGAATACTTTCGTAAGCCACTATATATATTTCTGACTTTCCTATCGTCTCTACTTTCTATAAAAATTAGTATAAGCCAGACTTCACTTGTTGCGTTTTCCACAGGCGAAGATTTGGTTTGCGTGAGTTAGAAAAGTGGAAGTCCGGGACTGTATAGAGTACACTTTCTCCTACTGTCAAGATACGCTAGTTGATTGTTACGTGCAATAGCTTTACGCTGCTAAGCAGGCGAATTCTGGTCCGCAGAAAGTGCTACCGCGCTTTAAACCAGTTCCTTTTTTGCACTGGCTGCAGTTTCCTTCCTTTCCTCTTGTTCCTTGTGACCGCCAACAGCTCCGCCAGACTTGAGTGGCCGAGAGAACTCTTCAAAAATCACCTCATGATGCCTTGAGAACACGTGCGAATGTAAATCAGGGAGTTATACATTACTCTCGATTGGTTCACCATACCTGGTGACTTCATTGACTTCATCCAACAACTCAATCAATTAAAAAATTCATCAATCAATTTAAAAATTGATATAGAGTTGCAAAACATTTATTGCAAATGTGTATTTAGTGAAACAATTAATAGACACCATGAATAGCCTATTTGTAATAGATAATTGATTATGCTTTTACAATTTCTAGGACTACACTATACTGCAATACATACTTGGACGCATAATTTTCATATTATATACATATATTTCCTGTTTTGTTTCAAATTTTACAGATAGAATCATGAGAGGCATAACATAATATATCCATAGAAAATTTCTATAAATGGTGGAACACTTTCATGAACCACTGTATATTCTAATCTGTTGCTCGCGCATACATACAAAATTATAGTAATTAAATAGATTCATTATTCTTTCAGGGATATCTGGTTAGTCTGACCAACCTGTATGCATTTCTTCCTTCTAACATTTCCCTCTGAATCATGCTGTTTGACGTAAGAGGTCCATTCTAACCTACTAACTGGTCCAATCCTGTTCCAGGTGATTATAAATCAACCTCTCCATTACATCAGATAAGTCACGCTCATTTTTTCCCTATAACCACCACTTCCTGAAGAGTTCTTAAATACATTAAAATCTTGCATGTATATAAAACTCTGATTGATTAATTCTCTTCTTGATATTTTAGATTAAATGTCATATTTCGTATAAATCCAAATGTCCTAATATTTATGAACGAGAATATATATCCGTAGTAAAGTTGAAGTCCCCGAGTAATATCTCCTGGAGAGTATACAGTTGTTTGGCTTAAAGTCAGTTGACAATGTCTGCTCGTTGTCGTCTCTTAATTAAGATCTAAAGATGCGGCTCTTTACGCTAATAAAGAGAAAAGGAGAGAGAGAGAGAGAGAGAGAGAGAGAGAGAGAGAGAAGAAATGCACAGGTCGATTCTTACGGGGTCTCTAAAGTGGCGACTGCTCGACGGATCGACGACCCACTCTGACAATGAGAGCGGTACTTGGTCGACGTCGGACGACCTACATACCCAGTGAATCAAAAGTCAATGAGCTACTCGTTGCAGCCCGATAACTTCTTTGTATTTACGGCGATCCACCATAGAACGGTGTTCAGCCGAGTAAACACGTTAGTGAAGTCTTTAAGTCGCTATCAGTTATCAATGAACCTCATGTAACAGATGGCACGCATAATCTTTAACCACCAGATTTAACATCTAGATCCTTTCAAATTACAAATTATCTAATTATCCTCTTTGATATAAAATTGTAAGAAAGAACTGCATAATCTACAGCTTGTAACTATCAAATTAATTGGTAAATTATTTCTGTTCAGTGTTAATGAAATTTTAAAATGTTTTATATAACTTTATATACCTTCAAATGTTGTATATAAGTTTATTCTAGCTAAATCTATTTTAACTTTTGCTTCGAAATTTCTGAATATACACTAGTACACTTAGGTCTGACAAACTGAATATTTCTAAAAGATACAGACAGAGGCTATTATGAATGGAATCACTATAATAGAAGCTTGCGACGAGACGCTCTAAAGGCCTTTGAATAATGGCAAAGTCAATTGGTAGAAAACGGGGAACAGAGTGACGTCATGCGTAAGCTGACCGAGGAATCAACATCAACTCCGCACCGCGGCCTTTATCTATTCTTCGTAATCGTTTATCAGCCACTTCCAAAAAAGAATCCAGAATTCGAACCGAACCAAATGGAAGACAACCCACATTCCAGCCTTGTAATCGTTGCCTGTTCAGTATTTGCACAAGGCGACTGCAACAATCGCTGTTTGCTTTGGATATAAATGTTTGTATCAAGCGTATCGCAGCCGCGTGACGAAAATACGCCTGCGTATTTTTCTTCCTTTGCTTATTCTGTCGTCACTGATCATCGTCATTTTTACCGACTGAGCTTCATTTTGGAGCACACTGAATACGTATATATATATATATATATATATAACGTTTAAAATAACAATACCCATATCTTAAAACTAGTATTTTTATCATATAGTGGCGGACAAAAGAAAGTTTATAGAATAAGAAATACAAAAAAAGATATCGTAATTTCACAAAATGAATATATATTTAATAAGAGCAATGCCACAGAATAAATGACATTTAAAATTAAAAATTTTTAATATAAATTAAAAATTTATTTTATTTTTAATTTTTAATTTCAAACTTTTTCTATTTTCCATTATATGTTACGAAAGAGTTTTTTCAACCTTTTTATTTATTTTAAGTATACTTTATTGTTGTAAGTAAAGCTTGTTTTGTAAAGTGTATAGTAATTTAAAAAGGAACTTAAAAAATGATGAAAAGATTTAAGAAATGAAGTCACAAATTCGGTGTGTCCCAAAACAAAGTTCAGCCTTTTTAAATTTCCGCCCAATTCACCGGCATCTCACATCGTTCCTTATCTTACAGTATCGCCGCAAAGAAATCCATAGCACCTTTCTCTTGCCTACGAATCACCGAAGAAAAGAATTCGCCGAAATCGTTGTCTGTCCTAATGCTATTACACGAATCGATCACGTCATAAAGTATGCATGAGCGATGGAACCTCCTACACTTACACCTGGCGATAATGATATCTCTTTTGCGTCTCCTTGAGCCACAGATAAGGTTATGTCGTAAGCGGCGCAATTCCTTGGACGTGACAATTCACGAAAGAGGTTTATAAGCTCGTTAGTTCGATCAAACTAAACGCTTGATGTCACGGTGATTCAGAGAAAGCACGTTCAATCAGCCTTGATCTCGTTTATCGAACAGCCCGGCTTATATTTCGCTCTATTTTCGTATTCTGATTCGAATAGAACGAACCAAAGAATTGTTAGCTTTGAATTGATACCTTTTCTTTAAAGTTAGAATGACGAGAGTTAACTATAAGATCAGTTAAATACATGTTAAGGGAAGCAGAACAAATCGAAGGGCTGAAAAACCATCGAGATAAGAAATGTACAATCAATCTTCTGGCGTCTGGAGGAACGCAATGACGTAAATTGTTGCATAGGAACGTTATATGGAATATTAATCGAGGAATGAACAACGCGCGAACATTTAAGTGCATCGACAAGCCGACGTGTCTACATCGTAGCGGACATTCTCTTATTGATATTACCAACGCATCCACCTTCGTACGCCTGGGAAATGTTAAACCATGCTAGACGCAATTATATGTTGTTCTAGACAATTAGGAGAACATAATACTCAAACGGATTGATCGCTCGATGAGATATTTGAATTCTTCTCATTGTTCCTTCTGTTCTTTAGTCTCACGGAGAGATATGTCTGTATGTGCATTTATAAAGTGCAACAGGTATTCCATATAATCCAGCAAATGTTATTTAGATCGAGCAAAGTAACGTGTCGGTGAAGTAGGTTAGGATACCACCCAAAGAAGAAGAAAGATCTTAACTGATTTTTAATTAGTCATTTTCTTCAGATTTCGTTATGAATATGTAGTAACTCATAAAAATTGAGAACTTATTTTATTTTATAAAACAGTTTGAAATTTCACTATCATATAATAAAAACGACTGTCATGATTGTATTGATAAAATGTGAAGCAGGAATGTATATATTGATTGTATTTATTATGATATGACTCGCAATAGTCTCATGACAGTGTTAATGAAATTTCAACATAATATATTCATAAAATGTATATACAAGTATTCGAATACTTCTGTGATTCACTGTATGTACATATAAAAAGAAAAGAAACAGTGAATCGAATGATTATTCATAGGAATTTTCGCAACACCCCGTACAACGAGCTTATTATGTTAAATCTGCCGAACGCGTATTCCCCAGACTTTTTTTAGATTCGGCGCCAGTGGACGCCAGCCAGGATACTTTCCAACATCGCATCGCGACCATGTATATTTAGACGCATTTCTGCGTGTCTTTTTTTTTGGATCGTTTTTCCGCAGCCTCGACGTCTATATGCCTGAAGATATTTGCGATGACAAAGTGGACGCGTTGTATTTCCGCTAAACTGAATAGAAAAGCGTCAATACGGGTCTGATAATGACACATATGCACACGTTGCATAGTGCCACGGAAATAGGTCCATAATAAGCCTGCTTTACGAATGTGTTAGCTTTATAATGCGATCAGGTATATGCACAGCATGGCATTTTGTCCACGTTATTTAACTTACCTTGAAATCGATCCTTATCAGATTACAGTCGTTAGAGTCGAGTCATCGATTCGGACATTCCAAAGAGACTGATTTCGTTCTTCCCGTTCTGTATAACCATCTTGTTCCATTTTAATTCTGAATAACTCTCGCGTAACATAAGTTACAAATATTAGCAGAAATATAAGATTTCATTTCGATAATATAAGTAGATTCAACCTAGACCCAGCCTAGACTTATATTTAACCCAGACCTTGGCAAGACTTGAGTCATGTCGTCGGACTTAGCCCATACAAGCTTGGTATACTAATTCAGCTATACTAGTCTAGACTGTAGTATTTAGATCTCCTTATTTTATAGAATTCAGAATCTATGTACATACATGGGAAACCAGAAAAGGATTTAAGAAATGATATGAACGCCATTCTATAATGTTTTTAAATTAACATCTGATAATATATGTTAATTGTAGTAATCAGTTTTGCATTAGAAGGCAGGTCAAGGGCTCACCTCAGGTAGAGATTTATCCTGTGGAAGTTTAGGCCACCGGGTACATACCATATGTCGACCGTATGAGAAAACTGGTCGACGGTGAGACGTCTGCAGATTCCGTGGCCTCCTTAAGCAGCTTCTACCTCCTCTTCCTCGCCCCTCTGTACTCGCCTAACCATCTTCGACGGCGTACTCGTTCCCAGAGAGTTGGCGCAGGCTGTCTTAAGCCCCACCACGATCCTCGCCAATTATCTTTGTTTCTCTTTCATCTTCTCTCGCTATTGCGGTTACAGGGATCTTCGTTGTGAAAAAATCGAACAAGAAATCGAATGATCGAAGCCCCATCGGCGACTCGATCGGTTTAACAGGGCCCTTCCTGAAAGTGCGTGAAATTTCAACATTTCAACCTTTGTAGATGGCTCTACAAGTTCCTAATTCTCCCAAGAATATTTTATGTAAAATATTTTCTAAGAATCAGTGCTTCTCTATACTTATTTCTTAATTTTCTCCTTTAAACAGCTTCCATTTATTTTCAATGAATCTTTCATCTCGCGAGAAATCCGAAGCAATCTTATGCAATTGAAATTTCACTACCTCACACTACTGTCGCACAGTATATTTCGTCCGTATGATAAACATCATGATGTCCTTGCGATAGCCTGATAACGATTCGTCATAGACAGAAAAATGAGAATAATCGCTCTTTACATAAAGAGCATATTTTGTGTGTATCGAAAGTGGATCCTGAAAAGGATCAGCAGCATCATCGTTCGCTACAGTAACTTCCAAGTATATATTCGACGCCTAGACGCGTTCTCAAGCCCTTCGTCCAGCAAAATGGTCGGGGCCCGTGGTGGGGTAGACCATTCTGGAGGGGACACAAGTCGAGACTCGTATTCAGTGCTGGATGCACCGCTGTAGAGAGTGTGTTGTTTTTCTGTGTTCTTCAAAGCAAAGTTCTTCAAATCGTACAAAAAAGCATTATATCATCGATAGTACAAATAAGCTTGAGTTTCGAATTTCAAATTTTTTATCCAAAAACTAACGAATATACCATAATACACATAGAACGTTGAATTATCAATGATTGGAATTTCGCAAGTGGCTTTAAACTACCGATGTGTTTGAAGTTCAAACTTTGAACGAAGCTTGGACGCTCGGTTTCATCGGGGATTCGTTTGGAAGGTTTCTATCTGGCGAATTCGACGTTCAAGAATGCAAGCGTATCTTTCGAACAAATATCGAGAAGAAATACACTCGCACCACGGAAGTCGGCCGGTCGATGCAACAAGTGGTCGCCGTCGGAGGCTAAGATCCAGCCGAATCCTCCGTACATGCTCGGTTGGAATTCGTAAACGCTCGTGAGAGACACATAGGCCTCGAAAAGTGGCTCGAGGTCGTCGCATCTCGTATACAAATTTTCAAATTCCTTTTCGGGATCGTGTCACACGCTGTTGCTAAACGATCTCGTCTTTCCCTCGTCGTGTAACCTTAACTTCAAGTGACATCGTTCAGGGATCGAGAAAGCTCGTTTGGAGAAAAAAGAAGTCGAGGAAACTTTTCTCCGTGTATACTAGTTATACTTGAAATCCGATGTTGTTAATTCGACGACGTGAAAGTGGCACGTTTTCCCTACAAAGCATTCTGTAGAATTTCACCGTAAACCTTAGTATAGATACATCTATGCTATCCTACAAAAAGAGTAAAAAACAACTGTATTAAAATATTTCTTTCATTAGGCTATTGTGTATAACGTAAAAGCATTGATTATAGGGAATCTAGATTATCTCTAATATGTATATTTGTTGCTAATGAAGTTTGTCCTTGTGAAGGGGATAGATCCCCGAGATGAAATTCTTATCGATTGGGATCGTGTTACCTGTAAAATGGAATGTAATGGAGACTTCAAATAAGTCTTGTAGGAGTATAAATAATTTTGTTCAATGATCTTACCTAACATAATCAGTTTGTAAGGTGAATAAAAATTATAAATTGAACATTATGATAATGTCGTTAGCTGGACGATGAGAGGATAATAAATGTTCGTGTTTTCGGGAATGATGGTTTTGGAATTTCGGTTAAGTGTCCAGTGAAGTGTGAAGAGCGACCATGATGAAGTTCAGATCGCTGTTTCGCAGAGGCCAACAACAACCGCCGACGCAGTCGCAGCAGCAACAACAGCAACAGATCCCGCTGCGTCAGGCGCCAAGTGCCTCCTCGCTTGAGGCGAAGAACGAAACCCCATCGGTAGGCAACTGGGGCTCCCTCGGTAAGGAAGGAGCCAAAGGGAACGCTAAGGGGAGCTTCAATCCAAAGGGACCCGGCAAGGGGTCCAGGATGCAGGAGCTGGAGCGTGAGATCGAGGTGTTGCGCAAGGACCACGCACGACTCGAGTCGAATCTACGTGAGGCATCTTGCGATGCTCAGCATCTTCACGAACTACGCGCTGAACTCACCTCTCTCAAGGTAATTTTCCCATTTTAATCTTAACTTCCTAATGAATAAAGGGAAATAACGAGAAATGTCTATTTATCGTGATTTTCCATTTTATAACACATTTTATTTGTGATAATTGGGATTGCAATACTATTAGATCACAATGATTATAATGTTCAAAATGTCTATAAGATAGCCCTAAGAATTTGGTGTACTGATTAAAAACAGGGAATGTCTATTCTGTATTGGAACAAAACACAGGTAAAAGTAATTAATATTTTATTAATCATTCTTTTGTACGATATCTAAGTAAGATATAATTTCATTTTATGTGTGAAAAATACAGTTCAATTTATTGAATGTTGTTTCTTTCCTAGTAGACTAAAATATTAAAACTTAATTTTCTCAATAAAGCTATTTTGTGACATTCTCTGTTTTTTCCTTTACTCTTTATATATACACTAGATTGATTAATATCTATTTGGGTCTATTTTTATTGTGAATTTCTATCAAATTATGAAGCGTTTCAACGAAGAAGAATTGGATATTAAAATGAATTAAAAAAAATTATCGAAAATTCGCCAATAAGACAGTTTTCTTTTTTACAGTGAAAAGATACTGTTGTATCTCATATGTCCAACAAATTTTGAACTGTAGCTGAAATGTTTATCTCTATCTGATTTAATTACCAAACATAGTATTTTCATCATTATTTACAGTAGTCGTTACAAAATTTATTTGAAAATGGAAAAGACGATTAATTCTTCGAGAAAGAAGTTGTGAAGTTATAAATGGTAAAAATTCGAATTATATATAAATTTTTCTTAACTTTTCCTACAGATTTTCTAAACAATCTAATACATATCCGTTTAGAAATATCTATCAGCTAATAGCAGTTTTAATGGACTATAAATGAACGTTGAAGAAGTTACTTACGATATGTTGAACAAACATCTATTTCTAGTAATTAACAAGACACACGTCTTATTTAAAGTCAGTTTTGAAAATGGTGGAAATATCAATTTTTCAAACTTACATTAGAACAAAATTGATAGATAAAAATTTGTATGCCGCGAGGAAAAGATTCGTGTATCTATTTATTGTGTTATTTGCTTTTATTTCGGTCTCTCTCTATCTCGTCTCTTTCCGTTGTTCTACCTCACGTGTAGATCTACTTCTCCCACTTAAATCCCCATTCTCGTCTAACATCATTGACCTTACAAGGAAAACAAACACAGGAGATCGTCTTCGAGGGCGGTTTCTACGAGATGAAGCAGGTTATTTACCGACATTAACAACGATTCAAGGTGAACGTGGGTGATCCTTTTTTTACCCTTAGCCGTGCTTACTGGTATCATGAAAAGCGGATGTTATGCAATCACTCAGTATAATCTTATAATTTAAGAACAGTCTTAAGACTGAAATAATTAAACACACTTGTTCACTTATTAGATTCACTATTCAATATTGCATAATATTTAATTATTGAGTGAATAATTTATAAAAACACGATCTGCAATCTATGAAAGTGATCGTTGATCTCTTTTTTGTAAATATAGTTGATGATTACTTACCATAGAGGGTTAGGATTATTTTTCCCAACAATTTTGCAGATTCACTTAATTACAAATAGTTTATCAAAAATATTATCATTTATAAAAATGATTTATGATCCTCTTTTATAAATCTAGATGGTAATTATATAGTTACCAAAAAAAATTAGGATTATTTTTCCCGCTAATTAAAGTTTTATGAAAGCATTAGATAACTGTAAAAAACAAAAGATTCAATTTCATTATAAATGAATTTAATAAAATAAAGACAGTGATAAACATACTTATAAAAAGTGACAGAAAAAATTGATCTTCCTAAAATAAATAAATATTCTGTTTGTAAATATTCTGTATTGAAATTTTGCTTTTTTCATGAAGGGGTTGAAATATTATCCCGCGTATTTAAAGGATAGCCAGAGGGCGTAGGAAGAGGGATGTTTACGGAGGAAGGAAACTTGTGAAGTGAAACGACCGCGAACGCTATGAAAAAACGTTGTTTCTCCACGTCTACGGTAAACGACAAGGAACAACTTCCTTTATAAATTGTTTACACTTCCTCAAAGAGTCATAAATAGACAACCATCACTCGTTTAGAAAGTTGCGAGATGTTTGGTTGAATTTCATAGACCTAACCTAAAATGTTGACACTTATTCGCCGCATAATCAAGAGATCGAAGAAAATAAGAATTGTCCGCTTCGAATTAGAAACTTAGATTTCTCAACATTGTCATAGCACATATATCGTATGATTAAGCATATTACGTTTCATCATACTAGTCAGCCCAAGTAATTAGAATACTATCGGTTACCATATTCTCGTTTATGTAAGCGTTTGGCATCGTGTTTTTAATATAAATAAAACGGCAAAGAAAAAGAGAGAAAAATTGACAAAAAATGTTATAACAACGTAATAATATGATTCGTACATTTATATACTTGCTTGAAGTAAGTGTATTTGAAAATTTGTAATGAATAATAAGGTTCGATCTTTTTTAATTGTAGGAACAGCATAGTTTGGAGTTAGACCGCCTTACAGAAGAGAACGAAGCTCTTCGTGCAAGACTCAGAGACGTTGCACATTCTCCCTTGTCAGATTCAGAGAAGCAACAGTTACTTCTGGATGCCTCAAGATTACACAATTCTGCACCAGCATCAATAGCAATCCCCCAAGATGAAGGATCCACACCTATCACCATATCCCAAGATAGTGCTCAGTGTACCACCCCAGATTGGGACAAGCATTCTTCTAGTTCTGTATCAGAGGTTTCTGTCGCATGTTTGCAAGATAGAATTCTGCAAATGGAAGAAACGCATTATTCAACAAATGAAGAGTTACAGGCAACAATACAAGAATTAAGCGATCTACAAGTATGTGCAATTAGCAGCTAAAAACTTTATAGAACAACGTAAGATAGTAATTATAATATTCCTCTTATTTATAGGCACAGCTTACAGAACTACAAGCTGACAATGAGAGATTAACAGAAGAGAAAGATGTGCTGTTGGAATCACTCTGTAGACAAACAGAGAAACTCGAAGACTCCCGTACCAAGGTTGACACGTTACAAGGTCTATTGTTAAGGGAGGAGCAACCACAGGAATCTTCCAAAGGGTATAATACAGAACGGGAACAGAAATTAGTAGACCTTTTAAAAGTAAATACACTTACCTTTAAACCATCAAATTATAACAGTTGTATCAAATTAACTAATTAAATTAACTAATTATAGAGTGCACAAGAAGAACGAGAATCATTGCTGCAGAAACAAGAGGAACTAACATCTGAAGTGAAGAGCCTTCGAGCAGCTGCAGAGGTCAGTGCTGCGGAAACAGAGCGATTAACAAAATGTGTACACCTTTTGGAATCCTCGGCGGAGACGGCGAGTATCGAACGGAAGCAACTGGACATGGAACTAGCAGAAGCTAGGCAAGAGGGTGCAAATCGGAATATAGAAATCAGTAGGTTAGCCACGCTCTTGGAAAATGCTCGAGCGAAAATCGAGGAATTAGAACAATCGAGGCAAGTGGAAAACAAAAGCGAGGCAGATGAACTTTTGGATGCTGCTAGAAGAGAGAAAGACACTTTGGAAACGCAAGCGGCTGCCCTGCAAGAGCAGTTGGCACGTTCGCATTGCGATCATGACCGTCTTAGGGATCAATACTCACAGCTTCAAGAAGAATACAAAGTATGCTCACTATGGCGGAAAAAATTAACATATAGAGCTGCAACATATGCAGCATTTTAATGAGAATACTTTTATTTATAACTTTATAAAAAGAATTCTTGTGAGATTATTACACCATTTCATGATATAGATGTAATGGTAGGAAAAATTTATTCTCACAATCACTTTCTTTTTATAAGATTTCAAAGTCTTCTGTATCCTTTTTTAGGGGAATCATATATGTTTTTATATACCAGTCATATATGTTTCTTTATCTTTTACACCGGGATTATTTATATTCAATATTAAATAAAATACGTATTCTCGTTTAAATGCCGCATTCTGTATAAGGGCAAGGAATTAATTAAATATTTTATAGGTTGCGCGTAATAATGCCAAGTCAGCAATAGATGACCTGGAATACAGGTTGAACCAGTTGAAGGACGAAAGATTATCCGTGAGTGCAGAACTACAACTCGTGAGAGATTCTCTTGCGGAGTTGCAGGCACAATGTCAAAGGCACCTGGAAGATAAAAGAGAGTTAAAGGCCGCATTGAACGAGGCTCAAAGAACGGAACGCGAAGCTCAAACGCGTCAGTACGAATTAGAGCGAGCGTTGTCTGAAGAACGTAAGTTGAGGCAAGAACAGGCTACCGAGTGGGAACAGTTTCAAACGGACCTCCTGATGACCGTTCGCGTGGCGAACGATTTTAAAACGGAGGCTCAGAGTGAGCTGGAGCGAGTTATGATGGAGAATAAAGCACAGAGGGATAAACTGAGAGCATTAGAAGCTCAGCTCGATAAACTGAATAAAGGTAAGTAAACTACCTTTGGAATCTCTTATTTTAGATACATTTTGCTGTTATCAAACACGGAAAGAGAACAATCATATTTAATGTAACATTGATTATGATGATATAATAGGGAGACAAAGTTCAATCAGTGTATTAGGGCAGATGATTGATATTTAATGTTAGATACTTTTACAAGATACTTTCTAACGAACGATCACGGAACAGAAGTATAGTGATTAATACAATGCATGTTATCTTTTTTTTTTCAATTTCATTCGGATGTCAGGCAGCACTGCAGTTCCTCAATTTAAGAGTTTCGGTAGCACTACTGGAAATTCTCGCAAGCCGACTAACAATATCTTAAAACGCGGTCGTACCATTATAAAGAGGCGGCATGAGTGCAGAAAGGGCGGTTTAAAACCCAATCTTTTTAAAAAAACGTCTGAATTGGATCCAAATGAAAAAGAGGATTTGCAAATTGAAGACTTGAAAGAGATAAATTCAGTAATTCATCAGGAAGATATTGAATTCGACGATAGTAGCGAAATTTTATATTCCAAGGATCCTATTAAACTAAATGACAAATTAATTTCTGGAGAAGAAATTGAGATTTGTCCTTCCTTCGAATCAAAAGATAATTTACTGGAGCTTGTTGATGATTTTGAAAAACAACCTTTGATAGAATTAGATTCCAATAACGAGGCATTAAATATCGAGGCTTCTAACTTTAAAAGAACAAAATCAAAGAAGTTTCTCAAGACTTCTGAAGATTATCAAAAGCTTCATGTATCAAGTATATCAGCTTCAGAGGAAAATGAAATTGCAAAATCATCCTTATTGAAGAACATAAAGGGCATTCAAAATGCCGGGACAGATTCGTACGGTATTCAAATTTCTAATAGTCGATTTTTCGTTCCTAAAAATTACGTGTATTCCGGATTGGAAAATGCAATGGATGATTTAAAATTTGAGGTAGATCCGGAAATGAGGAAAGTGTTGCAAGAAAGCACTCAAACAAGCAATGACTCGATAAATACAGATAATTCTGAAGTAACTAGCACCCAAGAATCTCAACACACAAACGAGCCTAATATGAAAGATATATTTTTGTCCGATACAGGGGATAAAGAAAATTCTTTACTTTCGCAGCTCGGAACTTCGAAATTTAACGAATCGGAGGAAGAGTCTAAGAGCGATTTCTCTTCAAACAAAAAGCCCAGGTTATTTCTGAAGAAAAACGAATCCAGATCTGGCAGTGAAATTGTGGACTCTCTTTTAGACAGTACTCGCAAGCAAGATATCTTCAATTCTACTTTAGAAAATCGAACCTTTTCTACATCGCTAGACAATCTAAATTTACGAACATACTCTGCTGATCATTTGGACAATAGTAATATCAGGAAGATAAGACAAAAGGAAGATTTGATTCCTCTTAATGGTTACATTAACAAAAGTGCCATACGTTACAGAGACACCAATGATTTAATATCTGTAAGACCAAAAAGTTTTTCATTTGAACCTTACTTACCCCAAAAATCAGAAGATTTGGTTCTTGCAAATATTAAAAAAAGGAAAGATAAAGAAAGAGAAGAATATAGTACATATTCTATTCTTTCTTCATTGGAAAATTTACCTAGATCTGCTTTAGATCCTCCATTGGCACCATTCTCCTCTCGACTCGCACCAAAAGAACATCTAATATCGTTTTCAAAAGAAACTACCAAAGCATTAGATTCTACTTCAACACAAAAGACTACTAGTGGAGCTTTGGGGTTCAACAATGAATTAAGGGAGATTGGGAAGAATCTAACTCTTTGCGAAGCAAATAGATTGAAACGCATGAAATTCTTAAACATGAACTTGTCTCAATCTGAACCAAGTATAGAGTCTCAGACAAATAGTTTGGTAATTACGGATGAAAAGAAGATACAAAATGAGAGCTTAAGCTCAACCTCGGAATTAAAAATAGGTCAGAATAGTAGCGATTCAATGTTCAAGGATAAATCTCTGATAGGGAGGACTTCGTCTTTAAGAGAGAAGTTTGAGACGATCATAGAGGATGTGGAACTGAGACCAGGCCGACAAATAGGTACAATACGCGACCGTAAGTCGCAAAAAAGTAGTGTGGAAACGTGATTGCTTGTATTTGCAGAGTTCAAACCCTCGTTGTCTGTCCTGGATTTTTATTCTAGCAAACAGATGTGTTTAAACACTTGTAATACACCCTTTCTTGTTGCTAGTCTCAAATGTACTTTTTCTAGCCCCCCCCCCCCAATCTCTCACCTTTCACTATTGTTTGGATTAATCAATATATCTCTAATTTATGTTCTCTAGTTTTTTTGTCTGTGAAATTTTGCTTTTATGTTTTTCGTCCCTCATCAAACTATTTATGTATCATTCAACACAAAGTAAATGTAAATATACTTGTGGCCTTAGAACTACAAGTCGAAAAAAGTGATTGAAGTTTTTTCTAGATATTTCTTTCTTGTCATTCTTGTGCTTTCCTATTACATGTAAACATAGCGCTTATTGCTTTTTTTTTTTTTGTTACGCGATTTTGCTTCAAGTACAATTGTAGTACAGTTTTTCTCTGATCTTTCAGCTAACCAGAAAGTGATTCAACAACCGCAACAAAGGCCAGCAAGCACACCGACGGAAACTCAACACTGTGTGTTGACAAGCGTTCAACAGGAGATTGCCGCGCGTCGGAAGGCTAATATTTCTCGTCAGGATTCAAGGCTATCTGTGAAATGTTTAATAGAAAGTATTGAGAATGCTACAAAACAAGCAAAAGCAGGTATGAAACACATAATAGATGAATTTTTCTATACCACCCAATATATCTCCATATGACTCTAATATAATAATTTGTACATAGGCCCTGGAAGTCGTAGTAGTTCTACGTCCTCCCTTAATTCCATTGGAACTAATGATATAATGACATTGAAAGCCCCACTTCGTGATCAGCAGCAGATCAATAATTTAATCTGCACGACGAACTCAACAAATAATAATAAAACCCAAACCGCAATCACTAGAAAACCTCTGTCAGGTAATTTTCTTTTTAAACATTATGTTATCACTATGCTAAGTAACGACATGTAATTTATTTTCAAATGTTATTTTCAAAAGTTTTGAAACAAGATTATTCATAAAATCCTCTGATTCATACACTGTTGCTTTCTAAAGCCAATGTTCTGCAAAAGCATTTAAATGTTATAGAACTTTTCAATGATTAATACAGAAACAAAGTCAACAGTGCCTGTAGTGTTGAGTCCTGGCGAACTGCTAGATTCTGCTACACTGAACGCGAAGGCAATCGACTTTGTACGTCGCAACAGCGTGACGGACTTATCAGAGCGCAAAGATCCTCTCTGTGGATTAATAAAAAACGGAGGCTCGAAACGAAACGCATTGCTCAAATGGTGCCAGAACAAGACTATGGGTTACCGGAATATTGATATCACGAATTTTAGTAGTTCGTGGAATGACGGTTTGGCTCTTTGCGCCATCCTCCATTCCTATCTTCCACACAAGGTACCATATGATACGTTGACACCAGTGGAAAAGAGAAGAAACTTTTCTATTGCTTTCTCCGCTGCGGAAAGCGTTGGGATATCTACTACGTTGGTAAGTTATAAATCGTGTGATTGTTATGTACACTACTATCCATAAGTAGTTGGATACCTGGTGGGTATTTTTGTTATATTTCCAAAATTATGATTAGGTTGCGAGTATATTTAAATAGAAAATTTAAGTAGAAAATTAATTTAACTATTAAGTACTATAACAGATATACTTTCTATATGTTAAATATATATTTTTTCACACCATATGCATTCTATGCATTTTTGCACTTTCAAATTACCCATAAATACATAAAAATTAACACTCTGGTTATGGGTGGTAGTGTACCTTTTAATAAAAAGACTTTAATAAGAAGTTACGTAATTCATAGAACATAGGGGAAATGTGTCAATTGGAGCGACCTGACTGGCAACAAGTTATGACATACGTGACCAGTATTTACAAGCATTTCGAAACCTAATTTTCGGTTCGGTGTCTCCTGTCATCAAGACGGTTCCTCCTCTCATTGAGAATTCACCGTTGGACCGAGTACGAATCAAGAACAAGATCATCTAGTCATCTAAAAAACAAATTTTCTATAGGGACAAAAATCTTTCCAAGAACTTTTTTCTTTTTTGGATTTCCAAGGATCGCTGGATTATAGCACTGCCTACGCCTAATGCCTGTGTATGATCGCGAGAGTGTGGATTTCAATGGGACATATAAATCTGACACCAAATGGAATTGCTTTTTACTATGAGACTGAATGTTTTTAATATACATGCATATATTATATATATATGTTAAGAACCGGAGACAAAGAAATAGAGGCAGGGATTTATAAAGAAAAACAGGAAGTAACTAGAGAGAGACGTGCTTCTGTAAAAGAGAGAAAAAAATGAATATAGAAAAATGCAAGCTTTATCGAGTCTTCTTGTGCGTGAATATGTATCATATATATGTTTCAGTGCCTCCATTGCAAAGCCAATACATTAATTCCATTACATGCAAGAGGGTTTTTTTCTACCTATCATAAGTCTTGCATTTTTTTGTAGCTGACACAAGTGTCGAGGTAAATATTTCCGTTCCTCTCATACTGTGAGTATTTTTCTACTTGTATTATTTTTCGAGAAACTTTTGTAAAGTTTTAAGAACGAATGTACAGAATGAAGCGCCTTAATTTAAAAAAGAGAAAACCTAATTTATTGTATTAGTCACGTTTTTTAGTATATATATATATATTATAATATTATACGAAAGCCGAGCAGCAAATTTATTAGAGAGACGAGAAAGCATCGTTTAAGTTCTACTTTCTGAGTATAGTAAAGAACGAACGAAAATATTCATGAAGATTAAGTTCTCTGTGATATAGCGAAATAGCCCCGAAACAGAGATAGAAACGTTATCGTTATTGCTCTTATTATTATCATTATTATTATTACTATTATTATTACACTACTACTACTATTACTACTACTACTACTACTGCTGCTACTGCTACTATTAATACTATTGCTATTATTAATATCATCCTCATCGTCATTGTTGTACCATTGTAGACAATATGCTGTCTGACATAAAACAATAAACTTGCCTAATGACTATTTAAAAATTGGGAGTTATATCTTATTGTATAACAGGAAGTTGGTAAATATACAAATTAAGAAAAAAGTCTTTTTAATAAATCGATGATATTTACAAGTTTTGTGTATAATATTGAGATATAAGTTTTGTCCGTGATAATTGCAGCGCTGCTAAGCTGTAGATGTCGCTGATGGGGTACTGCTGTTTTTCTTCCACTTTTGATATGTAGAAGAAAAATCGGACTCTGGTCGCCGGGATTCGAACCCGAGTCCCGAACGTTCGCAACCTAAGGCGCTAACCACTGCGCTGTCATCGTCCGACACTAGTTAGTGTCGAGGTATTTGCTATTGAGTGCCGCCACAGTATTTACAAGTTTCGCGTCAGAAGAAATTAGTCTTCAATCGTTTGTTGTTTCATACTGGTGTATATAGTCGACTTCCTACTACAACGTTATTTCTATTTTATGTTTAATTTGTCCGGACTTTTATCACGATTCACTTACGTCCATTTTGTCCTGATCTTTTTCTCCGGAATAATACTCATTATTTGGTTCAACTATCTTATCAGTATCCTGTGTATTTTGCCTGGAGTCAGGGTCAGGTTCTGGTTGCCTTTCTTCCTCTGGAGGCAACGCATCGCATGGAACATCCTGCATTTGGACGCTTGGAGAGTGTTGAATCATTTTCAAGTTATCATAAACGTGTCTCGTAATAGCCTCCAAATACTGTTTGCTATTCGCATTGTCTTGTCTGGTTACAACATCAGGATGCAATGTAAAGTCTGGTGCGAAATATTCCAGGTATTCTGTGTAGGGTAGCTCATTACTGATTTGTTCATCGACGAGCAAAGAGGTTTCGTAGGTCCAGCAACGCGCGACATTACGCAATGTATATCCTCCTCCTCCAACAGTAAGTAATGGCACATTTAGGTCTCTCACGAATTTCACACATTCTCCATGACCTTTTGTGCTCAAACTGAAACAGCCAAGACGATCATTTGCGAGCGAATCTGCTCCACATTGTAGGACTATAGCAGTTGGTTGGAAGAACTCCATTACATGAGATATAACAGGCTTAAATACTTGAACATAAGATGTATCATCAATGCCCTCTTTCAAGGGTACATTAACAGAATAATATCGTCCACTTTCTGCTCCGATTTCATACATATCTCCAGTACCAGGAAAGAAGTAGTTTCCATACTTGTGGAAAGATACTGTCATCACTCTATCCGTGAGATAAAATGCTTCTTGTACTCCATCCCCATGGTGGACATCTATATCTATATAAAGTACTCTAGCATGGTATTTCAACAATTCTAAGATTGCTATTACGATATCATTAATGTAACAGAAACCAGAAGCTTCAAATTTCTTTGCATGGTGCAGCCCTCCACTCCAATTAATAGCAATGTCACAGCAATTATTATTCAGTTTTGTAGCACCTTCTAGAGAAGCACCCGTGTACATGGAGCAGAAATCAAATAATCCTTCAAAAACAGGACAGTCATCACCTACGTTAAAGTGACTTAGATATTTGGTGTATCCTTGCAAGTTTTGTGGGGTCACTCTTTGTAAAAATTCAACATACTCGTCTGAATGAAAGCGACACATATCATGGGTGCTTGCACGATATGGACGATAGATCTGCATCTTCTTGTGCAAACCATAATTTAATACCAAACTGTGGATTACAGCAAGTCTGTGAGGCTTCATTGGATGTCCGGGACCATAATGGAAATTTCCTACATCTGGATTGTAGAAATATGATACCTTTTTGTTGTAACTCATTTTGAGGTTAGTTCTTTGGGATAGGTTATCAAAATATACGAGTGTATATTTATATAATATAAAGAAATATTTTTCCTTCGTTAAACTACATTTACAACATCGTCATGAATAACAAAATAATTAAAATTCTTCAATATCTTTTGTATATGTAATAATTAGCCCTTATTTTTAGAATGTCAGAATGTAACGCTATAAGAATCAAATAACACACAAGTATCTTGTCAGTCAAAAGATCCATCGATTAGAGTAGAACAAGAAGAATTTTACATTCAACTTCCATTGAACAATGAACCACAAATAAACAAATAAAACTAAAAATTATAACATTAGCACTTGTAACGCATGCACAAATATAGTCAATTTTCCACGCATCGCTCTGACAGTTTTTTTGTTGCCATTTACAAGCATTTTAATTCTAACTAATTTCCCCTAGATTTTGATCACGTGGTTTTATTTATCTTCGCCAAATGCTAATTCATTAGACGTGATGATATTTAAAAAATCACAACAAACATATACTTTTGTAATACCTTTCCCATCTTTTTAAAATATACTACTTCATATAATACTTACAGTAAAACGAATATTGTTGGAATTTACCAATGTTTTTCCTAAAAAACATATTATTATTTTATTATTACTTATTGTTAGTTATTTATTTTTTCTATGATACTCGTAATTTTAAGTTCAGTTAAGCTAAGTGCTTTCATAAATATAATTTAAAAAATGTAATGTAGGCAGAAAATTATTTTACTTACTAAATATTATAGAGTACTGTATTTGGATATTTTATAATTTTTGCATTTCACATGCATTTTGTGCGTTGTGACAAATTACTATTTCTTATAAATGTACAAAAATCCGCAGTGTAATAGTGATAACCTAAAATATAATAAAGAATGTACATACATACTTATATATATTATTATATATTTTTTTTTATTAGGATGAAAAATCGATACTCTTGCAGAGAATCAAGTGGCATACTTTTCAAATTTGATCACCTGTGAATCGAAATTTCATTGCAGTGTACAATGACTAGATCGCTGATGTTTATGCATTTTTGGGAAATTTAAAATCTCAAAAATTTACAAAATGCATATAATACATAAAAGTATCTAAAGTAGAATAGTTATTTTAATATTTAATAGATGAAACAAATTTCTATTTAGAATTTATTTCTTTAGTCATACTCTATTTCTTTATGTAATACTCTATAAACATCCGCATCCTAATAATGACAATTTACAAGTTGATTCTAAAGACGATGGAGAAATAGGCCAATTTCCATTAATTTTCAGGATGTTTTGAAATGGATGCTGTACCAAATTGATTTGATAGGCCGCAGCCATTCTTGTTTTCGAGACGTTGGCGGTTGGCAACGACGCTTCCAACGTATTCCAAGGGATGAATCGAATACTGCAGGTTTTTTTATTATTTATCCACATAGTGTTAATTAACATTTAAAAAGTAGTCGTTTCTATGCGTTAGAAACCGTAATTGACTGGCCAAGTAATAACAGTTTAGAAAGTATGCGGCCGGATTCACGTAGCGTTTCGTTCACGTTTCACCGGGAAGTTCTGAATGTCAAAAATTCACCGGAGATCACAAAAAAACTGAGACGGCGCCTCCAGGATCGTTTCGAGAAGGAAAAGCCCGGAGATTCTTGTAAGGAGAAAATGTCAAAAGATAAGCAAACAGGTGACCGTAGCTGGAACAATTTAAGTCTTGGAAATATGTCAGCGGATTCTAGACGTGCTTTGCGAAGCGGAGCCGAAAAGTTATCAAAAACTATATCTTCTGTACGTACAACTTTTGGAACTATTTCACAGGTGAGATAAATTCCCAAGAAAAAAGTAATAGTAATAATTAAGTTATAGATGTTCGTGCATATTTATGTTTTGACATATATATATATATATATATATATATAAAACAATGGAATTTAAATATAGGAATGTTTAATCTCTCTGTCTACTGCAATAAATACTTTATTTTAGATATTTTGTATGGTTTTGTATATTATGTTCATTGTATATATTTTATTATATTTTAATTGTCTGTGAAATTTATTTTTGTTAAATAAACACTAATAATATAGTCAGGGGAAATGTCCAAAAAGTCAAAGTAAAATTCATTATCATTACTTTTGATTTCAAACCATAATTCATATCATGATTTTCTTTTTGGCATTTTAAAGTATTCCTTATTAAATATCTTCAAAGCTTATTAGCTCACTATGGTATACAATCAGAATGATTTGTTGCTTTGATGTTTGAGAATAAACATGCAACTGCAAACTATTCATAATGCAGAAACATTCACAGTATAATAATAATAATCAAATAAAAGAATAGCAATATTGTATTCAATAACAATATGATTAAATTCTCTAAATCAATATTATTTTATTTATTACATAGAAGTTTAAGAGTTCCACACGTAGACGTCAAAGACTGGAGGAGCAACAATCTCCAAATAGCATTTGTAAAATGCAAACTCCCCAGACACGTTCTCGCCAGCTCCTTGGTAGAACACCAACAAAGCTTTATAGTCCTTTTGGCATAGAATCTCCAAGACATGCGTGGAACAAAGAGAACAATGAAACACCGGTGCATACTCCTCCAGGAATGAATACACGATATATCCAATGTAGGCCATTCCGTTTCACCAGAGCTAAAGGATTCTCTATGTTGAGATAAAATCTCCTTCTTTAGTTATTCTTTTCTTAAATGTTACTTGAATGATCTCTTTAATTCCCAGCAATGTATTCAGGATTGTGTGCCTTGTGCAACGTACAAGAATGAATTATTTATTCAATTTTAATTAAGCTAGTGATCTACTTTGACATATTTGTATCTCTCTAACATGTTATCTATGATATCAAACTGCTTTACATGTACATGTAATGTATAATCTATTTATACTTTTTTATACATATTTATATTGATAATTATTATTACTGCAATATCGAATAAAGAAGAAGCATAAGGAACTCTTTAAGTCAAACGTATTAAGCAATTAATCTAAACAAGATATTTAACTTTTCAGTTATAAGATTTTAAGAAACGATAGAAGTTGGCGCTCCAGAAGAAACTTAACCTTTACGCGATCAACTACTGTTCACCGATATTCTTCATACAACTCATTACATCTAATTAATTTGTATTTAATTTCTCATCTGTTTCAAATAAAACAAGACGATTAGGAACTAAGAAATCTAACTTATACGAAACATCAACATCTATACAAAATTTAAGTAATCTAACCTCTACGATCAACTGTTATCAATCTTCCTACGATTCGTTACGTTTAATTATGTATTTAATTTCTCATCTGTTTTAAACAAAACATGACATGGATAAGGAGATTGTAATCGTATATTTCCCATATTTATTATTCGTGCTTTGTTTGTCATTTATTACGAAGCGTCGCAGGTGGTAGTAACCTGAACGATTTCAACTCACTAGCGAGCGAAATCATCTGTGCAACGAATTTGCAGAAAAAATTTTCTATGGAGTGTTAGAATTGCATCTTGGAAGCTGATTAAAAAATTCGAAGCAATCTCGGAGCGGGAACCACGGTATATTTCATTATAGTTAGTGCGCACGTGCATGTTGGTAACGCAGTCGTGAAAAAAGGAAATTTCTATAAAATGCGCCAGTGCATCCGAAAAGCATCGTGAATGCGACACGACCGATACGCGAAAATGAAAAATCGCCCGCTACGACAGAAGATACTCTAACACTTAGTGTTATGTTTCGCGTACGCTCGGGATGGCCACACACGAGCAAAACGAACGTATGCAAGGCAGTATGAATCCCCAAGCGGGGTAAGTTTCCTATTTAAACTTGATTTTCTTAGCTGAAAACATTTTACGTTGACAAAAAGATCGAAAAAATTGCTTGCTAACAATCTATTGCGTTTTATTAGTCGTGGAATCTATATCGAGGTTAGAAATTGTGGTCGTTGTATTTTTAATACATAAAACTGTTGTTTACATATCTTAACATTATATTTTTATATCTCTTGAAAGTTTAGATGATATTTATTGTATTGCTGTTTCTACTTTTGTTTGGTGTATGATAATTTTGATGAAATATCGAATTTTAGATAAACCGAAGGAACGATCGTGTTAAGTTTCCCGGAAGTAGGCTCGTGGTGGTAGTGTATAATAGCGCAATGCAGTGGCTTGAGAACTTAAGAGAGACTGGATTTTTAGAATTTTTAGAATACCTACGTATATAATGAAATATCGATATCTAAAATTATTATTAGTAGACTGTGTACTTTGATGCACTATTATATTTTTATAAACATAACTAAGAAAATAGAATTTAAATAGAAAGTTATTTTATCTACTAACAATAAATATTATAATAATTACCCTACTTTAGATATTTTACATAATTTTGCATAGTGTATGGATTCTGCAGACCTTTGCACCCTTAAATTTCCTCCAAATGCATAAACAGTTACTAATAACTAGACCGAAGATTTTTATACATTTATGCAAAATTTTAAGATATAAAAATGCAGAGAATCTACGTAATATGAAAAAAATACCTATATAGAATATCCAACGTATACTGTTTTCTATATCTTCTCTTATACTTGATAGATAAAACAATTTTCTATCAAGATTCTAGTTTTTTAAATTAATTTCTCTAAAATACATATTTGCATAAAAATTTGCAATTTAGTTATTAGATACGTTATGCACTTATTTTGAGCAGCGTTATCGCCTATTTTCCCTTTTCTTATATGTAATATACGTATAAATAGGACAAGTATAATGCAGATAAATTCCACCGATTAAAAGAGTAACCTCGTTTCCTGAAACAAAATAGGGTGTAAAAGAAAAATGACGGTTGTGCGACCCAAACAAGAACAAAGTATGTCGGTTCTGGTTTCGTAAAATCTTACTGCGATAGGATTGTACAAGCTTTTTCAATATCACGTGAAACTCAAGCTACATAGTAAAGTCGGGCATTAAATTTGCGATGTTCGCAGTTCCTTATTGGGAGGCATTGCCAAGGTATGTTTAACAAAAATGTGTTTGCAAATTTAGTTACGCATCCATACATAATATATAATAATAGTGTTCAAAGAATTAAATTTTCTGTCGTTTGCGTAGAAGTGATACATTAATTTTATTTATAAAATCGCGGCTATAATTCTTTTTAACGATTTTCTGTATGAAGTGTCTATTATGAACATTAAGAACAGAATAATTTTGAAAACTAGTAGTCATAGATTTATTCTATTTAAAAATCGACGTCGAAAGAATAGAATAATGAGAGAAATTGGCATAGGCCCCGGATTCGTGTAAACATGCGCCAGAAATTTAGGCGGGATGTCCCGCTTCATGCGCATCCCCATTGTACTGGGCGTTTCATTTGTTAGGGAGTTAATATATGTACCTAGTAATACATATACATACATACTTGTAAAATTTCGATAATAATATTAGATCAATTGTGCAAAACGGTCCCGTACAGAGAAACAATTACAATTTTTTGTGAAAAGATTTTTGATCAAACATAACATATATTTGATATTTATATAAATTATGTCTTGTATTTTTAAGTAAAACTTCTAACTTGTGAGCTTACTAATATTATTAGTTAATTGAGATCTTGCACCATATCTCATATTATGTATGTACTTGTAAAATTTCGTTCGTAATATTAATTCAATCGTACAAGACAGTTCCCTACAGTGGAAATATATAACCACTGTAAAAAAGTTGTTAATCAAGCATATATAATATTATTGAATATTTATATAATAATATTTTTTACTTCTAACTACAACTTCTAATTTTTAAATTTACTAATATTATCAATACTAAGGAAGAGGTATTTCCATTCTGGTACTAATAATTATAACGTGTACATATATTATATATTATAATATAATTATAATTACTATACTGAATGTAATTATATAATATATTAATAATATTAGTCTGTAAATTATTGTGCTGGAAAGGTCTTATTAATAATATTAGATACAGATTTGAAATGTACCAACGAATTGAAACACTCTGTAAGTTTGTTCGGAGTGAGAGTAGCGTAGTGGGGTAGCGTGCCGCGAGAGGGTGCCGCGCGAGGCAGGTCAGGGCTGGGGCTCAGTACGTTTGCGTACGCCGTGTCGTTCGCATCGTGTTGCGTTCCTCCGCGATTCTTCGCTCGCTAACTACTCCATTTCTCTATGTATCGAGCCTTTCTCTGTGAAATCAACTGAACCACACTAAGGACCATCGACGTATGATAATCAAGTGTGTGCATTATTCGTGATGGTGCAACGATTCGCTTACATAATTGTTGGCGTGCATTAAGCCAGAGAGTTGCATATACGCGCGTGACACGAGTGAGAGTGCGTGCACTGCTCCTTTTCGCTGATCTTCTCCCACTATACACGTCAGTTTCTTTCTTCACATCTTCTTCCCGCTTCGGTATGTATATCTTATTTCCACACTCCCATATAACCACTCATTAAACTAAGGTTTATATCTTCAGGTCCGTCTGTCCTTTTCCGTCGCCTGCTCTGGTGCCCTCTTTTCCTCTCACTCCCTCCATATTCTGACAGCTTGGTCGATTCACGAATCTGCCGGGCCTTTTCCCCGGGCTTCTTCAAAATAAGGCCAAAGGGTTACTTTCTCTCACTCAACTTCTAATTCTGATTTCCTTCTCTTTTTTTCCCTCCATTATTTTTCTTTCTCCATCTCTTTCTAGCGTTGACTCAGCCGTTACATTACCTCGAGAGAATTCATCACCGAGTCGCTAATGAATGACAACGAAATGAAGAAACGCGTTCTCAAGTCGCTAATAAAAATCGAGCACGAGCGCGTAAATAATAAACAAAACCAGACACAAGCGATCGAATACGCGGAAGTTCTCGTCAACGAAGCGTGCTCTTCTCCCCCTTTTTTTTCACAATTCGATGAACGTGCTTACGAGTAGAGAAACATTGCTACATTGAAAAATAGATACCCTCGTTCTAGGACACCTTCACGGGTACTCATTGTTAAAATCGTATTAAAATGGAGCTAATTTTTTAGTCAGTTTGTCCATTCATATACACATTTATCACCTCTGTTACATTTTCATGTAAAAAGGTTATGATACATAAGCATTTTATATAGGAGTACACTAGTATTTGCATTATATCTGGAAATTGAACTATTATATGTTACTTTGGTAGCTGTTTGTTAGCTAAGTGATATCTTTCTGTTTAGTTTCATGATTGACATGCTACGTTATTGGTTTGATTTATGTTGGTTTCATTCATGGCTACTCTTGCTGGTTCCGTTTTGTCCTTACTTGCCTTTGTTTGTTTGTTTCTGACACACAGGTCTGGCATCATATACATATATGTATATATGCAGATTTATTTTCTATTTATTTTCAATTGCTTAAAGAAAATGAGAGCATTCAAAAGCGCAGACAGAGCAACGATCATGGCATTGCACGGGGAAAACGTAGTAATGATTTTGTTTATATTTTTTGTATTTGCTGACCCCATCAACGATTATGCTGGGACCTATCAGGTGGAGTACGCAGCAGTCAGAGCCGCAGAACTCACAGCCAGCAACAACAGATCAACAAGAACCACAGAATCAAACGGAGAGTCAGAAAATAGAACAAGAATATACCAAAATGACAGATCAACGAGAACAACAACCCCAGCCACAACAGCAGCAGCAACAACAACAACAACAAACCAAAGGCAATGAAGAACCAAGAACAAATTTGATCATCAATTATCTTCCACAGAGTATGACAGAGAAAGATCTTTATAGTTTGTTTGTAACTATCGGACCTGTGGAATCTTGTCGCGTTATGAAAGATTATAAAGTAGGTTCATTACATGAAACTATAATCAGTTTATATATTTTTACAAGAATCTACATTTATCATTTTATTTTATAGACAGGATATAGTTACGGTTTTGGCTTTGTTAATTACGCAAAAGCAGAAGATGCAGCCACTGCTATAAGTACTTTAAATGGACTCCAAGTCCAGAATAAAAGGCTAAAAGTGTCTTTTGCACGGCCATCTGGTGAGGAGATCAAAGAAACTAATCTTTATGTAACAAATTTGCCAAGGTATATTATGATATTTCATATAAATTTATCTATTAGTAGATAAAAATTGGAACGTATAGTAATGATATTACATCATGTTTGTTTCAGAAATATAACTGAAAGTCAGATCGATGATATATTTAGCAAATACGGAAATATCGTGCAAAAGAACATTTTAAAAGATAAGCTCACTGGATTGCCAAGGGGTGTAGCATTCGTGAGGTATGTTTCTTTCACTCTTGTAGCATCCCATTCTCAAAATCATCTAGTATTATCAAGTAGTCTTGCGAAAATGTATTACAAAGAGACAGTTCCATTTAGCATTAAATGCAAATTGTCATACTAATGAAAAATATAAGCTCATACTCCTTGGCGCATTGCCATTCTTGTCATAATTAGTAACATAACATCCTAAGCTGGTAACAAACTATGATGGAAGTATTCATAGAAATGTATTCTCTATGTATTTGGTTGATCAATTACATTTTTATTGTTTTCATTATATGTACACCATGTGCTTAGAAAATTGGAACAGTTATTAATTGACAGATGCAGCTGTTGATACATAGTAGACAAAAACTGCTTAGTCATTATGCAATTCGTATCCGCGCGTGTTGGATACCTGTATTTATTTTCCGAGATCTTTGGTGCCAAATTATTTTTGTACCGTTCCTCTACCGTTTGTTTCACTTGCATAATTTCGATTTACCGACCACTGACCTAGTTAGCCATCGTGAATTGTGCATGCAACTAGATTTCTGGTTTGTTGTAGGAAAATAGTCTGGGAAGTATGTCAAGCATCTGGAAATAGAATCGAAACTAGTTTGACAAATTTCTTAATTTTGGCAGATTTAAGGACTCGTTAACTCGTGTTCTATATAGCACGCTCTAGATAGTTCTTTCAATCTCAACCTCATACGTTATTACATAGATCTGGCAGGGGTTACTCGCGTCCATTGCCAAGTAAACCTTTTTGGTTGATTTTTAATTTTTGTTTCTGGTTACTGTGTCCCTATAGATTCGACAAGCGGGAAGAAGCACAAGAAGCGATTGCACGACTACACGGTACGATACCAGAAGGTGGATCAGAGCCACTTAGCGTAAAAATCGCGGAGGAACACGGAAAACAGAAAGCTGCATACTACGCTGGATGGCAGGCTGGTTACAACCAGAGTCGAGGTAAGTAGTTCCGATTTTCTTGATAGACAATTAGTCTTGCCCGAGTTTCTTTCGTTCTCAACCTGACAGTAGAAATTACTTCCTTGAAGAACAGATTATAAAAATACAAATTTTATAAAGAACATTATGTATCATAAATCTTAATTTGTGAATAATTATGATATTTGATTTTTACTGACAGGTCAGATCTGCATTTTGGCTTTCTATGAATCTTACTAAAATCGCAGTAAACCATTGTTTTGTTATCGGCATATGTTGAACCGTAGAAGCACTAAGATTTTGAAAGATCATTTTTCCATAGAACACATCTCTATTCATTCCTGTCTCTATCGTTTTCTCTCTCTTTTTCCTTAGTTCCTGATTTTTTCAAATTGTCGTGTTAGTTTTCTCCGTTTCTTTTCTTTTTCTTGCGATGATATGCGCGTAATTGCGAGAACAGAGGGTAATGGTCATTGTAACAAATTTTGTAACGTAGTTGCAAGGTGTACAAAATTTCTATGTCTATCTGAAACACGTTGTCCAGGATGCGAATGATCTCTTCCAATTTGAAATTTTTCTTCGACAGAGCGTTCGCATCATTGACGGCGTGTAAATGTGAGATCATGTCTAACATTTGAATTGTTTGCCAGATATGGCTGCATCTAAATCAATGTACAGCGAAGATTGAAAATGCTGTTTGCGTTCTAATGCGCGCAACGAATAATGCAGCAGATTCTCTGCGAATGTGTGGAGACACGTTTCTTGTCGCGCCTGTTTTGTTTCTCTGTGTTCTTTCTGTTTTTGTTACAAGTTTTTTTTGACTTTGTGCGCATGAGATTGTTTCACGTGAAATTGAAAAATAAGAAAAGAAAGAAAAAGAAAAAAAAAAGTAAGAAACATAGAAGATCTCTTCTGACAGTGGTGTTCAGTTGATGAAAGAATGAAAAATCTCCTTGCAGACGGACCCAAAAGACAGTATTAATGAAACAGACAAGAATGCAAACATGTAGTGTCGCTGTGATAGAAATGTTTTTGTGTGTGATGATCTTTAGTGGACAAAAAGCAAGAAATGAAAAGAAAAAAAAAAAGACTGAAATATGTCGTATCCTGCTAGAATCAGTGGCAGCTTGTGATTATTGAAAGAAAAAAGAGAAACACTCGCTAAGTTGTATTCTGCACACAAGGCTGGTTTTTTAGAAGTTTGTTTTTTTTGGACATTGCCTGGTCAACGAAATTGTAACTCTGTTTTTCTAGTTGCCGATGCTGCTGTTACTATGTTGATTTTGCCTCATCGTTTCTCAAATTTGTTCAAACCATGCTGTGGAGCATCATCCTAGTTCTATACATTTTTGTGTCAGCAAATTATTGTATAATTATGTACGTCTTTAAGCTGTTTTTTGTACTTTCTTTTGGTAAGACATACCGTTTCGTATTACATATACATATATGTTTTGTTACTTATTTAAGACTTTGGAAATACATTTTCTGTTTAAGAAGATATTTGTTGCTTCCTCTTATGATCCTTCAATGATGAACGTGCGTGCGAGATACTTGTTTTTTTTTTCTTTTTATGTCTTTCTAATTATAATTAATTAGGGCTTAAGGTTTTTTTTAAAACACAAGGAAATATGTATGTTCAAAGGAAATATGTACGTTCTGAGTAGGATTCTTCGTAACACGATGTTTTGGGATTTGCTTATACACTGCTCAAATTAAGAATATTTTTGAAATAATATAAGAGAACTACATAAATCAATTCATCAAAAGAATATTATGTCCCCTGTACGAAAGAATTTGGAGCAGTGTATAAAGTACGCAGCTCTCCTGACACATAAGTTGTTGTATGCCTGCGAATAATTATTATTTAATGAGCGTCGTTGCTAATTTATGGTTAGTTCTGGACAAATTGCATTTGCAGAAACGTGTGGCTTTGACAGAAAACTTGCTCAGTGCATGGCTGTGTCCTCTTTCAAGCGATTATCATATACAGTAGTGGACAGATGTATTTAGATAAATAGTTTCCTCTTCATATCTGACATTATCATATTTAAAGGTCTAAGTCTAATTTACTAGGTGGATAATACGCAAATTAAACAGATATAAAGAATTTTTAGGCTTACAAGCGTTGCACTGCCCACCTATTTTAATGAAACTATTTGTCCAATTGCATTTGTCTCCAAGTGTTTCGTATAACTCTTTAACATGAATCATTTTCATTTCTATGCTCGCCAATCCACAAAGGAGAACGTCTGTACCCAACCAGGAATAAATACCAGCGTTATGCGCATTACCTTTATTAAAAGAAGAACGCAATTTCTTGTTTGGTACTCGTTGTTACCCTTGCAGTTATGATACTATGAATTCCTATTGGTGTAATGAGATTGGCATGATTAAGTGCGCTTAATACCAAGCACAATTGTTACTACCGTTAATTGTAACTGGAGAAAACAGATTCTTAGACAGGAGGAACAAACTGTTGCTTTCTGATTCAATATTTTAGGATTAATTCTTTTTTCTATGTGAATCCTAGCTTTGTTCGACTTTGCTTTTGTATTATAATAACAAGATGTAAAGTTCCTCAGGCTTAAGCCTGATCTTAACACAAAGCACAACTGTTTGTAATTCAATAAACAACCACACAATTTGCTCAACGAATGTAAACGAGTACTTTGTAATCTATCAGGCAACAAGTCTGTGGTTCGAAGACTCTCCTCCAATAAAGAGGAGCTTTATGATACGGTTTTACTGCTAGCAGAGTTTGATTTAACACTTTGACACAAAATATAGGAGACACTCATTAATTAATCTTATATTGTATCAAAGATAACTGCTCAGAAAGTTGATTACTGTGTTAACAATGGATAGTAGTGTCCAATATTTTGATGGTCAATTTGTTAAACAAGAAAAAAAGAGGACGTTTCTGGGTTTTACTTAGATAGAACTATTAAGTAGTGCCCAGTTTAATAACTCTGAATAGCTAGACGAGTCCTTCCTTGCAAAGGTTGCACAATTTTTACGACTGTCCGTTAATCGATACTTTGTTCATCGTGTTCACTGATATCGATTTCTCAGTGGACTGTATAGATAGTAAAGTATGTATATTCATTCATCCTGTAAGACGAATCGCGACTATCTATTCTCATTAGATAAATTATACCTCGTCTTGTAAAACTAATGGATGAAATTTGCCGACGAAAATTGTCTTTTTAAAGATAATTCGAACAGTAGACAAGCGAATAGGCTTGAGAAGAAGCATTGTATTTGGTGATATGTCGTTGCTGAAGCAACAATATTGAACGAAAGGAAAAATGGCAATCGTCCTTTCGAATTGATCGCCATTTTTCCATGTTATAAAGTTAAACGATCTTCGCTGTTACTAACTTTCGTCCTTTTAATGCTAAATACATAAATATAAATATATATTATATATATATATGAATCGGTCGAGAAAAAATGGTGAATTTCGAATTAGCTAGAATATATGAGAAACACACGTATCTCCTACGACCCTGACAATCGTTCCTTTTTTTAGTCGACTTTTCGCGTCTGTTCGAAGTATAATTATGACATGGACGCTTTCGATATATGATCCGTATTGACGTTATAAAATAATAGATCTCCCTTGGTAGGAGGTACGATTCATCTTCCTCCTATATTAATAACACGTTCAGGTGCATGATCAAGAACGGGAGTGCATGATCTTCTTTCTTCTTTGAATAAATTGTTTCTTTATTTACACAAGATTCAAATTTATTTATATAAAATTATATATGTTATAAAAAAATTGAAATTGTAATAATAATGTGGATAATTAACACAAATAAAGATGATTAGTATTGAATAGTCTGTAGAGAAATGATTAGAATGGTTGGCTTCTCAGTAAGTTAGCTTAGAGTTCAGTTGCTGCAGATTAATAAGACATTTTTCAATCAACTTTTTCAATTATTATTATTCAGATGTAATGTACCTAATAAACATAAGATATAATTTGACTAGCGAGAATGAATTTAATTAATTTAAAACGAATTAATAGAAATCTGGAAAATGCTCGAAAAATGAAAATAATAATCAAAAGAAAAACAGACTTTATATATAGGATTATGCATTCCCGACTGACGAAAAATTTGGGATTTAGAAAATAGAAACTCTTTAGGAATTTAATATTGCGAATGCGCCGGTATTTGAGCCCTTTGCACACAATTACGTCTGTTGTAAGATTCCTATCGCTGCGAAATTCGAATTAAAGAACCAGTAAAAGACAGACGGATCGGTCGCTGCGATAGGGCTGAAAAAAGAGGAATGGTAAAAAAAAAAAAAAAAACGGGAAGCTGGGATAATTTAATACCGAGAATTTAATTAGTACTTAAGTTAGTCGGGTTAATGAGTAAGATTTTCAAATATTCCTTTAGAATATATTCATGTTATGAAATGATCTCACGTTGTTCTTTCCAAAAAAGAAAAAAAGAAAGAAGAAGAAACCGAAAGAAAAAAGGATTTGAAACGAATAAAAATAAGAATGGAGATTATTTCAGAAAGATCTAAAAATTCCCTAGGAACTCTGGTAATAATAATAAAATTTAAAAAGTAGAAACGAATCGTTCCCATTGTTGCAATAATATCGAATGAGAGCAATAAAAATGATTACGTTTATGGATGAAAGAACGACGCGAGTGTTCAGTGTAAATAAATCGAAATTCTAATTTTTAACTTAACATGTTAAGTAGTAAATTGTAAGGTCTAACGGATCGAAGATTGTGCGAAAATGGTTATAATCCCGAAGTCTAGTAGCGCTAACGATGGCTGTGATATGGAATAAGGAAATAACTAACGAGAGAATGAACAAAAAAAAAAAAAAAAAAGAAGTGGAGTATCCGGGATATACAACGGATAAAAACTTACTTCTCTTTTCCTCGCTCTCTTGCTTTTTCTCTTCTCTCTCATTCTCTTCTTCTTGAGTCGAAAAATCACCAGAAAAATTCATCATTCAATTCCTATATTAAAAACTTCAAAAATTTATTCAGAATACGTAAAAATATTGCTCTAGAAAAATTATAATATGTGGAATTTGAAGTAAAAGTTGGGAAAAAATGTCGTAAGAATTTATCATTTATCTAGAAAGATTTTTACAGAGTAACTTGAGAGCGATGAAATTGGAGGGGACAGAGAATTATGTCTCGGTTGAAAATGCCTGCGACATTCCCAATAATATATTCATCATCGTATTTTTCTTTTTCTTCTACCGAAACAAATATTAAAAAAAAGGAGAGAAAATCGAAAAAACACGGTTATGCGATCAACGTTTTACTGTAATTAATTGATCTCACTTTATCGAAAATTAGATTCGATTCTAGCGTTTAAAATGATCGACATATTTGCAAGATGCAGAGTGAACCGGAAGTGGCGCTATCATCTGCAAAATAACGCCCCCCTTCCCAACTATTCAGAACTGATCGTAATTACCAAGCACAATTTTTCTCTTGTAATTCATTGTTTTAAGCGGAGAAGATATTTGTAACATAACCTAATTAAGCGTTTCTTTTCGATTTCCAGTTCACTCTGCGCACCTGTAAAGAGACACACGCATACATGATACACACACAAGACACGTTACATTGATATAGTAGAGAGCTACAACTATGTACATGGTATATGGGTAGACTAAACGACAATTGTTGTACGAACATTTCCATTTAAGAAAACGTGTGTTCAACGCACGAAATACGTGCGTCGAGTCGTATCGAGAAACTGGCCTAACAACGTACTTATGGCTTTTGTGCTGATGATATCCCACTTATCCAATATAGTTGGTTCCGATATATCATCATTAGACTGCGGATTTTTATTCACTTATGGAAGATTTGAAGGTTGAAACATGCACACCATGCATATAATATGCAAAAGTATTGGGCTACCTCGTAAGTAACACACAGTTTTTCTGACAATTATGTTTAAAAGAATGAAAGTTGTTACTACTGAAGTTTTATAAAATTGAGATAAAAATCTTCAGAAAAAGATAAAGAATTATAAGAAATAAAATCATACTGATTAACTATACCGGTCAATTGCCATCATGCAATGTTTTATTTTCATGTAGTATACAAAGATCAACGACCATATTACTTATGAGATGGTTTAATATATAGAATATTTGTATTTAAACGCTAATTAAGCAATACAGTATTCATTATAATACTTAGTACACATTTGAAACAAATTTCTATTTAGATACCATCTCTTTAGTTATGTTCATGAAAATCCGCAGTCTAATCATCATTATTACCCCACTCAACAGAGAGGATGCTTGAATTGCTTGAAAAAGAACGAACGAGCGGGAATCATAGTCATCATCAGGACAAAACATGACAAGTTTGCTCGAGATTTTTTCAGACACGCCCCTCGCATAAGTATCTCATACCTTTCTTATTCCTTGTTGCTACACGGGTCTACGTGATTCTGTAGTCGCTCGTTAAATTTGATTAAAATGATTAGAAACGAACAATCAGCATCTGTCCACTTTATTCTATACACCATCTACCTGTTCATGTATATTCTCGCCGGTCTCCTTTAGAACTATTCCATTCTTAACCTGGAAATTGAAAGAAGAATTTTCATTTCTAAGAAAATTATTGATGATACTGATTAGTGAAATGTTTTCAGGTGCTGGAGGCGGCCTGGGAGGTGGAGGAAGGGGCAGGGGAATTGGTGGACCGCCAGGAATGGGCATGGGTATCAGTGGAGGTGGGCCAGGAATGTTAGGAAGAGCGGGAGGTGGTTTCGGGCCGCGTGGCGGGCCACACAGCAGTTTCCTCGGCGGAAGTGGCGGCCCTGGCGCCATGAGGATGGAGAAGATACACCCACATCGCTTCAATCCTATCGGTATGGGCGGCGGCTATGTGCAGTCCCACTTCTGGTGACCTAGCGTCGTCGACGACCTGGCTCGCAAGACAGCACCGGCTATGTACCTTTCTTCGTCCGACCGGAGACCAACCAGCGACGACCGTTGTCGTTCGTAACTCTGCCGAATAAGCATACGTTACCCTCGAGCGATCGTGAAATCAAGGAGACACCATGAAGACGCAACCAGGATCGATAAAAGGCTGCTCCGATTAAACAGTATAGAGACAAAAAGACACACAGGGTACAAGTTGAGCAGCCTAGCGTCCTTGTACTACGACTTCCCTCGTATGTCTCCAACGACGTTCAGCTCGAGATGCTTGAGGACTGACTGATCAAGGATGTGTAAATTATTACGCATAGTATTTAATGTTTCTACGTGCCTGTACCAAAGCTCAGAACACCTAGTATTGTACATCCGGCGATGGGTGTTCAGTCGTTAGACTTTGTTGAAAGAACGTCTCTTGAGGTCTTGCATATCGCCGAAGATGTTGTCTTGAACGCTTCGAAACTGTGTGTCCACTCGAAGCCCTCCAAATAACGTAAATAAGTAACGTAACATAATCATGAGTGTTTAACGAGGTTAAAGATCGTAATTGTTGTATTGTGTCGCCATCAGTTTCTGCTAATTATTTTGTTTCGAGGTATTCAAGAGTCGCTAGAAGGAATAGCGCGAACATTTCGGAACGGTATATATCAGAAAGAACGTTTGATGACGATAAGAGGAGAGTATGATGCTGGACCCATCGCTATTTCTACGTCGCTTTTTATCGTTAATATCTTCTCCCTCTTTTCCGTATCTAGCTTTAATATCTTCGTTCCATTGTGCGTTTAAATTAATGGCGTTCATTACCGCCGACAAAATAATGATCCTCGAATGTTTTATTGCGTTAAGGTACAAAGGGAAAGGTAAAAAAATGAAAGAAAGAACAAACAGGAAAAAGAACGCTTGGTTATCGAGTCTATGCCCATGTTAGGTCGAGTTTGGTTGAGACTCGGTAACAAAGTAACGCTGTGCTAAATTAGCTCTGTTATCGCGCCTCTGAGATCGTTGATAGACGAATTCTCGTGAGATTCTATCTTTCTTGCAATTGAAACGCGAACGCGATGCGAACAACCCTTTTATCCTGACTAACATTTAAGGAGATTGTTGTGAGGTATACTGCAGGCTAAAATCCAAGATATTTTCAATAACGGACAGCAAACTGAACTGGTACTCGATATTTTGAAACTGTTCATACCAACTGTTTCAATTGCAGATAGTCTTGCAATGATTGTTTCAATTAAGTTCTACCTAATCTTACATCTTTTACCCGAGTTCTGTAAACATATATTTTAATGAATAGACTGCGAATATTCATGCATTTATGAAAAATTTATGAGTGCAAAGATACACATAATAGGCGAAAGTATATAAAATGTTAAGAGTAGCACTCAAATGATATTTGAGTAAAACAAATTTCTCTGTAGAATCCATTTCATAAAAATTTGCATAAATATTCGTAGTCTATTAATGAATTCTTACCTTGCTTAACACTTAATCAATCGCGCGCGCCACAGCGAGCTATACGTTTCTCATCGTAATGGACAAGCCAACCTATACCCTGTTTACGGGGCATTTTTCCAAGTAACGTTGACTATTATTCGCTACTTGAAAAACAAAGAAGTCTAAAAATTATTTAAGTGGTCGATTATATTTTGTGATAATGATTTTGTTTAACGATTTCACATATTTATATAAAACATCAAATTAAGTATATATTGAAAGTATAAAAAAATATAGGTAAAATTAAAAACATTAAAGATTATTAAAGATAAATAACACGACTTGAACGTGAAATTAAAAATTCATAATGTATTTTAATATTTTTTTATAGTGTGGTATCATTCGATTATAACTTTATCTAGTCATAACCGATAGTGTAACTTTTTAATTAATTTTAACACCACTAAATTGGTGTATTTTATTATATACTGTACTTTATAAAAGCAGAAAAAGTGGTGAAATTAATTGGGAACAGTTTCAGGTAAACAATAACTGATCATAACAAAAAGAAAAAAAGAAAACGCGTTGTTAAGGTTAAAATGGGAGATCTCTCCGTTCGGTTATGCAGCGATGTACTTTAAAGTGTGGAGATTTCCCTATTCGGTTGGCTAAGTGTTAAGCTAAGAAACATAGATGATCAAGTACCTGTTGATTATTTTGCTGTAATCCTAATCAAGTACCTGCCATTAAACTGAACCTTTGCAAGTTTGTTAACAAGTCAGATAATTCTTGTATTTTTGGCCAGCAGAGTGCCTCTTATTGTAGTTCAAATCGAATAAGGATATACGATACTCGTGAAACAGTGTTTCTCTTAGCTTTGATCAGCTTCACGATCGCTCGAGTGCTATGAAAGCCAGCAAGAGGCTGGCTAAACCAGAAGCCTCCTTTTTCCTTGATAGTTGAACGTTTTAATACTTTTAAATGGGGAGGAAACGGGAGGCACGTTGAGGGCAGAAGCTAAGAGTTCTACGTGTTGTTGTACATTTCCTTTTTAATGGTTCTAACTCTTGAAACTTTATTGAAAGTTTAACGTTAAGAAAAAGAGTTTTTATCGGAGTCAGCGTATAAGGAAACTGTGTTTCCTGTGCTCCGAATGGCATTGGATCACGGTGGTTGCGAAATAACTTTGTTGAACGAAGCCTTTTAGTTTCAATTTCCTCCTAGAACTCCGGCAAACTATTGAAAAACAGCTTAGCTTATTTTTGTATGATTAAGAATATTATCCCTAGATCGTCATTCGTATACTTAAAAAGTTCCAAAAAAAAAAAAAAAAAAAAAAAAAAGAAACGAAGAAACAAAATGCAAAGCACCACCGTTGTCCACAGTATCGCCGCAAATTGTACATAACTTGTAATTGAAAATATGTCATTATCACGGCACGTCGTAGACAAAAATGAGACTGACTTTTTATAGGTGACAAATTTTACGCGAACAATTTTAAAAATTGAAATTGCCTTATTATTATCAAATAATCGCTAAATCTTTTTTTTCTTCTACGTTCTTATTTCTCATTTCTTCTTCTTCCTCTTTGTTTTATTCTTTTTTTTTTCTTTTAAATTAATCGCAGCGAAGAAACTGAGCTAATCCGTTTATAGTTGCAACTGCATTCACCGCAGGCATAACAGACATTGCACTTTATATTATTCGATGACGAACATGTAATCTCTTTAAAAAAAAAAAAAAAAAAAAAAAAAGAAAAAGATTGCTGTCACGTTACATAGGAAATTGTTTTACTTTACCGACGGAATGTCATTTTGTCGCTATGTCGCAATGTCGCTAATGTCATTTTGTTAACAACATTCATACGATCACATACTCTCTTTCTCTCTCAGTCTCTCTCTCTCTCTCTCTCTCTCTCTTTCTCTCTCTCTCTCTCTTTAATTCGTAGTTATATAAGAACTAATTATTTAAGACGAAATAAAATGTCTGTGAAAAAAGAAATATGGAGAGCTCTGCTGGTTGTGTGTTTGTTGATAGAGGACGAGAAAAAAAAACAGTCAGCAGATTGTTCAGAATGCATGATTATTTATTGTGGTCGCACTAAAGCCAGAACTTACCACTTTTTTTCTCGTTTTTCTTTTTTTTTTTTATTTCTACACCCATGTACAAAGAACAATGAAAAGAAAGTTCAGTAATTGTTAACGACGTGAATGAAGAGAAAAGAAATGTTCACTGATGCGATTCACTGAGTACGGTGTTGCCCTTCAAAAGGCAGCTTGCGTTTGTAAAGCAGCAAAGTGCCCGATGACGAGCCGCAACGTAGCCAGTTCAGGATCATTTCCAAAATTCCAGAACACTCCTTGTGACAATACTGCAAGTAAATGAAAATTATTCCCCATTCAATGCCCAATTGTCACTGTTCAAATTCCAGATTCAGACTTAAACACTTTTACATTCTATGTAGAATTGATTTTTGTCACATCGTACACAGTAACACTGAGATGTTGGAAGAAGGATCAGAAACAAAAATCAGCTTGGCCCATGATGTACATTCTAGGGAGATTGTCTTTTGACTGAGTAATCTTGTGATTCAAGCAGGAACTTTATAACTGTTCAACTTGTACACCCACAGGATGCTGCGGTTTAGAGATTAGCCCAGCTACTTGCAAAGAGGAAACAGGAAGGGGCGGATAGCTGCACAAGATATCACCCTTGGTAGATTTATAGCTAAGCACAACAAAAGACATGGATATTTCCTTCTTCATAAATTCCAGGCTGAAATAAATAAAATGTACAATTTTCTGCAATTCTTCCTACGAGTCTCCTGTCATCAGATATTGGATGAAATTATATTTGGAAGTTTGATATGTATGTTAAGCCTATAAAATGGCATAAATTATAGATAACATTCTCTAATTTAAACCTGAATCTAAATATTTCAAAATAAATATTAAATGAACACACTTAGAACAATATCTGCAATATAAATCAATTGTTTTTTCAACTTTTTTCAATAATCCTAGTACCATAATTAGTACCAATTAATATCCAGATATTTAATTTACTGAAAACACATTACAGAAAACATTAAGGAACCTGGGTTAATAACCTGAAGCAACCTGAACCTGCAGACCTCCTAAGAAACAAATTACCCAATCCATTTTGGATCTTCTTCGCAACCCTGCTAATCAAGAACTATGTCAATCTAAATTGAAGAGGACCTCCTCGAAAACTTTTTTTCCTATATGAAAACGTCAACTAGATGAACATTGTTCGTCTAGGATCGATATAAAATGTAGATCAAAGTGATTTGAAGAGTAAGCCCTAGCATGGTAAGCGTCCTTTGACACATACAACATTTAAGGGTCAACTCAGAGTCAGTGGTCTCTCTCTTGACACGATTACAGAGAATTTTTCTAGTTTATTAGCCATGATTACCTTCATCCCTCGACCTGAACGGGTGTTTTCCCTCCCTTTGTTTTTCTGCTTGCCTCTTTTTCCCTGAGCAACACCCGCGGAAAGCCGGCGGCACTCCCCAGCTCGAAACGCTGCCGCCGGCTGGCATCAAGTGAAACATGAACATCTGCTTCACGCATGGTGAGAATGAGTGTTCCACGTGTTGCTGTATTTTTTCTTCCATTATCTATCTTTAAAGAAAAGCTCTAAGAAAATTTTGAAACTTAATATTAGACTTAATTTTACTGAAGCAAAGATCCAATTAGATTATAATTTCTTCGATAATCTTTCCTGCTAGATAGTACAACACTGTAATTTTTTGAGATGAAACAATTTGATTTAGCATTAGCAATAAAAAAGATTTTGATATCAGAAAGCATGTTTAAGTTGTCAATAAGAGATATGAAAAATGAGAAGAATATTTTCATGGTATGAAAATAATTTTAATAGCAACTGAAAAGAGAAGAGAAACGAGGGGAGAGATTAGCAACAAAGAAATCTTTTCTTTCTCGGTAGCTAAACAACGTAGTCTGTAGTCTTCAGCATCATCGACTTCTGTGCTCACAGAGCGAACGATTGCGCAATCATGAGGGCCACGTGAGGCCTTTGAAATGCATTCAGTCGACCCGCTTTGACAGGACCACCTGGAATGTTTTTCTAGTAGACCGATAACAACCTCAGCTGCCTCGAGTTCACAAATAATTGAATCACAATACATGGGAAAACTATGTTTTGATGAAATTAATGGAATGAAAGGAAGTAATCTAAGAATTATTTAATCTATCATTTAATTTAAAAGTGAAGTTTGTTCTTTTAAAAATACAACTTCCAAATTATCTTATTTTCTTTTTATTATTAATTATTAAATCTGTATATTAAATCGTGGTAATTAGAAATATGATTTGATGAAGAATTTGCATCGTAATACACTTGGAAGTTTACAATAGAGATCGTAAAAATGAAAAGAATTATTTGAAGAAAATGAAACCAGAATACGGAACCTGGTCTAACAACTGAATTCTCAGTCGGAAACGCTTTGAAGATTCCCTGGCAGAGCGGAACGAGAATCTTTCCGAGTAGTATTATTGTTGTGACCCAGGATGACTCATACACGTTACGCTGTATGTAGTTGATTTTTCTCGAGTGAATCAACAAGCTAGCGTCGATGCACCGTGCTATACGCTTGAGATCACTTTTCAGCGCAACTGAAAATGTACGTACATATTATGTGCTTCTAATATTTAATTTTTATTTCGAACGATCGTTTGTAAATTCCATGAACTGTGTCAAGTTAATTCAAGTCATACGTAATCGATTTGAAATTAAAAGGAGCCAAAAAAGAATATTAGAAGTAACGTAGCCAGTTGAGCCAAGCCTTGACCTGTCTGGAAAGTCCATTTGCATTCACGTTATAATTACTGTATGTGAGACAGCTGTGACATCCGGAACCGTATCGAACAATAACTTCATTGAAAGCCTTTGAATTTCTATTTTAATCGCCGCTGTTAGATTACCATTCAATTCTAAGTATTGTGAAACTGAAGAGAAATTTAATATTACCTTTGAAATCCTAAATTGCAAGTTTGAATCTGTAGCTTTTACTACATATAATAGCTTAGATTATCAATAGATTATCTATGATTCTTTTAAAAATTGGCAATACTTAAAATCTGTTAAATTATAATGAACTATGCGATCTAAATATTAGATACAATTATGGAAGTTGAATTAAATAAAGGAAGTTGAATTACATGTATTGAGATGTAGCTGAAGGTGATAGAGATGAAAATCAGTTGATCCAGGAGATAGCACAGCGGCCCATATCCGTGCTTCATGGAACACCCGATAGATCAGCTTACCAAACACGCGTGGCCCACAAAAAGATATTCGTTTCCGCCCAGCGCGATATCCACGGGATCACAGGAAGGTTACAATAGCAGCTTTCGGACACTACGATATTAACGGATACGTTTTCTTCAATTTCGTTTTACAAGAATTATTAGACCGAACTAATAACTAATAACCTCTTCTCCTTTACATAAACAATAATTAAATGATTAAGAGGACAGAAACTGAAATATAAAACTGGACTGGTAAATAGAGACTGCTTCGACACTACACGGTCTGAAACGGTTTGAACCAGTTTTGTTGAGTGAGAAAACGTGCGAAATTGATGAAAACACAATGTACTATAGCCATCCAGCACGATGTCCCGAGGGCGACTGAACAGTGAACTTGATTTGCAGAACAGCTGCGGAGAAGGGAGGATCCCGAGAGAAAGAAACACGTGGTGCGGTTCTCCGAGTGAAGAGGGGACATTTGGACGCGGGATGCGTGGCTTCTTCTCTGTTGGCCGGCAAATGTAATTGCTAAGTGGATCGCGATGTGAATTTTGACCGCATTAATTTTAGTGCCAATGCGACTTTCAGATCTGCAACTCCTTTAATCGGTTCATCGATATTGTCTTCACGCTCCTCGCAAGTAAAACTGCTTGCTGTTAGGTAGGAAATACGTATGCTCTATTTCTAGAAGCATTGAAAATATTGTTCGTAAATAATTAGTCAAGTATCAAAAGGATTTATCGTGAACTAGAATCTCTATTAATAATGATTAGCGATTTTGGTTGTTAGCAATCCATTATATTTCATTTTTAATGCTATTAAAGGCTTTATTTGTAATAATTAAATGACTTGGTTAGGGATATTTATTCTAATATTTAATAGGTAAAATAAATCTCTATTTAAATTCCGTCTCTTCATGTACATTTATAAAATACAAATTTATATATATTGATATAGATCTACTATATTTAATTTCTAACACAACGAATTTGAAAATAAAATTTTAAAGGAAACAGAATAGGAACAGCATTTACATATAAGTTAATGCCTGATCAGACGACACATTTCCATTGAAAATGTATCAACGTTTTAGAGTTGTCCAGAACCTACCTAAAAGGGGAGAAAAAAGTGTAGATGCGCGGCGGAAAAGTAAGATAAACAGAAGCATGTGAAAGAGAGAAAGCAACGGGGATTGGGAAAGGGTCAGGGGGCAGCGTCCTGAGGTGAGGGAGCAGAGCCAGGTCAGAGGAAAATTTGCATTTCCTGTTCACGATGAATAATGCCGCATGGAAAACCGTAGTTACCTGGTCGTCGAATTAATTCAATAATCCTCGAAATTTCAATAAAAAGGCTATTCGTCTCAAAAGCCATAGAAAAGAAATCGTGTTCGTGGTCATCGGAAATAATTTCACCAGCTATTCATTTATTTAACACCTTTATTTTTTATATTCTTCTTGTTCATTATATTCTTCATTTACTTATTTCTCTTTCTTCTTTAAGGATATAAAATAATTTCTGGAAGGACCATCGTAAATTCATACTGAACGGAATTCTTTTTCTGAAACGAGATGTGCAAAGGGATGTGAACTTGTAACTATTATTCTAGAGTTATTTCATGGGGTTGCTTCAAATGGAGTAGGAGGAAGTGGGAGATGGAATGTTTATGAGAATAGCTGTTTCTGTCCTCGGGGTTGTTGACCATACATACACCTACTTTTGTAGAAGCCTTTTTGTTAGTAGGTGAATCTCCAGGTACACAGAAGCAACACGTGTCCATTAACTAAGGGGAATTTTTCTTTCTTTATCTCGAAGCTAACGTTTTACGCGTTCCGTGTCTGTTCTTTGTGATTCGAGGTAATCCTAAATAAAATCTTCATCTAGGATGAATTTATCAGTAGATAAAGGGATTAGGGTTTGTTTGAAGAAATTTTTAAATAATAATAATTTTAATACAAATATTGAAATTGAAGACTACACGAAAAATAGATTACAAGCCTATTTTTCTTAATTTTTTCAATTTTATAGTATTTGATGGATAAAGAAAGCTATCTTAATATGAAGTTAAAATAGGAAATTTTATAAAAAGAAGAGGATGAAATATAAGAAAAGAAAGACATTTAATTGTATAAGAGGCAATTTATATATCTGTAATAACTTATATAATCCACTTTATTAATACTTTGTTATACAACTAGACAAAGCCACCTGTTAATAAGCAGCTTAGAATCAATCTTAACAAACATTTTGTAATACATTCTATCTGTTATGATCATTGAATACAAAGAAATGATTCTCTGAGAATATAGATCAATTGATGAAAAAAAAAGAAAAATAAATGGAAAGATCTTAGAAGGAAATAATGCTATAACGGCCAACTACTTACAGAAATGGAGCACACTTGTCTCTATACAAAAAAGCACGTCGGAGCATCTGGAGTTTTGAAAGAGGGGCTAGAAGGGGCTTGTGTAAAAACTGTTTATGTAGCTCGCTTGCGTGGGAGCAAGATTTTGCTGTTTCTCAAGATGAGAAATCTTGATTATCTTGTGACTCGATGGATTATCTTCTAGACTCGAAAATATCAAAAATATTAAAAAAATATATCCAATATAAATAAAAACGGGATACTAGGATTTACAAATCTATGTTCTTGGTGCATAAATTATGAAACATAAAAGTGCAATGAAAATAGATGAAGCTAATAATGACATTTTCTAATATTCTATAGTAACGGTCTTCGTTTTTAAGTATTCGTTCAAAGCTTCTTGACCCAGGTCCTTGCCGAAACCAGACATTTTGAAACCACCAAAAGGTGCAGCCACATCTGTCTTATTATATGTATTGATAAACACTGTCCCAGCTTCTATTTTCTCAGCAAATTTTAGAGCCTTGCTGATATCCTTTGTTAAGATACCTGAAGCCAATCCGTACTCTGTATTATTGGCCCTAGCAATCATTTCATCCATGTTCTTCGAACTGAACTTGGAGATCACCATGATAGGGCCGAAAGATTCTTCGTTTGCTATGTACATGTCGTCCTTGACATCTATGAAGATAGTTGGCTCAAAATACCAGCCTGGGCGGTTTAATCTCTTTCCACCATAAACTAGTTTAGCTCCTTCTTGAACTCCACGTTTCACATAGTTTAAAAGCTTATTCATATGTGCTTCGTGATTCTGTGGTCCATGGGCGGTGCTTCTATCTAGAGGATTTCCTATGGAGATCTTCTTAGTCTCCTCCACTACCTTCTTCACAAATTCGTCATAAATTGTCTCTTCCACAAATAGCCGACCTATTTAAAAGAAAGGAAATATATTCGAATTTTTAGTCATTTTTTAATTCTAATAATGTTTTTGTAAGAACATTTTTTTTTTTATTATTTGAATACTATACCAGCAGCTATACAATTTTCTCCCTTGTTGAAAAACACACTGCTCATTCCAATTTTAACTGCCTGTTGAAGATCAGTATCTTCAAAGATAACTAGAGGACTCTTTCCACCTAGTTCTAAAGATACTTTTTTCAAGTTACTGTTAGCACAACAGCTCATTACGGACTGTCCAACCTGTGTAGACCCAGTGAAGCCTAGTTTTCTGACCAAAGGATGTTCACAGATAGCGGCTCCAGCTTCAGTACCACTCCCTGGTATAATATTAATAACTCCAGGTGGGAAACCAGCTCTTATAGTTAGCTCTGCGAATTTCAAAGCTGTTAAAGGTGAAGTTTGAGCTGGTTTCATTACTACAGTATTGCCTGCTGCCAGGCAAGCTGCCATTTTCCAGGAGAGCATCATGAGAGGGTAATTCCAAGGAGTAACTAGACCACAGACACCAATGGGCTCCTTTCTCGTGAATGTTAAGTTGCGATTTGGCCTGGCATGAGTTATTGGTATGGTGGAGCCTTGGATTTTGTCACACCAGCCAGCAAAGTACCTCCAGGTCTCTATGGACATTCCTATATGGGTTTTCAGAGCCAAAGTATATACTGCACCGGAGTCTATACTTTCAATGGTAGCTAGTTCTTCCTTATGTTCCTCCATTAGGTCTGCTAATCTGAAAAGATGTTGAATATTATAAAATAACATTATAATAATGCATTAAATTATAAGATAAAGATGTAATAGAAGAAATTTTGGAAAATATTTACTTTGAAAGAAGAGCTCCACGCTCCCTGGCGCTGATCTTGCTCCATTCCCCTTCTTCAAAGGCCTTTTTGGCAGCCTTAACTGCCTTGTTCACATCCTCCACAGAAGCTGTTTCAACCGAACAGATAACACTCTCATCATGAGGATTAACCGTGTCTAAAGGCTCTTGACTACCATTCACGAATTCTCCATTTATGAACAATTGTCTAGGAAACTTCAAGACCATGTTGTTTGCTTGTATTTCCACGGCATCATACTTGATCTCTTTGGAAGCAGAGATACCTCTAGCTACAAGAATTACCATGTTAACAAACTCAATGAACACTGGAGCCATGAAGACATCGACATTCTGCAAAGTCACTTTCAGATTGTCTTTGACCTCCTCTACCAGCCTCACAACGTCCATACTTCCTGCTCCTGTAAGAAAATATCAGATATTCAATCAATTAAATTTTATTACTGAAGTTTTAATTCTAAAATATTAATAGAAATACTCTTCCACATACCGCAGGCAAAGAAGTCAGTATCCTCGTCAACATCCGTCTTCAGGATATTCTTCCAAATACTCTTTAAGGTTTCTACGTTCTTCTGCTCTTCTTCGGTGAACTCGAGCGTAATTTTTTCACTCTCTTGACCGAATTTGTTGGCGACAATGGTTTTATTCCCAACCTTCATTCTCTTCACGTTGATAAAGTGATTATCAATAGTCTTAATTAGCAGTCCATTTTCGTGCATGTAGCCTAGCCTATCTTCTACTTGTAATGCAATCCTGTCTTCAGGTAGTTTATCACCAGTCCACAAGGTAGATCCAAACAGACGAACTTCTTCGCCGTCGATAGTTGTCCACGCACCTGGAGTGCTATCCAAGCCACGAATGAAGTCATGAACTTTCTTAGCAGGCTTGGTCCAGTCTATTTTTTGAAGTTCCTTTCTTTTCAACATGGGATCATAAGTGGCTCTTTCTTCTATTTGGGGGATCATTGGAGCGGTTCCTTTGGCCACAAGATCCACAGCCTCCGCCATGGCCTTGATACCTTCAGGATACAGGAAGTTTTTGTACAAAGAGTCCAGAGTATCATTAGGCTTTATTTTGCACGATCTCTGGAGTAAAATTGGCCCTGTATCAAGGCCATTGTCCGGCCAGAAAATGGAGAATCCTGCAATATCATCTCCTTCTATCAACGTCCTAAAGAGAGCATAAAAAGATCATGATTACTTGCAAGAAAATTGTATTATTAAAAACGACGATTGCGTAGTGGCGCCCGACAATTTATCAGTCTCTTTATCGGCATTCACCGATACGAGAAAGGCACGAATAAACACGTATCATGTGTTGCGATAATTTTGCACCCGATAATGAAGTCGAACCGGTTCTAAGATACGTGTGCGCTTCGATTGACGTTGTCAGCGTCTTGTTACGCGCCTCTCTCGCCACAAGTAATACCAGTTCGGCAGATAAGCGGCTAAAAAATCGCACAATGACCACCGAACGCTCTCATTTATTACATTAGTCAACTGCAATCAGGTAAAGTGTTATTATGGTTACTTCAATTCAGAGCAACTGACCAACTAATAGCACTAGCTCCCCGATGTCGCGGCAGTATCGATGGATGGTAGCATATGCTGCGATGACGAGGATGATTGATGACCTCCATGGGGATGAATTGACTGCAGAATGGAAGAACATTTAGGTCGACTTCGATTCCTTTATACATTTCTAAAATTTCCGGCAAAGTTGTGCCTTTGCTTCTCCAAGACTTGATCTTGAAGACTGGAGTATTATCAGCATTTGCTGCCGTCGCTGTAAAAGAATGTTTGTTACGATGTTGGAAAATTGAGAGCTGATTAGTAAATATTTTTTGTAGGATTAATTACCTAGAGGATCCTCCCGATTAGCCTTGTCGGGAATGGTGAAGACTCCTGTGATCTGATGACCATTTTGCTTCAAGAGCTTGTAGACCTCGGCTGCGAAGGGGCTCTGGCCAATTATAGCCACTTTCAGTTGTGCCATTGCCATCTAAATATTGAAATACTTTAGTTGTCATTTATTTAATGATATACATATTTTACGTTGTTAGTGAGAAAAGTATAGTGAAATATTAATGTAAGCAAAAGGTTGAAGAGATATAGATTGTTTGAAAAATCAGTTTTATATAACTAACAAATTACTATTTGTTAATTATAGATTATAGAAATTATGGAAATTCAATAATTAAAAAATTATATCAGCGAATATAAATAAGAATAAATAGAGAAATGAAAAATCAATAGTGACATATTTTAGGTATATATGAAATTGCTATAATCACTGACTTCGTTATACTCGTCTCGCTAGGGCTTTATCCTTCAGCCAGCCCTATACCAAACATACACACATATATACACCATTATACATATATACACCATTGTACATACCTATTTCCAGCGTTTAACGATATCTTCTAACTTTCACTGTACTTTCAAACAAACTGCAAAGAGAAGACAGTGTGAGGAAGCTGTGTAAAAGGAAAGTATGTTACAAGATAATAAGAAAAACCAAACCTGGCTCCTACTTTTATCTACCATGTTATTAAAATTATATGAACGCAATACCATCTACTATCACCAGAGATATTTCCAACATGCTATATACTGTACTGTTACCGAATTGTCATTCTACTTTCTATTATTTATATTTATTTGAATTATTCGTATACCAAAGCAGTGTAAACATTGGTATCTATAAATTTCATATGATTGGCTTACTGCGTTCACGACGTAGGAACGTATCGACAAGAAGTTTTTTAGGAACAACATCAGAAATTCGACGTGGATGGTCCTCCGGCTGTTTTGTCCAAGTGCGTTCACTTCACCAACTGCTATTCAGCTACTGACGGCTGGTAAATGGCTGGCACTTGCGGCTATCTCACTGACCCCCGCGTTAAAACGCTCAGCATTTATATAAGCTGGTTGTATCAGCCAGCAGGGTCAAGAATCGTTTTTTAATTCTTCTTTTCTTTATCTATACGGATCATTTAATATTTATATTTCGATTTCCCACATGGATTTTCCTAATAAGATTTCTCGTTTTAAAATATCAAGTTATTATACGTGTTATACGAAAAGTATGGAAATTTCATTAGCACTGTAAAGATTGAAAGAAATCTGAAAATACACATAAAAGCTACGAAATGTTCAGTGCAAGTAGTTTTTAGAAAATTTATTCGAAAGACGTAAAGCAGAAATGAAATACTCTAGAAGCAATTCATTTCCGAAAAAGGTAAACAACTTTTTAAGAAAAGACTAATGAAGATACAAATAGAAGAAATTCGAATTCTAGATAAATCGTTTTTAATCTTTAGGGAGTAGGAGGGAAATCGAATAGTATTTTGATTGTTTACCGTCATTTAGACAAGTGGTGTTTTCCGGTTGTCTATATCGAAATATATATCTATAAATATCGATGTATTTCGGCTTTTGTTAAGATAATAGTAGTCACTAATCGTTAGCTTGATTAATTATTATTTTGAAAATCTAGATATATGTTAAGAATTTTGGTAATTATCTGTTTTTGATAAGAAGTCGTTAATTTCGAAAATAATACGTGTCTTTAAGATGCAATAGTAACATCTTTTGTAAATTCAAATTGTTTATTATATTTTTATTACAGTGAATGATTAAACAATTATTATTATTATAATTTAAATTGTAAACAAATACTGTCTAAAGAAACCGTCCTCTTCTGAGAATAAAGAGAATTAAGTCTAAGAGGATTAAAATCTTTAGTGTTCCAATTTGAAGTAATTCAATATCTTAAAATGTCTTAAATACGTCATTTCCAATATTTTAGATAAGTCAGAATGTTGTGAATCGACGCTTTATTTAAAATAAATTATCGTTAATTATAAGTCTTAACTAGTTATAACGAGTTTTAGTGAAAGATTCCCCTCTATCTATTGGTCATAGGTCACAGTATGTTTACATGATCAGTTTTACACTGGTTTTAGTCAGTTTTAGGTCATGTATGTTTAGATTTCTAACCGTGAGAGATGAGAAAATTATGTAAGCGATTCGAAGTAGATTATAAGTTGCAATAATAATAACGCAATTTCATAAAGAGAGATCAGGGATAACATCGTTTTAAAAATATTATACAGTCTTTTATTGCATTTCCGATTTTGTACAAGTGATAATCATAAACAAATCATATAATATATATATATATATATATTTTATAATCTATATATATATATATATATATCGTGAACACGATTATACAAGTTATTCGACATTCAATATCTAGGGACTTTGAATTCTGATGCACCATCCAACACCGTAGTGGGTTTCCTTTTGTTCATAATATTTTGAATCTTCTGCCATTCTCTGTCCAATTCAGCTTTCTCGTTCTTTTCTTTGTTATACTTCCTTGTTCTTCTTCCATCAGCCATTTTTACACCGTACTGAAATGCCGCTTTTGGTAAAGCTTCTTTGTTGTTCATATACTCGCTGTACTCTTCAGGTGTATCAAAATCCCACCTGCCGATGGGGCCTTTTTTGTTGCCAAGATCCATCTTGGTATAGTCTACTTCATCATCTGAATCATCTATTGCGTCCTGCATCTCGTCTAGCCCTGGGTAACATTCTGCATACCCTTCGGGCTCGGCAGCTAGTTTATTAAGAAGCGCTCCTTTCTTTGGAGCATTACCATCCGAGTTGGAAGGTGCAACATTCGGTAATTGTGGAGTGTTTGCTTTATCATCCGCGTCCAAACCACCTTCAGGCTTATCAAAGTAAGAGGCCTTTTTCTTTTCCCTCGGTTGATTCGGATCCTTCTTACCAATCGTCGGAACGTAGTCACCAATGTCTCCATAAATACTCTCGTCCTGTGGCCTTGGAGCAATATCCATGTCATTCATATCGTCAGGTCTAGACCTTCCGTCCTTATTCTTCTTTCCTTTCTTACCATGACGGTTGCCTTGGCGAAGATAAGACAATATTTGTGCCAATTTGTTTATTACAATGTCGTTTGTTGTTAAAGTGGGGGTATTATCTATGGTGGGCACATCTGCCTTGCTTCTGATTAAGGTCGTTGGTATATCTACATCCGTGTTTTCGTCATCCAATTCTATCACGTAAGCCATACGGCCAGGAGTGAATAATTCGTTTCTTTCGATCTGTTTGGATTTCATGGTCATAACTGTTCTATAAACATTGCGTCCTATCTTGGTTTTAAACTGCATTTCATCGTCTTTCTTTTCTCCCTCCTTCTTATCTTTTTTTTCCTTTGGCTTCACTAACTTCTCCATTTCTTGCTCTTGTTCGTGTTCCTTTGCTTCTATCTCGCTACGTACCTGTGGAATAAAATATTTTTTTAAATATATTTATATTCTTATAAATAATTTTTTATTGTAGATTCTTACTTTTTGGAGGAGAGCATAATCCAAGCCTTTCACCAAATGAGTATGCTCCATGTCACCACCCAAGAATTTTGATTGCTGAATCATCTGCCTCCTTCGTTCAGCTGCGTCCATTCCTGACTTTAAATCTGGTGCAACTGCACGATATGCACTAGCACTGTTCATTGGATCCTCTGCTTGATAATCTTGATTAGTACCATCTCTACGTTCCCTAGCTCTGTCTCTATACTTCTCTGCCAATTCTGCCATTTTATCCTCTTCTTGCTTTTTAAGTTTAGCATAGAAGCTCTTTTTCTTCCTTCGCAACTCTGCTCGACTACCACCACTAACATTAGGTGTCTGTGCAGTCTTTGCATTGGCATCTCTAGCAGTCCCAGGTATAGAAGCTGGAGTTGCAGATGGAACAGATGCTCTTGGTGTCATCAACAGTTTTCGGAAGTCATCGTTCGTTAAACGAACGGACATTCCCATGTCTTCCTCCGTTGTTTCTGGCATTTTAACTATTGTATATGAGTGTTCTAAAATGTTGAGGTTAGGTCATTAACGTCAATTAAATTTCTATAAAAAACGGAAACTAATTAAAGTTTCAACATTGTAGATTGAAGTATGTGTCTCACGTACATCTAGTATTGTGAAATGAATAATATTTATTTTAAAAAAATCGACATTTATCGCTCAACTGTTTCGACAGATATCATAATCCAAAAAGCATCACCTCCGTCAACAAATGCCGCAGCAGTACTGCTGTCTATCGGAAAGCGCCGTAAGTATTTTGAATTTGAATCTTCTTAAGTCTTATGTGATCAGTCTTATGTGAACTGCAATTCTAGTTTCCGATTCTTTCTTTAAATAATATTTATTTTAGATAATACAGATAACAATATATTATAATATAGATATTATATTATATTGAATATGCTTCCTAATATGCTTAGGAATATGCTTCCTAATAAGTACAAGTTTCAGAAATTAAAAGAAATTACAAGGAAACGATCGGTCGTTTCTAGACTTTAAAGACTTCGTATTTGGCATCTATGCAATTAACAAAATGCATCATCGCTTGTCCTAATTCAGGATTAGCTACGTAATGTTGGAAGCGTGTGATTCCGTTGCACGCAGCACCGTATTCTCCATCTTTGTTTATTGCAATTACAGCACCGGTGAATGTAGGATAATGTTCGGCAATCCTTCTGATCGCTGTGGTGGCAGCTTCAATTGGAGTCGCGCCACGGCGCATTTCCTCTACAGCCAGGAAACTAAAAAAATATTCTCAGGTTGAAAATTGCACATAATTGAACAAGAGTACATTTTGATTAGACTGTGGATGTTTTCACAATTATATATCTTCATAAACGTAACTAAAGAGATAGAAACTAAATTTATCCATCTATTAAATATTATAGTGAACACTTTACTTTAGATCTTTTAATTATTTAGTATTTTTTTCTATTATATATTCTATATATTTTTATTAAAAATACATAAATATCTAATTATGATAGTTCATTGAATAACCTTCTTACCTTGGCAAAAAACGCATCATTATATCTCCTTCACCGGTTCCAGCTGCCGCACCAACCCTTTGATCAGCATATGCGCCTGCGCCAGCTATGGGGGAATCCCCAATGCGGCCAGGGATTTTATTTCTAGCTCCATTCGTCGATGTACCTGCTGCTATATGTCCATTCAAATCTATAGCTACAACTCCGATCGTATCGTGGTTTTCTTCGTTCACATGTGATTCATGCTCCTCCACATTGTCTTCCATGATATTTGCTACACGATATGGGCCACAAGATCTTTTTGGGTCCGGAACTACGTTCTGAAAAAGTAAATATATGATTTTAGGCGGACATTTATATATAATACAAATATATATGTATGAGATTTATTTTCAGCTTCCTTGGTTCTTCTTTTCTGAAAAGAAATATTCTTTTCTTGGACTCTATCCTAGATGGAAGATTATTGGTATACCTTCCAATAATTGGGTTGACAGTTGTTTGATTTCCAATCCAACCACATTTTCTTTGATTCTTCTGTCTGTAAAGGTTCTTCTTTGAATCCCATCTCTACAGCGAATTTTGTAGCCAGTTCTCCACCAAGCAGAGAATGTTTGGTGTTTTCTAAAACCTTACGAGCAACTGAAATGGCATTTTTCACATTTCTTAATAGTCCTACACCACCGACATCCATTGTTACTCTATTTTTGGGTAAATAATTCAATTAGAAACAATAGTTTGCTTAGGATATATATGTAAGTGAATGAAAAATATACCCATCCATGATTAGAGCATCCAGAGTTGTTTCTCCAGATTCATCTGGACTGCCTCCATATCCTACAGTTTTCCTACATCTTTGCTCTTCACAGACACTGCAACTTTCTTCTATTGCATCCAAGGCACTCCTTTTCTCATTGTTCAAAACATTCCATGCTGAAAAGAAATTATCATTATAATATTGATCCTATCTTTATAAACAGAAATGTGTAGTTACCTCTTTGTGCAGCATCCTTATAATCCCAGGTAATGACTACCAGAGGAATACTCTTATTAGAGGCTGAAGCTTTCTGACAAAGTGTTAACCAAACATATGCAGTCAAATATACAATCAATAAGGACTTCATATTTGAAGTTTAGTTCAAAAGCTACTGATAAATATGAAGTATTTGAGAGTAGATGATCTTTGTTCACAGAAAAAGTGGGGATATATCTCTCTGATGTCAGGCTATGTACATTTATATTGTTTTAACATAATGCTTCTCAAGTACAGAGTATTAATAATCTTCAAATGTTATTGAACTGTGTTAGACCTATTGTAAACATAACAAATGAATAATTCTCATGCAAATTTATGTAATAATTATTTAGATCGTTCTAGAAATGTAGGCATATACGTGTCTATATGTTCGTGTTACACTATATTACATTAAAATATAAAACTTTATCCCCTCTTATGGAAAATTTTGAGATATTGAGTCCAATGAATGTGTTATGATTAATCGTAAGTCGTGTCTTATCTATAATGCATTTTCCTATGTAGTATAGTTTCGTCTGATGCATAGAAATTTATCGTATACGATTATTAATTAATTAATTTATTTTCATGATTAACATGACTTATCTAAATCGTACTAATTACAAAAGGTTAATGGAAAATTAATAATAAGGAGTTACTTATATTAAATAGTAGTAGTTTAAAAATACAATTTAATTTCTTTCAAATGCTGTTATTAATAATTATTATGAGAATTGATTATTAAGAAAAATTATTATGAAAAAAATAATTGGAAAATGTAATATCACACATAAAAATAATTTAATTAGATAATAGGGAAATTCTAGACGACTTACTTCGCTTGATTTGTATTAATATAATTTGTCGACCAATGAGATAACCGAATTACTTATGTCGCTAATTTACCATTTAATTCCTTAAAGTGAGATCATGCTTCGTTTATACTCATTCTTCTCATAATTTTGTATTGTATTCGATAAGGAAATTATATGAAACAGTCTTGATAATATTTTGAAGTTGATCTAAACATGGAAGGGTTCGTTGACATGAGCAAATTGTAATTGTTGCTTCGCCTATTGTCATTAAGGAAAAAATTGAATTATAACAAATTATTCAGAATATCTTTATAAATCAATTGAAACTCGTTCTACATATGATAAAATAGGATAAAAGTATCTTTCCACGAAACTTCGAGCTGCTGTTATCCTAATCAGCAAACATAACCTATACACAGATCATTTAAAGAGAGAAAATGCCTTTAAAAAAAGACTTGCGACTTCTGTTGAAGCCCTATTATTTTATAAACATTTTACTCAGTCTCTCATATATTGTCTCCAAACGCGTTCCATTTGTGTGTAACTATGTATTTGCACAAGCTGAGTGTGAACTTGATGGGGTAAGTCATTTAAATATAAAGACAAACAGTTTATTGTGCTATGTGTATAGAGTATATATTTCATACTAGATATATTCTTGTTTCAGAGAGAGACAGAAATTCTGTTTTTTCTTATGATAGTCATAATGATAAGGACAAGGAAGACTGGAAGTGTAACTATGATAAGCTACTTATCATCCAGCTTTGTATATACTAAAGTTGCCAATCTGATTCTTTGGTTTTATGCAGATATACGTATGGGAATAATATTTGCTATTGTATTCATCTGTATGTGTTGACTTGATATTGTAGTTATTCTTCATATGAATGTTATTACATGATTTAATAATTACAGTATGCGGTCTAGTATTTCCCGAACCAACATACCAAGGTCCAGAGAAAGTAACGTATTTACGAGGTGCAAACGGATTGCAGGAGGAATTGCACCGTGACACGAGAATCGTTTGGTTAGTTGCGTTTTACACAGCATGGAACCCAGCTTGCGTCAACTTCGCACCTATATTCTCCGAGCTTTCTGCAGAGTTCGTAATGATTGATTACTTATGCATTATTTATCTCTATACAACCTTTCATTGAAAGTAATATTTAGTGGATTTATAGATACGCTTTGGAAAATTTGAAATTTGGAAAAGTAGATATAGGGAGGTATCCAGATGCTGCAGTGAAGTACCACATAAGTGATGCTAGCACTAGCAAACAGCTTCCCACCTTAATTTTATTTAAGGAAGGGAAAGAAATAGAAAGACGTCCATACGCAGATCATAAGGGCAAACTAGTTAAATTTCTTTTCTCATTGGTATGTATGATAAGGTTTCTTATAGTTGAAAACGTTAAAGTATGTATAAATAAATAAAAATAGTTGCTTTTTTAGGATAATATAAAGGCAGCTTTCGATCTGAACAATGTGTACAGAGATTGTAAAAAAAATCCGATTAAAAGGAGAGAGAAGAAAGCAGTAAAAGCAGAATGACCTAATTAACATTTCCAAACGTTTGTTGAATTACTGATGTCATAGCACTGCCAACAATTTCAAATGAAAATTACTTCTACTGTGTAGAATAATGGACGTTTAGTGTCACGCGCAAATTTTCATTTATAGCAAAACTGCAAGATTTGTAAATATTCATTATACTTTCTATCATTGTACGCATTTTATGCACCACTGTGTTCTATTAGTGGATATCGGATATTAATGTAGGTTTAAGATAGTAATTTATTAAAAGCGAGTAGTTGTTATTACAATAATTGAAATGGAATGATACATAAAGTGCCACGTGTATGAATTCATGAAATACCAAAACAGAGCTTCTAGTTAATCTAGTTAATCTAGTTAATCTAGATCGTATGCGACATAGCAATTTCATTGAATAAACTGTTGTTGAAATATATCACTGTATTAAATAATTGTATATTACAAAATTCGGGTATGTAAAATATAGATACAATTCGTGAATACAAAGTCAGATACTAAATTTGTCATACAGGTGGCCAAATGAGCATAACGTGTCCATGAGCTGATTCTGGCAACCATTTCTGATAAGCAGACAGAAGGACTGAAATTAATAATGAATCATTTTTAGTATTTACTCCAATCCTATATATGTTCATGCTATAAAACATGTACTTACAATTTTTATCTGCTTCCCAAGTTTCTAATAATTGTCCTCTTGACATAATTCCCCGGGACAGTAATAATTGCGTCATTTCCTGTGTTCGTGGTATTAATCTAAAATAATCATATAAAATTATTAATTCAATATCGAGTAGCTTCATGTATTTCAAATCTTACTTAGCCCATGTCTTGTTGATACTTTGGGGAGTCGATAACAATGAAGGAACGAACTGTTTCAATTTTGGACACACTTTTCCTTCTAAAAGGAAACATGCAAACCATTTAACTCCATCTACGGATAGTGGGTACTCCACATCCATTACTGGTAACTTCCAACCTGCTCTTCCAAATGTTCCTGCTATATTGCACATTACCTTTCCAGTTTCTGGATCATACCTACATAAATACATTGATGTAAGCAATTTATGTATTAAAAAGAGAAGTAAGGTTAGAAGTAAGAGACCTTGGTGGTGGATCAGTCAAAGGTTCTCCAAGCTGACATAGAGATGGAGCAAATTTAGGTAGCCATTCGGGTTCTATAGTTGTAACACCACGCATGTACATTTTATTCGTCTCGTATATTTCCTGATAAACTACCCATTCAGGACATGCTTTTCGAAGAACACATGAGGAATGTATGAATACTGGATCTTCCATATCTGTGGTTCTGGATAAAAGATTATATAATTACATTCGGCTATGATTTAAATGATCAAAGAGTCTTTGATATGTTACTTGTAAGCGTATTTCCATTTAGCCTTATCTTGATCTTCATTAACTTCATCTGGCATCACTTTCCTTGCAACTTGATCAGCCATTCCTGCAAGGACTATTTGCCTGAGTAATTTGGCTTCTATATCGGTTGGAGGTTTCATCCTAAATTAAAATTGTCAGTAGGAGAGGAATTTATTAAACGTAAAATGTAATTCAATTACTTTCTGCAATGCGTACTGTGGGTTAATAGTGAGATTCAAATCCTCAATATTCAAATTAATTTCGTTCGTTAGCTGCTGCCGGAGCTTTCGAATTTCCACAATTGCTTTGTGTCGCAAACCATGCTCTTCGCAAAAGGGAAGTAATCTTCCTTTAGTTCCAGCATATTCTGCACTCCCTACAGCCCTAATTAAGACCATCGGATCGCCTTTGCATAGAATACATTTCACTGCGTTAATATAATCTTCATTTCTTAATATTATTCTAATTTTTTAAAATTCTAATTACCAAGAAGTAAGCTATTTCCGGTGCCAGCCCAGAAGCGCCTCATTTGCAACCATTTATTTCGAGAATCGCCGTCCATATCGAATGCTTCCATCAATACTTCTTGAACAGAAAGTGCAGCCACCATACACACTGTATACTGCAGAAGGTCATATTGATGAGAGAGAGCCAACATCTTTCCATAACGTGGAGCAACTGGAAATGCAGCGATACTGCGACCGAGTGGCGTTACTTTGGCACTATAGGAACCTAAATAAAAAATAAGTATAGTAAAGAATAAGTAACTGATAATGATTAAATTAGTGGTTTAACTTAAATAATTATAGTTGTTAGTACCTTCTTTGCCGGAAGTTTGTTGTTGTAAAGCTCCAAGTATCATCAATCTTTTTTCAGCAATTTGTAATTGTATAGTATCCGGTGGAGTTGGGAATGGGAAATTAACAACCTTATCAATATTCATGACTTTCATCTGTAACAGTAAATCATCCACAGGTTTTCTTTGAATCTCTGATTGACTAAACTGTTCAAACTGATCATTGAACACTGCTGAAGAGTACAATCTGTAAATAATATCCAATAGGGAAATTAGATCTTTCAATGACTTCAAAATTGTATATTGATATAAGTACCTGTAACAATGTCCAGGACCAGTTCTACCAGCTCTCCCTGCTCGTTGATTAGCAGATGCCTTGCTAGTATAGCAGATTCTGTATGTGCTTACTCCAGTTACTTTATCGTACATTCTTGTTTTACAACGTCCACAGTCTACCACATACTTTATGTTAGGTATAGTTAAAGAAGTTTCTGCTACGTTTGTTGATACTACACATAAACGGTGTCCTTCTGGGGGTGGCTCGAATACCTAAGGATTAGAGACTTTTAATACTATCTTCCCCACTTGCCCTTTTTGTGAATTATTCTCAAAAATTTTTAATTACCCTTGCTTGTTTGTGACTCTGAAGCAGAGAATATAATGGTAAAACCCACAATGGTTGAGCATCTGCACAAGCTTTTAAGTCAATTACGTCGTCATCTTCATCTTCATCCTCGTCTAATTGTATTCCTTCGTCATCTTCTGCGCCAATTAAATCTTCGTGAGTGTCATCGGTAGGAATCACAGAGTAACTAGAAATTGATCCATAATTTTAATTAAACTGCGGATATTTATTCAATTACATATTTTTATAAATATATAAAGAAATGGAACCTAAATAAGAATTTGTTTTATCTACTATATAATAAGTATTTTACTTTGGATATTTTGTATATTTTTATACATTATGTGCATTTTGTAGATTTTTGGAACCTTGGAAAATTTACCAAAAATATCCGTATCTAACTATAAAGAAACTGGAAGAATTACTGTTATATTTTCTTACGTACTCATCCAGGTTAATATTTGGTAATTGAACTTTCTTTTTTTGTCGTAATTTGTTGTAACGAATAGCTTCCTTGCAACGAAAATCATCATCATCGTCATCACTATTATCACTCTTGCCCTCATTATCACTGTTGTTTTTTATGTCATCCTCTTTCCTTGAAGAATCATTAGTCTTCTGCGGTTCTTTCATCTTGTTTGCAATTTTCTTTTTATTCTTCACGGGAAAAGCTCCGCGTAATTTACGTACTACGTAATTTACTTCCCGTTGCCCTAAATTTTGACGATACACATTTTTAAAACAATAACATTATAAGTTCTAGAAATAATCCCAGGTTGAAAAAATATATACCTGTTAAAAATATTAAGATTCCACCATCGGGAAGACGAGTATGTATTTTTATGGCTTTCTTTAGAGCATCAGAAACGTAATTGATACTTGTCCTTTTATTAAAATGTATCGTAACAGGAAACTGTCTCGATTCCACTGTTAATACTGGCGGTTTTGTTTTGAACAATTTACTATTTTCTACAAATTCCTCCACGCGTAAAGTGGCTGACATGATCACGAGCTTCAGAGGATTCTTCCTTTTATTTCGAAGTGGTACAATTCGTGATAGCAAGCCTATCAGAATATCAGTATACACACTACGTTCGTGCGCTTCGTCAAGGATGATTATCGAATATTTCGTCAGTAAAAAATCCTAAAATATTTAAAATCTTGATTAAGATTATCTCAAAGTATTTCGTTTAATTTACTTAGATGATTACATACGCTCTGTATTTCTTTTAATAATACGCCATCAGTCATAAATTTGACTTTTGTTTCTGGCGTAACATTCCCCTCAAAACGAATCAAATAAGAGACTTTCTCTTCAGTGAGATTCATCTCTTCGGCGACACGTTTGCTCATAGATATAGCTGCCACTCTTCTAGGTTCTGTTATTCCAATTATCTTTTCTTGAGCATAGCCAGCTTCATAGAGAAATTGAGGTACCTGAGTTGTTTTACCACTTCCCGTTTCACCAGTGATTATTACAACAGGATTTTCATTAATTGTTTCTATTATAGCTTGTTCTTCTGCTACCACTGGCAACTTTAATCTAGCTGCTTGGATTTCCGGTTTCCTTTCCAGTATTACAAACGTGGCAGGCGTTTTTTCTATTGGCTGCTGTGGTTTTAACAATTCTTTACTTATAGTGGTTTGGTTTTCAATTGGCTTTTCCTGTTCTTCCATAGTACTTTCTGTTACACTATTCTCTACAATATTATCTTCTTTGTTTGAAATATTTTCATTTTCTTCCGAAGTTTCTGCTGCATTTTTCTGCTCTCTGTCTTCATTGTCCTCAGAATTAGATTCAGATTCACTATTGCTAGGTTCCTATAATAAATAATCATTAGTTTTTACATTAACTTTTAATATCATTAACTTACATCAAATCCAATGACGTTTGGATCTGAAACAGCATCCTGTACTTTTTGTTGTTTTAAAATTGCCATCCTTCTTTTCTTGCTACCTTTAATAGCATTTATGGGTACTTCTAACATGTCCTCATTTTCATTATTTGATTTGATTATATGTTCTTTAACAGGTAATTCCATTTCTCTAAAGTGACGTTTCAGCCCTTTAGTTTGTACACTGGTCAAAGATATATATTGTTTCAGTTCTTCCTGTGGTGCTTGAACTTTCCCCAATTCCTCTAAAAGTTCAGTCCTCTGTTTATGGTTAGAATATATGCAAAATGAATACTCACAGAGAAAAAATTAATTCTATATTATAACTTACACGTAATTTTTTCTTCTTCTTTTCTATAACTTTCTCTAATTGTTTTCTACGTTTCTTGGATAATAACCGTGTAGTAGTGACTTTTTTAACTTTGCTTTTTGTTCTTCTTTTCTCATTTGGGAGAACTAGCGCGTTACAGTTGTCGTAATTATCTTCACGATATTTTATGTCTATAGGAATCTATTGAAAAAAGAGTATAATTAAATCTTATTCATTATTTTTTGGATATAATATTATACAGAAATACCTTTTTAGTCGCAGAATTGTCAATTTCAACTTCTGCGATATTTCTCGCTTTGCAATTATACTTTTTCCTCCTCATTTTTACTTTTACACTTGATTACAAACGTAAATAAAGTAATGCTTTCTGTTTCTCAAAAAATTTGAATTTTTGTAATCATTGATTGATCTAATATTTTATTTGGATTTGCACATTGTTACTTTGGTTATGTTGATTTTAACCATGTGCTTCAGCTAAACGGTGACATCTAGCACTTTTTTTATGAAGCATGTATAACTACTTATAATTGATGTCTACGATAATTTATCATAGCTTGGTAACAGTATTCGCAATCGGTAAGATCAGATCGTAAATAAAAAAATATTTTCTCGTAATCTCAACAGATATCACTGATACAGCGCGAAAGCATGGTATTGCAATAAACTATAGCTTATTTTTATTAATCACTAATTAAACACGAAAGAATTGATTACAAAAAAGCGAACGATTTTTCAATTACATCATGCATTTTTCATAAGTATAAATATTTATGCTTTCATATAATCTTCAAATTAAGTTTTCCGAAACATAATCTATATGGTAGAGGTTATGTAGATAAAAACATATTAAGTATTGCTGCAAATATATTTTATTGAAATTCAATTGTGAGATATGGATTCAGGAAACTCGAATTCTAGTGAAACACCCTCGCACCCGCTGGTAGAATCTACTCCACCTACTCAACGAGTAAGTTTATGGATTGATATGTATTCTAATTTTATCACATCTTTATAACCTATGCTGTCACAGAGAACTCGAGGATCACGTCAGAAAGCAGTAGACAGCGTGACGAAAAAATTCCTGCGAAATTTCGATCCAGAACACAGTGAAAGGGAGAAACGAAAGCTTCATAGACGACTATACCAAGGCAACAAAAGACACGCTTTGTACAACGAAAATGGCATATATATCCAAACAGGAGATGATTTGTGTGACTGTTTAAATTTGAATTGCGCAGGATGTCATCTTCCGTGCATCAAATGTTCTTCGCCAAAGTGTAGCCACGAATGCAGGTTTGGCATAAAAGAGTGCCGGATAACTGCACTAATTTTTACAAGCTAGTACTAAGTACATTTCTTTTACTAGGAATAATCGCAAGTGGACGTACGAGTCAATAGAAAATGAAGGCAGCGATATCATCATAAGAAATCCTTTATTAAAAGAATCTTGAAATTTCAAGTCTTTTAATCTACAATATGATTGTACTGTATTTATAAAAACTCTATGGCTGTGCTACACAGGGAAAGGGAGGAACTTCACCAAGTTCTTCATCGAGTTTCAAACCGTGTATTACTTTCTTTTACTAATATTATATAAGTTATATGTATTAGAACTAGAATAATCATAACATAAAAACTGATATACAAGCGTACTCATATCTTTGTTCTCTTCACAATATCCTTGCTTTCAGATTAAACACTTCCCGTCGAATCCTTTCACAATCATATCTACATCAGCATTTTAGGAAACCATAGCAGTATGTCACCAAGCTAGTCACTCTGATCATCCTTGTACATAATCAATTCACCAAAACTGCGTGAGAGAACAGAACAGGAGTTGAGTTGCAAGCAGAGTCCTGCAAAAGCATGATAGGTGGGACTGGAAATCACGCACAGTTGACGGTGCACGTGCGTGTGCACCGGCACACGGACGCGCTATTGATTTTCCACGGCACTTTCGGCGTAGTGCGCACGTACCTAACGCACATACACACGTTCGGCCGCGCAGAGTGGGGTGAGCCCCGGTGCGGAGGGCGTGCGCTTCGTTTTCCATCGAGATCGTGAAAGTTCACGGTAGCGAGTGGCCGGACATAGAAAGAGAGAGTGCTGAGAATATGCTGATCCCGTGGCCGGTGGAAATCGAGCGCAACACCCGTCGATCGATCATTTGCTAATTAACTGCCGTGGTTAAGGTACTTGGACGTTGGACAGGTGACCCGCTTTGCCAGGACATCGACACTGGATGAGTATCCTTGGCCAGGCCAGTTATTATCATCCCGGCTCCTAGAAGGCTCCTTGGTCTAGCACGTTGACTGTTTCGGTGGGCAGAAGATTCCTTTGAACCTTAACGGAGCTCGACCTCCAGTCTGTGAAGTTCATTACTGATTTTTGAATTAGGAAGCAAGAGGCAAGCAAGGGAACGTCCTCTTCAGTGAAACGTCTTCTCCAGGAACTATATCGGCTTGCTGGAAGTCAAAGTGACTTGTTGGACGAAAAGAGAGCGCACAGCGGTATCGTCTGGCCCACAAGGTTCATCAGACACTTTATTATCTGCAGACCCTCCGCATCACCGGGTCAATGCGATCGTGATCTTATCGCCTAATGCGACTCGTGACGCGTCGACGTTTAACCGTGGTCGTGGTTCAGTAATTGGTCAAGAATATCTCGCTCCGGGGTTCCCGGGTACCTCTCTGCTGTTTGTACTGATTATTTTTTATTTCGTTCTTTTTAGATGATCTCGAGAGTGATTGGTAGTGATTGATATTGAAACCCGATTCACACGTTTCTTAAACCGTCCTCGATATTACCATTGAGCCTGCGAAGTGAAAACGTTGTTTGATAACGTTGACAAGAGACTCGAGTCTCAAACATCACTTGTTGAATACATACACATATAGAGGGATAATTACGGGTCGTAAGAGGATTTTGAAGTGGCATTTATATCGGGTCGTCGTTTTTCTCGCCGAGTAATCAGTCAATCGAGCATTCCAATATCGCTAAAAAAAAAAAAAAAAAAAAAGAAAAGAAGAAAGTTCTATTAAATAAATTACACAATCTATTGGAAAATTGCATACGAAAAGGATAGCACGTGGAGCAGTAGCTTGATGACTCCACGTTGACTTTATTCATTAAGCTTACAACTTGTGATTCAATCGTTTGATGATAATTGGAGATACAGTAGTGTTATAATCCATATATAATTTGATTGATGCTCAAAGTGGTTCGCTTTGTAGTTAAATCAGCCAGTCGTTAAACGTCATCGCACTCGTGGGAGTCGAATAAAGAGAGTACATATATTGGTCAATGTAAACAGCAACCGGCAGAGGCGTAAAAAGAGGGAAGGAGAGATTCTAGGGTGGCGGAGGGTTGCTGCAACCTTTACGCAAAAAGCCGTGGGCGTGTGAGTCAATTTCGCTTTTGTACGTCGTGTGCGACAGACAGATTTAAACGGGATCACGGACGGACCCCGGCTGGCGGGGGTTAACATCATCGGGACGGCAGATGTCAGGATGCCGGAGCAGAGCAACGACTATCGCGTGGTGGTGTTTGGGGCGGGCGGTGTCGGCAAAAGCTCTCTCGTGCTGCGTTTCGTGAAAGGAACCTTTCGTGAGTCCTATATACCCACTATCGAGGATACGTACAGACAGGTAAGCCTAAGAAGGATGCGTGAATTAGTATACTTTATACATGGTGTCCCGGTAATCATGGTAAAATCGCCAAAGGATTGGTTCTACACGAAAAAATAAATCAGAAATATAGAATACAATTTTGTTATGCGATGTTCCGTTTTTGTAGAAAATCGAATTGCACAATTATAGACTGCAGATTTTTATGCAAATTGATATTTTTATAAATCAGCATGATAGTTGCCACGGGGGTCATCGGTGACTTACAATTTTCTAAGAATCATTAAATTAAGATAAATTTCATAGACCAAGAAATATAATATGTTGCATCAAGTATAGGTTTATGCAAATTGGTATTTTTATAAATTGAACAAGTGGAATCTAAGCAAAAATGTCTTTCCTCCACTGGATATTACAATTATAATTTATTATAATCTGTATATGTACTTTGTATATTTATTCATATTATGTGCATTTTCTACATTTGTGCAATTTTAGATTTCCTATGTGAATACATAAAAATACAAAAAATAACTTATTCATAGTATAGCCGCAGAGTTGATCTAGATATCGATTAGATTCAATTGCGCGCGAATTTTATTTTTCATACTTCCAAAACCGATATAGTATATGAAAATTTTATTGTCTGTATAATTAGATAATTCATTTATCTATTTAATTAAGTCAATTTGAAGCGGAATTGATCAATTCTAGCAAATTTTTAAAGAATGTTTTAATTTTATCAGTATGTATTTAGATTACTATTTAACCTTTCATAGATGGAATGTAGAAATTTTACTTTCCATACTTTCAAAAGCGATTTAGTGCGTAAAATATTTGAGTATCTTTTTTGGCAGATGATTTATTTCTTTAATTAGGTTAATCAGAAGCAAAATTGATCAATTCCAACAAATTTATACATTTATATACATTTGCATTTAAGGTTTTAAGGACAATATACATTTATATACATATTTCAATATACGTTCTCAATATGATATTTGCATTTAAGGTTTCAAAGACAGAATACAGGTATCCTCGTATAACACGATATAGTTACGTTCCAAAAATATGTCTAGTTATCCAAATCCGTGTTATCGCAGAGACCTTAATGAATCTGAATGAAAATTAACAAAAGTATATTATTCTCTGTTTATAACTAAGAGAAATATCTTACAATTAAGAGAATTACGTATTACGTATATTACGTAAGCGAGGGCAATTTCCTTTCTGGCAAATATCCTCATCTTCTGATATTCGTTGATTTATGTACAATTTCCATTTATGTTTGTTGTAAAAAATGTCATCGATTTTTCATCAGAAAAGTTCCAAATTGCTACTTTCCTAGAAATTAATTAAACATTCCCGTATATATTTCAAAATTCTTGCACATTTGTTGGAACAACAAATATCGAGTTGTAATACTTGCACTTAAAAATTCTCATTGCCTACTATGTTGTGTGCAGAATTTTCCCAATTTTCACATCGTATTGGAGCAAATGTTGCAGGCCTACCATGTTGTACAAGGATATGTACCTGTAAATTTCGATAGAGTTGGTCAGTTCAATTTCCGTGCGTTTCAATATCGAAACAGCCTAGATACAACGTTAATGCATTTCTTATCATTTAAATCGATTTCGCGATCTCGTATATCGAGACTATCGCACGTTTGATAATTAACCGGGGAAGTAGTATAGAATTGGATCGGACAGGCGATGCAAGTAGTAGAGGTATGTCGTGTATGAAACAGAGGTAATAGATTTTCCCGATCAGATAAGTAAGAGGGACCGTCGTGACGTAAATCACTGATGCTTCACCGATGATTCATACATGATGCAAGATCATTGTTCTAATCGTTCATCTCCTAACCATTATCTCGTTCTGTAATCACGAGATTCACATGGTATCGAGCTACGAGTAAACAATCGATCTCCCCGACCGAACAACGTTTCCTACCTCTGTTTTTATTTGCATTTCAAATCCATTGTTCTCTCGACATTGTTATATAACTCGCCAGAAAACGAGATAATAGGGTTAGGTTAGAGATACGATTCGAATACCATTTGAATACGTTTAACTTTTAAATCAACCCTCTATTATTTCATAATTAACGATGCTTCCTGTTCTGAATGTTTTAAGACACGAATGATATTAATTTTCAATCGATGCATTTTTTATGTTTTCGTATATCGATATCTAATGGTTGTCGTCGATTATCGATATATCGCTCATTCAATGAATTTTAACGTCATATTTTAACCATAGAGATATGGTCTTAACAAAGTTACAACGATTCAATATATTCAAACTAAGTTTTTTTTAAAATCATAATTTTTGTGTTATGTCATTGTTACAGTAGATGAGTGATATATATACATATTAATGGAGGCTTTTCCTTACCGACATTAATAACGAATATTATGGATCGCGTTGCGATTGGGATTGCGCGATCGATCGATTAGTGGATAATTCAAATTATCGACGATCCCGTTCAATCGATTGTTTGCACAATTTCTAACATCGATTAAGCGATCATCGATCGTGATCGTAAGTAGATTTAAATTATTTCCTAATCGATTGATGCAATGTCAGTTTCAAGCTCGTTGAAACTATCGAAGAAGTTTCGGAACGAGAAAAAAGAAAGTATAAGAAAGCTTCGTTGGTGGAACTGTTGAGACCCGTGCTGTGTTTGCGACGAGAAGCGTGGCGAACTAACAGAGATATTCAAACGGGCGGAAATGGGACGATTATGCTACGAATATTTCAGGTGATAAGCTGCAATAAAAACATATGCACGCTTCAAATTACGGACACAACGGGGTCTCATCAGTTTCCCGCGATGCAACGGCTCTCCATAAGCAAAGGTCACGCCTTCATCCTGGTGTATTCGGTGTGCTCACGGCAAAGCCTCGAGGAACTACGACCGATCTGGGCTATTATTAGGGAGCTTAAGGGACAGGACGTATCACAGATACCTATAATGCTGGTAAGGCCTATTCTTTTGGTTGTCTCGTTTTCAAGTTGCCATATTTTTCTTACAAAATGATGTTGTATAATATGAAGATTAAAGTGAGAAAGCGAGGAATGTTACAGAATAAATATAACCTGAAGAGTAGAAGAAAACAAGGATTGTCATAAAATAGTTTTATCGAGAAAATTAATATTTTAATTCACGAGAGGAACAACATTTAATGAATTTAATTATATTGTTTATAAAACGAAGTTTATATCTTAGACATCGTAAAAAATGACTAATAAAATATTAATTACTTTTATCCTTGTTTTGTTTCAGTGCAGTAGAACAAACCAGTACATTAAATCTTTAACGCTGTTTTATGGAGACATTTTGGACATTATAATCATTGTAATTCGATAGTTCTCTACTCCCAGTTGTCAGAAACAAAATGTATTATAAAGTGGAAAATCACGAAAAATGGACATTCCTCATTTCTTCTCATCTTTCATATTTAAAGCAATCTTTCTATAAATTCTTCGCAAGAAGAATACCAATATAATTTGATATTTCTATTTGATTCTCGTTATTTAACAGGTTGGGAACAAATGCGACGAGAGTCCATCGGTGCGCGAGGTATCGATGAGCGAAGGAGCAGCAGAAGCCGCGAACTGGGGCTGTGGTTTTCTGGAAACATCCGCCAAGACGAATCACAACGTAAATGCATTATTTCGGGACCTGCTGATGCTCGAGAAGAACAGATCTGTATCGTTGCAGCCTGTACAAAGCAACAATGCGATCAGTCTAAAGGAGAAATGCTGCGTAATGTAACCTAGCAGAATTAGAGCAGCCATAATGGAAAGAAGTTGCGGTGCATCGTGTATGAAGACGACCAGAAGAAAGAAGAAAAAGAAGGAAAAAGAAGAAGTTATTCGAAGGACAAAAGTAACAGAATCAGTCGGCGATTTCTCGACCCGGCGTGGCATCGGCCACGGTAGTCTCGACACGACCAGTAGTTAGAATAGATTAGATTTTGCGCGAACGAAAGGGACGATAGATATCCGTGAGACTACGTGTCGTACAGGGTGTATCTAATGCTCTTTTTTCATTAAGAAGCTTATTCTCGCGCAGACAAATAATTCTCCAGGACGTTTGTGGGTCCTCCAACGATGAGATCGGATAGATTGTGAGGTTGTGCGTCGGTAAGAGGGATAATAACGTGCCGATTGTTACAACGGTCGATTCAGAGCATTAGGGCCGCTTTGTAGTCTCTTTCTAAACCAAACCGTATTACTATACTATTGATAGATTTTTTAATTTTGATACAGAGCGACGTAACTCGGTCCGTCTTCTAGGTTTCACGAGACCAACGACGCGTTTTTCATTCTGTACCAGTCGGCTCGTTAATGGATCATTATACATTCTGACCATTCGCTCGATTATCCCGAGCTTACTATATGGAAGGGACACGATCGTTCTGACCGGCATAGAACCGATCTAGACCAAGTAACCGATCTGACAAAAAGCGATCGTCCTTTTCGTGCCCAACGGAACAACGTGGATTTTCCTTGAAAGAGCAGCCAGTACAAAGCTTATAGTCTCGACCACGTTTGTTGATATATATGTATTAATGTACGATGAGATGTATACCGAACAGGTTTAACGATCCAACACAGAATCAACGCTCTTTCACGAAAATCTTCCGAGACCGCTGTCCGAGACTACTAACGCGATGATCAATTTCTGGGACTAGTATCGCATACAAGTTTTCTCCATCCGGAGATGGAGCATAGGGGCGAAACACATGCGAACGAGAAACGATAAAATTAGATAAAAAGTTGTTACGAGATTGGTTTTTGTTGAATAGTTGTAAGGTTTTTGTAACGATGCTAATTAGGATTTATTACTCGACACACGTTGGTTGATACAATTACATGTACTTACACACACTTACACGTACACGGACAACACACAGAAAGGCTTACATACGTGTATTAACACGCACAAACACACACAGAGTCATTAGGCACCATGCGTTTCCCGTGTTGACCCAAATTTTAGTGTTTTCCTCCTGTATGTCGTACGCACAGACGTAGGCTATTAGTGTTTGCGAGGAGACGCTAATTAAAGGGACTCGCCTCAAAGGGCTCGTTTGTTCCTCGACTCGAGTTTCGTTTATCTTGCTACTCGCGTTTATCGTTGCAACCGAGGTTCCTGGGCCGAGTTTGGGCAAACTTTTTCACTATGATATCTCTGTCCTCTGGTATTACTATTACTATCATTGATAAACGAATAGAGAGGGCGAAGGAGAATTTCTTAAAACAAACTTTAGGAATTTTTGCCAATTTCTTCAAAAGTAGACATTGTGAGTGTCATCAGCTTGAAAAATTTGCCTTGACTGTCCAGCTCATCTTTGTTGGAGCGACCGATTACTATAGTTTCCTTTGTATTTAACTGTTATTCGATGACGTCTCTGTATCTGTGGGAGCCGAAGCTTCCTTTCATTTAAGAAACGCAATAGAGGCACGAGTGGATGATAAATTAGTCTCTAATTTGGTCGGTAGAGTGACTGCTTGTTTTCAGCGAACATCAACGAATTATGGTTCCAGCCATTTTATACGTGGTCGTCGTTTTGTCTACTCGTGCCGGCGTTCAATCATCGTACCGATAGCTTTAAGAAACAAACGCTGTAATTCTGTCTAACGCGTTAACGGGACAAAATACGTTGTCCCACTGATATTACGATAGACAAACGATCAATGACATTACCATGATCATTATTATTATTGTCGAATCGCGAATCACTGGGCGGTTGTTTCACGAAAGGAACACACATATCCTGTATTGTAACCGTGAGCATACAATCAGGTACGTGCGTGCACAATTTAAGGAATGAGGGCCGGTTTCATGTCGATTCATCGTTTCTTAAACTCCATATTGTCGTTTAAATCTAATTTAACAAATGAATTGTGGATATTTATGCAAATTCTAATTATTGAATTTTTTTACTGACTGAATATTGTAGCAAGTACTATTCTTTGAATATTTTACATATTTATTTTATACATTATTTCAAATTTCGCATGACCGTATAAAAATCTGCAATTTATCAGCAACTGATACGTAAAAAAAAGTTCATTTACCTATATATCGTTTAGCGACTAGAAAAGTCATCCACGTCGAATTTGTTTTCTTAGAATTATTGCAAGGTTGAAAAGGTTTGTTACAATGTAATGGTCAGTGTTGCATTAATTTCTTGGCAGCCTGATGCTCTCGCGTATCTGTGCATGAGTCTGTATATACATACATACCTGCATGTTATATTTAGATGCAAGGTTAAAAAGAGTCTAGTCAAAGGCGAATCTGACCTTATGAAATCGACCCTCAGCATGCTGAGTGACGAGAAGAAGGGTGGCAAGTAAAGGGAAGGGAGGGAGGGGAAAACGAGGAAAACACACACACACACATGCGAATTAGAAATCGATATATCGTATTCTATGATTTTTTCGGGGCCAATCGGTGTGATTTGTATAAATTGTGAGCTTTTTCTGCGTGATCGTAGGTCGATTACTATTGTTTTCACGGTTTTGCAAACAATTCGCAAATATAACTTCTGATTTAATCCTTTGTTAATCACGTTGAAAAATCTCTAACCGCGATTTTTGACGATTTTCTATCTGCGAAATCAGGCGATCCTTTTTACAGATGTTGGTGTTCGATTTTTAGCATTCGTCGAGAACATTGTATAACCGTGCTTCGTCTTATATACGTACATTGAATCGTGATTTTCAAAGGATTAATTTTGGAAGCTTCCTCGCGATAAAAATACGTTACGCCGAAGCGAAAATTTGTTTCAGTGAAGTCGCATTACTTCGTCCTTGTTCAAAGAGCGCGCGCGTCCGTCGCGCGTGCGCGGTAGATCGCCCGCTCAATTTTGAAATATTTATACGCGCCAAACAGAGTACACGCATGCATCGAGAGCATCAATTTTTTATCGTATTATAATTACTAAGGCACGCACGACCACGAAACATAACAGAATACGATGGATCTCTTACGATATTACGCTTTATTTTTTATTGTGTGTCCACGAATGTACCTATGTACGATATTTCCAATAATCTGATCGCGACTGTTATTCGAAGACGAAAATTGAAACAAAAATGTTATACTTAAAAAGGCGGTATTGGGTAGATTAAAACGTTAAAAAAATAGGCAACGTTTCTATCAGAAGCATTTAATATAGAAATTCATAGATATAATTACTGTAAGAGAAACTAATAAGTTTCAGAGTGATTAGAACGCTTGATTCAATTTTTCTATAAGAAATAGAAAATATGGTGGATGCAATATCCAAATAGTTGCAATATTAATGAGAATACAAATTGTCTATTATATTACAGATATATTTACTTAAAGATGTAAAAATCTAGATAGTATACTATAAGTAACTAACTATTTCACTACGAGTCTTCTATAATGGCGCAGTGGTCTAGTGCTTGCCTTCGTACGCGAATGAACTCTGGCTCGAGTCCAGCTCAGGATAGAAATCTTCTATTCGATTTTTCTTCGTCGTTCTCTCCATAGATTTAATTCCATTCAACTTATTATAGAGCGTCGATGTGTCAAATCGACTCTGTCACTTAAAATAAATCGAATAATCGTCGTGAAACTAAAAAAAAACAATATCGAGAAGATCGGATAAAAAGGAGGATCGTCTTCGAATAATAAGTTCTACGATTAGGTATTTGAAGAGAGAAAGAGAATGAGAGAGAGAGAGAGAGAGAGAGAAAAAGAGAGAGAGAGAGAGAGAGAGAGAGAGAGGAAGGATACAGGGTCGTTCGTGCTAAAAATTCCAAAGAATACGTTGTCGTTATTTATGGGAAATTTACTTAGGCTTAAGCTTGTTGTTAAGTGATGATCGATTTTAAAAACATGCATTCTCTCGATAATATCCGTATCTTCTCATTACTTTACGAAAGAAAGGAGAGGAGAAGGAACCATAAATGATATGTGTTAACGACCATGATGAGGAAACAATGTTAACGCTTGTCCACCTAGCTTCCTGCAGAAATTTCAGTGTAAAAAGAAAAGAGAAGCGTGTTTAAAAATGAGTTTTAAGCAACTGGCGATAAAAATATGCGGTTGAATCGAAGGTGGGGGAGGAGAAGGGGGACAATGGGGGGTGTTAGAGAAAAAGTAAGTCTGTGATCGATATCGTGAAATAAATATCAACGAAGTTTTACCATATCAACAAATAATCATATCAATGATCTACCATATCCATATAACTCAGGTTGAAGCAGAAAATATGAAAGATAAAAATAGAAACAGAGAAGAAAGTATAACAATCAAAAAGGAGAACCAACTATCTGATCGTGCAAATTAAATAGAAGATCCGTGAGTGTTTTAAGGGATTATTCAAATTTGGTTAACTCCCACCTTTGATCGGTCGTAAATCGACGGAAACGAAGGAATCACATATCATGGCTACGCGTGTTCCACAGTATACTCGCGGGTGTGCGTCTTTAGGAAGGCACGAAGAACGTTTTAAATATTTAGCGAAACGAAGAAGAGATGAAGAAAAAAAAAATAACTAATAACATTACGAATATCGACAATGATCGATTTATTGTTGCGATGGCTCGTTTATTATTATTATCCACACTCCAGAACCGTTTAACCGGCTACGAATCTGTACTCGTGAAGAAAATGAAAAAAAATATTATAAAACCTGCGAATTATACAATCTTAATTCTTGGCAACAAGCTTGTTCTCTACAACCAATCACTCCACTTCCAGTCCTGGGCCATCTCCGTTCAAAATATAAGTATCATATTATTTTTTCTTTTTTATATATTTGTTTTCACCATTCAACAATATTCCTTTGTATTCGTTTTTTTCAGTTTCAAAGAAGGAATAATTTTTGGATATAAGATTCTTCAGTTCAGTGCAGACTTGCAATCTTGGTCAGCTTCATTCAATACACTATTATTTTTCATATATTTTATTCAACCCATTCAATAATACTTTGCTCTATTTCCTTTCAGTTTCATAATAAAAATAACTCTTTCTGCTGATACAAAATTTTCTACTTTAATGGACATCGATGGAACACATTTAAATATCTTCTAACCGAGATTTCATATTACCAAATGATTTACTGTCAAGTGGTTATTATGGTAGCTACACAAAGTATTGACACATACCTTCATTTTCCAATGAAGTGTCTCTTTTCCAGATTCTACGTTTCATTTTCACCGTATCAAATCTTTGCAGTCATACAATACTACTACTACAAGAATAAATTACAACTTGAATGAATTAGTATGTAAATGCTGTAATAAAAAAATTAGTATGCCAATATTCGTTGCAACCACTGTATATGCTGTATGTGCTGTTGCAACCACTGTATCAGGGACAAAGTTAATCCACAATGGGAATGACATACATCGGATTATAAAAATTGTTGTGCATTTCAATGTTTACGTCAGATACATAGACTTCTAACACTATACTATATCGAATCTTGAAACATCTCATCAGACTAGTCGACTTGTTCAAGCTTAGCTTCTTCTGTTTAATAGAAAATTCAGTCCTCAATGTACAATAATGGTTATGATGTACATATATGCTAGCAATGAGAAAGAAATTCGTACCACTGTCATTCTACTGTTAAATCATGTTTTACTTTCTTTCAGTCTCAAAAAAAGGAATAATTTCTTTCTTGTACAAAATATCCCTCCTTAATGGATATGAATGTAACACGCTGACAACATTGTTACAATGTAACAAATATCTCCTCCAAGAAAAATTCCACATCATTGAGTGATTCGTGGCGACGAACGTGATAGAGAAATATGTACTATACAGAGTATTAAAACAAGAAAGAGGGTTTATTTAAGCATTTTCAGTGAACAAAGAGGAGTATAAATATATCCATAACTAGAAGTATCACAAAAATTGTCAAATTAGTTGAACCTCGTTGAGACACCTTTGTATAAAAGCCAGTGGGCATATTGGCTATGAAGAATGGGACATTTCGTTACTATCCGTGATCGGCAAGTGTCAGCAGATCCGTAAAGTCGCGGAGGATCTCAGTGACCGGGTAGGAGTGGCGGAAGAGAACAAACATCGGCGGGCCAATCGTGAAGAAAGGGTGGTCCGGTGGATGTTTGTCTTGTTGCTCCTCCGGAGGGATGCTGGAATCGCTGTAGAGATAGGCAACGTGTACACGGTGCGGAGCCAATCGCGCGCCACCACGGAAACATCCAAATGTTGCAGAAGATTAGAGAGTGATTTCTTTCAGCCGGCTGGCCACTCAGTCGTCTATCAACAATCGCCCTGAGACGCCAGATAGTTAGCAATTTATTCGTTCTTCTCGCTGTTTATTCGCATAATCAAATTTGTATCTTCATCGTTACACGAAATTAATATCTTGTTACCGTGTTAGTATGGAAACCGATAATAAATTGTCTCGTTAATTGCTAGATTGCGGATTTTTCTAAACGAAGATTTGTATAAGCGAAGATTTTCATTTTTGTAAATTGCCTACCAATTTATAGTTTTGCGTGTTAAAAATTGTGACGAGTACCGTACTTTGTATATTCTATATATTTTTGTACATTGCACGCATTTCTGCGTCCTTAATTTAGCATAAGTGCGTAAAACTCTGCAGTCTAGTAATTACTTCCCTGTAGTGTTAACAAAGTTTTACTTTTATTTATACTTTCTATTGTTTCGTTTACTGTTGGATGACTCAAAATGATTAAATCTGTGGATATTAGTGAGTGATCAAAAGACTATGTTGCGTGGAAAGAGTAAAGGTAAAGAGGAGAACGAGGAGGATGAAGGTGAGCTGAAGCAGAGGAGACCAAAGTGTGCTCGGTGTAGAAACCATGGCTTGATTTCTTGGTTGAGGGGACACAAAAGAGAATGTCGTTACAGAGAGTGTCTTTGTCCAAAGTGTTCTCTGATTGCTGAGAGGCAAAGAGTAATGGCTGCTCAGGTAAGAGTTCTTTTAATTTTCTGCCAATTTCAATTCAAATATCTTATTCGACTAATTTTATTTTTATTATTTGTTATGATTTCGAGGATTTATCATTGTTCACGAAGACACCTAATAAACACCGTATTTATATAAAATAATAAAATCGAGAACCTACACGGTAGCTCATGTATAATAACTTTTTGACATATTGGCAATAATTAATGAAGCATCTCGTGTTCCTCTGCGAGTACATGGAAATGGAGAAAAAAAGGTCAACTTCGTCACCTTCGATATTTAATGAAGTCAATCAGTGCCCTTCGTCATTTTCCATACGAGCGGAATATTGTTAAAAGTTCTTGACTTTTGAAAAAAAAAAGAAGTGGTCAGAGGGAACTAATGACAAAGTGATATTCAGTTTCTATTGCACTTGTGCCACTCGATCTCCTGTTCCTCTGGTAGAAGAAAGAGAGTCGATCAAACGACGGGGGAGAAGAGGAATTAAATCCATTAACGCTCGGTGTTGCGTTTCATTTCTGTTTGCATAGGCATTATGACACTCGATACTTCATCCATCCTCTCGATCCGCTCGATGGAAACGTTGCCGCCGGTTTCTCAAACAAACTTGCGTGAAACACGGAAAATGTTCGCCTCTGAATCGAGCTTGCTTAGCTTCCACCAATCAGCCGGCTAATTTGTTTGATTTCTCTCGCGTTAATGATTCTACTATAACACAACGTTTCAAAAATATGAGCATTGTAAATGACATTTACACCGCTACTGAAATTCCATTTCTTCTCCCTAAGAGAAATATACTTTCGTTTTCTATTAGAAATATTATTGCATCTAGCGTTGTGAAAAAACAACCTACAGATCTATGGTATATATTTTTTGTAAAATTGTTCTTCATTTTCTGAATATAGAAAGAGAAAAATTCTTCAAGGATGATAATTATCAAATTAAAAACTGGATGCAAGGCTATTCATTTCCCACGCTATTTGTTTGATACGTCGTTTTATCTCATGATATTCTATACGTTTTTCCAAAAAGCTGCTCAATTATTATATGAATGATTTAATGTCCAAAATCGATAAGTAGCTAATAATATTAAATGTCTATTAGTGCGCAATATTTCGCTATGGGGTGAGAAATTCAATAATTGCAGTCAGTAGCATTGTTGAAACAAATGTTCAGTCTCACCGTATACATCAACAATGGTGAAAGCGTTAAAAATTGTAGCGTAACTTATTATTAGAGTCAATTTGTAATAAATTCTTATTAGAAATTAATTATTAGACTGCAGGTTCGACTTCCTTGAAAATGAATCATCGTATGAAAAAATTTTATTCCATATTTTTGACTTATCTTTTCACGTAGAATCGCTCCTTGCCGATTGCAAACAATTGAACCATGATTACTAGAACACCCTGTACTTCTGCGTACAATGTGCATTTTGTATATTAAATTTATCGTAAATACATAAACACATAAATATACATAAATTATTGATTTAGGACCTCCGAAATGAATATTCTTGGTAAAATCGTATTCTTTTTGGAAGAAGCGTAAAATCTAAAAGAGGGACTCTGTCAGACTTCCTCAACAATCCTGACGATGTGAAACAATATAGTGGGTGGTCCGGCCGGGAATAACACGTGCCAAATGGTCCCATATGTATCTCTATTGACATTGGCCGTTAAGAAAACACATATGCAGTATCGGCTAAGCGGCGGGTCCATTTATAAATTAAGCTCAGAGTCATGATCCGATCTGACTTCATTTTTCATTGCCATGTGCCAATATCTGAATTTCTATTCTTCATTCACAGAAATTAATTTCATTTATTCAATGATTTAAAGGTCGCCCTTAAGAGGCAACAGGCGGCTGAGGACGCTATTGCCCTAAAAATGGCTAAAGTAGCGACTGGACAGAGATTCAATCGACTTCCTCCAGGAAAAATATTTGGCATGGCAGTAACCGAACCAAAGTCAGTTGTAGACACTAACAAAGAAGAAGATCCTCCTCCTAAAGAGGGCTTACACATTGAAGATCCGAGGAAAGACGACTCTCTGAACAACCAGTGTCAGGATTCGTCAGTATGTAATCATTAGACCGCAGATTTTGATGCATTTGTAGAAAGATGCGTATAATATGCAAATAATATCTGTAACATTTGATAGTTAAAACAATTTTCTACCCAAGTTCCATCTTTTTAATTATATTCATAAAAATATGGATTTGCATAAGTATCCTTGCCCTAGTAACCATTTAGTAACTTAATTTAAATATATCTATATCATTTTAACAAGTTTGGAGCACCCAAACAAAGACTTGAGACAAGTACCGATACTTGAAGCGCTATTGTCATTTTTTAGGCAACAGTCTGCATGATTGATCGATGTAATATCAACAATAGCAAAAATATTGAATATCTGACTGGTCGATATACCTTTTAGACGATCAACGAGAACCCGCCAAAGTACAAGAGCCTGGTATTCAACGTGAACAATTCAGAGGAGACAAAAGAGAGCAGCGTGTCGCAGACTTCGGTGGAAACATTAGCTCGACTTTTTCCCAATACGAAGCTCTCGGTACTACAATTGGTGTTGCAAAGATGCGGCCAGGACCTTCTAAAAGCCATCGAGTACTTTGCCAGTGAAAGTTTCGGCATCAATTCGACCACCTACGCATCGGCATTTCGACCACCTCAAACCATCAACGAGACCAGGAGTAACGAACATATTGCAGGCACGATGTTGGCTCCAATATACTCCAGTCTATCCAGGAACTTCTACGGAGATGGTTACTGCTTGTTGAACATCGTTCCCGATCAGTTTCCCAAAAATATAGCAGATACGACGGCTTGCACCACGTTACCCATAAAAAACAGCGGACAACACGAGCAAGAGGGAGTAGCTCTAAATGTTCAGTATAACAATTACTTCAATTCTGGCGTACAGCAACAGCTGAGAGATCACATGTATGCTCAGGTTACGGATCATCTTTCACCAAGGCCTGGTTTCCTTCATTTACCACCAGTATTGCCGGGTATCCCTTGCGTGCAGCCTAATTGCACTCAGTGCAGTTACAAATTTCCCTAAGCAACTGGAGAATTTATATTTGATTAAGTAGATTGATTTCGTTTATTTTAATTGAAGAGTTTAAGTACCATTCGAACGAGGAAACACGATAATTCACATAGTCAAAATTGTATTTCAAACGGATTTAATGATTTATAACTCTGATCCAGATTTCTAGATCTTAGGACATCGTATGCTCGCTGTCGATAAGGCTGATTAATTACGGATTTGAAAATGTTATCAGCTTATCGTGTGTGAAACTGCACGTGAACTTAACGAGCGTTCGCGTATGGTGTTGCTATCAGGGTAGGGGAATTTCCGTGATCGGCAGACCTTAATCTTCAAAGTTCAGTGTGACCAGCCGGATCAAGCGAAGCGTGTTTCTAGCATGCATCGCTTGTCCCAATGGCATACTCGTCTCTCTACCGATTGACCTTTGATCGTGGAGCGTGAAATACAATCTGTTACAGTAGTTCGTGATGTTTTTTAGAGTTTTTTTTTAAGTGGTCACCTTGGTTTAATTTGTATATACCAATAGTCTCCAAATAGTTAATTATATTATTTTTTTTATATAATTTTCTTAATTATAGGTTTAACATGTATCATTGACATTTGTTGTGAAAATTTTGAAGTCATTTTTTAAAATCGTTATTTTGTAGTAAAAAAACATCTGTTCTCTATTTTCTATAATTGCGTTTTGTAATAATTTAGTTTATTAAAAAATATTTTATTTATTATTTTTTAATTGTTGACTTTTTTATTATTTATTTTGCTACAAAGGTACTTAAAGGTAAACAAGAGTTTAAAGTGCTCTCAAATTTATCCTCCAACGTAAATAGCTCGCCTATTTATATGTTATTTACAACACGTAGCACCGAGAACAGGAGTCCCTATAAAGGAGATATTTTTTTTAGGTATTTCTTCGGGAACTGGTTTGAAAGTTTCTTGCGGCGGCTATCGCGTAACTGCTAACCTAATAAGACGCCAGTAATCGAGTTAGGAAGATTCAATTGTCTGTATAAACAGTACGGATATCCTAGAGAAACTGTCAATGGCCAGAAGCGATTTACTTTGGCCCCGCTTTTTAAGGAGGCGAAACATTGAGGTTAACCCCGCAGGGAATTCTCCGATTCGTCGTGCAGCGAATTACAAGGAACTTGACGTCGTATTGAGAACTAATAATTCTCTTGGATTTTTCTTTCATTTACACTCTGAAACAGTAAGCGGAAGCAAAAGACAAACACTGAGATACATAAGCGATATATACTAGTTATTTTTTATTTGGTTCTGTAATATACGTTTCACGGGATGTACCCCGTGAACATTTTCTTTTCTTCTCTCTACCTCTTTCTTTATCAGTCGTTCGTGTTGCTTTGTTTTTGGTACATGTACGGATATACGAAACACGATCTTTCTTACGTTCCATATATTTAAGAATAATGCTTGCTGTTGCTCGCTTAATAATAGGCACATCAGTTTATACTAGAGTAATCGATACCATAGTAAGAACTTTACTACGTGAACATTACATGAGGATATTAATCTTGCAATCCAGAATACTATGTAAAATCGAATCGAAAGATTAACAAAGTTACGCGTATGAATTGTTTCTCATGTATGTCCTACTACGAATATATGTTCATTGGGTGAACATGTGAGGATTAGTCTTATTTTATTGCCAAGCTCTTGTAATGGGTATACACGCGACAAATTTTTGCATTTTTCGAATATTCATATGTCTGTATATATGTATGTACATGTTGATTTGCTCAGTAATATATACAATGTCTCAGCGTGTAAGCTAGCAAAAATCGTGCACCCATGTTAACGATAACCGTGGTCTTGAACAGGATCAAGTTTAAAATCGAAGATGTGGCTTGTTTTTAATCATATGCCTGTAAGAAATAAGATACCAGGTAAAGTAATTGGAGTATTATATGCGTATTTGAAGGTTCTATGAATAGATATGTAGACATGTATGTATGTGTATGTACAAGTACGTACTTGTCAAGATGTTCCCAGAATACCATTAATGCTGCCCGATCCAAATGTCTTTTTGTTCTGCTTAGTTCTATCACTGTTACTGCCCAACGTGCTACATTTGTATCTAGCCTCATTTCGTCGTATTTTAAATGAAATGCACAAACTATAAAAATAAAAATTAACCAAATTAAATTCTGCTCTCGTACTAATGAATATTATATTATTCATATGGCAAAGAAAGTAAACTTACTTTTTGAAAAAATTTCAACAGGGTTACCATCGAAAGGCCAACCCTTGAATTGCCAAGCTGGACCCATTACAAATACCGCCACGACCCTTTCCCAGTCTGCATTTGTAAGTTTTTGTGGATTATCTACTACCCTGTATGGCACCGTGAGCCCGCCTTCCTTTCTTCGTTGCAAAAGGACCTCGTTCTCTCGTTTACAGCCTTGTGCTCGTTTTTCTTCGTTACTGATGTATTTCAGATCCTGTAGTATATCTTTCGAGTTATACATCGTGATCAGTGATGTATTTGCGCTTGGAATGATGATGATAGGAGTTCTGCTAGGACGCTTATTCTGTGCCGCTTGCTGCGCTGTAAGTTTAGCAGCGGAAGTCGGTAGCAAGCCGGAACTAGGAGTCGTGGAAGGATTACTTGGCGGTTTTCTAACAGCTGGATTAGTGCCTTCTGTCACAGACTTTAGAGTCATGCCGTGATAAGTGCCCATAGTGTCGATTTTGAATCCTTCTGTCTCTTCTTTTTGTCTGATAAACCTTTCCTGATCGTATCGATTGTAAACAGCTGGCTGCGGTAACGGGCGCATGGGTGTGGAGCGTGGGGTAACTATAGGTGTTGGCGCAGCAGGACCTTTCTGTCTGCCCTCTTCACGAGCTTTAATACTCTGAAGAATTGCGAATATATTTTTCGCAAATATTTTTCCGCCACTCTGTAAAATAGTCGCGCGTGTTCTCCATTGTCTTTCTCTAGAAACTATATCTTTTGTATCATCAACATCCATCAATATAACACGCAAATCAGATCCCATTCCAATATCATCGTTTTCTTTAATTGTGGTACGCTTTTTAGCTAAACGTTTAGCCTTGATAGCTGCAATCTTTTCAACAGACATTGCCTCAGAAAGGGACTTAATGTTATCCACTGTGACAGAAGCTTCCTTTGGAGCATCCAGCCTGGCAGCAAGTTGCTCTTTAACTTTCTGGACATGAGTTTCTTCGAAACGTGGCTTTTTAGAAGGCCCACTTTCCAATCCATCTTCAGATGTCCTTTTAACTTGAGTAGGAATTTCCAAAGGAGCAGATTTGTCTATGGCGGCTGATGTAGCAGTCTCACCATTGAGATATGCCAATAAATCTTTTCTATCAGGTCTTCGTACCACTGGTATATTCTCTGCAGCTGCTTGCCGCACATACACAGGATGTGTAAGTTGTACATGTTTGAGTAAAAACAAGAGGCACTCAAGAGTATAATATTCCTTTGGCGTTCCTTCTTTGCCAGATCTATGGAAAATTACATTTTATATTTATCCTATTTGTTAAATATTCTAATATGTCAGCAGAAATTTCTGTATGTAATATAAAACAGTACATCGGTAGCAACATCAATTTAAAAAATAGAATAAAAGGATGATATGTTAGCGGTATGTTTTTTTGATTTGTATAACCAAAAAAAAAAAAAAAAAAAAAACAAAAAAAAACAAAACACATAATGAAAGACATTGCAAAAATAAAAAGTACAAAAACTGATTTTTCTTCCTAGTTTTGAAAATTGAAATATTAATTCATCAATCTTTGAAGATACTGACAATCTTTTCGCAAACTGTATAGTATTTAATCGGTGGTAAGGAGATCATGCAGAAGACTGTCCAATGGTGGAAAGAAAGATCGAGGTTACAGTTGTCACAATTAATTTTCTAGGAAATTAGTAAGCACTTACCCATAAGTTAAATAATTAGTTTTCACATTTTTCGGCCAGGAGAACTCTCCAAAGATTATTTGATTTTCGCGTTCGATTATCTCTTTTTTATTAACATTATATTGCCTTAGCAAACTCAATGGGTCCGCCATGATTGTGAGATCCTTGTCAACGTTGGTATGAACTTCTCCTACTTTATCAAACGCGGATAGAAAAGAATGGCCTTTACGCTGTGCGCATTTGTGAGTATTACAGTGTCCAACGAAAGTATATATATATTTGCAGTAAATGTTTTATAGATTGGTTGATCTGTTTGTTGGTCTGCCGCTTATGGGTATTTGTCTCCTATTCGATGATCTTTTCGTTTTTTTGTAATTTATAAAAAATGTGACCACGTGACCACAATTTCATCGAAAGCCACTATCTGGCGAATGCCGGTTATGCAGATCGCCACATGATTACCAACAGTTATTCCACCTCTAGGTGGTAAAGTAAACCAAAAAATAAATCACCATACACACTCGCGCATCATTCGTGCACGTTAATTTTTGGGGCATACTTCGATTGTGTTTGCTATTAATATCGAACGGAGCGTTATTCATTGTTCGTCACTTCTCCACACAACTTTATTAAGATATACTTTCAACATTATATTTCCAGTTTACTGTACAGGAAATTTACTTACACTTTTTTCGAGTCGTTAGTATTGGTGAGTTGTGAATCGTTCTTAAGACACACTTTCGACGATTATATCTTTAACTTATTTACTCTCGAAACAATAAAGAATCAGCTGTTGTGTCAAACATTCACCATAATATCTGTCAATAGGGTACCTCGATTGAATCTGTAGGTACATAGTAGTCTACGATATATTGGGTTGTCATAAACATTGATGCTGATTGTCAAAGAACGATGAGCTACCCGGAGAAACACGATAACATAACAAAGGATGAATGGGTCGCCAAGTTGGAAGAGAATTCTTACACACAACGTGTTTCTATGAACAATTTGATTATGAATTATTTAGTTACAGGTTAGATTTTCTTCTCTTAACATATAACTTTAAACTGTTGTGTCTTGATCAATCAGTCACAATCAGGTTTTGTTGTGTAGAGGGATTCAAAGAAGCTGCGGAGAAATTTCAACAAGAGTCTGGAGTAGAGCCCACAGTAGATCTAAGCTCTTTGGATGACAGGATTCGTATTAGGGAAGCAATTCAAAATGGTCGTATTCAGGAGGCAACGGATCTCGTGAATCAGCTGCATCCAGAGTTATTGGATAACGATAGATATCTTTACTTCCATTTGCAGCAGCTGCATCTAATTGAACTGATTCGTACAGGAAAAATAGAGGAGGCTCTGCAGTTTGCTCAAGATAGACTGAGCGAAGCTGGAGAATCAGACGATATTATTTTGTGTGAATTAGAGCGTACTTTAGCTCTATTGGCTTTTGATGAGCCCCATAAGAGCCCTTATAGTGATTTACTTCATCCAACTCATAGGCAAAAGGCAAACAATTATTGTCTGTAATATTTAATTTTTATTCTTAATGGATTGCAATAATAATTTTATTTATGAATTTATATCGACTAAGTTTCTTTACAAACAATAATGATATTTGCTTTTATAATTAATAGTACAAATATTTTTTTTTATAAAACTGTAGATAGCAAGCGAGCTGAATGCAGCTATATTGAAGATGGAGCACAAAGAGTCAACTAGCCCACGATTAAATAATTTGCTGAAGATGATACTTTGGGCACAAGATGAGCTGGAAAAGAAAAAAGTGAAGTATCCAAAAATGACAGATTTGGGCAGTGCTACTATTGAGAGTCCAAAATAATTGTAAACAGGCAAAGTGTGGGACAATATGAATGTATTTATTAGTACAAGAAAATGAACGTATGATTGTACCATATTAGTGTTTACCATGTGAGCAGGGCTTAGGAAAAAAACAGACTTGAGCATTTTAACATAGTCTTAGTACTAATTATTTTCTATAAGAAACATGTATAAAATATCGATGATACATATATATTTGATTCGAATTAAGAGAGAGGAATGCACCGATTACAGTAATCATGCAAATTTTTAACATTCGAAGTCATTGTCATAAGTCTCGTCATGTGTATTATACCGATGACGCGACACCAAAATAAGTTCATTATCAGGTTGTAAAAATATTCATAACATTCACCGATATTTTGTAAATAACACGAGAATATTAAGAAACGGACCATTTCAATTAATATCTATGCAATATACGTGATTCAACATTACGAAAGTAATTTTAACGTCCCTTAATGATAAGCTATGTTATATTGCGATAGAACCGATTAAATATTGATAGTAGTTTAAAGTAGAAAAAAGTACTAATAGAGAAATACATAGTTTAGACATAGCATTATGTGATAATTGGTGTTTATAAAGATTTATATTTGGTACTATCGATAGTAAAAAAGCGTAAACAGACATTTTAGGGATCTTATATATATATACATATATATATATATATATTCCTCTCTCGGATTATTCATATCTATATTGCATTCGATTTTTATAAAAACATAAGGAGAATTACATATTAAATAATATTTGTCATTAACGAAACAACATGTACAATTGTCTTCAGTCGAAATTACCACCCAAACATATATTCCATTGCTTTCGAAACTAAACCTGTAGATTTCTGTGGAACATTTTCAGGTGAGCTCACTGATTGTGAGCTAAGATTTTGATTGTAACCAGCTGCTAGTGGTCTTGCATTTTGTATCCTAATGGGTGTGCGTGGTGTATTGTATTCTGGCGATTGAGTGACTCTTCCTAGGCTTGAGAAACATTTAATACTTCCGTTCATTCTCGAACGACTCTCTTTATCCGATCCTAATATAACACCCTCGTCTGTACAAGGGATCAAACCGATCATTATAGATCCAGATACTATATTTCCATTACACGCGAGTGCCCTTTGTGCTTCTAATTCTGAAGCACATTTTAAGTGTATCCAGTTGCTCTGTGAATGTGGTGGAGGATGCTTGTCCACTACGCGAACTCTGCTCGAGATGTGAGCTAAAACTGTATTCATATCACTAGGTGAGAAACCAAAAACGGTTACCCATTGCAGAAGACCTTGTGATTCATTTGCATTAGGGCTCATTGCACCATCATTAAATATAGAAGTATTCATACTATTCACTAAAAGTCTTGGTTGATGGCAAGGTATACTTTGATTTGTTGCTGACAAATAGGGTGATACAGTTTGAGAAGTTTCTAGAGTATCGAATAGTCCTCTAGTTGGAGGTCCACCAGTGTGGCTTTCCGTGACTATTTGTGATGTGTTAGGAGTATTAGCACTTCCGAACACAGCTTTCTGACGATTACTACGATAATCTGGAGTACCATAGTGGGAAGGTGGAGAGGTCAGTGCACTGTGACCAATGTGTGACTGTTTCAGAATATCTTGTGGGCCCATCAAACTTATTTTGGCAGGCTAAAACATTAATAAAAGTGATTACTTAAATTATTGCGCAATATTATGCAATGTAATTTGATGAGTTTTATTTACCGTTGTAGAATCACCTAGAAGGAAATTTGGGAGGTATGCAGAAGTTCCTGGACTTCCAGGACTTTGCACTGGACTTCCAACAGGTGATCCTAATGCCATTGGTTCCATCTAAATTCAAAATAAGAAATTATCAAATATTTGCTTAAAATTTTATCGTGTACCATAGTATTTAATACAATTTATATTTACAAAAAAATTAACTGCTTATGTGTTAGATATAAAAAATTAATATATTTCTTATTTTAATTAGAGAGACTATATGTTGTTTGTTTTGATACACTTTAAATATTCTTCCGTTAGATGTTAACTTTGGCCGGTTGAGGTTATACACACAGAATTTTTAACTGTACACATCTACAATGTAAATTATTTAAAATTAGGTATGTTATCTTTATTACTTACTACTTTGACTTGAACAAATTCCAAAAACTTTTAACGCAGTGTATAAATACTTAAATATTCACAGCCGCTTAAACGTTTGATTAGATATTTAAATAACGAACAACATTTGATTTCTACTTACAGATGTCTCCTCTATCGTGTAAAAACCAACAACAATTATTTAAACTACTCGTAACCTTTATCGTTATGATTCATTCACTTTCGAAGTTTTAGTGTACTTTTTATTAATGAAGCCTTAAAATACATGGAAAAAGTAACGTTATGATGATAATTATTTTATTTCAATTTTTATTTTTCGGTACAAGAATTTTTGGCGGGAAAGGAGGCAGCGAGATCACGTGATACGGTAGCAACGCCATTTGCATATTGAAAATCGCGTCGGAAGGAAGTCTATATGTGACGTTGCGTCGTTTTACAAATAGATTTTACATAAAAAATTTTTAATGTCATTCGAAAATTAGTAGTGTATACATCCTGTGTATCAAATAGTATCAGAATTTTCATATAAAAGTGAAGAGTTATAAAGATGGAACATTTTACACATCATTCTTCATGCGACGTATGGCAGGCCTTGTGTCATGGTTTCTTAATAGCATTCTTTCAGAGAAAATATTGCTCCTATTGGTGAGTGAATCCATTCATTTTTAGTATTTTCACATCGAACTTTTAATGATTTTGATTGTTTATGAGTATTAGCATTGCGTCGAAAATTAGGTTAGGTTAAATTACGCGTCCACAAAGGAATTAAACGAAACGGAAAGAGTATTATAATAGTGAATTTTAATAACGATGAAAATTATGTACATATTTACAGTTTCGTTAAACACTTTTTATGATATGACAAGTATGTACCAGGATTTTGATACGCTACTATGTAAGAAACAGATATTCGTTTTTAGCTTAATTATCAGACATTACGACGTCGCGTGTGCGAATTTCGCTTTTTTCCTTTCTCTTTCATGCTTAATTATATTCAAAATTAGCATTTGCGAAAAATGCAAAAGTTTCTTTTAATAAAAGAGAGAAAATGTTCACTATACAAAGCACTGAAAAGTTCACGTCGTAGTAACTTCAGTAACGTAGTAATTTTTGAATTTTCGCGCACATGCATACAGGAATATCTAGACTGCTGATGATTATGCTATTTTCTATTTTTATAAATATAATGAAATGGAATTTGAATAGAAATTTGTTTTATCTAGTACATATTATAATAAATACTATTTTATACACATATATAGAAATATATAATAATATATTATAATATTAAATTATACATATAATTATTGTACTGCAATAAAATATATCAAAATAATTTGATATTTTATATATTATCGCATATTATATGCATTCTGCAAAATTTGAAATTTTACATTTTCGAAAAGTGCATAAACATCCGTAGTCTAGAAATAACAATATAAATAATTCACCAATAAAATTTTCGCAGTAAATAACGATAAGTAGCATTAACAATGTTTAATTAACGATCTTTCTTGTGAAATTGCTTTGTGCAGGAAGACAACTGTAAATAATTTAGATGTACAATAGTGTTTAATAGCCTTAAGATATCATTAGAATAATTTGAAGAAAAGTTGGATTAGTATCGTTTTTGGAAATTTCGTTGTCTAGCAATTTTACAAGAAAGATGGATTTTTGAAATGTATATTTCGTGGGTGGATCGTTAAATCTCCGGGCCCTGAGCTAAAGTCGTAAATGAAAATTTGTACAAACATACGAAAGCGAGGATATTTTTAGTTAAAATGTCGACATAACACACTTTTATACATAATTCCCCGCATTAAAACGTTTCGCTTAAAACGTGGTTTTCATATAATGGCGCCTATTTTCAAACTGTCCTCAATTCCTCGTATTTACGCGGGAAAACTTGAAACGTGATAAAGTCACACGATCATTGAATGTAAAAATCTAGACAAAAATATACGCTCCTAAAGTATTGTAGCTGAGATTACGTTGTATGCGATGCACCATTTATGTCACCACTGGGTATTCCATTTTTCAAGAATTGCAATTTCAGTTAATACCAGAATTCATTGAATAGAACTTTGAATACATTATTATCTTTATAACGATATAGATTTACTTAAAATTTGTATGTTTCTGTTATTTAAAATATCTTTAAGAACACTTGTTATACAACAAAAGCATACAGTTCATGGCATAATGAATTGACATCAATTTAGTGGAAATAATAATTACCCAGCATCCGTTTGTGAAGCTAGCTATCAAAAATTGTTCTTGATTGCTTTCCATTGCATTTGTACAACACAATAGCAAGATTTTGAGATGGAAAGACATGTGCTTTCCATATAGAGATTCCCCCTTTCTTTTTGTCAAATGTATAAAAAATGATATGCAGTAAAAATAGAAGTACCCTTATAAAATTGTAGTAAAAATAATATTGTTTCAATGTATAGGAAAGCAATAAGAACTTCCTTGTCATTTGTTAAAAAGATCTCTGGACGACCTAACATATATATAATATATATATATATATATATGCATATGGAGAGACGGATTTATGCTTCCTTTGGTTTCTTTTCTTTGAGTAATTTATTCTGTGTTGTATTTTCTTTTATTGTTTTACTTTCTCTCCCTGCCTTTGGTAGTTCCATGGATATGTTTTAAATGAAACCTTTTCTTCACGCGAGAATACATTTAGAGCCTAGAACATATTTTGGTTTATTACTAGTGGCAGATCTACAAATATTTAAAGAATTTTTCTTCATAATTTTCTTTGAGAAATTGTACACATAAATATTCTGAAAATTTGATCTTAATCTTCTTAATCAAATATTTTGAATTAATTTAATTTTTCGAAAGTAATTTCAAGATTAGTTTCTTTTAAATGATGGTAAGTGAATCGAATTTGGTTTAATTGAAATTAAAAAAGGGGGAAATAGAGAGTTAGATAGATCTGTCACTACTTGTACGACGAAGACGTCTAGTCGAACGTCACCCTTATGTTTATCGATATGATATTTAATTACGATTACGCGGCTTAAAAATTAGTATTAGATACGATGGGAACAATCTCCTAACGTACTCGTTTTACACTCTTAGGAAGCAACGTGAAAAACAACTGTCGTTATTATCGAGCTAGGATGATTCCCGTGATCAAAAAAATGATCATCCGGTTGAATATCGTGGTTGCCTCACTCCCTGAAATAGAAAATATCTTTCCTTAGAATACGCTTTACAAAATATAAGTTGCAACCATTAAGGAGCTGAGAATATTTTAGAACATGATGCTTTTCAGTTATTGTATGAACTGATTTTTAAAGCGACAATATTAACCGTTCATAATTATTTGGGCATAAATGGACAATATACAAAATTCTATAATAATGTTCTATATAATACTTAAAACTAATATTGTTGTTCCAAGCATATTTGTTTGCTCTAAGCAAAGAATTTAAATGACAATGGAGAAAAGCAAAAGAATCTTAGGATCGCCAACTTCCTACTACTGCTTTTATTCAGAATATCAAAGCAATGTTTCTTTTTTGCAACTCCAAATGTTCAGAGCTATATCAATGTAGCAAAGATTCTATAGTGCAAATGGAAAGGGAATATTCTTCAAACAAGATCAAGTTTCTACTTTCATTCATCATCTAAGACTCTCTTTGTCATCCCATATTCATCATTACTTGATCTTCAATAAAACACTTCAAAGCAAAGAGGAAATCAATAGCAATTTTCTGCTCCAAGAAGCTATTCTATTTAAACAGTTTTTCAAGAGGACTTGATCCGCCTTCATTGTCTATTCAATCAATTAAATGGTTGTATCTGGATTCGTAATAACAAATTTGTATTTGTATTTATATTTCTAATGGATTTCTTTGACTTTGGAAAATGTTCTATCTTTCAAGCAGCCTAATTGGGTCTCAAGTTTTGAAATAATGATGTTGGATAACTAAGAATTTCATGTCTCATATTTTTGAATTTTTCTCTGTAAATGATACGATCTGTAAATGATGATCTGTTTGTTGTGTCTATTATTCATGTAGGTTTGTTTCTTCGATAAACACTATCAATCCTTCCGATTCGATGCTTTTTGATTAGGTTAATTATCACTTGATCGTCTTGATTGATGAATTATTTATCAAGCCCAAACGGGCAAGTGTTTAATTGCCAGCCAATTAACCTATAATGTAATCAATTTCGCGATTTATTTGCATTTGAAAGTGTATCTCACTTGACCGGACACAATGGCCAGTAAATTTCGTTCAAGTATTTACCCGTGTAATACAACTATAAACAGTAGTCCCTAAATTAGTGTTTAACTAATAAAATATGTAACGTATTGTAAATCCTCTTTTTTCCATAGAATTAATATTTGTCACGATGTTTGCTGACAATGTTCTCAATACTAAAAGAAGAAACGAAGTATAGGGTCCAATTAATCACGTTACAGTCGGTAAAGAGGCGATTCTACATGAAGAATCAAATAAAAAATATAATAACATTGACACATTTCACAATTGTAGAATGTATGCCTTGTTGATTATTTACTCTATAATTACCTAAGTTTACGTACATTAAACAAATTTTTAAATTCGACCTTATCCAAGAAAAATTGTATTTTGTATTTTCGATGTATTTTATCATGTAGAGTCGTTCCCGTGTCAATTGTACAATCTTATATCCTTGATTTCTGCACTTTCTCGTATAGAATCGTCTGAAACGTCGAATCGAAAGGATTTACGAATTGTTGACCGAACAGTGGTGACATCTAGGTTGTTTCTAGCGAAATGTTTGGTCAAACGACGGAGAATTACCGGGGATTTTACCATTGATTAAATCGTTGCGCGTGTGGCTCTGTGCCCTGGTCTCGCGGCTCTCCATCACCGGGGCTTTCAGGATCCTCTCGTCTCCTTCCACGCTCTCCTCTTTGCTCTGCAGATAGACGGTCGCTATTGTCGCCAAGCACTTGAGCTTCATGTCGCCACGCTTGAAGTGTTTGTTGGCAACGCGAAACTCCAAGCCCAATACCGCGGTTTCCAGGCCCTTCTCGTCTACAGCGGTAATGTGCGGTCCCTTCAGGTACTGGGTATCGGCCTGAAAAGCCGTTGATTGTTTTCTTAACAATAAAACGGACAGAGGCAGAGTCGCGGCTTCTACCGGCAATGCGCGATTAGAGTTCACTTTGTGCGGTCTCTTTTCACATCGGTCGCCTTTATGCCGGCTTTTCTCACGGTTACATGAGAGACATCCTTCGCTTGTTGCGATTAGCCATAGAGGCAGAAATTGTCTAGTATGGAAATGGATGGACAGATGTCGCTGTATAAGCTTCCTTAGATGGTTAAACATTTTTTATCGATCCGATGTATAATCGTTTGAGATTTTGTAAGGGGAAATGAGAAAAAAGAAAAAAGGAAATGAGAAAAAGGCTATAGAATGTGAAAAGGAAGAAGGAAAAAGGAAGTGGAGGCAAAGAAGAATGAATAAAAGGAAGCGAGAAAGATAAGAGTGACAGATCTAGTGTTTTATATCTCGGGGTAATTTATAATAGTCCTGAAGCGAACGTGGCGAATTATATCTATGGCAGATCGTGTAGACCTGTAGACCCATAAATCTATAGACTGTAGTAGTTGAGTTTTCATTGCCGAATTAGAGACGCGGAACATTAGGGAGAGACTCTTTTACAAGGTACTTACCGGGTCGCCGTTGATGAACCAAGTTAACAGGGCGGCCGGTTTTGAGGGTGCGGATGTGCAGTTCATGCGGACCACCTCCCCTATTTGGTAGCGGGAACGACCACCGGTTATTCGTGGTCCTTCGTCAGGAAGAACTGTAAAGAGGGCAATTTTCACCTTTTTCTATTAGCCAAACTCTCTGCGATCTATTTTCACATATACTGTTGCTCGTAAATATGCCGACACTTTGATTGATTTATAGTAACAATATTTGTATCTGACTATTATGTATAAATTATTGACGAACTACTAATCGATTATGGCGATTATAGGGAATGAACTCGTCAAATTCGGTTTATCCATAATTTTGTAATTAAAGCACATGTTGCTAAAAATAAGCAACTGCAAGTACCTCAGAGAAATAGTATGCCTCACGTGATTCCGTAGAAACGCACAATTCATTTTCTAGGGTCCCCTAGTCTCAAGAGGTTAATCGAATGGTTAAGTGGCCGGAAATTAATTAATAAATTTGCTCACCTACTACCGTCATGTCTGCGTGATCAGACACGGTTTGAAAGGCGGGAGCCTCGGCAGAGACCTCGCACCGATATCTCCCTGAACTAGTAAGATTCACATTGTTCAATACTACCGATATCTTGGTGGAATTGTGTATCTGCAACCGAAGATCGTCACAGATTCTAATCTTTAGATGAGAACGATTGGATATTCCTGCTAGATATACTCACGTTCACGTTTACGCCAGGAACACGGAAGGTCTGCACCATGGGTTCGTCCCTAGGCACGAAACGATAGAACTCATGGCCGTCTTTGTACCATTTCACCGAGTACAATACCTCTTTGTCCAGGTTGAAGTTGCACTGCATACGGACAGTTTCGTTTAGAACGACGTGCTGTGGTATCTGTAGGGCCGTCATACGAAGAGCCACGATACCTGCAAAGAGTTTTCAACGTGCTTGTAGTATTTCTTTTTCTGAGAAAATTATAAAATATTTTAAATTTGTTCAAATTTAATCTTCATCGAAACTAAATGTATTCTGGATATTCTTTCATGCGATTAAGTAGTCAATGTATATCCTAGTAGCAACTTTCATGCTCGAAACTGTTTCTAAATTAATCTAAAACCTAGCGGAAATATACTCGAGAGATGTTTGACTACGCGTCGTACTACTCAATGCGGTATATGAGTGGTAGCGTAAGATCTTCTATACGTCTGACTATATACGAGTCCATACTACTCAAACCCGCCATCTACTGTCCAAATCTCTACCTTTCCGCAGAATCCAATCTATTTCGTATAACCCATCTCTAAAAGGACGTAGATCACTTTGGTCAAACACGAAACCAATCGGCGGATACGAAACAAAACTCTTTTCTTGTCGAATCATCGACGGTACTTCGATAGGATGTCTGTAACTGCACCGTAGCCGAGCCGTTGATCCTCTTACGCGGTAAGCTTCTTAAAATTACCCGTGATCGAACGGAAAATACGTTGCGAAACTGAGCAAATGCTTCTCTCTTTGGAGCGGTATTTAATCGTGGCCACTCTCCTCTTTCCTTCCCTTCAACAAAGACAGAGGTTATTGGAAACGATACAGGGGACGATTATATTGCGTCTTGTTGATGGTGAAAAATCAGCGATTTCCAGTCAGATATTCAATAGATCATATTCTTTACTCCTTTCATTCTGTTCGTCGATTGAATCGATGGAAAATTGACAAAAGCGGGTGAAGTGTTAAAACCGTATCGGGAGGAAGCTCTTCTTCATTTTCAATTACTGCCTATTTCCTTATTCAATCGTTACTGGTAATGCTACCAACCCACTAAACATCATTCGAGAATCGTTGGTTGCAATTTCTTTTTCGAGTGGCCTTAATTAATTTCTTCCATCCTGTTCCACTCCATATTTTTTTTCTCCCCTCGGAAACAGCCTTTTTCACGACGATCTCATCGCGTTCGTATTCGTTCGATTATCCATTTGGTTGGATCTGTGGATCTTTTAAAAGAACGTATTGCCGGTCGATAAGGAAGGCTTCTCCCCTATCAGCCGTGTGTGATCAGGGCTATGAGAACATTGTAGGTCAGACCGGTATAAATTGCGGTATTTTCGGTCGGTTTCCGTCAGATACGGCTACGTTTATTGGAAACGCGTCCTTCTATTCGAGATGGGATACGACGGAAGGAATCTTCGACGATGAACATCAATATTCCACGTGGTTGAAATAGATCGAGCCACGAAATAGAGGATGGGAATCGTACTTAACATCGAATTGCCCATAAGGCGTCGTATCCGTTTTACAGCTCTGTTGGAAATACTCGAAATTTTATGAAACCTCAATTTTAGTAAATTGTTAAATGAAAATGTTTTTGTATCGAATGAAATAGTTTGCTGTGTAGATTAACCATCAAAAGAAACATTTGCGATTTATAGAGGGCTGTTGTATCTTCCGAGTGGAGAGTGGACACCTGGCGTCACGACGCTGGTCGCACGTGCTCGTGACGGACACGGACACGGTCGATTTAATTAAAGGCAATCGGACGAGGGTTGGACGAACCTGTCTAGAGGGGAGGTTAATCAGTAGCTAGATATATACTCAGATTATTTACCGACTGTATTATCGCCTGGTATTACGCGCTTATGCCTCGAATTAAACGGTACACGGCCATCGGCGTTAATTTTCAGCTTGCGTGCTTCAACCGTATTTTTTCAGGGCTCGAATTATCGAATTTTCTGCCACGGCAGTCGTATGTTAACATACACGGGATTTCCCAAAATAAGAAGCTTAGTAGCCGTGATTATATGTACAGAGGTGGATATAAAAATTAAAATGTTTGAAAAACATCAATTTTTTTTATCATATACAGGGTGCCTAAGTTTTTAGGGACCAAAGTATATTCGCTACATTCTATAGGTTTAAATAAGAAGAAGATAAATAAGAAGAACGTTAAAATTTCCCACAGTCTGTGTGTAAATGCATTTGAGATGTAGTATAATCAAGCAAACGGAAAGCTCGATTGATCTAACCCAGCTACGTTTGATGTGGCGCCAATTTAATTAGAGAACATCTAGCATTGACCAAATCCAGATGTTAAGTTAGATTGTAACAACCAAATAAGTTTGTCTTCGCCTAAACGTATCTTCATTCTGTCTGTGCTGTTTTACCTTTTACGGTTAACACGTTCTACGCGGTTGGCAACTAAGTGGTTGCGGATTTTGTCATTACCACCTAATGGCAAAATCCGCAATCACTTAGTTGCCAACCCAACAGTTGTATTTACCATGCGTCGGACAAAATTAAAGAGAATTCTATGTATCGACGAAACCACAATTATCTACTGTAAAAGCGTATAAAAGCGCAGGAGTTCTGAAAACGCAATCAGACCGGTAGGTAGTGGCTGCAGCGTAATTTCCTTGTTCCTTGTTGGAATTAGGAAGGTTAGGGTAGCGGAGAGAGAAAGAATGAATGAAGGAGGGCGCGCCGAGCAGCAGAGAGAGAGAGAGAGAGAGAGGGTAGCCGCGGCGTATTGTTTTATTTAAACGGACTCAAAGCTAGTGCCGGTTTACCGGCGAGTTTTATCGGAAATTGAGCCAATTAGAGTACTCGAGTTAACGACCTATCGTAATACGCTTTCGCGAGGCCATCGACGGTTGTGTCGTTCTGCTGGCCCCCGTCTTTAAACGAACGTGACATCACGAACCGCTTTACGCGCCCGTATATTTTCTCGTTTCTTGATTGGCAATGGTCCTGGAAGCGATTAACCGATGCTCGCGCGACGACCGGAAGAAGTTGTCGACTCGGTCGTTTCCTCGTTCAACCAGCACCTTGTCGCTTTGTATCGTCTTTCGTTTCTTTTTTTTTTTATTTACTAGCTCGAAACTGATGTTTCCTTTCGCTAGGATGAAAAAAGTGGTATCTTCGTTCAGGTGGAAATTGCAAGATACGTTTAAATAAGGTTGAATGCACCTTTTCCTTAATTCGAGTTTACGTTAGCTTTAGGACGAACTGAAGATTTTCTACAGCAATTCGAATCTGATCGATTGAAATTTGAACAGGAATTTAGGCCAATTCTAATCGAAGCTGCTTTTAATTAATATCTTCTTCAAAATCAATGGAAATTTCAGTTGGAATCTATGTTAACTTTCCTATTATAATTCATCAAGCTTGAACTCGAATTAAAATTTTGGATTTGAATTAAACGTTCGCAGCTTCTATAAAATTCACTAAAAAATGGGATTGGACGTTATTTTAGATCTGGCGCGTCTTCCAATTTAGAGTGTAATTCCAGTTAATCGAGTGAAAGAATCCAGAAGAATTACCTTGGTAACCAATTTTTTTATAGTATAAGTGTAAATGTGACAACAAGTTACATTTGGTATACGTAATGTTAAAAAATTGGACAAAAATGGTTTCGGCGGTAGGTTTTATTCAGACCGGGAATTTATCCACTTTTCCGCTTATCCTGCTGGACTTCCGCGGCCCGGGAATCCTATTTCTATCCTCGACAAAGCGGATCCTATCTAAATGTCTGTTGGTTACCGTATTACCGCCATTCTCTCAGGGAAGTTGGCGCTCTACACGGTAAACCGACGTGTTCACCGTTGAAAATAGACTCTTAATTCTCATTTGGTCGTTTAACGTCGTGGTAACGTTAAATAAACGACAAATAAACAAACAACAAACAAAAACAGCAACTTACCCTGTCACGAATTTGGTTTCCATTTGAACGTACAAGGGAGGGAAGGTCTTGAGCAAATGTTGAACATGTTACCACCATAGAAATCTTTAATCTACGTGCGCTGCAGTTCATTCGAACTGGATTCCTTTAAATCGAATCTTTGGACGTGGAGTTTTACTGAAAACTGGAATCTGTCACGTCAGGGCCGTGGATTTCACGAAACTGCCCGAGCACAGAACCGAAGATTGATGACCAGAGTGACAGATAGAATTGTCCCGGGATCTCCACGTGGACTAAGGAAGATCGACGCGTTTAGGATATTGGAATTACGCAAATTACACGGGGGGAACGCGGAAATCGATGTGGCTCGGATGCCAGAGGCCCATTGGTTGTCGTGCAAACATCCAAACAATGCGAATAGCCGCGTGGAGACCGGTTATCGGTTCAAATATTGACTGGCGATATCTTTAGCCGACAACGAACGCAATGGATCACAGTTAAATATTTATTCCTCTAACCAACCAGTAGTTGGAACGCTAGGAATCTCTTCGTCACTGAGCCATTAGCAAAAGAATCCATCGGACATCCTCGGAACCACATCCTACCATCGCAGTCTATTTGGAAAATCGTCGAAACTCGGAGAATATCGTTTTGGATTACCGGGTAACGAACCGACCAACTTGGATAGACCAACAACTTCTTTCATCAAAGAGAAGCTTTTCCTGTTTCGTCGTGACATCAATAGGTACACTGAGGCCTACCTGAGTGTAGTATGAACGCGAAGAGAGCGACGAGGCTGGACAGCAGAGTCCTGTGGTTCACCGGAAACGGCATCCTCTCTGGCGACCCCATGGACCGTGGACCATTCGAAGATCTCGTCACTGGCTGGCCATCCTCTTGGTCTTTTGGCACTGTTCACGCACACGAGACTGAAATCGATCTGTCTTTCTCCCTCTTTCTCTGTCCGTTTGTCTGTCCGTCCACCAGGTGTACACCTCGGCCACGACGACTACGATCTCGGGGCAACGACGTGGTATGGAAGAGGTGCGGTACGTCGGACACAGGGGCACCCGGACGAGCGACCTTCGGGAACGGTCAGCAGGTGTCGGAGCGGCACATTATTTTCCACGTTTCGCGCGGTCTAATTGAAAATCTATACGGGCCAGAGAGGCAGTCGCTACTGCGGCATCGGCACACACCAGCAGAGGGAACCTGGAGGTGCTGGTGTGTTGCTGCTGCTACTGCTGCTGCTGCTACCACTATGATGCTCCCTTGCTAGTGTGGTGGTTGTAGCCCGATGGTGGTGGTTGGAGGTGCTGGTGCTGCTGCTCTGGTAGTGACAGAGACGGTTGGATGGTGGGGATGGTTGGGCGGGTTGGTAGGGGAAGGGCGGTGGAGCGGCCGGGAGCAGAGGAGCGAAGAGAGACGAAGGCAGCCGCCGGACCGACACGACCGACCGAGACAGGGCGAGTTCGTGCCTTGGCCAATGCGCACGCGTCAGCAACCCAAGTCGATGATCGCTGCAAAGTTCTCCGTCTCGCTCTGCCGCTGCGCGAGGCTACCTCGTTCGCTGCGTTGCGTGTGTGCAGGCGCTAACGAAATTGGGGGAAATACGCTACGCTCCGGGCGACCCGCTCCCGGCGACTCTTCCGCTAGGAATTATACGGATTTTTGCTGCCAGTTGATTGTTTTCCTTCGTTCCCTACTTCCACGATGTGTTGTTGCCTCTCATGGTATGATACGGGTGGCTGATACGATATGGGATTGATCAGTCATGGTAGTGGAAGGGGCTGATTGCTTTCGTTCATCGACGTTGATTTCCAATGATTATGAATTATATGATTGAACGAGCTAACGTGATATCGGCGAAGAAATGAAAATTACCAAATGCTATTTGAACAAAAGATGCGAGGATTCTGGTATATGGAGCAGTCTGTAGAACCATACAGTAACAGTTTTTCATGCCTTCTGTATGTCCTGGTGCTCGTAGTTGCAGGATGTAGTACGTATCTGGGAATTTCGCGCAGCGGGAATGCTATATTCGCCGTCTGGACTCGTTGTAACATTAATCGAGGAAAAGATTAAGGAATACGGTTGGCCGAGGCTGCACGAGATGGTTCTGGCTACAGAATGTGGACACAGCTTTCGTATAAATAATACAGCCACCCTAATTCACCGAGTAGAGAGCAGTGGCGATTACGAAATGATGGTTCCCTGCATGGCTGACCCCACACAGACCCATTCTACTTGCGCGGAGTCCCCAACATTTTCAAATTCAATTTCCTCCGCGAGCAAGCCTCGCATGTAAAAGGCTCACAGGACACTTTTCACTCGTTTTTTCGTCAAGAATCTTCCCTCCTTTGGTTCAAGTCGCTATCTTTCATTAGTTATATTTCATGTCCTTTTTTCATCTTGCTTCTTGACGAATGCTACTCCGAACCTAGCGAGTCCTCGTTGCTAAATGAATTCCGCGTTGGAAACGAGAGCTAAACGTAAATATGACAGGTTAACTTTTTATATCGTTTTTTGGTCTCTCGTATTTCGCTTTAGACGCAACTTCCTCGTCGCTACACGTTATCGTACGTTAAAAAATCGGTGGAAAGAAAAAAGAAGAAAAATGGTGATCCGTCGTTGCAGGGTCTATCGACTAAATGGAAAACGCGGCGCGTTCCGGTTGCAGCCGATTAATGCGGCGTGAATAGCCAGGCGTGTAACGCGAATCCAGCGCTGGACCGGCGTGAATACAACAAATCAGGCGAATACATCTGTACGGAGCTGCGTGTAATATGCACGCCTGTAATATCTGTACTTATCCGGGATTGGGCCATGTGCACACGGAGACATTTACGCGCAGTTTTCCGGACATGGCTCCGGTCTCGCGCGCGCGTTACGTGCTTGGCCGCGTTATTCATGGAATCCCGGTGGTCGAACTTAAAATTCCCCGCGCGAAAGGGAATGGGTTCGCGTGCTCGGCCGCGCGTAATTTTAATAACGTCGTTCGCATGGCCAGCGGCAAACAGAGACGTCCGCCGAAAGCAACGCGTCAGTTTGACCAGTTGGCCCGTGCGTAAAATGCCCGGTGATGAACGACCTTGCTGAGTCGAATCGTCGTGAAAAACTAGGCTCGAAAATTGCCAGGGAGAGCTTTTCCAGTGAACTCTCCTTTGTGGAGAAAAAAAAAGATTGAGCAAGGAGAGCGTGAAGTGTCGAGGTGTGTGAGGTAATAGAAAGGATCACGCAACTGGGTGGGACTATAGTTTGAGAATGGTCGAGGGTGTAATTAGATGACTGCAGTGATGCATAACGTGAAGTATGACTTCACTCTTTTAAATAGGATTTTAATCTTGTTGCACGTCTGCCGACGTAGTTTCTTCTTCTTCTGTAATAACTTTAACCGCGAGCGCTTTCATTTTGCAAAATGATCAAACTTTCATCGAGATTTAAATCTAGATTCCTTCGAAGCAGACGTTAGCTTAGATTTAACCTAGACCTACCATAGCTACAGATATCCATAGTACCAGAGACCTACATAGCTTAGGCTAAGCCAGACCTAAGGTAATTCTCTACGACAATTTTAACAGCAATGAAGCAACAGAATAAATGAATTATGAAAGAGTGTAATTAGGTTTTTGGCAAGTTTAGCAAGTAATTAATTTGCCAAGGAAACTGAAAATGCTTGATTCTAGCTAGCAATGCTCGATACGAAAAAAGCTGTATTAATCTAAAGTTGCAATTGGGTCGTACGGTTCTGGGTACAGTAGGAGGATTGAAATAAGACACAGTTAACTTTCAAGTCTCTGAAACATGTTCGCTTTCATATCGAAAACTTCTCACCAAGAATTCACTTGCTCTTGTTTTATAGTAACTTTCCCGTGTTTTCAAGTATTTCAAATATTCCTGAAGATGATATCAACCTTATAATTCCTCTAATTAAGATCTTTATTGGTTATCATGGACAAGCTTTTCCTGTAATTTTCACGCTTGCAGATTCCAACTGAATTTTCCACATTAGTGGTAAATTGTCTCATCCACTCTTACTCGTTAGTTGGAAGTTGAAAGTTTTATAAAAAATGCACGGCTCGTTGTGATACGTAATTTGTCAGATTATAATACCGTGGTAACTCCGAACATGCTGTGTTCTAGCTTAGTATAAAATAGTCAGTTAGCAGTAAAACCTGCCTAGCTAAGAGTAGTTGAAATAACAGTTGTTTCGTCAGTGGAATTAATAGCGTAAAGATTTGTGAAATTTTTCGTTCGAGCGATGTACGGAACGTTTCACACTTTGATCCCTCGTTGTGGATAAAAGAGTGCTCGTTAAAGATCTTAAGACACAGCCATTCAACGAACGCGACACCGATAATCGTACGGAAATTAGACGAAGCCTGTGTGACCGTGTTAACGAGCACCGAAATCGCTGATCAATCTTCCACGGTCTAAGCGAAATACAGGCAAATCGCTCTTATGTGATCGTGAACCAACTTTCCAGTTATCGTACCTTTTATCTACCCTTTTTCTTACATATCTTGACCGCGAGAAGAAGGTCAAGTGTGTCAGGTGACGGAAGCAAAACTAGCGAGTACATGACTTTCTGAGTTATCCACGGCTTAATACGGTGACTAACGTGGACCTAACTCGGGCTATGTAAGTACAATTACAGTCCTAATGTACGTGGATTCGAATCTAGTTCAAACTTAACCAGCATATCGATAACATTTCCCACCAATGTTAACCCAGATTTATGCTGTTACATCTGCTCTAACATAGACATTGTCTAGGTCTGTAATGTAAACCTAGCTGAGACTATTATAAGCACAATTATAGAGCAGACCGACCGCTTGACTGAAAGCTCAAGTTGAATCCTCAGTTAGATCCAAGTTGAATCAGTCAGAGACTCAAGACCCAAATCAAATTCAATTACAACCGAAGCAGAAGCTAACGTAGATCGAAGATAAGTAGGTGAGCGTAACGTTGATCCAACATAAGCAGTGGAACCTAACCTGAACCTAAGCAAATCATCCATAGACCCAAGACCTAAATTAGGGTCCTATTCGACCCTGAACGCTTCAAAAGATCCAGCGAATCTGACCTTCTTTTTCACCTATTAAATCACGCTTATGTGATCAAGTAGACGTAGGATTCGCGATCTTCCTTTCGTTTCCTCCGAAGGATAGGCGAAAATCGATAAGTTAGTTAGAGCGAAATAAATTGCGCGAGGGGCGAAGCGAAACTCGGTGGGTAAAGTTAGCGGGGATTACTCGTAGTATTACGCGGCAGTCGACTAGATCTCGCGTTCCCTCGATGCTGTGAAAAACGAACGATAACGAGAAACTTGGGGTCCAAGGGGCGAGCTCCAGTGTATCTTGCGCCAAGTTGTTCCTCGGATGGAATTAACGAGTAAGGTTCGACGAATATCCATGGATCGCTTTTGTCATCGACAGCGGGCGAAGAATCTGGTGGGTCGCGTAGCTCGATGGAAATCTTGCGCGTGAAAAAGCAAGGCGAGCGGAGAACGACAGACGGCAACGGTTCCGCAGCTAATCCAGTGAAATAGAGAGAGGATTGAAGCGACTGCGATCCGCTGATATTTCCTCGTTTCCAGTCGGCTGTACAAACTCTCGTTTCCAACGGTTGCGAAAAAAATCCCTTTAAATCCTGGCTGACACCAGTCGTTGCCCGATTAATATTAGACGCGTTGCACGGCCAACCGTGAGAGATTACCGAAAGGTAAAATTTTCGTGATCTGGTTGCGAGCAGAGAGCTCTCCGGGGCAAATGGCAACTGATAATTGGCCTTAATTTTTAATTAGCCTTCTATTGGGTTAATTACGGCGATCTCGGGATCGTCGTACGATTCCCAAGGGGACTTTTACCTTTCACCCTTCCTGAACGGCCCAACGAAAGGGATTATCGAAATAAAGGCGCCGATCCGTGGCTGGCTGAATCCTCGAGTCTTGCTACGGCAACGAGCCAACTTTCGAGGCTGTGCCGCGCGAGTTTCGATCGAGTTCGAAAACGAAATTACGTTAACGGCCGACGATATCGTACTCTGCTTCCTCATGCTTTTCTCTTCCACTCTGTCCCCTTCTGCCTCGTTGTTTAACCGCTGTTCCAGCTGCCTTCCATCCCACTGTCTCCGACTCTGTTTCGATCTTTGATTCTTCCATTCAGAGCCTCATCGTGAATTCCAATCGCCCCGAAGAAATTGAAATTTCCCTTCACCGATCTATTATCTTCGTTCTGACGAATTTGGCCCTCGCAGGACTTTGAATGGTAGATACACGAACATTGCTTTGATGGTTTAGCTTTGAGTTAATAGATCGGTGTATTTGTTGCTGTTAATTAAGTGTCTTGACGTTAGGCTAGTTTCGTAATATCCACACGATATTCCAATAAATAATGCAACGTTTCCTTTGAATATTACGTCCTAATATTTGTTGCCAATTATCTGTACCATTTACGTATTATTCTAATATCGAATATTTTAACATTGTCGTGATAATTGAATTATAGGATTGAGCTAATGCTCTATGAAGTCGCAGTTCTGACTTAATATTGTGATATTGGTTTAATACGTTAAGATTGACGTAACTTAGTTAATAGTAAGTTAGTCTGCCGATATCATAATATTGACTTAGCAATCTAACAATGGCCTGAAAATAAACGCCATTTCAACGTCTTAATATTTGTTATTAATTATCTCTGACATCGATCCGCTCTCTTATTACTGGCTCTACAAGGACGTAACTGACCTAACGTCAATATTAGCCTAATACTAATTGATCTTGACGTAACATTATTTCGTTTATATTTAATACAATCTTGCACTTTCTTAGAAAATTACCAATTAATCGGATTATGTAATCCATCGAGAAATGGATCAGATATCGATTATCAGATTAAGGATATTTTCATAGTCTAAGGTTCCAAACGGATCGACGATTCTCGTGACCTGTTCGTCTCTGGCAAAAATTATTTCGATCGGTTCGCTACGAGAATAACGAACGATTTACGAAGATAAAATCGACCTATTCGCTTCGAATAATCAACAATGTCGCATTTTCGCAATTCGATGTATCAAACTCTTAGGAACAGATCGATATCCACACTCACGTAGAACCTGTATCTGTCGTAACTTAATGTTACGCTCGTTGTGACTGGTTAGGATTCCGTGAAAGGATAAAAATTCTCCGCGGTTAAAATGGCGATAATGCGTTAAACATAAGATTCTGAATAAACTTCGAGATATGTTGGCAAAGTTAAAATATCGGCATCGATCGCAGAGTCAAAGGGGGAATCTCGAAAGCTCGGTAGTCTCGTTTTGAAATCTACGATTTCTCGAATTATCCGCCACTATTTCTAGCCTTTAACGCGTAAAGAACTTGAGAGGCACGAGAGGGAGGAATATTCGTTATGAATGCCCGATTCCATGCGGAGTTGTTGGAAGCTAGGTACAACCCTTAACGATCGCGAGAACTGGCTCAGCCGGTTATCATTTTCGCAACAAGTGGCGCGCACGGAACTCGCACCCTCCCTCCGTCAGAGATCGCTGTGATTTCGTACGGGATCCGGAAAGAGTGAAGCGGGTTATATGAATGAAGAGAGGTGTTTCGTAGGGGAACGAGTTTTTACGATTATCACCGGCGGAAGTCCTCGAGTTACGGTATCCTTTATAGAGCAAGTCGATTTCGTTTCACCCTTCTGGGTCACGAGAAATTCGAAGGGATCAATGAAACGGTGGATATACTCAAGCACACCACTGATTCCGTATTCTATAACCAATTCGTATAAAATACAGCCTACCGAGCTATCTCGGTTAACTGGTTTACAAAGAGTGTAGCTATAACAAGTTCTTCTAAAATATATCAGGATATAGAATTTTATCGTATCATGTCAATTTTAATTATGCTATAGAAGGTTGAGGTTCAGGTTACATTCAGATTTAGAATTCGTTCATTGCAATCATAAGGTGGTAGAAGTTTTACCTGTATTTGAATCTTAATGGAATCAGGATTGATGTAATTGTAGAGATGGTAATTGGTCACTGACGATACGACAGAGGATTCTGATGTTATTTGATGTGTTTTACGAACACGCAAATGTCTTAATTTTGACTAAGGTAGTTGTAGGAATGGCAAATTGGCCACCGATGATACGACAGAGGATTCTGATGTTATTTCATGTGTTTTACGAACAAGTAAATATCTTAATTTTGATTGACGTAGTTGTAGGAATGGTAATTGGCTACTTGATGTTATTTGATGTATTTTATGAACACGTAAATATCTTAATTTTGATTGACGTAGTTGTAGAAATAGAAATTGGCCACTTGATGTTATATGATATATTTTATGAACACGCAAATGTTTCAATTTTGATTAACGCAGTTGTAGGTATGGTAATTGGTCACTAACGATACGACAGAAGATTCTGATATTATTTGATGTATTTTATGAACACACAAATATCTTAATTTTGATTAACGTAGTTGTAAGAATGGTAATTGGCCACTGACGATACGACAGAAGATTCTCATGTTATTTGATATATTTTATGTACATTTCATTATGTATATTTCATATCCTTTCATACATATTTCAATTGTTCTTAGTAATCTAACTCCATGCAATCGCAGTCTAGTAGAATTTCTATTGTTTCATGAATTTGTGTTCTGAATTCGATCTAGATTGTACCTAGTCATGATTAATGTAATTTTAGGTTACATTATTCTCATAAACTATGTCCAATGTTACCTACAAGCATTTTTCTTAGTTAGCTCGATAAATAGATCTTAGCCTGAATCTAACCTCAATCTAGTCAGATACGTACAAATCAAAAGTGTCCTTTGGTCTTATTTGTCAACTGTAAAATCTATTCCTATCCTTCCATAATCGGACACCTTTCCAAAAACACCCAACACCTATTACAACATCTAATCGTGCGATAGCACCCTCAACGTTACATCTCATTTATTTACGTTTATCGTAAACGGTCTTTAGAGAACGAATGACCACCCTTTCTCTTCTTTTTTTCTATCGTGATCCTCATGAACAACGTCCTAAGGTGAAAGGGGACGTAAATTCAACTGGATGTCAGGATCTGCTTCGGGTCGGTAATATACCGTCCGTACGATAAAAAAGCGGATAACAAGGTTAATTCCAAGCGATTATTTCCATCGTTATTCCGATCAGGTGGAGATCGAAGCAACCCGCGCATCCCTCTGGATTATCCGCTAGGATCGAGATTCGTATCGTAGTGTCCCTGGAGGCGTTATCAAAATTATCCTCGCGAGATCCTCTATCCGAGTGGGTATTGTGCGTTAAGGGCTCTTATCGTGCAGATTCATCGTTCCGGAGATTCACGCGGCATACTCGAACGACGAACTTCGAGGGTGGGTTCCGCGGGCTTTACGTTCGATCGTCTTGAGGGTGAAAGTAACCATTGGGTTAAGCTAACTGATTCGATGTACGGACGAAAACACGTCGGATTTTCATCAACGTTTCGACTGCCACGCTGAAGTCACGCGTTTCGTTGAGCACGCTACGGGAGTGTTTTTATTATTCAAAGCATATAATGGCAAAATAATTGTTAAGGTGTGGAGAGGATTCGGAAATACTAATAGTTTAATATTTCACACACAACAGCTGTACATATGTTACAACTATCACGGACAACGTATATCGAACCTCAGATGCGAGGGTCGAGGGTCAGCATTTTTTGACCTGAGAAGACAGAAGTTGGGAGCCAAGTGTTGGACTAAGACGTACGAAGATATTGTAATCAGTTTTTGTATTGGGTATTGCTTGTTGAACTAAAACTAAACTTACCTTAACTATTGTAATCAGTTTTTGTATTAGGCATTGCTTGTTGAACTAAAACTAAACTTAACTTCAAATAAAACATCCTTTCTTCTCCTTGCTCTAGACCTATTTAGGTACTACACATATATATTACACTCTGAAGAGCACGATAACCTTCTTGCATACACGCTTGTTGTCAATCGACTTCACCAGATTCTTCTAAGGGCTTCTTTAACTGCCTTTTGTCTCAACTCAGACTTGGGCTCTTTCTGACGCTTACACACACTCACATGTACAGTGTAAATGTATCATCTACATCTAACAGTAATAATAAATTGAATAATAGATTTTCTACGAGTGTTCATGAATTTTGTAATGAAAGACGCATCTTGTTAGGAACAAGCATACGTGCGATACTGTTTTGGACAGAAAGCTGGAAAATCGAAGACTACGCCACTTGCAGCGAACTGCAGTCTCGTTCCTATCGTATTTTTCTATTTGCGGTAGATTCAGATTCGCCCTTAGTATTGGGCCAAGTTGATAGTCATGCGGAATAATTCGCGGCCGATGTTAGAGAAGAAATTCCAGCACGAGGCGGGCTTAAAGCGGAAACACTCGGCTGAAGAGTCGTTAGCGTAGGTCGGCGAGAAAAGTACGAGTCACCGTGTCGGAGACTTCGATAAATAAGGAAGCAGGCACGTTCCAGGGCGTAAAAGTCACGCTATACAGTTGCGCCACGTACCTAGTCGCGACTCGCCGCGAATACGACATCGGCCTGCGAGCCAGACGTTGCTCAAGGGGATGAAAATCATCCTGACACGTGCAACTGGTACCCCAATTAAAGCCAGGGCCGGTAAATAAAGTCGTCTAACTTAACGACCCGCTGTATTAATCGCGTCAAAGCAACGTGCACTTGTTGCCATTATTGTTCCGCATTCTTGTGACAAAGCTGCACTCAAGTCGAGGTTGTGAAAGTTGGCAAACGTTTCTTCAATTTCGGAAAAATCAATTATCCATGATAAAAGCAAAGATATTTAGTTTGCTAATAAATAAAAGAATTTAGGACGAGTCGTAGATTGGATGAATATGAGCACAGAGCGACGCAGGTGCATTTCAAGGCCACCAGTAGAAACGAATAAATCCTACTAGATTGAAAAAGTCACTATACAAATGTTTATCGACCGATGGTTTTATGGGGTAAATCCCTAGATACGTAAAAGATAGATAGACGTTGGTGAATGATAGTCCGTGTGCTTTGAAATGGCCACAGATTCTAGAAATCCTAAGGTGTAGAAATTTGTGGAGTGAAATAGGAAGTTTAGTAAAACGTGACAGAATTAATCGGTTGCTACGTGTTCATGAAAGATGATGATTCATAACTCGGAGGTACTTTTAACAGAGTTTGAAATAAATTAACGAGATTGTGTGATGCGGTGATAAAACAGATTAGTCGGATTTCCACTGTCGCATTGAAGATATTTTCACAGCCTAAGGTTGCGAACGGTATAACGATTCTCATGATCTTTCCATCTCCCACAAGACGTATCTCGGTCTGTTCGCCACGAGAACATCAATCTACGAAAATCGCTAAACCTAGCGACAGTTTTATCCTTCGTGGATTCGTTAAAATCGTGTCAGCTCTGAAAACAAGCAGTTTGATCAATGTACTATGAAAACTAACTGGAAAAGCGGCAAAATTGAGTATACAATTGGGAAATCACCAGGATCTTCTAAAAACGTTATATTTATCAGATACATATAAATAAAAATTTAATATGCAACGTGAAATTGTCTAAGATACACAACAAGTGCTATATGAATCTAAAGAATCGAATATTTAAATATGTTAATGTTAATATCATTGGCTTGGCAACTAAGTGATTGCGGATTTTGTCATTAGGTGGTAATGACAAAATCCGCAATCACTTAGTTGCTAAGCCAATAAATGTTAAGGAGGACTTGTAGAAAATATCAAGTTTCAGCTTCAGCAATATTATTACTACAGTCGACTCTGATAATGTTAATGAAATTTTAGAATGTTCCGTATAATACACGTCCGTATGATCGATAGGATACGTGGAAGATGGTTCTTTTTTCATTATAAATCTGTAGCATCGTACCACGCAGGTCGTCGCTATATCGACGTGCGCGTATCTCTATACATTCATGGGCTGTGTTCAGGCTGGAACGTTGAAGTATCGAAAAGTAATCAAGAATCAGCCCGCAGTGAATATCCGATGGAACATCGTTCTCGTGCATTTACACCGGTCTCTACCGTGTTACCGTACTTCTATTCTCGTTTACACGAATATCATTTTCACGTATCGTGAACGCGATTGCACGTGAGGCAGAGAAGAGAGCAGACAGAGTCTCTGGTAATTCGAACGTAAATCGTTGATCACGAACATATGCGCGCACGTTTGTTCCGTGACCGACGTTTGCTATTTCGGTTGCTATAATACGGCTATCGGTGAAATAATATTATGCCGCGTTCACAGTTACGCGAATATCGGCCGTCGTCAATAACGCCGCCTCGTCGGGTCAACAGCACCGGCCAACATTGTTGCATCGCGTTACTTTGACCTTTGACCCTTGGTCTTCTCGCGAATCACGTTCTCTGTAATCCCACCCTCGGTCGCGAAAAGCCTCGGCTCAAAGCCCACGCAACTAACGCCCACGATTACGCACAACAGCTGTTTTCCTTTTACAGTGATCGCTGGTTAAGATACACTGGCTGCTTGTTGCACTGAAAATAGAACCAGCCAAGATTTCCAGAATTTGGGTTTAGTCACGTAGCCAAACTGTTGAAGCTATTATCCGATTAATTAAATTAGTAGCTTCAGTAGTTAGCTCACAGGACATGTTCTCATGATTCGAAAGAATATATTGGCTTCTATAGAACGAATGGACTGTTTTATGCTACTTCTCTCAGACCTACATTCGTAGACCGATGGCAGAGTGCGGGTAATTGGAGGAATCGGATGATAGTGGACCAAGTTCTTCAGCGGATGACACCTTTCAAGCCAAAGTCTGAATCTAGGATCTAATGGGAGCCTAGTTGAAAGCAAACTCGACTCTTTCGAACTCATCGATCCAATGAAAACCCGAACCTAGCCAACCTGTGCGAAGCTAATTAAGCCGAACAGGAACCTAATCTAAAGGTAGTTGGAACTGAACAGAGAGCTGACATAAGACATACTGCAGCCTACTTCGAGCCTGAAGCAAACCAAGTTCATACGTTCAGACTTACCTTTAAACAATTTGATCAAGGTACAAGCCTAAACCTAAAGCTAATTTAAACACAACCTAATGCAAACTTGCTATAGTTGAAACCTACCTGAGACTTGGCCCAAGACAAACCGAACATCTAATTCAAGACCTGACCAAAGTCAAACCGCGAAACGAGCGGATCAGTCAACACGGTGTCTGCTTATGGTTGCGTCCTATGGGAGAATTTCGAGGCGTAAAAGGCGTGAAGAATCCACCGGGAGTACGTACTCTTCGGGCAGCACGTCTAAACGCGGCACAAGACGCATGCGCTTATTTATTAGCGCGACCGAAAATCGATATTCGACCTCTCGCTCTCTCGCACTCTCCGCTTAATATTTCTTTCGACTTGCCGCTTTTCCTGCGAAAACGCCGCGATGCCTTCGCCTACCTATCGACGCTCTTGCGACGTCAAACGTCGCTCCGGCGCGTTCCACGAATTCGCGCAACGTGTTAAACGATCCTGGACCCTCGTTCCGATCCTTCTGGAACAGATTGAACCACTTAGAAGAATTCGCGCAAAGATCTCGAGAATGGCGTAGGAAACGGACAGCAGACATGGGTCGATGTTCTCAACTTTGACGAACGAAGATTCTCAGGTGTAATCTTGAGTATCTGGCAAGTGGATCTTATGCAGGCTACTTGTAACTGTCCGGACAGATTGACCAATTTGTAGGAAAGATAGGAGACTGTAGATTTTTCTGCAGTTTCATATTTTTATTGATGTGACTGAGGCAATGAACGTAGACATACAACTTTGTTTCACTCGCGTTGAATGCTTTTTATCCTTCTGTACGCTCATTTTGTACATTTTCTACTCTCATCTTGTTCATTTTCTATATTTTTGCACTTTTCAATTCTCCATAAAAATCTGGATTCTAGTGACGAGTTTTATAAAATCGCACAAATCAATGATTCTCGACAGCCAGTTTTTCGAGTATCCGAGTTAGTTCAGTGTTTTGCTCGATCCAAATTTGGTTTTCATCTGTCATCACGTGATATAAGGGATTGTTAACCTTTCAGTCAGTAATTGCATGACCATCCAAAATCTACATTTAACCGGTTAGCTGTTCTTCGACGAGTATACTCGTCACGAAGAAGTGGCAATATTCTGTGTTATGACGAACCTTATCAGCAATAAAATTAAAAGATAAAACGATCATTTTGTTACAGCTTAATTTTATATTATAACAGCCACGTGTACCCTGTGTTTGACAAGTATACTCGTTGTCGCTTACCTTCGCGACACATTTTCAAAGAGGTCGCAACAGCTAACTGGTTAACAGATGTAGGATTTTGTTATATTTGGTCTATGTTATGAATTTTTATAGCATGTTGTAGGAATCGTTAAATTTTATTTTCATCGTAATATCGGAACTAGCCCACGTTTATTTTCGATTTATTATATCGTAACAGGCGCTATATTTTGAAACTCGCTAGAAACGGAGCCGCTGTGCTTGACCAGTGCATTTTGTAACACAAAGTCGTGGACTAAGAGACGCGGGATAAGAAACGTAAAACTTACCACGTGATTAATGACGATCGACGATAAAGATTAGCTAAATGGGAATCGATACCGAATGACTTACGATTGTATCATAAATTGCCCACATACTCGTGCAAAGAAACATTAGTCGACACTCGTCGAGATATTCAATTCACTCAATCCACTTAGCATTTTGTGACAATTTTTCTTCCGTCTACGGTACCCTCTGTGCCACGTGGCTCTCGTATAATCTACGATGAGCTTCCCATTCAAGCCACTCATGTTTCCTGAGCATAAAAAGAAATCAATAACAGCGTGTACCATCGGTGGTACACGCGGCCTCAACAATGTACCAATTAACGTATCACTTAGCAATTTAACGTGTCAATTATCTACGCGAAAAATTGTCTATCATTAACCAATTTCAATGACAATTTTTCAAATTTTGTCTTCTCTAATGCAAAAGTTGATCGGTAATCTTTATCGTTCGCGGGAAATTCAAAACGAAGTGCAGATACATAAAATATTTTTGTTAATTGGTAAGTAACAGGGACGAATTCGTTCATAATTTTGTCTTCTTTTGTGAAGGCGATGTAGAATTATAGAAAAGTCTACATGCTTGGATCCATAAGATCGTTCAAGATTTTGGATCGTCGATCGACTTTTTGACGAACGCGATGGTGATAATTGTTCCAGTTCGAGGATTGCTCAATAAATTTATTCTAACCAAATTGATAGCTTTATCGAATTATTCATATAGCGTATCCATACCATGTGCTAACAAATAATTTTCATACGAGATCTACTTGTACGTAGTAAAACTTCACACGGTGCTGTGCATAAGTTTCAGACCACGTACGTTGCTGGTTTTAGTTTAGACCGTCTACCTTATTGCCTTGAAACATAGTTCTAGTTTCTGTATGTAGTATTACATGGAATTGGATCTTTAGATATTTCCTTCGTGGCGTTTGTTGGACCGCAAATTTTTTTGACGACTTGGTAACGTATTGTGTATATACGTAGGACATCACTTGGATACGTAGCAACTAAGAAGCAGGAGTTGCACGTTTTTGAAACATAAAACAGGAAATGAACTTACTAACGCTGCAACTAAAAATTAAACGGTGGAAGCTGTGTGGAAAAAGTAAACCGTTTTATGAAAAAGGAAATATTTGGATCATCGAAAATAAACTATTGCAAATTTTAAAAACTCGTAAAAAACTATGAATCAATTATACTAGTAGTTCTAGTGTTAAAAAAAAAAGAAAAAAAAAACTGTTATACAGCTAGCTTCTCGTTTTTGAAAAGAACTATTCCAATCCATCATTTATAAAGCTCCGGCAAAAAATTGTGAATTGACCATTCTAGCAGTTGTGACGTTGAAAACGCGCAATCCTCAACCCATCATAGCTTAAAACTATGTGCAGACGTAGATCCAATTCAGATCTATTCGGGTGGGAAACGTGTTAAGCTCATTTTCGTTGATCGATATTTTCACGATGATAGTACACTTGGACTTGCCATTAAGCGGATTAATACAACCCTTCCTAATTACATCGATCCTATCATAAGGATGTTTCACCGTAGAGAAATTATGCACGCGGCTATCAGAGGATCGGTTGAACCACGACGACGGAGTTATAATTTACCGACCGGTCCTATCGTAAAGCAGACCTCTCGAAGGTACGTGTACAGGCTACTTCATCAGAGAACGCGGAATTATTTCCATGATTAACCTCGCAAGCGATTGGCTGAACGGCCGAATATGTTGGAATATACATATGCTCGCAAAAGTGTTCCAAAACTCGTAGACATTTTTTGTGCATATACGGGAAACTCTTTGAAATCTCATTGACGCTCTTACGAGACTCGACCATCATGATTATATTGGTAGAATTTGAAAGTAATCTCAAAATGTATGTAACGATTGCACGATATCTCTTATTTTCTAAAACGAATGCATGAGTAATTAATTGAATGAAAATTAAATGATTTTTAAACTTATTAACGTTTGATTTTAATCCATATTTAACTGAAGTCTGACCTGCGGTTAAATCAAACCTGACCAAACTAGCTCAAACCTCGTTCAAACATAACCCAATAGCTCCAAGCATCTCCGTACAAATTCATGATCCATCTGTTACATATTGAAACCAGAACCAAGTCATTTTTAACTTTGTTACGCCTGACCAAACTAGCTCAAACGTCGTTCAAACGTAACCCAATAGCCTCAAGCATCTCCATATAAATTCATGGTCCATCTATTACAGATTGAAACCAGAACCAAGTCATTTTTAACTTTGTTACGCCTGACCAAACTAGCTCAAACCTCGTTCAAACATAACCCAATAGCTTCATGTATCTCCATACAAATTCATGATCCAACCAACTATTGCAGAATCAAATAATTTTTAACTTTGTCACACCTGACCAAACTAGCTCAAACCTCGTTCAAACGAAACCCAATAGCTTCACGTATCTCCATATAAATTAATGATCCAACCATCTATTATAGATTCAAACCAGAATCAAGTGATTTTTAATTTTATCGCTCGACAGTCGTGTCCTGTCGTGGTGTCAATTTTCAAAATGTTGTATAGATAGCAGCATGTAACGTATACGCGACAGTTTTCCATGGCAGGTGTTTAAATACTTTAGCGAGCAAGTGTATGTAACGTGGCGATGGTCTCTACGGGAAATGCAATAGGGAGAATGCGTAATGAGAGTCGGTGGTGATAGGGCCGATTGAATATTCGACCGATTACAGAACGGTACCGCACGTGTCGTTTAATTGATCGTTTCACGCGGCTCGCGCTATTCGTGGCTGGTCCTTTTATGCGATAGACAAAAGGCAGCAGTGAATGAAGGACATTTTTCACCGACTCGTTCCACACACAACGCCTGGCATGCGCGAACCTCGCTTTCTACTCGTTTATTACCTGGTGAACGTGGATTCGCGATCGTGTCGCTGATGCTTTAAGGGTATGTTTAAAGGTGTAGTTCTGATGAAAGGATGCGTTTGCGGAATGCTAGCCAAGACAGCTCTCGTTGTACTTTCATTGAAATTTGTGTTACAACAAGTTACGTTTACTTGGATCTGCGAATGATTTGATTTCGATGTAGAACATAAATAAAACTTCGTATAAATCGACGCTAGGTTGAAGTTTCCCAATGATTTGGATAAAAATAGAAATCGGTGACTTAGATTCGCGAAAAACCTGACCAAACTCGACCAACGTAACTCAAAGCTGACTTACCTTTGACCTAGCTCGAACTTGTTTGTGACCTAACCTAGACCCAACAAGATTCTAACCTGAATCTAGCCGAGATGAAATCTAAATCCAAGTTAACTATAGCGTACATCTGGATGGAAAAAGAAAAGAAAAGGAAAATATCACGGGCAAGCGGGTGCGGTTCGTTTTTCTATTTCCTCGTCTCTCTTTCTCTTCCTTCGTCCCCCCTCCCCTTTCGCTACTTTTTTAATCAAACGAGCAAACTGTACATTAACCGGTTCTAAGTAAAATTTGCGGATTCACCTGAACAAATTTGCTCAGTGTTGAAACGCAAACACGGCTAACGAGAGAGCGGAGCCGATCTGTTCCCGATTTTCGCGCTACAGCCGCTGCCTACGAGCCTCCACCTGCGAAGATGGCGGCGGGATGGCGCACAGTTTTATTTTATCGGGGAAAATGGCAGGGAGCTTTCAAGCCGCGGATATAAGCGTCACTTTTCACCGTTGAGACTCGGCATCGGGAATCGGGACGCACTTGCCGGAACAGTTTCAGACGTTAACGTGTTTATTACGCATATAGGTTGTCGAATCTATAGGGTGATTCTGAAATATCCGCTTAAAGACATTAAAGTAAGATCGAGTCATTTCGTAGGACGACGAGAGCAAAAGATTCCGATCTCTGCAAAAGACTATTTCCATTTAAAGCTTAATTAATTACTATATAGAGTACTCATTTAACCATCTTCCTTCAACGTGTTTTTCCAACTGCGTCGATAATGAAATTATCACTTGAAACAGTTGCGTGGTTCGCTCTTTCCTTATAGTTGTACCTATCATAGCTACGCTTGTTATATTGTATAACTATATATATATATATCTTTAATATCTGGTTTCCTGAATCACCCAGTATATCAGCTGGAAAAACGAGGAAAGGAAGGACAGGATTAGATTTCATAGCGGAATCTCCGCCATTGCGCTCTTCTTGACGTTTCTCCCACTTCCAACCCTCTGTACACGTGTCCGATAATTTACCCCTGCAAGGAAGATGTTACTCTCGTCGAGCGACTCGTTTCACGCTCAGAAGAGGGGAAATCCTGATTCGATTTTTTTATTCAGTCGTCGTCCACTACTTCCTGCCCCTTCGTCCCTTCCTGTCTGAAACACGAAATACAAGTCTCGAGGTGGTCCCTTTTTCACGGCCGTGATTCATCGAACTTTAATTTCAATTGGTTCCACGGTGAGAGGGAGTAAAGTGTCCCCCCGAGTTGTCTTTGGTCCGAGCAGGGAAGAGCCAAAGGATAAACTACGGCTCGCCGTAAAAAGCTTTCCCGACCACGGGAAACACCGTTAGGATATTGATTTATCCGCTTCTATTTCGATGTTCCGCCGGCGCCACCTGAAACCCATCGGGTGCCAACTGCCGATGCTAACTAGCTCATCTTGATCAGCCTTCTTCGATTCTAAACTCTCAGGATCGTTGGACGATATATTTGTCAGTCGCATTCGTGTTTCGTTCGTATCATTTTAGCACTTTGTCCTGATGTTCCCCGAAATCTGAAGGATCCTGAAGACCTGAAAAGATCAGGAGCTGATCGAGGCAGACTTGAAAGAACTCAGGGCCTGGTCGGGGCAGATCTGAAAAGGCCAAGATCTGAGAGCAGAGCGGATCTGGAAAAACAAATTGGGTCTAATTAGGAACGAACTTTATGAAAGAAAATAAAAGCCAGCGATCAGGTCTGCCGTGAGTCATCTCGAGGATCCGTTTTCTTTCCTAGAAACCAGATCTCTGTCGTATGTGAAGATGGGACGAGAGCGAGGGAAGATTAGATGGAATTGCATGTCTCTTTTATGTTCTGTACTGTAATTGCCATATCACAGTTAGCTTGAAGTCTTGAACGGTACCGAGAAAGAATTCTGTTCTTAGGTTCCCTTCTTGCCAAAATGGCCCAACGTCGCTCATTCACAGAAACAGGGCCAGGCTCGAAAATTAGACTTGTCTTGGTTCGAGCAACATATCCAGCTTGCACCTAGAGTCGCAAGGAACTTTTCATTCATCTTCACCGCCATCAAATTTATCCAGACGATTCCCCTCTTGCAGAAGGGCTGCCAATTTCAAATCGAATTTATTCCCCTGTCAGAGAGATCCGCGCGCTATGAATATCGTCACGACGATGTATAAGGTCAGTGTGCCTATATATATATATACACATATGCGTATTGGTCGTCGAAAAAATAGCGCGTGGAAACGATTTCAACAAACTGGATCGATTGTCTTCGACACCCTTAAGAATCCGGAATAGGAGAATCCGCGATGCGTCCAAGTTGCTAACCTCGCTCGTGTCTCACCCCATAAATATTTATCGATCTTTATTTGTCCCCATGGATATGTGATAAATTATGCTGTGACAAACGTTAGCTGGACTCTTAAAATTGGCATGTTAGGAAGCCACAGGATGACACAGGTCTGATAGGATTTCTTCTTCTTCTTTTTCCCTCTACCTCGTCAGCCTGTACACGAGACCAGTCACGTGGAACGGAACAACGAAATAATCGAAGATAACGCGAAGATTCAAAACGTTGCACGAGGAAGAGTATTATTTGTGGGTTAAAATTAATCAACTAAATCTTCCAACCCACTTGAGGTTTTAGTTTTGTGTGAATTTATAGTCACACTATGCTGTTATTGAATCGTTGGTCGACAGAGGCTGGATCAATTCTGTCACACACAGATATTTTCCCTTCACAATTGAATTTGCTATTATTCTATGGTATTGCTCTATCAAACTGTACAAACAACTTTATCTTCGCCATGGAATCTAGAAAATTGTTTTATCTGATTTTTGCATTTTCATATTTCTCATAAATACAGTCGTCAATCTACTTAGCAGTAGCTCGTTAATAACGTGTTTACTCTGAACGGTAGAATTTCTCTTTCGTTTTCTTTCATTAACAAAGGTATTTACGTGTTCTGTTTCTCCGTGACGAACCCCTGCGTATCGTGCTCGTTCTCTTATGCAGTGACGACTGGTCTCTCCGGAGGGTCGTTCCACGAATTCGATCCACGCCGTCCACAGGAGATACACGTCCAGCCGTGGATAACACGTTGTATTTTTCCCGGGTCCTGACCTCCTTCTAGGAAGCCGCTAGGTAAGCGTGTTAACGGGGATTTCGTCGTTGCGATAAAGCAATTACGTCGGCCCTGGGCGTCGCTAACTTCGTCTGGATCCTCTGCTGTTCTTCTCTCCTTTCGTGTTCCTCTCCTTCTTCCCAATAATGGAAGAGGGTTGAAAAAGTATCCTTCGTTACGAAGCAGCTACATGGCCTTGGCAATTCCCTTTCGCCACCAGCTTTTTGAACCCTGTTCCTCCAAATTTTGTCTGGTCTTTAGATAAGTATGCGTTCCAGTATTGGAGGATTAAAAATGCTGCAAGTATTCGACTTTATACTTTGCTTGAATGTCATTAGAAGCTCTTTATTGCTTGCTGCTTTTTATAAATCAGATTATAAATTTGAATTATCGTAATAATATTTGCTATTTAAATTCCATTGGTTGTATCAACATCGGGTGTCTTCCTATCAGTTTAACCAGTTAGCTGTTTCTGACGAGTATACTTGTCATCAAGAAATAGCAATGTTTCGTGCTACGACGAGCCCTGTCAGTGATAAAAAGATAAAACAGTCATTTCGTTACAACTTAATTCTATGTTATGACAACCAGGCATATCGTGTGTTTGACGAGTATACTCGTCGACGCTTACTTTTTCCGACACATTTTAGGTGCACATTTTTCAAAGAAGTTTCAAAGAAGTACAGCTGACTGGTCAAAAGATCTTCTTTAATCTAACCTACAATACGTGACACGAGAAAATAAGAAAACGTGGAAAATGTATAAATAGATCAATACATGTTATACAGTAGCAGTTGGCATAGCAGTAAAATGCATTTCATTGTTGAGGTTATGTTCGTTCATCCTATGTCTAAAAGTACCACAATGCATTTGGATCGATGATAGCTTTGAATTAAAACGTTTATGATAAAAATTCCTGTTGCTATTTAAAGGAATTGCCAAATACTGTTGTGAGAGCTTAAAGGTAAAAGCTTCGAGTGAAGTTAAAATAACTTAAAGTTGGTTAAGGTTATAGATTACGTAAATTAAAAGAGCGGCAGGAAACGTGAATTTACAGACGTACGATGGTATTTGAAACGCGTGATAAAATCCGTTTGAGCAAAAACTTGACAAGGAAGAAAATAATATTTCACTCGATCAAGGAACAATCTACCGAATTAACTAACGCGTATCCTCGACGTTCTCAGGCAAAAAGAGCTGACTCGTTGCTTAATTACACGTCGAAAGAGAGCAACAAGGTCACTCGAAAATTGCTTCTCGAAAGAGCAACACTCGCGTTCGCGCGCGCCTGCACACATAACCTAAGTGCAATCTCATTAGGCGCGCCTAATTGCAACGAGAGGGGATTATAAACCTTTCAAGGCTTTTTCGTAAACGAGCCGGCGCGTTTTTACGCGAGTCAAAACGCGCACCCACTTCCGCCGGCTATCATTTCGCAGGCTCACGTTCCAGTCGTAGCGACAGAACATCTATTTTACGCTGGTTTTACACTCGTACGACCGTCTGCTCCGCTGCATCGCCGAGAGCCACTTTCTACCTTTGGTCGGAGAAAATTGAACGTACATAACCTCAACAATGAAGCGTCTTCGAGTTTCTGATGATTCTTCTCCTCTACGAATCCTGGTTTCTTGCTGTTTTAAATCGGCCAAAGAACCTCCTGCACTAGAAAATCCATGCTATTCATATGGAATACACCTAATGGACTTTACCTAACCTCTCAAAAGGGTGTTTTGCAATTCTTTCAGGTAGCGACAAGAATTTTCATGATAAACCCCCATCCGTTCCTACTGTCAATTTGATATACTTTTTCTGGTAAAACAATTTATAGAACAATTTTTCTTAAACTTCTTGATTTTGGCGTGTGAAATCCGATGCTTTTGAAAATGAAGGTTATAGCTATTGTTAATTCAAATATGGCGTTCCTAGTTGTAGTCTGAACGAATATAACCTCACTAATGAAACGTTTTCAATCTGTTCCACTTGAATTATGATTGTTGATTCAAAAGCATCTGCTAAATTCTAAATCACCGAATGATCAATGAAAGATCAATATGCGACGAACAAAGAATAAATGAACGATGAAAAGGTTTTGTAAACCCAATTATATTCATTTTCGATCTGCATGATGAATACTGGCAGCTTTCGTTTCGCCTGGTTAAAAGAGTTTTCTGAATCGGTAAATGATCGATAACAATCAACGAGCGGTCGGTAAACGATCAGTGAACGATGCAAAAGTTCTAGATAGTCGATTATATTCGTTTTGAACGGTAATGCTGAATATAACCTCAATTCGAGTGGGGGAGAAATGAATTTATTTGGCGTAGCGATGGAAACGGTAAAGCCCATGGCCGAAATACGCGAAACCGCGGATTCTATGGACGAATCGGCGCAATTGGCCGTAAATGAAGGGAGCGAACCGTTGTTTTAATCGCGACGAATCGACTGGGCTACATTAACGCGGCATTATCGGTCAGGTTAATGGCTGCCACGTCGTTCTGAAGTCGTTCACTCGAACCTGCTCGTCCACCTTTTCGCTTGCTAAATGCAGCCGTTACGCGGTTACATTTAATTTATTACAACCTGTCGTATAGTTGTACGCGTCCCAGGACGCTTTATTAAGAACTTGTAACGAAAATACGATCGTAAAGTAAGGCAATAACTCAAAACACTGTCCTCGGGATAGCGGCTTCTTCGGCAGATTGCCTCGGGCAAAATTGATACAACATGTGAATCGGCGAACAAGGATCAATAAAATCTCCAGCAACTTCGTACACCGACGAAACTTATCATCCCTTATCGGATGGTTTTAGAGACAAGAGGTATTAACGTATCGAAAATTCCCTCCACGCTGTTCCACGTTAATCCTGTCAGATTATACCGTTACGTTCTATTGCACTCTTATTATTAATTTCATTCGGTCTCTCGATCATACCAATTGAAAACCTAATACACGAGTGCTCAGGTAGTCATTGGTCATTTTTTCTGAAAAAATCGAATTCCATTCTTCATTAGAACCGGAAGATGTATTAAAGTCCGGAATATAGAAAATTCATAGGATTCAGGATGAAAAAGGAATGCCCCTTAAAAGTAACCCAGGCACTTGCTTGCTTCTCACGATACGTATCCTAATTAGCAAATTACTGATAGACAGGATGCGATGGTTTTCTTCTTGAAAATCCTCATAGCTGATCCTTGGTCTGTACACTTTGATGAAATCCACATACTGGTACGTACACTCGCTACTAAAGTGTGAACCCAAACGTACCAAATACGTTCCGCGATGGAGTATCGACCACAAATGGCCCATATTCGTTGAAAAGTTGATGCAGATAACCGGGCAACAATGGTATCATGGTATTAGTTTGGAAGAAGGCGCGAGCCACGCGAAAAACCACGCTGCCAATTATCTCGAGGCGCACATCTGCCCAATTTCTGTCCGTGACCCCTGCTGGACGACAGCAGCTGTCCAATTTCGAGGACAGGCCCTGCACGTGGAAAGTCAATTGGCGTAGAGGGTCACCAGGCCCAATTAACATTATCCAGGATTTTGTAGATCTCATTAACGAGCTCCGACAAAACCGGTGCCATTGTCCTATCGTTGGAATTAGGGAACAACTACTTGAGGGGCTACCAATTGTTCCCCTATTACAGAGGGTACCGGCCATTCGACTCGATTCTTCCATGGATTTCTAGCGATTTGTTCGTCCAACGACCCGATCCGACCTATTCTTTATTATAATTGGTATTTTGCAAAGTTTTTTTCCCCCTCTCCTAATGAAGTTGTGTAGGTGGAGCATTTGATCATCGAAGATGGCTATAGGTGGTCAGATTCGAGCGATATTTCATCGCGACTTTACTCCGGTCCATCGTAACTAACAAAATATACGAGGGATATTTATGGGGTTAATCGTAGACATGAAAACGATGGGTGGTACGATGGATGTCCAAACAGTGTCGTTTGAGAGTTGTTTTTTTAGGGTGTTTCATCTTACGCTAGAGACGTACTGGTATCGATAAATTAGGCGACTAGTTTCTCCTTATTCCTCAGTTCCTCGAAATGAAATATTTCACGGTATCTGTAATATTTGAAGCTGTACATTTTTGACGTATCTTGGACGCGTGCTGCTGTATCGTCTTCGTATTGTAAATTAATTATCCGTCAGAATATAAAACAGTGAAACGATAAGAGAGGACTTTCCAATCCATAAATCGTAAGCTGTCAATGTCGTTGATATTATTTTAGTAAATTATAACGCAAGGAGGTGGAAGTGCTTAATGGTCGACAGAGGTGGGAAGCGATCGATAGCGCGATTCCTCGATTGAACCCGAACGACAGCTCGGTGACATCGCAGTTTTTCCTCGTCGGTAACACCGTTACCCGGTTAAAAGGGAACCTCCACCCCGTCCAAAATCCTTCCCTTGCATTCCCACGAGCGGATGTCTCTGCTCTGGCGTTTTCCTCGCCGCTTGTCTCAGGCGTAATTACTCGTCAGGACTCGTGTCCGCTTTACTCATCGGCGATGAACGAAATCTTATCCTGCTGTGCTAACGAGCAAAGCGAAACTCCGATCTTCCCCTTCCTCTTGCAAACAAAGAGGCACGTTAACAAAAGTTGGCGAGGCAGAGAAAAATGAAAGCGAAAGATAAAGCAGGAAATAGCCGAACGAAGAACAGGAGGAGATGGAAGGTGTGGAAGGAGAAACAGAGGACGACAGGCAGACAGAGAGAGAGACTGAACTAGAGAGGGTGGAAGGGAACGGTCGGGAATAAAAGGAAATAAAGGGAGAAAGGAGACAGGGTCCAGGTCCAGTCGAGGTGGCTGTATTTTCCGTCGGAAAGACACGAAGTGGGTCATCTCGGCTAGAGAGAAGTTCGTAAAAGCGTAAAATGCAAAAGTAAAACGACCAGGGTAAGAGAAAGAGGGGAACAGAGAGCAATAGAGAGAGACAGAGAGGCGAAGAGGAAGGCTACACCATCGTGCAGGAAGCTAGAGCTGCCGTTGATGTATACTTCGAGATGATTTGCATAAAGTTTCTCCCTGGCGATCCCTGGGAGACCGGCGAGGACGAATGCAACAACAACGAGCTACGAGTAGTAGATGGAAGGAGGAGGAGAAGGAGGATGAGGTGGAGGAGGAAGAGGAGGGTTGCCTGTTCCGTCTTTAGACGGAGACCCCTCCATAAATCAAGCCAAATACTATTGACGCCTGTTTTCTGGCAGCAGAGAGGGACAATAGATGGGGGTACAAGCCTAATTTCCAGAGCTGCCTTTCAAAAATGGCCTTGGCCTTTCGCGTACAGCTTGCTTGGGTGAAGCAAGAGTTATAAGTTGAGTTCAAAAGATAGAATATAGGAAAATCTGCAATGATATCTTCAATCGTCGAAAGATTAATTGTAAATTGGTGATACAGTACTCCTGTAATAATAGCCAATTAGGTCAATCAGCACTTGTAGAGTGCTTGAAACAATAACAGGGATATCATGGACCATAAGAATAACGGGTTTTGTTTGTCAGGCTGGGGTAATGAAGCGAATCCAAGTTACTAAGCTGTGCCAGCAATATAATTACCAAGGTAATTCTATCTACAAATATTCGGTTAACAAGGCAAGGACGGTTGATGATAGTCGGAAGAGAAAAGCGTATTGCACTTTTACAGTTTGATTACTATTTAATATCTTGAAGAAGATATTATACACAATATCATTCGGAGATTACAATTGAAAAGTTCGCGTTATCCGTGTAAAAATATTCATCTATTCGCGATGAATGATTCAACGTCTGAGCAGGAACCAGGATGACCCACATATGGGTCAGGAGGCCACGAACACTAAACGCGTGAAACACGTGTTAAATACGTCAACAGAAAATTATTTACCACTCGTCACTCTGGTTCACTCCCTCGCATAATTAATTTATAACGCTCCCTCGTAATTAATGTATCTGGAACGTACGACTCCTTGGGAATCTGTGCCTCCGCGTACACGTAGAAAAATTCAATTTCCTACGTCGAGACATAGAAATCGAGAATCCCGCTTCTCGCCTCGTTGATTTCCCAACTATCGATCATCATCCGCTTAGTTCGCCCGCCGTGCATCTGTCGTTATTGAAATCCGCGCTCGTTTGTCTTCCGTCCTGAGTAATTACCGGAGCCCGTCGATGCGTTCGTTTCTCCTCTTTCCATCCACGCCCAACAGGCCGCGCGATTCCCAGTGTTCGTCGTGCACCAAAAAATCACTTTTACCGGTTATTCTTCGCGTCGTTCGAATGATCGCGATGCTCCTGCCTTGATTTCGGTACATACTCCTGCACATCCGGGCCCGAGGCTCGTTCCACAGGGTATCTTGGGCAATCTGACGATGGTTAGGACTGGATTCTAACTGCTAGCTTGGTCGATCGAAACATCTATAGTCTGGCAAGAACGCATTCTGATTTTAGACTTTGTAGCTTCACGAAGATTGCTACATACAATGTTGCTGGTTGTTCATGGGTTTTCTGAATACAGGAAACATTCGCTAATAATTGCACGAAAGTATTCTCTGCATAATTGCACGATCGTCATCCCCACTACGGCCGAGGTTTATTCCCTAGACGCACCGTGATGCTCGTTTAAGTAGCGTGACACAATTTAACGTCAGATGTTGCTGGGACGATGTATCTGTTGGGTTGGCAACTAAGTGATTGCGGACTTTGTCATTAGGTGGTATTGACAAAATCCGCAATCACTTCGTTGCCAACCCAGTAGGTACGTACAATTCGAAAGCGAATTTCTTTTATTTTTAATTTTTTTTTTTAAATTACTCTTTCATCAATGTATTTCTGAAATATTTGTAACTAACATGACACCAAACAGGGTATAATTTGAATCATATTTACATACACTCGCCGTTCATTTGCTAAGCAAATTGGACCAAGTTATAGCGTGTTTGGTGTCATTTTAATCAGAAAAATGTGACAAACGTGTTGGTAAACGTTTCATTAACCTCGAATGGAAAATCGAGAATTTTGATTTTCTCTCAGTTTCGTTCCCCTTTTCTACGCGATCGACGCGCCCAAGATCTCGGTGTCGAGCGATAGAATCGTTTCTGCATCTGCATAATTGCAACACTTGGGTCCCGATTTTTGTACAATTATCCAATGTTTTCTCCGCTCGTCTGAGAAATAAGAAGGTAAAAACGTTCAGGTAATTAGAAGTGCCACGAGTATGCCAACTTATCGATACATTCTAATTTTATGCAGCACGTTTGAATCTTCTGTAGCTAGCTGCACGCCTAATATTATTATGGTTTTTGAAATTTGGTTTTAAAATTTGCCAATCGAGTGCAATTTTTGAATAGAAACGATACGATGCGATAAAAGTAAGAATTTTATTAATAAAGAAATCGAAAGATTTTGGAGGTTAAGACTTGGGTCGTCAATTAATTCCTCTTCCTCGGTTAACCGATTGGCTGAGTACAGACTTTCTTCGTAGTTGAACGCTGCAACCCTCTGTCAGGAATTATTTTTGTTTTCCACCTGACAGCTTCCTTTCAATATATCGAATTAGAGTAGCTTCCTATTGGACTGTGTTCTCCGAGGGTGAAGCTTTTATTAGAGGGTGGAGAAAGATCGACTTGAATAACTCTCAGAATTATGTGTATCGAAGGAAAAAAGAGCTCCTCTCCAGATAGAGGGAAGTTACTTAGTAAGAAATACGAGCCAGTTATCGGAATCGCATAGACTGTTTGACACGTGGTTTCAGAAGATGCGTCACGAAACTGACGAGAATCCTTGAACAATGCTGCGATTAATTTAGCAGCCAGGTCTGTCTTTGTTGAAATAAAATGCGCTGTACCCTTTAAAACATTTTCAAATAAAATAAAACCTTCGTCGTTAAAAAATATTATATTTTGGATCAATATGGAAGACAAATTCTTGACTATGTAAGTTTTTGCTGATTCGTTAGAAATAAGGGCGAACGAAAATTTGTAGAATATTTTCAAAAATATTCTTACGAGCTTCCTAATGTCCGATTTAAACTGTATCAAAAAATCTATTTTCCAATTCCATCATCAGATGAATATAGTTCTTTTTATGGATTATTTCTCGTTAGAATTGTTTCAGCTGTTATACATAGCGAAATCATTCTGAACTATTTCTTCAAGGCCATATGTCAGACACGCTCCTTTGAATAGGATTACTGTTACGAGCGTATTAGCTAATTGGGTTTACTTGGAATCAGGATTGAAACGATATTATAGTTTCCACAGGGGCGGCATCGATGTTTGGACGATCGTGTTTGTTCACACGATAGGTATTGTTTGACCACTGTCCTGCAACACGAGTATTTTTACGTGTTTGCAGAAATCCTCGATTCGTTTGTTGTGTCGATCATTCCATTTGCAGAAGATTATTGGAAATTGATTATTAATATCACAATACGAATTGAAAGTCGACGTGATTGTTTTATGAGTAGTTTATCGTATCAATTTTATTTCAGCTTTTAATAAAAGCTGAATGGTAGATACGACGTAGATTGAACGACGTACTTGATATAATTCTCACCTGAATTTGCCATTTTAATGTACAGTTAACTAGCCTCAATTAGGTTTCGTGTAATCCTATCTGAAATCTGTCATGAACTCAAACCGAACCTAACTCAATGTGGACCAATCTGCTGTCGAATCCAGTTTCAATTCAAACCTAACCTAAATCGAGAACTATCGAAATCTGAAATTAACCTATTGGTCTAATATGAATTTAGTGTAAACGAAACCCAATCAAAACCTAATCCGAGTAACTGAACCTAACCTAAATCTGTCTAAAATGCCTGAATTCTTAAATTTGTCATCGTCTACCATCAATCTCGATATTTTCTCCGACGTACTATAAACCTAGACCTAACCTAATTGAACTTAATACCGTAATCTACACGTAACTTATACGAAACCTAATGAAAAACTAATCCGAGTAACTGAACCTAACCTAAATCTGTCTAAAATGCCTGAGTTCTTAAATTTGTCATCGTCTACCTTCAATCTCGATATTTTCTCCAACGTACTATAAACCTAGACCTAACCTAATTGAACTTAATACCGTAATCTACACGTAACTTATACGAAACCTAATGAAAAACTAATCCGAGTAACATAACCTAACCTAAATCTATATCTATCATTGTCTAACTTAAATCTCGCTATTCGCTCAAATCTACTGGAAACCTAATCCTAACCTAGTTCAACGGTATATCATAATTTATACGAAACCTAGCTCTAAATAGAACTTAACCTAAGTCTACCTAAGTAGCCAAGTACTTAAATCTGCCTCTATTACGAGTCTTGGTCTAATTAATTTTAACCTAATTTAACTCGACGGCATAAACGAAATTCAATTTTAACCAGAACTCAGCTACGTAGTTTTAACTTGAATTTAATTTGAATCTCCTATCGCGGTTCTATCAATATCGATAAAAATTGCATAATTTAATTTGATTCTTCGTCGGCCGGGGTGGAAAGCTTTGACGGCCGTGGATTTGTCGATTCCGATCGGTAATTTTATCGGGTCGAAAGTTCGCCGGCCGTTAGGAAGTTGGCCCAGGGGGCCACTCATCTCAGGCGAATTATGCGGAGAAAATTTTTTTTGATTCCAAACACCAGGCGGTTACCATCGATCCACATCCGGTTGGCGTTACCGTAGTTACCGAGTTTTCCAAAAATTCCAATCTTTCAAATGGAACGAATGGACGTTCCGGGTAATTGTACGAAATGCGGGCTCGGCGAGATGCAAGCCTAAACGAGGGTAGGAAATAAAAGCAGCCCGGGTTACAGACCGAGTGGAACTCGGATGAAGGAGCGAGACGGAACTTTTTTCAATCGACCTGCGCCCATATACGGGCAATAGACGTATAAAATATTGCGCCGCAGTAAAAGGATCCTTAAAGTGCTCGTAGAATCGTGGCCTCTTGTCTCTATTTAGACTCGCTGGCTGTTATGAACAGAACGTCGATTCCCTCGCGTCCAATGCTCTTAGCCACCTGTCCAGTCAACCTGAATATCAGCCTAATTCGCGGCCCAGTCACCGGTTTATAATTTCACTCTTCCTTTGTTCACCTCGATAGTCAGCATTTTATCTATTTTGTCTAATACATCGGGTTATCAGACTCGAACGAAGTATGTTAAAACGTTGGCTTATGATCGCAATTTGCTACTTTTCACTTTGGTAGCCTCGGTAGAGTCAGCTACTATGAGCCGCAATGTTAGACGGCTAGAGCAGGCAGTTACAAAATACGAAGATTGGACTTACAGCTGGAGAATGAGGAATGAGAGGGGAAATGTAAACGGACGGTTATGAAAGATGTTTCGTCTACCAACAATGTTGCAAAAGTCAGCTCGATCGCTGCACTCGGTGCAATTGGATGCATGTTCAATTATACATATTTCTTCGGTCGGTGGAGAAATGTAGGACAGCAAAAATGAACAACGAATAAACATCAAGCTTCCTGTTAAACCGAAAATATCTGCGACACACAGTCTTTTCAATGATTGGCCGAGGCTTACGGTGAATGTTGCGTGTTCCGTGCACGTGCTTTTCAACCGCGCCATTACACGTTCTTTGGTCGATGAAAAGCGTAAAAGGGAAAACGATGGAAATTCTCAACAGTATTACGGAAGATAATCTGCCGAATAGTTTTGAGCAATAGCTTTACCCAGCACTATCGTACGCGACTGTGTGTCAATTTGGAACGCTGCTACTTTGAAGCTGACTGTAGCTGAATTTGATTAAAACAAGCCAGTAGGCATAGTCTTGTTCTTTTTTCTGTCGTGTCTCGTAAAATGGAAATTAAAATACATTTTAGTTTATGTAAAACGAACAGGCTACGTGTGACAATTATTGTGTTGGCAACTAAGTGATTACGGATTTTGGCACTACCACCTAATGCAAAAATCCGCAATCACTTAGTTGCCAACGCAATATATTGGATATACGTGCCGGGAGATATCAGGTTCGAGCGAACGTAAATCTTTAGGTACCTTGGCGTGGCAAATGTCACGAAGCCTAATTTTTTCTCTTTTTTCTTAAATTTTCTCCGCCTGTTTAAATTTCTTTCGCTGGTTATTAGCGTTGCGAAGGTCTGCTTATCGTACATCGCTCTGAGCAAACTTCGTCGAAGGTTAGAAATTCCAGCCATCTACGGCGAGGAAAATATGGTCGCTACACCGGTATATCCAGCGATCTGCTGATATTCGTACAAATATTTTATCGAGAAAGTACGCTATCGGCCAGCCACGAACGTAAAACGTTATTGAATTCGTGAACTCACGGGGAATAATTCGATCGAAGTGTTACTGGAATTAGAAAACTCGCTTTAGAAATAATACCCTGTGTTTTCCCCGAGTGAACCTGATCCACTGAATTTTTCCTATTTCCTTCTGCCGAACGACCGGCTTGCGGATAAAGCTGCAACAAATTTCTCATACTAATGTCGTTTCCAGTCATCAAGCATTTCCTTTAAATAATCATTTTAGAAAATCTTCAGATTTTTTTTACAATTGTTACGAAAGAAAACCACGCGCGGATTAATCGAACGAGTGGAAGTTCGTGATTGTAGAAATCAAGACCGTACGGATCAAGATTGCACAATGTACGATCCAGGAACGAGTTATGATTCCTGAGTGAAAATATGTAGTTGGTTTGAAGGCGTGTGAATAGAGGTAACCTGGGTTGAAGTGGTGCAGTAACCTGATTTGATTTAGGAAGCCAATATCACAGGTCTAAAATTAGCGAATAGCTCTATTCTTTACGTTCGTTTGAACTAAAATTTGATCAAGCCAAAAGTAAAATTACTTTTAGCGACTCGTCTTTTCCATAACGGTATCGTATCAGTTAAAGTGAAAACTTCGTATCTGACTCATTATCCGACATCAGAAGCTGAAAAGAAAAAAGAGCACTAGCAGTTCGAAGAAGTATCAAGTTACTCAATTGTCTATCCAGAGATAGCCCACAAAGTGTAATATTTGAAATTGTACACGAGAGACCAGTTCTAACGTGAGAAACCCAAGTAGAGCCAAAATATGCGACTGTTAGCTGAAAAGTAATTTGTAAACCGCTCCAGCATTTCTAACTTATCGTCGCGCACGAAATCTGATATTCCAACCTGCAAAAACTATCGAATGCCGTCTCGGACATCGGAGACTCGAGAAGACCAACGTAACTTATCCTTATCTCTTAGATCTCCACAAATTCCAACATTCGAATCGACCTCGAAGCCTGACCATTGCAAACATCAAAACATCAAATTCTCCAGTTGTCCAGTTGAAAATAGCTCAAGTGCAAAGACTGTGCAAAGGCTTCGAACTGTCGCTCGAGGTGGCAGCACCACTGCTCCCCTTTAATTACCGCCAGCAAATTGCAACAAGATCTGGCTGGGGCTGTGTAGGGTGGCGAATAGTGACAAACGGCGAAGATACTTTTCGCAAAACGATGAGGGAGGGCAGCTGGTAGAACGTGTGGTGCATCGATAGCGTAACGATCGCGTGCTCATTATCCTGGCGGGCGGCAGGGCCGTATGTTGCGCATTCCAGCCGGCAACAGAACTCCATATTTATGCCGGCGGCCAGCCATATGCGTTTAAATACCCTCCACGTTACACGTATCGTGTATACGCGTACGTTATGCTAACGGTATGTGTATGCGAATGCTATCAAAACGCGACACACTACGAATTCGTGTCTACGTGACTGGCCACGATAAACAGGATGTCTGGAATCTTTATTCGAACGGCTATGATTTTTCGTGTAGCCTCAAGGGGGTGTATAGGTACCCTGGCATCGCCAGGGAATATTAGGCAACTTTAGGGGCTCTTTGCATTTTTCAACCCCTTCGCTACCCACTGCATCGGCTTGTATTTTTATTTCCAATACAAAATCAACTTGCTGATTTTAATGAAATTTTAATTACTCGAGATAGAGCTATTTTTTTATTAATTCAATGCTTTTACTTGGAAAGAAATAACTCGGCGAAGAAGTCTTAGGTTTGACTGAATTTCTATTCGAAGGGAAAATGAAGAACGATATTATTCGAAATAGCCAGCTATTTTGATTAAGATGACGTATACATATGTGTGCAACGTATGTGTATTGTATATCGTAACCCATGTAATCGAGTTGAATTTCTGGGCTAATAAGCTGAAACGAACAAGCTACCAGTAGCATTTCGATCAACTTTACATGCTGTTGCTGCAAACCGGTCAAAGTGTCGAGAAACTCACGAGTGGCTAGCGTTAATCCAAGACATTGTAATTTATGGCTAGGTAACTGAAAGTAAATTAGGTCCGTAGTAGATCACAGTTTGTTCCTCAATTATCACGAATTACCGTTTCCTACGTCCTTTCGCCAGCCTTAGCTCAGAGGCATCCTGCCAGCTCAATGATGACAGAGAGAAGAAAAAAAAACAGGTCTACGTAAAAATTAATCGAATGACACACTTGCAAGCCCTGCATTCGTCTAGCTCGCCTCTGGCGATGGTGGGGGCGAGGGTTACAGGGCGACCTCGTCCCTTTGCTCCCACCGACAGAGCATTGTGCGGCCCAGCGAAAAGTTAGCGAGGACAAAAAGAAGTGGCCCCAGCGCCGGCGGACTTAATGAGAAATAATTGAGTTAAGGCGAGTTATTTTAAGCGGAAAAGTTGCCGTCGAAAAGCGTAGCCTTGTCGAGCAAACCGGCCGGGTCTTCGTTCAACTCGTCGAGAAGAGGAAGAAGAAAAAAAAAGGAGGAGAAAGTTTCTTGCGGCGCGTTAATCGATCGACCAGAACAATCTGAAGAATCAAATTCGACGAAGTTGGACGACGGCTAAACGAACCATAAGCAACGATCCCACTCTAATGGACAGTTAAGTTTTCCACTGACTGATCGAGTTACCAGCAACGCGAGAAAATTGGCGGCGAAAAATCCCACCTCTCGAGTGGAAGGACACCTTTGAAAATTTCAATGAACTCGAGTTTCGGGATTTATCACTTGGGACAAGTCCACCTTTATAATTCGACCGCGGATATCGAGGCAAATTTAGACCTTCGCGAACAACGACGGAGAGCCTCAAATAACACGCAGTTATCCAAATATTAATTTGGAATGTTAAATTTGAAAATTATAATCACCATTATATACTAAACGTTAAATATTGGATTCTAAAATTACAATAATTCATATAATTATAAACAATATGATCACAGTAAATACAGCTAACTAAATACTTAATTTGGATATTTTGTATATTTTTGCGTATTATCTACACTTGCGAACAATGATATTTCCCATGAATGCATAAATATTCACGGTCCGCCGGTAATTATTTCGAACGACGTCAAAAATCGATGGCTTACGTAAATTCCAACCAAAGACACGTACGATTTGCATCGATAATCGATACGGTAAACAAAGTGTTCATTGCTTGAATAATAAATTACGACGATAACAATAACCTGGAAATGCTTCTATAATAAAAGTGAGATAAACTATAAAAGCAGTACCGTTTGAATAATTCCGGGCGGTTCTGTATACAATCACGAAGAAGACGCTTATCTGGAGTCGCAGATTAACAACCTTTGTTTCGTTCTGATCTTCGTTATACTTTGCTAAAAGGATTACGGTCTATCTTACTGTTTCTTCTTAGAAATCTCTTCCAAGGCAAGCTTTCATTTTCTCAGGTGTTAACGTCCACCTAACCTCTAACCTAACTCCGAACTAATCTACACCTAACCTAACTCTGACCTAACCTAGTAACCTAACCAACTCGACCAACATTTCTTTCTTGTTTAATCGTAAACAAAGAGGCTTTGGTTCTTTGTAACAAAGATATACGTGTATTCTAATAGATAAATAAACAAATGAAATGGAAATTAGGCTGAGAGAAATACGTTCTATGAAATACCTTGGAATATGTTAGGTTAGGAAAGTGTTTCAAACGTACAGATCTCTTGCTTGCTGAACGAGACTTTGTTCTACTTATACAAACCCTAGATAATTCCCTGGATTATTTTATTAAATTACAGTTCGAATCATGGAACCAGAAATTAAGAATTTTTGCAATTAGCAATTTGTACGTTTCGGAAATGGGATTTTTCAAAACTGCTACTTGGCAGAATTACAGTGCTATATTCAGAGCTGTTATCGTATATTGGTTCCAAATCGGTTCTATAGATGTCCTTATGTGCGAAGGAATCCTAACCTAGAACATTTTTTCGATTGTCAACTTTATGGAACGCAATTTGTCGTGCCTGCCTGAGTAACTTAATATATTTCGATTGCACGGTAGCACATAGCGAAGGATCAACGTAGGTAGATTTCATCGATCAGCTGCGAAGTTACTGCCCTATGGTATAATTTAGCCATTTTCGAAGCGGAGGAATTTGGCTTTGGCCCAATTTCGATGAATTTTTCAGTAGGTTGGTGAACCAATTAGGTTCACCTATTTCACGATTTCCAAGCCAGTGACCGGGTCGTTGGGCCATTTAAAGTAAACGTGGATCAGACAACAGGTGTACAGTTTGCCCAAGTCTCGTCAAATTAACCGTTTCGTAAGCATTAATTGACGGCTAATTGTCAAGTAATAATTAACGTTTTATTCCGGGCAACTTTGGCCACTCCCCTGTGAGCGCAACATGTGGACGTGGCGAGCAGCAACAATAGGCTCTGTGTTAATTAATCGAACACGCTCGTTTATTCGATAAACATTTACCAACTCGAATAACCGATTTGCTCCATCGATAAATCAGGCTGATCGATGCTTCTTGAAAGTGCTAACTCGCCTACCGTTTACACTCGTCTTGGTTCTAATTAACGCGGAAAATCGACGATTAAACAATGGAACAACGTATTTCTTACACATAAAAATCAGCACTAATTTTAATCGAGATTTGCATTAGATAAGTCTACTACTTTCCTTTAGACTTTTGCTCGTCCTAATTTCAATATAAATCAATCAATAAACAGCCATCAATCTTAAGCAGAGTCCAAGTGACACTGAAATAGGATTCGGTGCAATTATGTGTATTCTTCTTCTGTGAACGTGACAACATCGATATCCGGGCGCTTTTGTCGCAGCTAGAAATAATGCACACGAACGTAAATGAATTATCTATCGAGCTGGTAAGGTTGGATCGCCTCTCTCTGACTAACTTTATACGAAATTATCAATCGAATGGAGACAATCTGGCAAAGAAACTCGGTTAACGCAATGGGGAAAAATTGTTCAGACATTAACACTAGAATTAACACACCGATCAAATTGACTGGTTTTACAATTTTATTATAAAATACTTACTAAAAATCATGTTATATTTTTTCTCGCAATGACGTAATAAATTTTGCAACGATAATTAAAAGGATAATATAATGAATTTTATTTTGTTTTTTCTGAATTCAAGCTGAAAATAATTTTGTATCAAGGCTACTTATACCAATACCAGTGAAAATGACTGATACTTGTCAAAATGTAAAAGGGTCCTGCAATGTAGAAATACCACAGCAATCAAAATAACCGGTTCGACAATCTTATAAATTATAATTATTATTTGTATTTATTAGTTTAAATTATAATTACAAATAAACTCTCGTTTAGGGATGATGGTCCCAGCTGGATCAATAATATCAAAAATGTACCACATAACATAGAAATGCTTCTGTGAGAAAGTAATAAATCAATAAATATACAAATATTCTATTTTAGGTATTTTTTAAAGACCAGTAATTTTCACTGGCCTTGGTAGAAATAGCTTCGGTAGTTCTAGCGTTAATAAGAAACTTAAATAAGAAACCTATACTCGTACAATATTTTTGACTACTTTTTGATACTTGTTCAGCTTTAGAATTCTTATGGTGTATGAACCATTTTGTGTATTTCTTATTTAAAAAACCACCATATGCGGAGTATATGTTAACCAGCAATTAAGTAATTACATCCAAAATCGATATTTAAGAAAATTTGAAGAAATTTTGCAATATTTAATTATTGCAACCTATAGTCATTTTAATCCACGGTGTCTTTCTAATCGCACGTGTAGTCATTTTACCAGCACGTGCGCCACTCGGAATCAAACGAAGGAGCAGTTAATAAATTCCGGCAATCTTGCAAAACTCCGGAGAAACTATTTGAAAATGAAACTGATATAAAAATCGCTATTGCTCGCATCTTAATCTCGTTAGGTGGCACTTGGACCACCGTGACTGAAATTAAATAAAAACACACGGCGAGCGATTAACAAGCCGTAGGAAAAATGCAGTGGCCGACCAACCTAATCCAAGAAACCCTATAAAAACCAAATTTAAAAAATCATCGCTCGGCTTGCAGCGTGGTTGGTTTAAAAAGTGCGGTGGCGCTAGACCCGCTCGAAAGCAAATAACCAGCTCCCTGGCCAGCCGTTCCCAGAAAAATATCGCTTTATTAAAAACGCAAACTCGGCTGGGCAAACGTTTGTCACCGTTCCAAACATTTATGCCTCGCGATAAAAGGATTAATGTTCGGCCGTTTCGTGACCCACAGCCTTCCCATTATATTTTTTTCTTCTTCCGTAGACCCCGGGGCCGTGGACACTCGCCGTCTGCCCTGGGTACACGCGTAAAGAGAACCAGCGCGGGCGCACGCTCACTCACACATACACACACACACACACCTCAACCCCTTGAATAACCATGGAACATCGCGGTTCAGATTTATCGTATATTATTCCTTACGATTCCCTGCTCCGTTATTTGTTCCTTCCTCCCGTGGTCCTCCATCTTCTCCAGGGAATTTTATGGAACCCCTTAAATCGACCACTATAAGAATAGAAGGGGTGGGTTGGCCTCGTTGTTCAATCTATACTCTCTCAATTTCGTGTATCCTGGCTGAGAAAGTGAGAAGGGTTCGCGTGGATGATGTTTTCAGCAGATCTAGTACGTTCATAGTAGCCCACGCGTATGGACCCTCATAGTACTGCACTCTCCACTTTTTGCACATTTTGGTAGTCGAATTTCGTGCGGCGCATCCTGTTAATGCACAGTGAGCACGCTGGCTTTAGTTAGCGACGTAAGATGAGAAGAGATAGAGGGGCAAACGTGAGGTCTAATTTTGCTGCTTCCATGGCAAAGAGTATCGTAGATGTAGCAGCAACGTGGATGCCAGGGATCATAAAGTAAGGAATAGCGTCAGTCATTGAGCAAGAATCGCGAGAGTCCAGCTTGTACAAAAGTCCTACCTGTGCAGGACTTGTGTAGTAGATTGGCAACTAAGTGACTGCGGATCTTGTCAATAGGTGGCATTGACAAAATCCGCAGTCACTTAGTTGCCAGTCCAGTACTTTTGTACATCGCTGATCGATCGGTGCAGGAATCAGACGAGTGCAATGCGTCCGTATCGCTTCTGTCTCTTATGATCATGATCGATGACTGATCGTGGTTACCTCGTTGGCTCCCTACAACAAAAATGTTGTACCACTATGGAATTTGGAAAATGTTTTCACCGTGGCTAGTAGATAATCACGATCAGGTAATCGAGGCTAATCAAATGATCTCCTTTCGGTTCGAACATAGCGGTTTTATGTTCCTGACTCGAGTATCGGGGGATCCTTTAAAGGCACCCTATGAGCAGAGGAGCTCCTTATGTGCCAGGGGCCAGAATACGATGACAGTGTGCCGTGCTCGTCGTAAGCGGCGAGTGAAAGGGGTCGCGCGACTATCGGCGTCGCGATCTTGCGCGATTAAAGTCGTGTGGATTCGAAAAGCGATATTTTCTCCGGGAAAATTAAGTAAGTGGCGTTCTCGATAGAAAACGGTGCCTTTACGTGGGTTTTACCGGATAAGTGACGCGTAAAGTGCATCGTGTGCGGTTATCTTATTTATACCCTGTGTGTACATCGAAGGGAAGGAAGACACGGGGCAGAGTGTGCGGTGAAATTGAAAGAAAAAAAGGAAAGGAGGGAAAGAAGAGAAGGAAGAAAATGTAAAAAAGAGACGTAATTACCGGGAAGAAGGTCACCACGCGGCCCTTCTGCTGGCCCCCTTTACACGTTCAACGCCATGGCTTAAGTGTTTGTGTTTTGCAATTACCGCTTTCTGCTGGCCCACCCGAAATGAACTCCCGCGAGTAATTAACCTTCCTGGTGGTTTGCTCCGGCCACGTGCGAACGAGCTTGCTCTCCACTCGGTGGAAGCGCCTTCGGAAATTTTCAAATCAGTATCCTCGCCGTGCTTCGCCACGTTGTAAATAGCGATGGCATGAAGCACTCCACGTATGTAACCATAAATACAAATTAACACAGCCGTCTCCCTCGGGTCTATATGACCCGAAACTGATCTTATACTTCGATAGATATTGTTAGAGTATATATTAGTCATTAAATAATCATTATCTATGTATACTTTAATAATAACATCTATGAGCATATATAGATTTATTCTCTGTCTATTAACGTGTTGACTGTCGCGTCACCCATATTCGGGTGACAGCAAAGTTTCCGATCTGATCCGATCACCCATACCCGGGTGATGGCAAGGCTTTTGATCTGAGCGCGTCGCCCATATTCGGGTGACGCTTATTCGACTACCTGCGAAGGATCGTCTATTACGATATACATTGGGTTGGCAACTAAGTGATTGCGGATTTTGTCAGTAGGTGGCATTGGCAAAATCCGCAACCACTTAGTTGCCAACCTAATAGTCACGAAGTATTTAATTTTATTATTCCACGTAATTCCCGTACTTTTCGCGTATCGCATCATTCTTATGAAGAAATAATCGAAGAAGAGAGGATATTTAATGAGATACAAAGCGAGGAGGACAACGAGGTAAAATCCAATATCCAACGATCGCCTGATAGTTCGAACGCTACCCGAAAGAGTTTTGAAAAAATTTTCCATTATCCTTGAACGATGTTAGAAGCGAGGAAACGAGGAATCCTATATTTCTCTGGATCCGTCGGGGTTTTTTTATCTACTCGCGACGTACTTGGGCCCGTCGCTAGTCACGAAGCTTAAGTTAATAAGGGATGGTTATTAAGATGTGTGGTTTGTCGCCGAAGATCTCGCGAGATTGAAAAATTGGCGGAACTGGGCAGGGTTAAGTCGCCTTTTTCATCGATCCTGTTAAATCTTATCGGAGGATCGCTGTGTGCAGGCGTTTTGGGTAACAAAGGTGTCATGATTTATGGAGGATTAAGGCACGTTCCCATCGATCAAAAAGGGGTCGCGGTAAGGTCGAGATGCGATCGTTTTAAAGTCCTTAGAGATAAAATCGCGATTATAGTCGCGGCTCCATTACGGCCACATCACGATAAAGTCAGCTCGTCGATGGGCATTATTAAGTGTCCTTAATTCGCGACGCAATAACGTTTTCCTCAGACCACGTTCGCCAAAGCGAATTCTAACATTTCCAGTGCATTGGGTCAAGAGAAAAGGAAAGAAAAAACTTCCACATCTTAACGATTAATACAAGTAATTTTTGTTTCTATTTTTTTTTTTTTTTTTTTTTTTTTTTTTTTTATACTTCAACATTGAGTCAAGTGGTCACTCGTTGATCAGACTGCGTTTGCTATGTTTTTGCGTGTATAGCGTAGGAGAGGTCCTGTCATATCTTGTCTACTATCTTTCATAATTCGCGCACGTTGATAATTTTCTCCGCATTTGTCCCTTCCAACTCTACATAATATTCGTGAACAAATATTTGCCGTGAGTGTCGTAGATGCCTGTCCTCGCATGAAATTTTCATTCGTAGAGCGACGCTAATATCCAAAAATTAAGAAAAAAGAAAAAGAAAAACGCGTACTCGTCATACCATTGCTGCGATCTAAAAATTTTTCTTGATGGACATACGAAAGAGGAAGAGATTAAATTTTGGACGAGCTCGAATAGAAATGCAAAAATAAAGGAAAAAATCGATATCCATTGATGCACTCTCGACCAGAAAATCGCGAGCGTTGCGCGGGTTGCCGATCGTGCGGCGAAATAATGCTTGCCACTAATGGGACGTTCTTGCGTGGAAACGTAGAATCGTGTCTTTGCGCATGCGCGTGTCCTTTGCTCTTACACGGACCCCGACAGCCGAGATTTATCGCGTCGATTCTTCGGTCGGTTTTCAGGCAAAATAGCGACACATTGTTCCGCGTCCACGTTGAAAAATCGCTCACTGCTCGATTTCTGCCTCGATTTTAATCAATTTTCGACCCTCTCGAGTTGCCATGCTAGGAAAACACGATTTTTCAAGAGCGTCGCTCTTCCGTTCGGGGGCTCAGGTGGCGTGCTAGCTTCGTTTACGTTTCTTTTTTTCCCACCGATAGCGCTGCACAGAGATTTACAAGTGCCCTGTTTAACCCTTTTATTCAGAATTGTTACATTCTATTCATTTTCTCTTCTGTTGTACACGAGGATTTTTAGGTTGGCAACAAACGGACGAGTTAATCTCCTAAACATAACCTGCTTTTTTAAATCGACAGGCGAACTTCATTTTTATATTATTTGCGGATTTACCTTTCGTTGATCGTAATCTATTATTTCTTTGCTCTTATTATAATTCCTCTTATCATTCGTCCATGTTCGTATAGCAGATTTTCATGGTACTAACACCTGTGAGTAACGTGGCTTTTCTGATGCAAACTAGGTAATCGCACACAAGTTCGTTGGTATGCAATTGGTCGTGTGTAGGTATCAATTATACGGTGTTCCTGTTCATCAGAAACAGCTGGATACCTGTTATCCTAGTCACTTACTCCTAACACCCTTGAATTTCCCAAAATTGATGGTGTATGCCTATAGCTGAAGCAAAATATTTACTAGAGATTAGTTGGAAAGTATTTGCTGCAATGTTTGACGACTGTATGTGCATAGGAGAACTTGTTCTGATAGCACAATCGTCAGGGGAACCCCTGGTGCGGTAATAATTGCACAAGTGCACACGCGACGATAACTGTAGCGGCTTGTTATTGCGGTTGCACGGTTTGACGCGATTCCGTTTGTTTATGGGTGTATGTAACCATTCTTCCTTCCGTGATAACTCGACCCTCCTGTCGATCCATTGATCTGACCGATGAATATATACGACTTTCTCACGCTTCCAGTTATTATGTCTAATGTTTTAAAAATCATAATTAGTAGGATAGTTTTTTCTATTTTATTTACATAGTGTCATGTGATAATTTTATTTTTGATTTGAGATCAATGGTTCAAATAATAATGTCCCTTAAACAATTCGATATAATTTTTTATCAAAAAGAATACCTCGCAACCGCTGGTCGATAGCATTAATCCAGTAGATGCTATATTTACCTCACCGAACGTTTTCCTATTTAAGCTTTCGGTTTTTGGGAGTTGATTAATTCGAAAAATAATTAAGGGTGAGAGCGGAGGATAGGAGGAAGAACAAGAAGGGGTTGCGTCTGTCTTTTTGCTTCTGTCGGACAACAAAAATCTAATTAAGTCGTCAAGAGACCGTGTCCCCGTTTGGACTGGAATAAAAAGCGGGAAACAAATTTTCCACTGCCGGCTAGAAATTTTTTCCCGCCGGTCCGGTATTTAAATACAGAGGAATTCCCACGGAATTGTTCTTGCGAAAAACAAACGAATAAAGGGAACATCAACAATTACAACCGTGCTCCGCCACTGGTGCTCGACAAACCCACCCATTTTACCTTTCCAAAAAAGAAGAACGCGGAAAATCTACCAAACGACCAGAAAAAAAGAAGTAAAATCTTGCTAAGGGGAACAATAAAGTCATTAGTAAAAAAGTAGGGGACTGATCGTAGCGGCGGCACCCCCTAATTGCCATTGCTTGGCTCGCTCACACAATCATTACCACTGACCCGCCACTATTTACCGCTTTCCCTTTCGGCATGCGTCAGGAAAATTCCGAAACAGCCGTCTCCTTCATCTAGTCCCCACTATGGTCGTCTATCCGCCCCACCGAATACCAGTTGATCTCATTCGGAAGCAAATCGCGGGGACAAAATCTCGTTGACTCGAAACGAGGCAATCTTCCAGCCTCCGGGACGCGGTAGTAAGGGTGCGGGCCACGATACGCCGTCCCTGAGCCGTGTTCCTACTCTCAGGCGCGCCGCTTCCCCCACCACGCCAACCGAAAGGGCGCAACACGAGATCGTACGCGCTCGGTTGTCTTCGACGGTGTTCGGCCACGCTGCTGCTCCGCTCGACGCCAGCCATAAGCCACGCGGTGGGGGTAGCTGTGGAGTGGGCGGCATGAGCTCGCTAGGGTCGCAGCACTTGGACACGCGATCATCGCGCGATACACACGCTCTTCCCAAATGCCTCACCGGCTGCAGCTATTTCCTCGCGACGCGTGCCTTTCGCGCGATCGTCACGCGTACGACTTATCGTGAGGGAGGTCAAGGGGAGTCCGGCAGATCTCTCGAACCATTCGCTACTTACTCTGCTGCCTTCTTTTTGTCAAGGTGCTCCTTGCCGTTACTCTATCCCATTGTGACTCTGCCGCTTTGAATTGTGACTCGGGTATATTACAGTGCGTGGACTACTGCTTTCGTGAGCTGACACCGTGTGTGACGCTGTTCTCTGTGAGACTGTGCTGAAGCATTAAAGAAGATTCTTAGAGAAGATAGACTGGTTATAGATTGATCGATTGCCTGACCATGGATTGGAGACTCGGATTGCTGTTGTTGACCTGTCTTCTTGTTGACGGTGAGTGACTTTTCATCTGGGGGACGTTTCTTAGATGCGTATAAGGGTATGTGGTAGGGTATTACGAGGGTGGCTTTAGCGCTGTGTCACTCGGTGCCGCAGTCGCAGCTAGAGTAGCGTGCGTCCGCTGGTATTAAAAATTCCAACCTATTCCGACCGTCGTTTGTTCAATAACTGCCGGAACATAGTATCCAAACGCGCGATGGTGCCATCGCGGATTTTCTTTGGAGGAATTTCAGCGGATAGACTGAACGGGGCCAGGCTTGATTGGGTTTCCAGAAAAGTTATGACTGACAGGGATATTGTGCTCGTTAGAGGAAGGTATAAGAAACTTTTTTGGGGCTCATAATGATAGGGAACGGATTTTTCTTACAGTTAGGTTCGTTCTTAACTATCGTTCCAAACGTTATTAGGATTTCTATGTAGGAAAATGTTGTTATTACATGTTATATATAATTATTAATCTTTTGTTTTATTATTATATAGTTTCAATATTATAGTGGTCACATTTGATCAAGATGTGGTTCGATCGTTACAAATGAGAACTGTGTAATATTTGAATTGGATCATTATATTTAACCGCTGTTAAGGTTGCCTATGTAGATAAATTTTCTTTTACATTTTTATATTATCATTACTATTTTGTATTACAATATTCAACTTATTTATAGTAGTTATTTTATGTCGCTCTTTTAGTAAATTAATGGTATTCTATTTGAATAGAATTTTCACTGTTTACATGTTTTTGCGACGATCTCCACGTTTCAGTCTCAATCACAATAAACATACCAAAACAAAGTCAACCTTCGAATGGTAGGAAGTTTCAAGAACTGATAGCTTCGAGGCATTGCACAGTAATTCCTTAACTAATCACATTAATATATTTAACAGGTGAAACAATATACTATGGAACAATTTATTATAAGAATTTTAATTAAATTAAATCTATTTCTATTCTTATTCGATTGAAAGGGAACATGAATTAATTTAATTTCTATATGTAATTTATGTATAAATATAATAATTTGTTGATTTCGTTTTATTTCGCTATTTTACCAGGCTACGAAATGTAAGATTCATTTACGCCGCTTGTTTATTACACTAATTACTGTATCTTACCGTACTCGTTAGTGTTGTGTACAAGAATTTAGTATCGCTGTTAACACCGGAGTTACCATCCTATACTTAGATATAAATAATTATAATCAAAATAATATGGTGCAAGTAAGTACACTAACATCATCGTTGATTAAACTGTAAAATTTCTGCAAAATATCAACATATTTTATTAACAATTCAAATTCGCCGTAATATCGAATTTTCTGAAATTTCGTCGAAAAATTACGTTATTTCGATCGCTTTGGCAATCCTATTATTAATTTTGTCGGGAACACTTGCGCACATTCAGTAAATGGCAAAAACAAGAAACACCGGAAGCCCCGCCATTGTAGCAGACTTGTTAATTCCAGTTGTAAACACCAGAGATTCTTTTAGCTGATACTCATCTTAAGTATACTTTTGTACGTTAACAACAATGGCTAAAGGATAATGTACTATTATTTGGGAGATTTAGATAAGAGACAGGAAAGCAGTAATATTGCTTTAAAAAGCCAGCAACTCGTGACAATAATAATTATCCCTACTTCGCTAACGAGCCAAACTACTGATCTTCCTAGCGATTTTTAATTAGCAAATGGTAGTCTTCCTCTCTTGGATATAAAAAAAAAAACTCTATTTGTAACATGTATCGACCAATCTGATCTACAATCTTTCGTCGTCGTTTTATTACTTGCACGATTCCATTCTCTCAGAATTTACTATACTTTCCTGAACAATAATCTGGATCTGGAAATTCCTGGAAATCGAGGAAATTTCAACGCGTTTGACTCTGTCTCCTCCTGATATCTTCCTCGCACTGTGTCACCACGAATTATCCATTTTTCGTCTACCATGGAAATTCGTCTCAAAAGTAATTCGTTTTGTAACGTATCGAGTAATGCATAATCCAAACGTCATACCTATTGTTACCACTGCAGTTAACACAAACAGTTCTCAACGCTGTATTTCGATATTCGCGATATTTCTGCAGTCTCATTTATCGCGTGATATAGATTACTTCGAATGAAACTTGATATCTGCTCGTTATTAATCACAATATACATTCTAGAGTGCTTAACACGTAGACTGCCACGCGAATTTCACATATTTAAAAAAAAATTTTTTTTTTACCCATTCTCAGATATACTACACCATGACATTTAATCTTCGAAAAATATTACGTGGCATTTGCACGTTGTTTCCTGATAACGTTATCTAAATCATTCGCACGGTTGAACAATTTTTAGCCCATAAGATTTATCTTATTTTAACCTCCTCGAATTATGATATTTCAATGTTGCTTTAATTTTAGCAACTAGCTACGCGATTTTAAACGATATTTAATACAAGATTGAAAGGAGACCTCGAGCACACCGATAACAATTTCTCCACATATTTTTCACACTCTATATATTTTTCAACGTCGAAAAGACAGATTAGGATTGAGAAATTTCGAAAATGAAAATCGGAAGAACACGGCATTCGACGTCTTAGGAAGAAGTCACGTGCGCGGCGAAAGACTAAAACGCTAATAATACGCCATCAATTATACAAGAAGGGTGGGCGGAAAGTCTCGTGAAACTCCATCAACGATAACAAGCTGTCGAGAGTTGGTCGTCTTGTATCCGTCTTGTTTGTCGTTGGCACGCGTTTCCAGCGTTCTCGTTGCTCGACGTTGCTCCTTCCAAAACTCATTTCGCGATATAGGGATAAACAAGTAAAACGGATCGAGCTGAGGTTGTACAGCTCGGGGTTTGACCCAATTACCAACCATTGAAATTCCTCCAGGTTTTCCTTTCTTTGTCCCTCCCATCATCCATTCTACTCATCTGTGTGTAGCTTGAAGCAATCTTGGAAAAAGGCAGAAGGCAGATTCCGATCAGCGACGTATACGCGATCAGATCGCGGATAAGCGGCGCTAGTATCGCGTCTAGATGGAACAAAGAGAAACGTGAGCACACGCGTCGACCTCGTCCCCTCTCTTTCTCTCTCGTTGCGAATTCCAATTTCCTGATGGGAGTGTATTAATATAATTTGATGGCGCCTCGGGAGAATTATGCATCTCGTGGCTCGATCTTCCTCGCACGGGGAGCCAGGGTGCCTCGTTTCGTTTCTACACCTTCGATGCTGGTACGTTCCCGTTGCGAGAGAATTAGGCTGGATGAAGCTTGTTAACGAGTGTCACATGAGAGCCTTTTATGAATATGGATGCGCTCCGGTGTTGGTGCGTATCGAACGATGATAGTTATGGCGCGGTGTGGAGGTTAGGTTGAGTCAATTAGGAGGTTAGGACCGACAAGTGAATTAGGGCTTTTGAAATTCTACCGTGAAAACTTTACCACGATAATTATTTTTATTTCTTCTGATACTGAATTCCTATCGCAGCTTTCCAGTTTCATGAAAAATTGGAAAATTGCAGTCTAGTAACACGGGGCTAAGTGTTTCTTACTCTCGAATCTAATAAGAGTAATACCAATTCTAGGGAATTTTTTGCCAAGAATTTATCGAAAGGATACAAACGAGCATTACTTTCGGAATCTTCTAGTTGCAAAGAAGAGAGGGGACGCGCATTCCAGATAGAACAGCTTTGCGACGTAAAGCGGTAGAAAAAGATTTCTTATTCTCAAACATAACCTAAAGAATTCCAAGCGTGGGCAAGTTTTCGTCAAGATACTACCAGACACACGAGCGCCACTTGCTGAATACTCAAGTCCCATCAGAATCCTCCACAAAGGATGTACAACAGTTGCATTCTAAATATACGGATTTCTAACGTAAAGCAGTAGAAAAAGATTTCTTATTCTCAAAGCCAATACGAGCAATACGAATTCTAGGCAAACCCTCGTCAAATGTTTTAGCAAAAGTATGCACGAACAATCACTTTTTCAATACTCTACCCCCACCAGAATGCCTCTAGTTTAGCAAAGAACATGAACGCCACTTTCTGAATACCGAATTTCCATTAGAATCGTCGAGCTGCGGAGAACACGGGAAAATTGCAGGCTAAAAATCCTCCGCCGTCCATGAGATCCATTAGCACAACAGGGTAACACGAGAACCTCTAATTATTTCGAGCGGTATAGAATTTGCCGCGTCCGTTCTCCGACTGGGCTCGAGCAGACTCGTCCCTGTGTACAGGTGTCGGCACGCGCGATTCAGCCGCGATATCTTCTCGCTGCTTAACGATAACGATCATAATAATTTAATTTAACAGCCGGCGAGAGAAGGAGGTCACAGTCGCATCGATCTTCCCCGGAAAGTCCGCGAGATGCAGCGAGCAAATATTAAAGGACCACCCCCTCCGTGCCTTGCCTCGTCCCCGTAACACCCCCCTCGCCCCCATTTTCCCCAGTTTTCCTCCCTCGTTTTTCTGCCATTCTTTCGTTTTCTTCCAACCTTTTTTCTTCCCTCCCCCTGCCCACAAACTCCCTCTTTCCCATTTCATTCTCTTGTCTCTTCCGTGCCTGGACCTCCTGTGTATGAGAAGAAGATAGAAACAGGGCCAAGACCGTCTACGAGAAATGCAAACTGAGAGCGAAATGTGCTCGAACCACGTTTATTTTCTCGACAACAGCCAGGTTTTTCTTCCAGTCGTTTACGGACCCTGAAGAATCGTGGACCTGGTTGTGGCGCGAGGATATAATAACGTTCAATTACCGCTTCTGTCTCGACGTCTAGGGGTCTCGAGACGTGCCGGGCAAGGCTTGGATTAACGCTTGTTAGCAAGGTTAAAGATGCTGTTCTTCGTGACTGGGAGATTACTGGTTGCATGCGAGCACAACGTGCTTTAAAGATAGAATTAACGCAGGCGAAACTATCAATTTCTAGGTTTTGCAGAAATTTTATGGGTTTTGTAGATTTTGAGTTGCATCTTTTCTTGGGGGAGGGCAGCTTGATGGATTTGTTTTTTGTCAACTAGTATATAAATTTCACGTGGATCTAATTTGTAGACTGCGGGCTTTTATTCGGGCGAATTCGTATTTCTGAGAATGTAATAAAAAGGATATAAGCTGAGTGGAAGATTGTCTTACCTAGCTAGTATTATAGATAGCGCAATAGTTTGGATATCTTTTTGTATTATATGCAATCGTGGTACTTTGAAATTTTCTACGAACTCGTAAAAATCCGCAAAAATCTACTAATCTGAATATAACTGCAAAATGAAAAGAAGTTTGAATTTAACCTAAACGAGTAATCCTAACCTATACCTAGTCCTGTTTCTCGACCAAACAGTAATAGAATTTAATCTTACTACGAATTTCAAGTCTAATCTTAGCCCTAACCTAAACCTAATTTACGTCTCATCGAGGCTTAATTTTATTTACGGTATTTCTAAGACGTGCAGTCCATTGTAACTGCCTATTACGACGTATAAAGGGTATTAGTATAAAGTATAGTTTAATTGACTGAAATAGTTGAGGTCTAACCTAAACGTAACACCATAACTCGTCCTGACCAACGTTAAACTCAATCCTAACCTATACCTACTCCTGTTTTCTAACCAAACAGTGATCAAATTTAGTCTTACTACGAATTTCAAGTTTGATATTAGTCCTAACGTAAACCTAATTTAAGTTCCATTCAGACTTAATTTCAATTTGCAGTATTTCTAAGACGCGCAGTCCATTATGACTGCTTATTGCGACGTATGAAGGATATTAGTATAAAGGATACTTTAATTGGCTCAAAAACCAGAGTACAGTGACGTGGAAAAATTCTTGCGAAACCGTGTCGTATTAATCTAACTTCTGCTTACTGATGAAGGGACTTCTTGCGAGGGGTTCTAGTTAAAACGAATTCTTCCTCCTCGATCATTTCTTTAGCCAGGCCTGACGGCCGCCAATTCTCAATCTACCAAGTGTTTTTAAAACGGGGCACCGGCTAATTTATCGAGCCATCAACCCAAACGCCTTCGATGTTTCCCTCAATTTCAAGTCTCGCTATTATTCATCGGTTCTTCGATCATTCTTTATAAAAGAAGTATATTTCAACGCTCTCTTAAGGCCACCAACGACAACGACATCGGTTGTTGTAATTTCTAACCTTAACAGAGACAGAACCGTCGTTTAACGCGTGCCCTCGGGCAAATTGGTATTTTAATTGATGGGGGTAGGAAAATAATTCGCAGAAATATATAAAGATAAATATACCTACGGTATTATAGTCTTTATAATGTTTAGAGAGCGAAACAAAGCTGTAAAATATAGAAAATATATTTTCATATATTTAGGAAGGAAAATTAGTAGGAAAATTAGGTTTGATTTGAAATTCATAATAAGAATAACTTCCATCGCTGTTCGATAAAAAATACTGTCAAGTACAGATTAGGATTCATTTTTATGAAATTTTTCATATTTTTATAATTATAATTGTAAAGGACATTATAAATGGGAAAATTGAAGAATTTGGATTTTTATTGAAAAATGTTCTACATATCCACGAGGATACTGTAACATGGAATTCAAGTGTAGTTTCCCTTCCTAAACAGTCATTAATAATGCTAAAAGATGGTGTCACAGTGTCGCCCCTATGGGGAAAAAACCCAAGTGCCAATAAACGCTAGTTAATCGTTTCTGGGTTTTTGTCTATGTTATCTATCCAAACGAATGGAACACTGAGTTTTTTTTACAGTTAAGATGGGGCACATACTATATGGTTCTGCTCCAGACATTTTTTTTTTTTTTTTACGAATTCAGGCTACGTTAGTGGATATGTTTCCTTTTCCTCTTGAACATCTTGTTTTTTGACACCTACAATTGTAGCACAAACACTCTTCGACTGAAGGCTTCTCCCAGACAACACTGTAAGTGGCGGACATCAAATTTCTTAAGAGCGAAACTTGATATTATTCTCGAAATTTAATTTGTTTTGATTATTATAAGATCTTGTGAATGTGCAAAAGACAATCCAAGTGCGTCACGAAACTTTTTTATTTTTCTACCAGTATAGTGGAATTTCATTAGAAACAGGACCGTATTTGTAGAAATGTCTCCTCTTAGTTGTAGAGAAAATTGAACGTGCCGTTCATTTAAATTTGCAAGCGCTGTAAGTACCAATTCTGTTTGTCTCGAGATAGCTGGTATAAAAGACAACAAATATATTTTCTCAAGGTGGTTTTTCTATCGTTATTACAAAAGTATATTTTATAATATTCCACATGTTCGAACCTACTTACCATTTAATGCCACTTACATTGTTTTATATAGATGCGATGTTAGACGTACCGGTGGTATCACCTTTTAACGCTCTTAGCAATTACTTACAAATGAAAATTGCTCTTTAATTCTATACTACGATATTCCCACTCGTATGTAGGCCATTACATGATAAAAAAACATTTTTTCATTTTTGCATTTGCAGTGTCGCCTATTAGAAATCTTCATTTAAAGAAATTCACCCTATCTATTTGCTTCAGCCTCGGATTCTTTTACGAGTATTGCGCTTGAAGTAGACTCGAACATGTCCTTAAAAAAATCCTTAAAAAGAAACAAAAAAAGGAAGGTACGGTTACCGTTTAAATCCTAGAAAATGAACCTTGAAAGAATTCATAAATGCCCGCGGAATTTGATCCCGTCACTGCCGGATAAGCTGCCTCGAGAGAAACCGACGAGCCCACGTTGACAACCAAAAAAAAGAAAAAAATACAGAAAAAATACAGAAAAAAATGCTAGAAACTCGCAAAAATCGAGGATCGGTTGATGGAAACATGGATAGGAAGCGGCAGTTGGATTTTCATGCAATGAAAAACAGCGGCGCCGATGGGACCGTTGAAAAATTACCATTTCACCGACTGCTATTCGCCATCTCTCTCTGGCTTGCAGGTGGATGGCAGGCCTCGAAACGGGACAAATGAATTTCTGTTTTCATCGCACAGAACGATTACGAGCAATTCATCGACGCAAACCCGTAAATTCCGCGAAATCGATAACGGCACTCGTTTTCCCCCCATTATCGTTAATGCGACGTCGCAAGAGAAACAGCCAGAGCCCCGATGATGGCACACGCGCTTAATAACCGATGGTTTCATCGACTTTAATGGGATTGCCACGAGAATAGGATATGTATCGGCCAACCGAACGTTTCCTCTCGTTTCGATAACGCGTGTTAGAGTGGGACGCAGGATATTGAAAAACAGGGTAGAAACGTCGTGGACAATCGTCCACGTCATTAACTCGTGGCCGGCAAAGTGGTTCTCTTTTTTAATCGAGATGCGTGCTACCTCTTGGTTTTTCATCGGGAAATGTATCGACCGGGTCGTTTGAACCGCTCCTTTGAAACCTGTTTTTCTGCTACATGTGCTATACCGTGGTCTCATCAATCTCAAATACGGGGCAAATACAGGGTGTTCCGATAATCGCGGTGCAATTGCGATTCTAGAGTATGTTTGGCTGAAAATGCTAAAATATTTGGAAAAATACGACTGAGAAAATGTTGCAGGTGAAAGTTGTGTAGTATCGACTATGATTTTTTCTATTTTATCTCGCGATGACCTTGAAATGTCATGCGAAAGTTACATTAAATTTTTCAAACAGGGATCTGTATTTTTACTATATATTTTTGTAGCTAACAGATGTGGACATTCAATTTCGACAAGCCACCAGCATTAGCACATACTGTAGGTAAAGAGATGGCAGAAATATAAAAAATTTCATTGAGCACATTACATGTACACTCTCGTGTTATACTCCTCCTATTATAATATTTAGAACTTAAAAAAGTTGCTGTATTAAAAATTCCTACGCTAAAAATTAGTTCAAATTTCAGTATTATCGTAATACATCTATCGTCGTACTCCTATCATTTTCGAGAAAGTATATAAAATATACAAAGTACAGTACTCGTTATAACGTTACGAGATTTGTTTCAGCCCCTATATATTGCCACGACTTTATATATTTGTCATTATATAATTCCGTATATTATTTTTCTACCCTCGGAGAATGTTTTAAATTGGATGAAAATATGAAAGACTCGTTATTGGATGATAACCGAGCTCGGAAAACTGAGAGGAATATAATAGCCAAACTGGAAAATCCCGTAGCCAGAATTGCCCTTCTCCACGATAATTTCGAGCAATTTCAAGCGGTCGTATAGCCAGCGACACAGTGTTCCTGAAAATCTTGCAGCGGGTAGGATTAAGTGGGCGTCAGCGTCGATTTTCAGCGTCAGCCGGCGTTCACGAATGGGGTGAGCTGCGTGAACAGAGAGGGGTGGAACAGAGCCTGTGGCCCGAGCGTGTATCGTGGCCGTCAACAAGCGTGCAACTTTCACGAGGACTTTATCCAGCCGCGGCCGTTACACGACGACCCATTTCCGCGAGAACATCTACACACTCCCTTGCACGCCTAAGCTTCGTAAGATAATTGTTCATCGGGAAAGCAGGCGTTTGTACGCGTGTGTGGGTGTGTCGAGCGTCAACTCGTGGTCGCGTTAACGCTGGTGCACGCGAAACTCCACGCTGTTTCCGTTTATCGCGGCGAGATCAATCCACAATATATACCAGTTTCGCCCCAATTCTCGATCGCGCTTGTTGGAACCTCTCTTCGTACGTAGGGGTGAGCATTCGTCAGCCTTAACTAGCAGTTGTTGACTATTGGCTTGAGTAATAAGTTCATTCTCGTTTCATTGGACTGGTTCGAAGAATAGTAAACAAGTTGTTGGAAGCGTGTAAAGGTTCGTGTACCTGAATTTTTTATGAGAAATATATATACATACAGGGGGCCGAAAAAAGTCAGTAATGTCCGGATATATGATTACCGATGGGGACCGTCCATTTGGCCATATAGATCCGAAGGAGTGACTTTCCGAGAATTTGCTCGCATTATCTGACTCCTGTTCACTCTGGCGTGCATTCGTCGCGAATAAGAGCGAGAAGGGGACAGTGCGAGCGAGACAGAATAAGTAGAGTGTAATAAGATATTACAGAGTCAGGTTATATCTTACTTCTAATCACATATTACACACAGTTGTATGTGGACAAAGATCGGGACCGGAAGTATTCATAGTTGCCGAGAGGTGGCCTTCCAAGAATTGCGCCAAATTATCCGACTCGTGCTCGCTCTACCGTGCTTTAGCGTGCGTGCATCAAAGGCTGGTGCACGAGAGGGAGAGAGAGAGAGAGAGAGAGAGAAAGAGAAAGAGAGGGAGAAGTAGGCAATGGGAGTGAGATAGAATAGATAGAGTGTTATAAGATACCTTAGAGTTAGATCCTTTCTTTCCCTTAATTGCATGTTTCTTTAGTTCCTGTTGAAATATTGTGAGTCAAATATAGTCATGTTTGGTATCATTTTGTTCGTACGAATCTCAACAATTCGATTCAGGCCATCTCGTAACTGTATAACAAACAATGAAAAAGTTTAGACTTTTCTTGTTCCGGTAATTCGATACCGGATCGAATTACGTCGATGGGGATCACAGATAACAGCGAGGTCTGGCTCGTGCCAGCAGTTTCAGAAATTGCTGGAGATAACTCGAGGCCATATAAGCGGACGAATTCGTGTCCATATACATATCCGGAACTACTGTACGTACATGTTAATAGAGATATACACTGATACATATACACTTTAGTAGATGTTATCTATGGGCTGTTCCAAAGTTGAATTTGATATATAAGCTTTTCTTTTGTTGAAATGTCTATACTTTTTTTGTGGCCCCTCTCTGTATACTTAAAGTTAGGGGCTCAAATAGAACGTATATATGTACAAATAGCATGCATGCTTTAGAAAAAGCTAATAATATTTAATGGATATATTATCCACCAAATGAATTTATTCCGGGGGTGCATATTCGCCAAGCTGAACTTTTAAGTCGTCGACTATTTTTCGACTATTCTTTTGGCCAGTCTCTTATCATTGAAAAACTTCCTCTCCTAACTACTTTTTAAATCTGTTCTTCAATAAGATACTTTTTATTAGATTAGTGACGTGCAACGTGTTTCTTTATCCAGCAAGTTTTTCAAATTGTTGAGCTACATCTTTTCCTTACAAAAATCCGTACTCCTTGGAAATACAACTTCTCGTCGTTCACTATCAAGACAAGTAAATCACGAAGGTGAAAGCTAAACGTAATGACATTATATCGAACCAGGTGTTTCTTAATACAAAAAGAACAGAGGTTGGAACAATACTACAAAACAAAGAGGGACATTTATTGTAGAAATCTGACGGTACTTTTCGACCAACCCAATAGGTAACGTGAAAAAGTCGACAGGTTTGGAAATTGGTTTTTAATCTCACTGGAAAAATGAACGCAGCTCAATGGGCGAAACGTGTCCATTATTAATAAACCGTCAGGATTTTTCCCATATGGGGACACCTCTGACCCTCACCTGGCCCAGGAAGCCTATCTAAACACATCTGATGACGCTTCACCGATACACCCACGAGTGAGCACGTGCGCCCGTGAATGAGCGGCGGGTTTGTATAGGTCAGTGGTTCCCAAATTTCTCGTCGGCGATATTAGAGCCTGGATAGGCCAAGATATTATTCATACATCTACATTTTTCATATGGAGGCTATCACAGCTTGTCGAGAAACGTGTCATATTTTCTCTTCGTTCTTTTTTGCGACAAATATGGTGCCTTGAATGTTTGTACCTTTAACGCTCGAACTGTAAAAGGTAGAAGCAAAATTCTGTAGTAGGAATGAAAATCTAAATTTGTGTTTAATATGATATGAGCATTTGTATATTAATAAATAGAATATTGATTTCGTCGGAATATACAAAAATACATTAAATTATTTAAAATTTCTAAATTCCTACTGTAGTATTATATTTAGGAAGCAAAACAAATTTTTGTCCAAGTTTTACTTTTTCATTTCTTTCCAAAGATATAAATTTACATGGACATTCACGTTAACATGAATATTTACTTTATAATATACACGTTACACTTGACGACGTGATAACGTGTTATACATGATAAGAGTTTAAATATCATTATTTATATACTGAAACGTTGAAATCTCGAATTCTGGTGTAAAAATAGATAAAAGTCGGAAAAAGAGATTTTTCCATTGGACCTTCCATTTCCGAGATAATCGATGGCAAAGATTCATGGGTTGTCCGACACCAGGTGTCGTTCACCCACGAATTTTCGGTATCGATTCTCTCGTGAACCGGACGTTCTACGAAAAAATACTACTCTTTATTTTTCACGTGTTTTTTTCCGCAGAAACGGATAGTATGGATAAAAATTCCGCGAAACGCACGATAAAATAGTTATTTCTAAATAGTTATTTGGGTGCCACTGGGCCAGGGACATCCGTGAAATTTTTCCATCGTCACGGTACACCGCGTGCGACTGAAACGCACCAGCAGATGGTACCCGTCATACATGGGCGTGCCACCAAGGGACGTTTTAATCGCTTAAAATCGTCGTTAATTGAAAATGAGTCAATTTACGCGTGGAAGAAGACCGCCATTGGATGACGCACAGTATTTAACAACTGCTGTCTGACCGGCAAAGTGTCATAATGTTCCTCATTTTCTATTATCTACTTTTTAGTCCTTTCAATTTTCCATTTTCCTTTTTAATTTTCTACTTTATTTGTTAATTTTCCAAATCCTTGAAGATCCCTAATTACAGGTCCTGATCATTGAATTAGGACCATACACAAAAAGTTCACTTGTCTAAGCGCAACGCCATATAGAACTAACCAACTTCACTCTGTGTTAGTTTGTTAATTTCGTTACACGATTAACATTCGTTTCTAAAGGAACAAATTACTTTCTTCCATAAGTTCATTTATTGCAATAGAATGACTTTAGATTAAGGTTAGGTTGGGGCTAGGTTGGGTTAGGTTCACTGTTCGAATTCTAAGGCGAATTTGAAAATGTACCATTCGCATGAATTCTGGCGTTCTCTGTCACGTGTCAGCTGATATCGGTCTGCGTGGTACTTGACGATCTTTTTCACGGTCAGACCGCAACTTTAAAATACAGTGTGACGTCATGTCGGGTGACCAGGAATCGTCAGCCTTGGGACAAAAAAGGCTAATATCCGGTTAGATGACAACCGCCATGGGTGTGCTTGCAGTGGAACTGGCTTTTTTCACGGACCACCTCCAATTCTTTTATTCGGGGCCCTATGCCAGCCTACAATTCACTGGCAGAAAATTAAGGAAGTATATTAGATGCGGGTAGTGAATATTATAGTTAATTACGGTGGGCCGTAAAATTCGTCGAACATATGCTACCAAACGACTATTTTTATTGGAATAAAATTTTACTGTTTTATTGAATTAGCACGTTTTACGCGGAGAAGTGGAAAAGGTGTGTTTTATGGTCGTTCTGTGAGTCAGAAAATAATTATGGTGTTAGATGTTTTAAGTACTTTATATAAATAATACGGTGCTCTTATAAAATACGCGAAGACCATTATGGACGAGTGGATATTAAACGTTTGCAAAATAGTGGTTTTATTTTGATAACAAAATTTTATCGGTCGATATAAATTAACTAAGAGTGTTTCATACGATTATTTTTTTTTTTTTTTTTTTTTTTTTTAAAGTATGAAAGTGGAGAATTTTAAAATTCAATGGACGTTGACCTTGGTCAAGAATTTCTATCCATAAGTGTCAATCAATAATTGATGGAAATATTTTCATTCCATAAATATTGAAGCATCAGAGCGTTATCCCTGTTTTATAGAATGGATTGAAATCTAAGCTTAGTATCATGAATTCTAGTTATTTAATCGAATCCATCGGCGAAAGTATTTCAATTTCCAGGGGCTCTTTTTTTCTCGCAACAAATTCGCCAACGAACGTAACAGCCATTATTTCCACGGGCACTCGATCGGACTGCAATTCTCCTTGATGAAATTTTTCAATTTCGGCTAACTTGCCGCAAATTCCACATAGAATGTGGCCACTCCAGCGAATAATATTCCAACGAACAACCGTTTGAAGCAAGTTAGTTATCTAACTGACTGGCTAGACTAACTCTAGCCATCGCATGAATTTTCCTAGTGCAGTCCGAAACTCTCTGAACCTGGACACTTTGTTACATAAAACTCACGAGTCAGTTGCCTGACGAGTATTGGTATCCAGGATGTGCAAGATTAGGGTAGCAGAACGTATAAAGTAATTTTCGATTGCGGTTTATCGATTCAGAAAGAAAGGATTGCCCTTTAAAAGGAATATTATCAATTATCCTTAATGTTATTATTTAAGGATTACTTTTTTTAGAATCCTTAAAAATTTTGTATAACTTCTCTATTAACTATAAATTCAATGTATTTAATTTTTGCATTTGGTATAATTTCAATACGACCAGTGTTCTTCCTGTTGAGGCAGAGTCGCCATGAAAAGTATCATGAAAATGAGAAAATTGAATTTCCTGTAGGAAGATCTGAATCTCGAAAATCTTTTTAATTAATGCAATGGTAGAGTAAAACGAATAGGTAAAATTACAGAGAAATTAAAATTCGTTTGATTATGATATTTTATTGACTGTCACGTGGAAGAAATTTTGTGTGCAAACATGTACATTGGGTTGGCAACTAAGTGATTGCGGATGTTGTCATTAGGTGGTAATGAGAAAATCCGCAATCACTTAGTTGCCAAGCCAATACATTTTTAGCGAAATTACTTGTTACAGAGAAATTTGAATTACAAAGAAGACAGTGGAGAAAGAAAGAGACGAACACACGGAGCTTAAAGTGGCAAACAAATTTTCTATTAGGACTCGGATTAATCAAATTTCGCGTATAAAAGTAGCCACCTTTAATGGACAGGCAAGGCTTTTGTGAACATGAAATATTTTAATTAATAAAGTATTTCATTAGCAATCGCTTCGATCGAATTTTTTATGCAAGAATGTAAATTATCGAAGAGGACTACGTTTAGTAGGGAAAAATGTAATATAGAAATTTTTAATTAAAGAGAAAACGATAGCAAAGACATGCGAGTACACGGAGTTTCAAGTAACCAAAATTGGCGTATTAAGAGCATGAATTCTCAGTGAATAGGAATTTGTTCTCGAGTATAAATTTACTACGGAAAAACGTTGTTTACGAAACAAAACAATGGAAAGAGAAATAAGTGGTTCACGACTTCGTTAACCAAGAAAATTTTCCATTAACCCACGAGGAGTGCTTTTTCCAACGGTCCAGAAGGTAACAAATATCTGTCATTAAAAACTGGCTAACTTTTCAAAAGTTGCAGAGAAATTGAGAAAAATTGGATTGATTGAAAAGAATTGAAAATACAATTGGATATTGTAGGTGAAAAATTAACACGAAAATATGGAATACAGTTCCTTTCGTTTCTGAGAAAATCGAGTTTGAAAAGTTGTCGAGTGTACTTAAACTTGGCTAAGTATCGATTCGCATTAAGTACGAGTAAGCAATTAGCAGGTAATTATACATGTGAAAATAAGTGAAAAATGTGAAGTAAAGTTTTTCCGTTTGTGGCCTCATTTCCACGCAAATAAAGTTTGAATATGTTTTGTTAAGAACTGATGTGATATACGCGCACATTTTTAAATGTATTTTTCTCGAAAAGGAAGCATCGTACGAAGAAATTTTATTCCACGCTTTTCACTTATTTTCACGCGTAGTTTAACCCCCTGTTGATTATTTGTTCTTGCTCAGTGCGAAATTATTTTATTTCGTTATACTTGTCAAATTTACCGGTTCGATTTTCTCGGAAACGAGACGTCGTGTGAAAATACCGTATCCCATATTTTCGCCTTATTTTTCTTCGAAAAATCGCTCCGTGTCTAATTGTATCATTAATTACGGACCACCCTGTATAATTAACTACGTTAATTGAAAATATGTCAAAGTAGAAAATTACGTTTGCATTTTTAAAAAATGATCCTTCAACGAAGGTTTATGAAAATGTATTTTCTGAAATTGAAAGGAGGTGATTGGCAGAATAAAATAAGCGGGTCGAATAAACGGTGAAATGGTCCCGGTTTTGTTATTGCACGCCAGCTAATGGACCTACTATTTTTTTCCTTTCTATCTCTTTCTCTCTTTTCCGTTTTCTTTTTTTTTTTATGAAAATTCATACGCGTCTCGTAACGGGCGCACTAGTAATTTGTCCGCCGGTTTCCGCGGATCAATAACCTACTTTTATGATTAATATATACGGTACACCGTCCAGGATTATTCGAATGTTCGCTTTAATACGAGCTGTACAGCCACGGTTTTAATATCCTCCTCCTGGAAGAGAGCTGGCCTTCGTCTACCTTTTAATACCACCCTGTGTCATGAATAGCTAACAAAATGGAACACCACGTGAAAATCCTTTTCTCATTCTTGTCGAATGTCTGTCAATAGTTACAAATTTCAACTATTATCTTCCTGAAAATTTGTCGTTCATTATGCAATTTTTTGATATTTTCGCGTGTCACAATTCTGTCTTGGACCTCTGGTTTGACAAGTGGCTAGAATTCGTCGAGGGACTAGATGACGCATTGGTCAGACGTGTATTGTCTGATCGTTGCAACTTATACTACTCGTGCAAGTGGTATGAGTCATTTATACTATGAACAAAGACTGCAAGTAGAATCACCTTTAACACGGCTGACATTCTTAGCGTATCAAATAGCTAGGCTTCGTTAAGAATCTACTGAGATATTGGTCAGACGTGTGTTGTTTGGTCGTTGCAACTTATACTACTCGTGCAAGTGGTATGAGTCATTTATACTATGAACAAAGACTGCAAGTAGAATCACCTTTAACACGGCTGACATTCTTAGCGTATCAAATAGCTAGGCTTCGTTAAGAATCTACTGAGATATTGGTCAGACGTGTGTTGTTTGGTCGTTGCAACTTATACTACTCGTGCAAGTGGTATGAGTCATTTATACTATAAACAAAGACTGCAAGTAGAATCACCTTTAACACGGCTGACATTCTTAGCGTATCAAATAGCTAGGTTTTGTTAAGAATCTACTTAGATACTAATGAGACGCGTGTTGTCTGGTCGTGGGCGATTATACTATTCGTATTACTCACACAAGCGATATGATTTATCTATGATGAGATTAAGTTTAACACGAATATTCTTTTTAGTGTATGAGATAAGCTTTGTTAAGAATCTACTTAGATATTGGTCAGGCGCGTGTTGTCTGGTCGTTGCAACTTATACTACTCGTGCAAGTGGTATGAGTCACTTATACTATGAGCGAAGACTAAAAGTAGTATCACGTTTAACATGACTGACATTCTTAGCGTATCAAATAGCTAGGCTTCGTTAAGAATCTACTGAGATATTGGTCAGACGTGTATTGTTCAATCGTTGCAACTTATACTACTCGTGCAAGTGGTATGAGTCACTTATACTATGAGCGAAGACTAAAAGTAGTATCACGTTTAACATGACTGACATTCTTAGCGTATCAAATAGCTAGGCTTCGTTAAGAATCTACTGAGATATTGGTCAGACGTGTATTGTTCAATCGTTGCAACTTATACTACTCGTGCAAGTGGTATGAGTCACTTAACTATGAGCGAAAACTAAAAGTAGTATCACGTTTAACATGGCTGACATTCTTAGCGTATCAAATAGCTAGGTTTTGTTAAGAATCTACTTAGATACTAATGAGACGCGTGTTGTCTGGTCGTGGGCGATTATACTACTCGTATTACTCACACAAGCGATATGATTTATCTATGATGAGATCAAGTTTAACACGAATATTCTTTTTAGTGTATGAGATAAGCTTTGTTAAGAATCTACTTAGATATTGGTCAGACGTGTATTGTCTGATCGTTGCAACTTATACTACTCGTGCAAGTGGTATGAGTCACTTATACTATGAGCGAAGACTAAAAGTAGTATCACGTTTAACATGACTGACATTCTTAGCGTATCAAATAGCTAGGTTTTGTTAAGGATCTACTTAGATACTAGTCAGACGCGTGTTGTCTGGTCGTGGACGATTATACTACTCGTATTACTCACGCAAGCGATATGATTTATCTATAATGAGATCAAGTTTAACACGAATATTCTTCGTAACGTATCAGATAGCTAGGCGTCGTTAGGGGTCTAGTTAAATATTGGTCGGACGTGTGTCGTTTGAACGTACACTACTTATACTACTGATACAAGTAGTATGAGTCAGTTGTAATGTAAGCAAAGACTAGAGCTGAAATCAAGCTTAACGTATAGAATATTTTTAATGGAAAAAATACAATGAGATATAAATTGAAGTACGCTATCTTTTTCTATAGTGAAATTCTAAATGACTCACTGACTTAGAGAATAACGCGCAGCCCAAACTCCTCGACCTAGGAGGTCGAACTTTTGAGAAAAGCTTCTGCTCACCGACGTAAGCAACCACTAAGAAGGGACTTTTCGAAATTCCACTTCCAGATGATAAAAGTGGGGGTAAAAATTTCATTCTTTTTAACAAACGACTCGACCAATAACCATGAAATGTTAGAAATACTCTCCTCGGATTTACTATACTCGTTTAATTTCACAGAAATTTCGATTTTCAATTTTCCAATGTCAGAGTGCGCTAAATGATACCAAAGGAAGCTGTATGTCCAGAAAATCGGAGAATGCAACTCGAGCACAGGCCCATTACCAAAAGTATCCAACAAAGTTCTACGGTCCCCATAGATGCAAAACACCCTCGGTCCATTCGTCACGGGCCAAATATTCCTCTCGCGCTATTTTTCTTTCTCCGTAAAATGTTCATCCACTTACGTTTGACGAATCCGCGGAACCAGCGGAGAAGTTGGTCCCGTTAATTGGCCCCAACGGGAACAGTCGATCTATCAGTGTTCGTTGTAAGTTCGGTCCGTGGAAAGCGAAAGAAGTGTCAGTGGTCCAGGAGTGGGGAGAGGCGTTGCCGGTCTCTCGACTGTTGAAAGAGGGGGAAAAAAGCTACGTGGTGGCAGGTTAATTAGAAAACACTGGTCCAAGGCCGTGGAAAATCTGCTGCGGAACAAAGAGACAGGCGTTTGGAGTATTGCGGGAAAGTGGAACGGTAATTTCCGTTTTGCCGCGAGTTGCCCGGTTATTTCGAGACCGAATTACTCGGCTCTTTGACCCTCGCCTTGCCTCACCAACCAATCAAGAGAAACTGCTAGGGATTAGAGAATTGTGTGTACGCGTCTTTTCATCGATAGGGCCCAGCCAGAGTTTTAATTAATCACGTTCTCATACGCGCACGGTTATTGCAACTTCTCTCCACGTTGGACAAGTTGGAACCATTGTTTAGCCCTTTGTTCGGTCGATTCGACGAGCGATCGATGGAAGCGAAGGAGCGTTAACGAGGCCGATCTCGCGGATAATATTTCCCTGGCTTCCTTTTCTCATTAACCGGGGCAGTTTCGTTGGTACGTAAAGCCAAACGTCTAAACCAACTACTTCAACGACCACGTAAAACCCGAGAATTTGTTTAACTGCGGTTCTCGGTTCGATTTTGTGAATGGAGGCTGTAAATGATCATGAGGGTTTTACTTTTTTATTTTTCACTATTTCTGAGAAACTGATCCTTCGTGCTCTAAATTTAACTGAACTAGCTGGTCCATTGTATTTATTTTCTGGCTCTAGCGCTATGCTACCGGTTCGTTTTGAGACTAATTCTATTATTTAGTTTCGGGAAGCTTCACATTTTGTCGAGTAAAGGCATTTGGGGATTTAACAGCTAGTCCTCTTTGGTTTTAGCGGTTGAAGTGAGCTTGAAATGTCGTATCTTGTACTTAGATTTCATTTGAATTTTAGTTATATGACATTTTATTATCAACTCTAATTTTTCCCTGGAATTTATTTTAAATAATAATTACTAATTGTTTATATACTTCGTTACTAATTGATTACTAATTCATCTATATACTTCAAATGTACCTTTTTCCTAAAAATTAAATAAGCAGAAAAAAGGTATATTTATGTAGTATCGCGGAGAAAAAAGCCTAAGATATCGGTCGAACCATAAGCAGTGTCGCGAGAGACGAGGCGTCGTTGGGTCCATCAATGTGTCGACGGTCCTTTCAAGCGAATAGTTTCGTAGAAAAGGCCTACGTGACCCTGGCCACGGGTGTTTGCGGAACACATGCGTGATGGAAAAAGACAAAAGGATGCTAGAGATAGAGTTAGTTAGAAGTCGGACAGTGTTAGTTGAGAAGTAAGAGAGAGAGTGAGTGCAGAAGCCGGAGAGTGTGAGTGGAGGAGCCGGAGAATGGTAGTTGAGAGCCGAGTATGATAATAAGGCGTACGACGATATTGTAATCAATTCGTTGTATTGAATATCACTTGTTAAACCAAAACATCATTACTTGTCCTTATTCTAAGACCCATTAAGTTACTATATTTATGTAGAAAATTTTCCTATAATTTCCACGCTTTGACTAGTTTGCATGAAAAATAATATCGTAATACTCGAAAGCCATGGTAGTAATTTTTTTGATTAATTTTTATCTCCTTTTCCCTCCAAACACGTGAACATCTATGACCTAATTATTGCCAAATTATTAACAAATTATTGACGTGATATTGCCTGGCGGACAATAGACATTGTGCCAGGGGTATTTCCTTTGTTCGAATCTTGTCGTGGCTTCTTAAGCGTCCACGGTTTCGATGGAAATGAGGTTTTACAGTTCTCTCATAGATATGGAGCTCTTAATGTATTAAGGAGTATGTTAAGTTGGTATGTGTGCCAAGATAGAGTGGTTCAGGGGAGGTAATATTCTGCAATTAAGCCTGTGGACAAGCTAGGGATTTCAGAGGAGCTTGCCAGCAAATTTGCTGTCATTTGTTATCACGAAATGATTTTACCTAGTACGGTATCTGGCTTAAGATGTACCAGCAAATATATTGCCAGGTGATGAGATGGTATCATCAGCCAAATTACTCTGCCATTCTATGTACTCTGCTTACGATTAGTAGCCTAAAGACTTCGATTTTGCAAAAAATATTTTACTCGCAGAAACATTCACCTGTGACATTTTTTTGCCTTAAAATTAATATTTGTCCATTTTACTCGTCGAAAGTTACATCTGTCAAAACAAACAAAAAATTCGAAAAAAAATTTTTTTTAAATCAGATACTCGATGTGCCTCGAAAACGAGGTATAGCCCAGAGAGGTTTCGGTGCCTCGTTCATATTTATAAAAATACAAATTTGCATGAGCGTTTGCAGTTTCTAGTAACAAGCGAGATAGAGTGTAGGTAGGTGGCAGCACGTTCGTTCGACGTCGGTGTCTCTGGCGAACTCATCCAAAATCTGGCCGCAGACTTAATCACAGAATATTACCGACCCTAAATCACCGTGAACCTAGTACGGATACCTAGACTCAGGCATCCTCGTGGAAACTCGATTTCCACCACGTAATTCCATTTTCTCTAGCCTACCATCGACATTCTATGCTCCGTTGGAAACAGTCTTGATTAATTTTTTTTTCCTCCGGCAGAACAGATACAATCAAAGTTTCAAGTATACCCCTCTTCTCTGTCTCTCTCTATTTCTCTTTTATTAATGTTGTTCTTTTTTTTTGTTTTGTTTTTCGTGCCGCGAGAAAAAGTGGTAAGTGGGTCGAGGCTCTTTTTAACAGCAGCGCCCGTGCACGTGTTTGCAGTTGTATGTGTGCGTTTGTGAACGTGTGTGCTCATCGAGAAAAGGTTGGAGACGTCTCCGCACGAGACTCGACCAGAGATCGGACCAGGGATATCAACCCCTCGTTAGGATTGCTTCCATGTTTAGAAAATAAACTGAGAGGGAAAGGAGAAGCAGCACCCGTGGTTCTCCTACAGACGGAAAACACACGCGTGCCACGTCCTACCTTGGTGTTTAAATATTTTCCTCCACGTTGCAAACAAGCCCCCTTGGAATTCTCCCTTCGGTTTTGAAGCCGTTGGTTTGTTGGTTGCCTCGTGCCAGTGGTCTGAGAGTTCAGACTGTCCTGCTTCTTCGACTCTTGAGTGATTAATCGAACCACCGTGTCGGAGGCTGTTCTAAATTGGTAGGTACGCCAGCGATCAGCCTGGGAACCGATGTAATGACTGATTTAGCAAGTGTATTAAATGGTTTGAAGATGTATGAGGCTGTTGGAAAGTTATTGCTTTCTTTAACATTTTTCATCGCCAGATTTTAAAATGGCTTGGATTGTGGTTTGGCTTATATGTATGAACGTTCTACGTGGAAATTTATGTAAAGGACAGCTTGGGCATTTTAGGACAGTTTGAAGATGTATGAAGATGATGGACAGTTATTGCTTTCTTTAACACCTTTTATTGTTATATCTAAAAATGGTCTGAATTATGTTTGGGATAAATGTGTGAATGCTCTACGTGAAGATTTATGTGATGATTTTAGGACAGTTTGAAGATGTATGAAGATGTTGGACAGTTATTGCTTTCTTTAACATTTTTTATTGTTACATCTAAAAATGGTCTGGATTATGTTTGGGATAAATGTGTGAACGTTCTGTTTGGAAATTTATGTAAAGGGTGATTTTAGGATAATTTGAAGATGTATGAAGATGTTGGAAAGTGATTTCCTTCTTCCTATTTTTAATCGTTAGGTTTGAAAATGGTTTGGATTATGTTTGGGTTACATGCATGAACGTTCTACGTGGAAATTTGTGTAGACAACGAAGTGAGAAGTGTGTGAAGTAATTTAAAAGTGTATGAACTAGTTGGAATTCTAATTTTCTACTTAAAGAAGACTTTTAAATTATGTTTGTCTTAAATGTCAACAAATAACTAACGCACTAAGCAAAAGTCAATGTATGGACTGACTTGAAATCTGTGTTGAACAATTTTCACACGCGTATAAGCTACTTGGAAAGCGAGAAAAGCCACCCTCCTTTATCTCGCTGGTCTGCAGCTTTAAAAAATGTTCCACCACGCTGAACGATGTTCACAGAGAGAAGGCAGGAAATCTTGTGCTTTTCGAGGTTCTCCCGCGAATGTGAAAATTTAACAAGGATTTGGTGCATCATAACTGCACTTTTCAAGAAGCAGACAGAATTTTTTACCAGCTTCTTCTGCCCTCTTTGCTTCTGTGCTCAAAAATCACTGTTCTCAACAACTCCGCTACATCGGCGTGTAATTCAAACGCAGTTAAACTTCCACCAACGATCCCATCAACTTCAATATGTAACATCGTAAATCAAATATAACAGCTCCATACTATTCATGCTCGTCCTCATACTATGCTTCCTATTCGAATACCATGCGTGACATATATCGGTTCCTTCATTGTACTTGCCAAGTAGTCGATCATCACAGGCAAGTCTCGGACCTCGGGACGAATATTCACAAGTTCCTAGCGTTGAAAATCTAGCAACCATCACTGAGACCAACTTCTTACAATCAGATCGAATCATAAGAGTCAGAACTCTTCAAAATTATGTCAGAATTACAGTCAAAAAAAAAAAAGAAAAAAGTGATTTTAAGCGAATGGAAAGTTTCCAACAAGCTGCTCACCAAGTTCCGGACCTACTCAACCGACGTTCGACTCTACTTGCAGGGACCTTTTTTATTTTCCTAAAGTGTTCACACAGCGTCCTGGAATCTGTCACGTTTGGACTCCAACGTACTTGAAAACCTCGTTGCTTTTTTCCAATTGCTTATAGAGGATTCGTGAATCTAGTTGATCAAGGTTTGAGCCTGCCTACAGCATACTTGAGCCCGTCACTAACTTCCACCAAGCACTCTATACAGCTCTGGTCATTTTTTCCCGGAACCAGCGATAAGAAACCAGCACTTTATTCACACTCCTCTATACTCACATTGTTCCGAGGAGCTTTACAGAAGCCAAAGGGTATCGACGATCAAACCTGTAGGGTATAACGAAGCTCGCTTTTAGTCAGTCAGACTAAATTGCTTTAGATGCAGTCAGTAAGACATCAGCAAATCAAATACAAAATTTCGTACATCTTTTTTGTCCATTGTTTCTGGAAGACGAATAGCCAAATTCGTCTTCCTGCCACCTGGTGAAATGTTGGCCTGGCAACTAAGTGATTGCGGATTTTGTCATTACCACCTATTGACAAACGCCGCAATCACTTAGTTGCCAAGCCAATACATCACCATTGTGGTATCGCGCGAGATTTCTCGCCTGTGAATAGCCAGACAGGTCGGACAGGCTGGCGCAGCGGCTATTTTCCGCGACAATGACTCGCGAAACGACAAACGCTGTCGATAAAACGGGTCCCGGTACACGCTAATGGCGGGATTAGCAGCACGATTTATTAGCATAATTCGAACGGTATTATAACGCTGGAAAATGGCCCACGTGTATTAATGGAATTCATAATCGCAAAAGTAATATTCATTGGGAGGATCTCACGACCCTGTTGGCCTGCAGTCTGTACAGGTTTTTAGGTTAACTGACTCTGGTAATCTTGACGATTCCATTCACGCGAAACTGTTGTTACGTTGTAGTTTCAGAAAGTCAGTTTTCCATATTTTTCCTGTCTCACCGTAGATCTTTGCGCATTTTTAGAATCTTCATGAACAGAGCTGAAAAAATGGTACCGTGGAGATATTGGGTTGGCAACTAAGTGGTTGCGGATTTTGTCATTAGATGGCAATGGCAAAATCCGCAATCACTTAGTTGCCAAGCCAATAGGAAGCAAAGTTCACGTTTTCGATATTCTAGGTGTCTCTGCGTTGTTATATTTCGTATATTATACTTACCCATAGATGTATAAAAATCCATAGTCTGCTTACCGGAAATCGATAATGTCGCGTGTTATTAATAATTTCGTTTAGATTAGGTCCGTTGCACAGGCGCCAGGTGTAGGCCATTCGAATAAAGAGATATCTCTTTCGGTCATGAAATTGTCAAATCACGGGGAAAATCGATGTTTGATTATGCAACTGGTGTCGTTGAGATGGCCCATATGGTAATTTCACGAGGTGTTGTTAAATATTCGTCGTGCATAGGAATTAATAATGGCGTCTGGATTGTTCAGGTTAGATGTGTTTCGCAAGATTCCCTTTAAGTTAGCTTTGCAAGTTGGCAAGTTGGCCCAAGTCACTCTATAAGCAATGTCCAATATTGGTTAAGGGTTGATAGTTCAGTCACTAACGTCAGCCTCTAACCAAACTTGTGTACTTCTTGACTCTTCTCACCTAGAAAACCATGATGTGTGATTTTCCAATCTACCATCGTCACTCTGGCTAACGTTAGCCATTTCCAGTTAACAGAGGCAGAATTTTCCTCGATTGACAGAAGCAGAATTAGAAAAAAAAAAAAGAAAAAAGAAAAATTCATTTTCTACAAATTCTCACCGTGTGACTAAATTTACCTACTTTAATTTATTCCTTATGAATTACCAGTTAGAATTTCAACGACTAAAGAATTATTACGAAGTAGGGGAAAAGTTGAAGAGTGCTTGTAGAAAAGAGCGCAGGTGCGAAGAAACAAGCTTTTCAGCGGCAAAAGAAAACTTATGCGTTAATGTAGTCAAAATTCGTGAAAGAGAGAAAGGTAAAAAAGCCTGCTGTATGTGCCAGCTCGTATTTGTAAAGAAAACTCGGTGTTCCATTCGTTTCTATAGATGGCATAGATAGATGCAAAGAAACGACTGACTAATTGTTCATCGGTACTTGTATGTTTCTCTGTAGAGTGGACGTTGTGATATCGTATCTTCTGCAATAGAACGCCAAAGCTATCCAATTGCTACGCTTACAGTGTCGTTTACGAGCGCTCCTCGATTTTGTTTTAATCGTAAGAGCAGACGTAGGTAAGAGTGGTTCGTCGGTAATTAAGAACAAAGGAGAAAGGAAAACAGGTCTGCTTCTTACCGATAGTCGGAATTAAAGATCGAGCCAGATCTTAAAACGTGGGAAGAGGTAGCTGTGTTTGAATAGCGGATACATTCCTTGATACAGATATTCATAAGAGAGAGACCTCTCTACATGACAGTTTGACTTCTTTATTTTTGCACTCTCACGAACATAACCTAAAAATGGGGTACGACTCTTAAGAATTCATGTCAGGACTGCGTCTCATACATATAAACTTATCGAAGTCTGTCTCCAAAGCGTGATGCCAAACAGAACGCGTTTGCTCGGGTTTCCCCTCATAAACAACCGATGTCGAACTTCTTTCACTGCCTAAATTTAGTCGCCGAGTCACTATGATCGGTAGCAACCCCAAATGCCATAAAACTAGAAGGAATTATTTCTGATTCCGAGAATCCTTGCTTTGATGTGTTGGTCGAGTGTTAGAATAATAAAGATCATCGTTCTTCCCTTTCTTCGTCGGCACTGAAAACGAGTTCCAGGTATCTTTTTTTAGAAATTTTTTATCCTCAATTTACCTTTATTACAAAAAGGTGTATTCTCTTTAAACAAAGGACTTGGATGTAAAGGGGGGAATAAGCGAATGGTGTTTAGACTTGGAAATCATTCTTTTGTCCTGTTTAAGTGGCTGCAAAAGGATTCTAGTTATTTTTCGAAAATTTTTTTATCCGCATTTCGAAGAGAAACTTTTTTCTATTTTTTCTTTTTCTTTTTTTTTTTTTTTTTTGCAAAAATATATTCTCTTAAAACAAAGGATTTGAAAACAAAAAGAAGACAGAAGTACGGCGTTTATATTGTAGTTGGAAATTATTTTTTCTTCTTTTTAAAACACCGAGGTGGCTAGGAGAAAAATTCTAGTTAAAAATACTTTATTTACATTTTAAATAAAAACACTAGATAGCAAGAAACTTCCCTAGGAAAATATTTTTTTGAAATAAGCATAAAGCATAAAAGAAACAAAAGAACGTTGTTTAGATTTAAAAATTTGATCAAGTTGGGAAATGGCCGCTTCCTGACCAGAGTGTTCCGCAAGCCAGTAAATATTTACGCTAGAACGAGATCCAGGGATGTAAAATAAACGTCCGTTTTAACGTTAATGAGAAGAAGTATATAGCCGCGATGCATCATCATTGCCGGTCGCGATAACGTCGCGCGTCGTTTACGTATTATTGTAAAACATATTACCTGTGATATCTAGCTTGCTTTTTTCTCTGTCAGGTAACAGCGACGTACGTGGGGAGCCGGTATTAAATAAATCAAGAGTCTCTCATCGCGAGCACGGCTGGCAAACAGCCGGAAAATTTGTCTGTTTTTAATTTAATATTTTACATCGCGCGGAGAATAATGCTAATATACAACGTCGCCTGTGTGCGCATGCGCGCACAAAATGTGTATCCTCCTACGGGAATAGCAAACACATACATGTTCTACCACGCAAAAAATATCCGGGCACTTGTTTATTTTTAATTACGAAATTAAAAATGATTTTATTCTTTATCTTCACTTACAGCTGTTTATCGGCTGATCCTCAATTTGTACAACCTAACCTTAATTCGGGTAATTGCGAATCAAGGTATGGTAAATCGATTAGATAGAAACAATTGGATTTTCAAAAACATCGAGCAAAAATCTTCATCATCTTCGTCGCTATAAGTCGCAAAAGAATTTATATCTTTGTTGAAAGCCACGAGACCGCTGCCATAACCTAAAGTCCATACTTGACTAGAGTTATTGGTCATATTCAAACACTGTGTTTATAATAAGTTGACCAAAATGTCCGGATACTTAGCAGCAACAGACTACAGGTTAAAACGTTCTCCCCCCGCCCCCCTCCAATTTGTTTTTCGTATTCTCTTCTGAACATAGTCTCTCTCGTAGTCGTTATTTTCCCTACTGTCGAGGACTTCAATTATTTTCCGGGTTTGGAAGGAGCACGAGGCGCTTACCTATTATCTCACATGAACAATAACTCCGTCATCGACGAAGTGACACCATTTTGCGGCCATTGTCGAATGAATTATGTACGCCGCTCGAAACAATTGGGACTACGTGGGATCAGTTGTCGACGCAAATTGCATTCGTGGTAGAGAAGCGAAATTTGTCTACGTTCCCGCGCAATCGTCTCGATATCATCTGACATAGTCACGTTTTCGATATAGAGCGCGGTACTGAGGCATGTCGTGCAGAATTAAAAAGCAGCCGAGTAGGATGATGTTGTAGGACTTACATAACCTAAATTCAAAGAAGTCTATTTTTGTATTAGACCTTGTAGGGATGTGATCGAACACCGTGACTGCAATATCGTGCAAAATTCTTCGTTGGAGGTTATAAATGAACACGTTACCCTATTGAAGGGTCTACCATAACCTAAATGCAAGTAAAAAGCGTTCGTGGTTCAAGATACAGAAAGTCGATGAAATATATTGAGTTTCCAAAAACATCGAACAAAAATCTTCGTTAGAGGACATAAAAGAATTTGGAGCCTCGTTAAAAGACACAAAATTAGCCTCATAAGCTAACTTTAAATAAATCCATTTACGGATACAACTACAAGAGTCTGTTATATATTGTATCCAATATTGTACGTTCCATAACCTAAATATGAATAGCACCATTCGTGAATCATCCTATAGGGAGTCGATAGAACATGGCGTTTTCAAGAAATATCGTCGTTGAAGAAGTTCGTCAGTGGGAAGCGAGGAGGAAAAAGCCCGCAGCCTCGTTGAAAGCCACTAAAACCAGACGCGCGCTCGCCTAACCTACAAACCGCCTAGCATTGTTTTTCCGGAGATGCGATTACCGCTCATTAGAGGGACTACCGTGTACACGGAACGAGAGCGATTATTGTCATTGGGGGAACGCGTGTGTCGCCGGTGAACGTTCCTTTGTCCCCGGGAACGATTTATCCCGGAGCGGTGAGCACGAGCGCGGCCCAACGTTCGCTTTTTAAATACGTTCCGCCTTTTTGTCTGGTTTTCTACATATATCGAAATACCTGACCGAGCGAGAGATTCGCTCTCCGTCTCGAACGTTTCCCCCATTTTTTCACGACCATTGAAACCTATAGAAATATCTTCTTTCTTTGTCACGATTGCAACATGCCCCTCCCCCTCTCCTCGACGTTCTCCGTTTCTTCCCTCCCTACCCCGACCGGATCCGCTCCTACACCCCTCCACTGCCATTGCGCCTTCGCCAGTTCCACGAATCAGCCGGTTCTTTCTGACGTACCGCGAATGCACCGAACGTTTTTCATCGCTCGCGAGCCGGAATCGTTGAACGGAACGCAAAATGACGCGCTATGCACGTCGATGCCGCGAAGCTTTCGGCAATCACGCGTTAACGTATTGCAATTTTATTTTGATGCGAGTAATCGTTCATGTTGGCTGATCAGGTGAACAGTGGCCCATATAGTATATTTCGCGATGGTATAGCCAAGTTCACACGTAGTAGACGGATTTTCGAATTTGATTTTTTTGCAAACGGAGATATCTGTATTAGGCAACGTGGAGGAACGCTACATAATTCAGAAATATAGAAATTTTGTTTACCACAGAAGTACGCGCTCTGTCTACAAAATAACCGAACTTTTTAAAAGTAAAGCAGAGACATTGTTTCGAGGAAAATGTCTTACGGTCGAACCTCGATAGCTTGTATCTTTGTAAATCGAAAACCTCTACAAGACTACAATTTTGTTCGTTCCTTTCCGTTCCGCTGCGAAAACCTCTGAAAGTCGAAGTAAAACTTACCTTAACTCGAATTATTCGCCACGTGTTCAGATGCATTATTTTACCTCGTAATTGGAATTTATAATAGCCAGACCTCTATAAGTCGAAGTTTACTTCTATAAGTCGAACTTCTATCGCTGCAGTTTCTGCAGGTGAAGTGTACCTATAGCTACATTATGTGTAAACCAATCTTTCGATATCGTCTCTTCTCTTCCAACTTTTAGGATTGTCTCGAGTAACGTGAGACGAATCAAGCCGTATCACTTCCTCTTCGCCCTTCGGCCACGACGACCACATGCATATCCATGAAAGCTAATCGTTATTCTTCGGTCGAACGCATAATTGCCATCGTCAGTCGCGTCTTTAACTTTTGCATTTATGTACGTTGAATGAAATGAGTTGTAAGAGGAAGCTCGAAATGCTAACACCATTTGAAAAGGTGAACGTAATTGTCTTCGTGGAAAGCTTCTGTACGTCGAATTTTTATTCAACGAGTCGAAACTTCTGTAACTCGAAGATTTTAGCTCTTCCTTTGAGGCTCGACATATAGATGTTCGACCGTAATATATTTTAGATCTTCTGTTCCACATAGAATCACCCACTTACCGACTGGGACAACCTATATAGTAGGAAGTAATTTTATTGGCATGAATGAGGCGTAGGAGCAATGGGATAAAAATAAGCAAGAAGTGGGTAGGTCGAGTCGGTGTGAACGGGCCATAACGTTGAAAACAAGACGAAACAAGCTCGATAGAGACTGCGACGCGGAAGAAATGAAGGGATAAAGAGTCGATCTGCGCGTTCACCTTTTGTCGCGTAATATTTTCCGATAAGTAGCGGAAGCATTGAAAGTAAATGTTCGGGAAATATAGAAGAGAAACGCGATGATAAGCGCGAAGCCAGCCATGCACAGGGTGTCCTAAATTTGTCGAACGAAATAAATCAATGCATTCCACTTTACCGGTGCATTAATCAAACAGACAAAGATTTAAGTGCAGGTTAAATTTTGCTTTAGGATATCAGCACTACTTAACGAGCTCTTTTAATTTGTTTCTTATACCTTTTTATATCTGTTATGTATAGTTCGACCATAACTCTTTCGTAACACGAAGATTGCTTTTTTCGCGGTATTTTTTTACCTAACAGTTTTACCAGTTATTTGGAAAATTATTCTTAATTTGCAATCCAAATACAATCTACGATTCAAACTTAACCTATCCATGTTCAAATGTAATTCGTACCAAATCTGACCTAACCTAATTGAAATCTAAACTTGCATAGAGTAAATAAACTCAACGGTATAATTAACCGTACCGCGTGCTTAGACACAAACTGTAGCCAATATAAATTCCAATAAACGAATCTCATTCAGTGGAATGATAATATGCTTGTAAAACCAATCTTTGTCACATTAAAACCAGCTAAATTTCGTCCGATACATCCTAACCTCGTTAGATGAAACTTCGCTTATGAACGAGGAAAAATGGAGGAACGATGTTGCAAAAAAAGCTCGCACAAATGTAAAGAAGAAAAATGGATTCTCCTCGTGTCTTGATATTCGCGCTTTTAGGAGGACACGCGGTACGTAACGTGCGCGAAACGTAATAGCGTAATATCTTTCTGGAAGATATACGACAGACCTGATACACCGCGGCAATATAACCCAGTAGAACCATACCGGATCGTGTGAGAGAATGATTTTTGCTGGGGATTTTCGCGGCTGGATTCTCAGGGTCACGTGACTGACCTAATCGACACTGCACACGCTCGCTGTCCGGACTATTGAAGAAAAAAAAATGGAAGCCCTCGCGCGAGCTACAAGTCATACAAGGGCGTGGCTGTTTAAGGCTTGGAAAGGGAAATTCATCGGTGGGAAGAGTTATTGGTCGCTCGTGTGCCTTCGGTCTCGAATTTTGGTCCTGGTCACGCCAGTGTCCTACCGCGTGGCGACAAATAGCTGGCTGCCACGCGAGAACACTATCAGGCCGATAAAAGTGGCCACCTATCATTAAGACGTACAACCAGATACATCTGGTGGAAACGATATTTCTGAACGTCTACTAGCGGCGAACATTCGGATCTACCTGTTACATCGGCCCTAGTTATCGTTTTTAAAGTTTTGGAATGCTCGTTTCGTTGGGCTAAGTTTGATCAGGTTTAAGGTTAGGTTTACATTTTAGTAGCGTGTTTCATATTTGTTTATAGAGAATAATAAAAAATTCGATTCGTGCAAATTTCAGGTTTAAGGTTAGTTTTGCATTTTAGTAGCGTGTTTCGTATTTGTTTATAGAGAATAATAAAAAATTCGATTCGTGCAAATTTTCATGTAAAAATTCTAAGATTTCGACAAAATTGAACGAAACAGAGTATCGAGTTTATACGCGGCGTATGGACCAGCTCAAAGTTAGAAGGTACACTGTGAAATGTCAATATCGGTTCGTATCGCGTAAAACTAGAATATCCCTAGACGGACATTATGTTCTTAGTTCGGGGATTATGAGAAGGTACCAGCCAATTGACAATACCGGTCGCCCATCGATGTGCAAGACGGAGTTTGATGAAGTTTTCAGATGAAATTAAGCTATCGTCCTTTGGTGTGTACGAAAGCCGCGCTTAACCTTATCCCAGCAGCCATCTTTACTGCCTCATTTTCTGCATTAAGTCTCGCAATAGCGTGAATAAAAATAACCAAACTCTCGACTGGCCTGAAATAATAACACCAGGATCATTCCCACTACACAATAAATTCCCTAGCAGTGTTATCTGGCTATTCACCAACACCTCATCGAATCCTCGTTGAGTAGAGGTTAGATAATTACGTGCCATAATTTTCCATTGATAATCATTAGAGAGAGACAGCGTTAATATGGGGAGATTAAGTGCACGGTACCTTGGAACATGGAAATCGATATAGGTTGAACAAACGGGATTATGTGATTAACACTAGTGTTACAAAATTCGTTAAAATAACGAGTCCCTATTTTCTTTTAAATGTAATAATCGTAATTGTCGTTATAATTGTTGAAAGGTGTGAAGGCTTTTGGTAAAATTAATATAGGCTTTTACTATAGTGTATATATTAAATATAGATATTAGTACACTGGTAATAAATTTTTATCGATATTTGTTTCTACATAGAAACATATATAAAATAAAATGTTTTCACACCAGGTGGATAAAATCAAATTTGAACGTTTCTCTGATATATTGTTCAGCCTGTTCGAAATTACTTTTTATAGGAACAAAAAAAAAAAAAAAAAAAAAAAAAACAGTTGGAGGTAATTTAACACAGTAGTATGATACCTCAAATCGTTTGTTTGTTAGCAAAGCTGAAGGATGTGATTACGCGAGATTGAGTTCTCTTGAGGAAAAATCAGAAGAGAAGGATCTAGAATAACAATGAGAATTCATCACTGTGTTTTCCTACAACAGTACGAGATGTCTCTCTCTCTCTCTCTCTCTCTGTCTCTCTCTGTCTCCCTTCGTTTTCGCATGAATCCCTACAATAACATCGCGAAGCAAGTAATAACACCACCAGTTTCAGCAGAAATACGAGGTAGACGAAGGCAAATATAGTTCAGTGTGTTTCATCTCGACCGAGGAGCAATTTTGTTTAGCTGGCACTGATGAAATTTGGCTTTTCGATCGCTGTCGTTAATTGATTCGTTAAACGTCAACTGATATGTTCGGATCATGTTACGTCACTTCGTTTCCGAGTATTGGATTTCATTTTGTCTGCATAGCCTATACATTTACATGATAAACATCACTAATGATGGATACAAACACGATCCTTCTATCGAGTTATCTGGTTCCAATCGGACGAAAACAGTTGCGTCGGTCTATGGCCAAAAGATAACACTTGAAATTCCATGAAATCTGCTCAGAACATGTAAGGTGCCCCTAGACATTTCCCTAGATTCACATCCGATCGACGAGAATTTCGAAGAACCGAACTTGCACGTTGCAACGATTCTCGAAGTCCCCTGCAAACTCGCCTAGAACTTCTAAGATTCATTCAAACTCACCTAGGATTCGTATCCAGGATTTACTTAATTGACTAACAACTGGAAGAGCCGAGCCTGCACGGAGCAGAGACCAGGAGGATATCTCTGAAGCTCTGTAGAGAGCTGCACCGTGCAGACTGTAAAATGATTTACTCGGATGCATTTAAATCCTGATCAGAAATTTGCCTAATTAGCGAAGAGGCGGAAGACCTAGAGAACCGCAGATGAAAGAGAAGCTTTCAGAATCTGCTGGAATCACATTCGAATTTAGCTAGGGCTGCCTAGATTTCGATGCATGGTTAATTAGGGAAAAGATCAAAGATGTAAACCGTCATAGGCTGAGGAGGATCCCTCGGAATTCCACTAGGAATTCACCTGGAACCTTGGAAGCGCGTAATTCAGCAGCTCGCTTCCTTCAGATTTCGTGAGATTCGTACGCGGCGTTGTCAAAGACACGTCCGGAGACAGGAAGTGCTCGACATGGTATTTTCCAATCGTCCTGGGAAAAGAAACGTGCCAACTATGCCGCGGGTCAGAAGGGAAGACCAAAAGGTGGGAAACGCGGTTTTCCTTCGTGCGAAGGGCCGTGTGTTGCACGTGAGACACGGCTTATCGACGCCCACAGGGATCCGTGTTTCCGGCGGCGTTCTTGGCGCACCTCTGCAACAACAACAACAACCGGACACAGAGTGCGTGACGACGACAAAATCAGAGATAAAAATTCTCGCGGCGCGCAAGGGACAAGTATTATTCGCCTGTCGTAGTGGGATCGCCGCGTCTCGTCCTGAAGACACTAGGCGAATTCTTGAACGAGAACGCGAACGTGCGTGCGCATTCGATCACGATACATCTCTTGCAGCCAGCTGCTTCTCTCATGCAAATTCCCACCTAATTGCAGATCGCTGGCCGTCGATAACGCGTTTACGGGCAGCCAGTAAATTTCTATAATAACAGGCCGCCACGGGAATTTCTAATGAAGAAATTTGCGTGGCCCTTCCTTCAACAACCCTTTATCCTACCATCTCAGCATCCGCCGTTTTGTTCTCCGTGGCAACAGAATTCGCACGTTCGAAATTTTCGTAATCGTAGCTGCTGAGAAAACCACTTGGACGCTTTTAGAGACGTTTCACGATAAGCGAAAGGTATTTAATTTTCAATTTCCAGAGAATATTTCGCTACAGATCGTTTAGCAGAAGAATGAATCCTTATCCGGATGCACAACCATGTCTGGCTCCTCTGATCGAAACGATACATCTACATTGCCGACGTAGCTATGGTTAACCTATATTTTTTGAGGTTAACAGAGAGCTGTTCTGTACATCGAAGCTTCGTTAGTATTTCACGTTAGACCATTTTAACCGAGCGTTTGGCCAACTTGCACGCTAGAATTTTCATGAAATTGAATTCAACGAACTTGAACCTAACCTAACTTTGCACCCTCGTAACCTACAATTCAGTCATGTTAATCATTTAGTTGGAAGGTAAACTGACCTACATCGGCAGCTAGCTTTCAAGAGAAATAACATCCGCGATCGACGTTTAGGCACGCGCCTGTTATTTCTCAGAATATTTCTCGAACAAATTCGTTATCTCGAGCATTATGATTATATAAATACTAAAAAAGCTCGAGATTTTGATTCATGAATTGATTCGACATCGATCCCGGTTCGTAAAACTTCGTATATGCAACATGTACGATCCTAACCTCAACCAGATGGTCGATAGATATCCATGTTTAACATTTTCATTTACGACCGCTCCAGATCCTTTTCACCGAGAGTAAAGTACGTGCAGGATAGTCTCGTGATCTATTTAGATTTTGGACGACCGTTATTCTCTTTGGCGTGTGGAAGCTCGACATCTTAAGGGTTTGTCGTCGCATAAATAAATCTTGCTCGTCTCTTTGTCTGGCCCGCGGCTCTGGGCTAGAAGGGAAACGGCGAGAGGCGGGATCGAAACAGAGAGAAGAGGCTGATCCTCGTCGTCGACGACACGGTCTCGTTGTCTGCTGTACGCACATTTACACGGGAGCCAATATTTGCACGGCGGAGTTGGCATCAGTTTCCTTTGGTCAGACCTCTCGATGCCGCGTCGTATTTATCGTGCAAACGAACGACGATCCCGCCGGAACTTCGGTATCAGAGCGACGCTATCAGACGGTAAACGGCGAACTACTTGATCCGGATAAATAAAGCGAAGATAGCCGAGAAAGATACACTCTCGCGGCACGTCGATTGATCAGACGGAAATTTCTCACTTGATCACCACTTCTCCGTAGCCCCGGAGCTGTGTGCTCAAACACGGAACTTTGATTCTCTTGAAAAAAGTTACTATTTATTCCCTAGATGCGTCGGACCCTATCGACGAAGTCGAGACGTACGAATTGTGATCAACAATGGAGACAAAAGTTGCTATTTATTCTACAGATATTCTAGATGCCATAAAATCGTCTTTCTTTTTTTTCTGAAAGATAAAATATTAACTTGCTCTTCTTCCTTTTAAGAAAAGGGCAGTTACTAAAGCCTGAAATTTTATAGCTTGGACGCTAATTAAGATAAACGACAGGAAGGAAAAACTACCATCTAATCGTTGGACGGTATGAAAAGAGGTTATGTTATATTAGCCTTTTCTTTAAGCGATGAAGTGCCTGGAATTTTCGAGTTTGGACGTTAATTATGGAAAACATTAAGATACGTTCAGAAGCTTTGAAGATAATCTAGCCTGTCCTATGCTATTCGCTGAAAAGCCCTGTGTGCGATGCTCAGGCCGGCTTAACGCCGCGCCCCAGTGATTAATCACTCTATGATCGCGATATTCTTCGGTCTAATGCGCCAGTGGACGCCGCGTGGCAACACTGTTTACACAGGCTTTTTATCTCGTGAATCGAGGAATCCCCGGCAATTTTCTACTGCAATTTTATTGGTCGGTAATGCAGTACCTATTAACTTTCGACAAAGATCTTACCGATCTGGCAAATCATTGGCTTGGAACTCGATGAAAGATGCGTTCATAGAGTGTGAAAGACAGAGATCTAGTGTTTTTTGCGATCATCGTTTGCACGCAGGCAGGCCTGCCTTTGACAGGTCCTAGCACCACCGTCGAATAAAGGGCTCCTTCTTTTTATACCAACTATCTGCCACGCTCTAAAAATGTGAAAGTCAAATTTAAGATAACTTTAAACGTTTCGAGTATCACTCTGATGCTTGTTGCGATCTTTTTTCATAGTAGTCCCCAGATATATCAAAAATATTTAGAATATTTTACGTTCCAAATACAATCCTTCGCGAACAACGAGCTTGATGATAACGTGGAAATAATATGGAATAATAAATCTTCGATTAGTTTCAAAATTTCTGTAGCAAGTTTTTGAAAATCTTTCAAAAAATTGTACGGTAGTTTGAAATTCTCTCCAACGAGATAAGCGGCGTCCGGCGAATCATTATTGAATTAAATGGTCTGGAAAATTTTTGAGATACTCTGGTTCCTTAAATTAACGAAGTTGCAAAAGTTTCTGCGAAAGTTCTAGCGCGCTGCAGCGGCGGACTCGAAGCATTTCAGATTATTTAAGACGAGGCCATCCAGGCCGGGTTATCTGTCGCGAATAAATCCGTTCGTTTGCTTATTTACACCGGATTACTCCCGTTTCCTGCAACTACAGGCCATCCAACTACGACCTAACCTCCAGCACAACTTTTCAGAAATTCCTAGCCTGTTCTCATTCGCGTTGAATAAATATGAAACAACGTCTCTTTTATTTGTCGAAAAATAACAAATTCAACAGATACAGAGAAAAAATAAAAATATGCATAGTCGAGATTTATTCAACGCGTACAACTGTTGGCAATGCTGTTCGTTCACGGAGCGATTGCATCCAACAAAAGCCACTGTATGATCGAATAGCCCCGTCAAAGGGTTAAAACGATTGGAAAATCTTTTTAAACCTAACCTCTGAGATTATATTTTGAAACGCCCTAACCTATACTTATTCACTTTCAACGAACATTCATATCGTTTTTATTTATCTCGAAGGGAAAAGAAACGGAAGATAAAGGAAAACTTATCTCGCAGTTGAGATACGTTGACCGTAGGCAACGGTTGGTAAGCCTATTCTCACTAGACCCGCAATTGCACGGAACAAAAGGCAGCACGTGATCAGATAGGCTCGTAAAAGGGTTAAATCGGTGCAAGAGGGAAGAAAATGGAAACTTTTGGCTTTCGATTACGAGCTCGTCCCCGCGTGATTAATTAACGGGTACTCGGCCCCGTTTATTTGTCGTCGCTCCGTCACGCCTAGTTCTTTTCTTTGCCGGGATTCGATCGATCGAAAAAATTCCAACAAAAACACGGGTCCGTGCCACGGTCATAAAACGCGGGTGTAAAACAAAACGTCGAACGATTGGCCCTGTAAAAACGTCCCTACCCCCGTTTCAGTCGCGTGCTCGCAACCCTCATAAATCCCCAACCCACGAAAATTTTCCCCTATAAAACATGGAAGAAATGGATCCCGCGACAGATATAGAAACATGCAGACGAAAATTCTTTTGTACGCGTTACAGTGAATGTATCCATTCGATAAATATATCTATACACTTCGCATATTTGCTTCGTAAGTAAATGTATTCGTAACTGGTGTTATATTTAGATTTTTATTAGCGAAATTGTATAAACAAATTAAGTATTCAGAGATCAGAGATGGACAGTAGTTATTCGTAATCGATTTCTGTAATTAATTATTTAATATAATCATAATAACAGTAGTTTGTTGTTGATAAATAAATCACGATTATGTATGTGTAATTTTTAATCAGTAATTTTTAAATCATTCAATGACCAATTTATATTATATAAGCATTTGTAATTTGTATATTTTGAAAATTGTATAATATGGCTTCTTTCACATAATTTCGATTGCCTAACATTATGCGATTTGGTTGAACTAAAATATTCATAGCATTGTTATTATGGAGAAACTACACATTAAATCATGACCAAAAATGTAATCGTTTCACGATGAATGATTAATAAATTAATCATGACCATTGGTTACAACTTTTCATTTTTTCCCCTACTTGTTAATGAATGACCTTCTATCTGATTATTAAATAACCAGTAATCATGATTAATAGCCTGATTTTACATTAATTACAATTTTCAGTCATTAATCAAGTTTTACACAAATCTGACACTCAGTACGGTGACAGTGTGCGTTTTTAATTGTGATTTGGTAAAAGTTTCTACGAACGTTTCGATTATCAATTAACCTCAAAATTGTTAAGGCATCTTTTCACGAACGTTTCGATTATCAACTAACCTCAAAATTGTTAAGGCATCTTTTCACGAACGTTTCGATTATCAACTAACCTCAAAATTGTTAAGGCATCTTTTCACGAACGTTTCGATTATCAACTAACCTCAAAATTGTTAAGGCATCTTTTCACGAACGTTTCGATTATCAACTAACCTCAAAATTGTTAAGGCATCTTTTCACGAACGTATCGATTGTCATCTAACCTAAAAATTGTTAAGGCATCTTTTCTCCTCAATATTTGTCCCTTTCACTGTGATATATATGCAAAGTACACCGATGTGTTTGGATTTCCAAGCGCTCCTTCTGCAGAAAGCTGTAACTCGCCTGATCGTCATCGTAAAGTGAACTGTAAAGACTTGAAAACAGGACCCACCCGAACGATGTTAGGCTTCAGTCACCGTCAGGTTCGCTTGAAACGAGCCACGAGACGTGGCGGCGCTTCAGGGGGTTTAATTTCGCCTTGACTGATGTGCAACCATTTTCAACCGTTTTTATCTCCCTCCACTCAGAGAGATTATATGGTGACGTATACGTACGATCCATTCTGATGATATCGAGGAGGAGGCAGGCTTCTTTGACTGACCGGTAGGCGTGGCCAATTTCATTTGAAGACCGACATCCCATCACATGGCTGGTAACATCTAACTAATTAGCTTTCTCTGCTAGTTACATCTGACGTGCAACTGTCTTACCCTAGCTAGCGAGGCACACTATCGCTCGAAAGTAGGATTCTTGGTCATTTTGTTCTCTCTACAGCACAATTTCATTCTTCGTTAGAGCTGTCATAGAATATTATGGCTCGATAAAATTTACTTCTCAAAGTTGATGTACGATAAAAGAGATTGGCACGTTTCGTTGTCAAGCTATGGATAAAGTAGAGAAGATCCTATCAAATTGATGAAGAGCCTATTATGAAAGAATAATATCCAAAATTACTTGATACTTTTTAGAGAATCTTACGCAGGATGAACACTGCGATACCGACTGTCTCTATTTATTTCACATAGGGGTTAGAGATTCCATTTTTATATCATTTTAAATAAAAGTTTTGTATTAATAATTCATATTTTATTCATTGGTTTGTCATTAATTCATACATTAGTAACATGTACTGTTCATATAATTTTTAGTTGTAGTATATATAGGTATACTGTATAATTAGATCTACAGATCGATATCTGCCGTTTGAGTGACTCTCGTGATTACCATGTTCGCATAGATAGCGCCTCACGGTGAATGAACGAAAGTGGTACCATTGCTAGTTGCAACGTTCCGTGCGAATGACACGATCGTAATTAGACTTTCCATCCATCATCGGACAGGTTAAGCTTATAGATTAAGTATATGATAATGCCAGTGAAAAAGAGATAGATAGTGACGGACTTGGAATCAAACTCTGCTCGATCACTCGTCCGTGCCATCCATATAGCGAGCCTACTCGTTTCGTCAACGTGATTCCGTGGCTTCCTTTGTGCTTTCCTGGCTATTCTCCCCACGGTCGTACTCTATTGTAAACGCGTATACCATTGTCACGATGCATTAAAACGAATCAGAACTGTGAAATATCATTCACTACCACTCATGAAAATCCGCCTTTTCTACTCGGTTACATTAAGTCCGCTATTAATCATATTTATTGCCACAATTTATTTCCCTTCTTTTATTATCGATACATATTTATCATACGAAGGAGTAGAATAATATTCTTTAAAAAAGAACTATTCGCGAGAAAGATGGTGGAGCACACCTAACCTCAAAGTTCATCTTTGGCCACCATCTTTAAATCATCTCGATCGATTCATATTTTTGCCTCTACCCTTTTACACATTTTATACACCTAATTTGCACTAATTCGCTGTATGAAGATACTTAAAGTGGATAGATCAAAAATAAAATTGATACTTTAGAATAGCGTAGACTGGAGATTTTCCTATACGTTACATTTCTAGTCTGTTCTTGTTGAGTGCGAATTCAGACTACGCTTTAAAGTGCTTCTCAATCTCTTATAATTCTTCTTTCAACCATCTAAATGAAAGTTCATCTGTTACCGATGAATGATAATCGTTCGATAAACTACCGATACAACAGGTCTTATCTTTTTTAATCGTCCGCTTCGTATACAGCCATTTATCGGAAAATAATTGCTAAACGAAACCATTTACAGAAAATCGTATCACCAAAGTCAAAATATCTAAAAAAGGGGAGAATCTGGCCAAACACGAGGCAAGGTCTCATTCGATCCTTGGAAACTTGGATGAACACGGCTAAGGAGCAAAGGGATCGATTTAGCGCGGACAGCCAGCCAGCATCAAACAGACGGTGTAATGGAATAGATTCCTTTTTGTTTTTCCTACATCCGACCATGGGCATCCAGCCGGAAAAGCTTTGCAGTTTGCCGGGGATACCCGGTTCGCCGGTTTAATTACCGATCCGATTGCGGCGCTACGTTGCAGTTACTCGGCTGTTGCGACGTGCCAACGTCGTCGTTCCTTCCTACCTTTCTAGTGTGAGTGGGTGGTTTGGCTGAAAAAAGTCGATGGAGCGCCACCGAGCGGATTAAACGGAACTGTACAATGCCAAAGAAGGAAGAGAAGGAAAGAAAAGAGCCATTGTAAATAGATACCTGTGCCAGCAACGAGGAGCGCCACACTCTTCTCCCGTCGGCGAGAAATCGAGCCTCGATTCGAGCAGCAACTCCAGGCGATGAACGAGTCTGCTCCTGCACTTCGTTTTACCTTCGTCTCTCGCTATCAACACGATATTTTAGCGGTTCATCCATGTCTCCTAGAAGGCGACAAGTTAGCTCTCTGCATTCTGATGACTGTAACAGGTGCTATGCTGTACACCAACAATGGATGCGCTATATCAAATATAATATAACCAAAAGTTAGTCTGGAAAAGATTCTTAAAAATCATCAGCTTTCATTGTTGTTACACGAGAATCCGCCCTTAATGAGAGATAGATCATCATTTCGTAAATATCCTGTATAACGAAATTACGGTCGTGGGTTAGGTTTTACCAGTCGGCCATTATAGGATCCTAATTCGATTGGAAGGTTGGACAGGGGGAGGAAGGAAGGAAATTCCGGCCGTGGAACGATAAGTTTTGGCGGATGCGACGTATCCGGTGATTTAGCATTGTTGCCGGCCGCCCGTCGTCAATGGACGCACGCAGGTAGAACGACACACGTTATATGTCCTTCTATCCTTGTCTTTATCGATTTCCGATCGATTCCCATTGTGGGCCATTTACGTTATTCTACCTCTTCTCCACCTTCAAAAATCCTCTTGCTTCTTTTAACGATACTGTCGAACATTCTTATTCAAATTTAGACCTAGCCCTTTTTGAGGTTAGGCACCCCACTCTTCCAGCTTTCCCTAATGTACTGGTTCTTTAAAGAGCCACTCGATTATCCAAGCAGACAGATTTCGTTAAAAATCAGAAAGAAGCATCCTCAGAAATATTGGCGATACCTCGGATGAAGATGATTTTTTTTTCAGATTTATAGCTAAAGTTCCTTAAGCTCTGGTTTGCATTTATTCAGACTCGAGTACGAGCCTCATTTCACTTCGAGAGAAGTTTGTAAACGATCCTCTGTCGATGGTCGAAAGAGTCTCGGCCGGGTAGATGGTTTAAAACGTCTAAGTATAATCCTCAAGATGGCGGAGAGTTAATTACTACTGGAATTCCCCGGTAGCTGGTTGAGACTTTGCCTTGTCAGTTTACAGTCGATATAGCTATATAGGAGTTCTTAAATGTGGGTTTGTGGAGTGACAGATAACATGATTATCTTGGCAGACTACCGAGTTCAGAATCTCGATATTCCGTGTCAGGTTAGGATCTTTGTTGTCTTGTATAAATCTAACCTAGAAGAAAAACACTAGGGATTTTCTAGATAGCTTACCAAACACGCTCCCAAGACGATCGGTTGTCACTGCTGAACTTGAGAACGAAACCTAATTTCGAGACTGGGCTCAAAACGAGGTCTAGTTTTTTTTTTCATTTTTCCCTAGATAGGTTAGAGGTTTCCCTTTCAGTGAAGCTTAACTGAGTTCAATCCACGTTATCAATTCACGTTCTTTTTTCTTCGAAATTTAACCTCTGCTGGCTAAATTAATTTCTCTAGCTATTCCTCAAAAGTACCAATATTTAGATAAGTCACGTATAAGTAGAATTTTTTAATAATCCTCCGATTAAAAAATTCCCAGACACACTATATATATATATGTATATCCAAGTACATATAATTTTCTTTAAAAAGGAGGAATAATTTAACCACCAAAAATCTCAATTTCTCCTAATAATTTTCTTGTAGATGTACAGGCACGTCGGTAAAGCTGCATCGAATCTTTTCTTCAGCAATGCTCGGATAAATCTGCGATGATACGTCAGATATTTCTCAAAGAATCCAAAACGCCTGCCGTTCTGTCGGTTCGATAATACGGTTTCAGCCGTATTAGTTAAAGCCGCGGAATCGTCGAGCGGTTCGTCCGTTTTCCAGCATCGAGTAATCTCTGGATATCTTCAGATATTCCAAGCATCTTTCGAGGCATGAATGCGTAATATCCGAGGAAGGCGCAATTAGAGGGGGAACGTTGTGAATAAATAAAAACGAGATAGCTCGAGTCTCGCGTCGCCTGGGGGAATTTTTATCGAGAAACTTTTGTTATGATAAACCGGCTGCACCGTAAGTGAACGAATGACGGCTACCAGGGGAAGATGGAATCGTCGAATTGTTCGATGAAAATGGCGACTGGTACGCCCTTCTTTTCATCTAGAAAAATAGCATTTTTTCTAATCCAAAGGTAGAGTATTAAAGTCATATTAAATATCTTCTTCCTCCGCAGAAGGTACAGACAAAATTCTAATAAGATTGCGACGTTTCATCATAGATTAAACTTCTTTCTATCTTTTTAGTCTGAGAAACAGTGAATCAAAGTGATACCAGATTAGGTTAGGTTACAAGCCGCCCCCTCCCGTTTTCAGCTCGAAAAAATAAGATTCGTTCGATAATCTGGTGTAGTGACATTTTTCAGTATCCGATATCGTATAAGAAATGGACTACATTTATATCTTTGACTTACTACGTGTATGATCCAGCAATTTTAGGTTAGGTTACCAGACTGTCGCTTTAGTATAAATCAATTTATCTCTTATAAATCGGTGACGCGATTAAAAAATGATTAGAAACCACTAGCGCAGAGTATAATCTAGCAGTGTGATTAACTAATAGGATCAAATAATGCCTATATCCCTATGAAGACTCGGTCGGTAATCTGATCTAGTGACTTTTTCCAGCGTTCGATATCGATCCAGCTGAATTCACCTCTAACTTAAGGTTCGATTAGCTCCGACAGAGTAAAGATTCGTTGGTAATTCGTCGGAAGTCGTAGCCTGTCCCGTGGTCGGACGATTACCCGGGGATTGAAGTTTTTCGCAAAGCTGGTCGACGGATTAATCCCCCGAAGGAAACGCGTCACGGTTTAATTCTTCAACGGTGGGATTTAGAGTCGCGCGCGGGCCAATCGAGACGCGCGATTAAGAGCTAACAACGGGCAAAGAGCCGAACAATCGGGCCCCGAATACGAAGGACAGGAGATTTAAATGTCTGCTTAAAGGATCAGCCGATAAGACGGTTTCGCTACCGGGTTTCATTTGACATTTAAATCGAACCGAATTCCACCGATCCTTAACCCTTCCGCTATCCTACCGGAAGTTCTCAACCGGAAGTGTAGTCTGGTATACAGGTCGAAGCAAATTTTTTAAGTATGAAAGAAACGCTGTATAATTTCTTATAATTAATTTATTTATTTTGATTTAGCTACTTTTTTTCTTTTTTCTTGTGGATAGCGCACGGTTTTTTAGATTTTACCTGACTTCCAGGTTATTGCAAACTGTTCTAAATTGTTTCAGTGCTTGTTCCTCAACGAGTCGACCAAATTTTGTACCTAACAAACGCGCCGCGGAATCTATGAAAAAAACATTTGAAAAACGAGGTCGTGTATAACGAAGCCTCCGAAAATTACTTCGCGCGTTTGGATTTGTTTCGAAAACTCTACGCAGTTACGACTGTTCCCAATTGGGTAACATTGGCGAGCGTTTAACGACCGAAAATCGAAAGACCAAGAGGTGAAGGTGGAGGGGTAGGATGAAAAAAATATCGATAATTTTCCCAGCCTATAAACGCGTGGCCCAATAAATAAGATCTCTTAAATAAAAGCACCGAGCATAAATATATAAATTACACAGCGGGAAGGGCTTTAATTAAATAATGCCGGGGGAATTTATGGGCAGCGTGATTCGATATCAGATCAATGTAAAAGAGGGACGCGAAATCCGTTAGAAAAAGAGAAAAAGATTGGTTGTGGAATTAAATAAAAATAGAGAAAAAGGAACGATTGAAGAGGAAAAAGAAAATTGATCGAACTGGCTTTAAACAACTTAAGTCTATTTTCCATATTTATTCATATTCAAACGCGCGACAATTGTCCAATCTGCCGGATAAATCTGTTACCCCAATCTGGTTTCGCTATACTTTGAGTTTGATATATATATATATATATCGTTAATGGAGCTTAATACGTTGCAAAAGTAGGCTTCTACATTGACCGACTGGGTTCGAATCTAGTGAATTAGGTACGACTATGTTAGTAAGTTTGATAAGAACCTTGCGTTTAATGCATTTTATGGGATTTTACACGAACAACGTGTTTAAAGCAAAGATGAAACGGATTTGTAAATTATTGAAAAATATCCGAACGGTTCTGGTGAAATTTTCGAATATATGAATCGTCGAATGCATTTGCACGGTAATATTTATACAGATTATTTATGCTTCCTATTACGGAGGAAATTTTTATAGAAATTGTAATTATTCTTCGTTGATGAATATTGATTTACCTGATTTTCGTTCGTCATGTACTGATTCTCTGATAAATTATTCGTAACATTTAATATTCAATATAACATAACATTTACAATATTTATTTCAAGAATATTTTAGCATATTGGTACGTTGATAATTCAGTAATCTGCCTCGATATAAAAATTTTATTCCATTCTGCGGCAACGTTCGTATTGGGATTCAGATCGACTGGAAAAGAAACGGAGGATTGGGGTGAAACAAAAATTGGAAGTATGGAATATATGAAAAATTCTCAAAACCTGTGTGCGATCTCTTACCTCTAAAAAAGAAACCTTATGTTTTATAAATAATTTCTTGGTAGGAAAAGAGGGAGAAAACGAAGTTGAAATGACGTAGAAATTCTGAAACCCCATAAAAATATTTCTCGGTAACAAATTTCTACGTTTCTGTAAAACTTTTCTTGGTAGGAAAAAAACTGCGAAATCCCTAGAAACCGTGGGACAAAGAACAAAAACAATAGTATATCTATGTTTTATCTAGTTTATGAGATAGTGCAACGTGATCCACTGGACGTTTCTAGCGATCGTTTCACGCACTTCGTCTCGGAACACCTAATCAGATATAGGTCCACCGATACTCGATCGGAATTGCCGTTTTTACTGGGTGTTATTATCGTTTTAGCGGAACGCCGGAGGGCTGACCGAATTGCCAGGGCGGGGAAAAACGAGCCACGGCTGAGTCACGTTCCTTTTTTTCCTCCTTCCCGACTAGGAAGTATCGAGTGAGTCATTTATACACCGATAAAAATCACGGAATAATAAATGCTGCGGGTACGAAGCCATCATTTAATATCGTACACGACCGATCGAAATAGTTCTTCCGACGGTTCCACCGAATAATCTTAGCCCACTTCACTGTCCTGTATCATTAAGTCTTGTTTTAACTCGAGGTAACTTACATTGACGCGGATTAGGATCTAGAGTTTGTTCAATGGTCAAGTTACGATGTTTGATCTAGATTAGGGTTGATTCACAATGTTAGGTCTGGGTTACAGTGGTAGACTTATGGTTTATGGGATGTTAGGTTTACGTTAGAAACCACGTTAGAGTGTTGGGCTATGCTGTTTTATGTTGGACACGAAATTATAGTGTAAAGCTGTACTAGGCTTGAGTTAAGTTGGAATTAGAGTTCCATTTGGTCTGAATTGCGTCTGACTCATGGTTAGCTTTCTATTAGTCCCCTATTAGCGTAAGTCTCTAAGTTAGAGACTCAAGTTTGGAATAAACCTGTACCGAGTTTATATTGGATTTGACTTTAAATTATATCTATTTATATAGTGAGTCTCTTATTTATGGTAAATTTATGTTAAATCCACGTTAGAATTTTCAAGACAGAGCTAAGTATATATGCTGTCAGATCTGAATTATGTCTACATAGGATCTCAGCTGGATCTTCAGTTAGGTCTGCTTTAAGTCTGTGTTACTCTGAAATCTATAGAAACTAACTTTGGGTCGGATCGATATCTGATCTATATTAGGACCTAATTGCTATTCCAAAATGTTCCACAACGTATATACTGTCATAGCGGATTAGTTGGTCCATAATTCTGGAAATAAAGACACATCTAGCTAAAATTAAATAAATGTCCTAACACTTTCCAGCAGTAATCTATCGAAACTAGATTAAAATAGTTCTAACCTAGATCTTGCGTGTTCCAAAATACGTTTAAAAATGTGACCCAACCAGTCAATTTCTACCGAATCACTGATTATCGAATCAGAAGCGTCGAGCTTATTCAGGAGTCTGACTATCAGTCCTACTCTCAGTTAACCGATTCCCCCACCATGAGCAGGCTAGCTACTTCTACATATACATACACACATCTATATAAGACATTCATATGAAGATACGAGTCCCTTATACTACTAGATATAGTATACGCAACTGCAACCTAACCTCACTATGAACAAGCTAGCAACCATTAAATATACGTGTCTCTCACTCGTCTCTCGTGTCCATTCGACGCCGGATTTTTCCGATAAAGGATTATGTTATTCGGCTATTTATAGAACAATTTTTCTGAAACTTGTCGACTTTGACGTGCGATTGAAATCCAATATTTCTGGAGGAAAATTAATGCGAATGTATGCGAATGACAAAGAGCAAAATCAATTATTTATACTTTTATTTATTGATGTTTTACCATTATTCCAATTTGACACACGACGAGGAGCACATTAAGTTGTGCAAATAACGAACACGCGAAGAGGAGAAGCAGCCGCCAGTTCGACACCTAACCTGTACAAATCTCGTATAATTGTACAAGCAACCAGTCACCAGAGGGACGACAATTTTTCTCCGACTCGAAAGAGGCCAACGACGAGATAGACGCAACGAGACGATACAATTTCTCACCGTCGCGCGTTCCAAAGTTTTCCCTGCGACGTCTCGCGGTAATAACGGGGAAGACGTCGCGTGCTTTCGACCGCTTAAACGGTGACGAGTAATAAAGGGTGTTGCGAGCTGACACGTAACGCGTCGAGGGTCGTCGACACATGGGACGTGCTCTACAGTAGGATTTCGGAATTTCTAGAGATCCTCGTGCCACGCTTCTACACGGCGAGTTCGCCATTCGCTGACCCCTCCTCCCCCCTCCCCTCCCAAAACTTCACCCTTGCTTTTCTGCCTATTACGAGATTCGATTTGGACTACTTAATATTCATGCGGTCTTGAATTATAAGAGCGCTTTTGTCATGGAGATTCGTGAAGCGTAACTAAGGGTGTTAACATTGGAAAGACCAGTTGCGTGATCTTCGTCCATCGACGAATCAATAAAGATTATTAAGATGATAAAAATTATTTACTTTATATTTGGAAATACGTCTTACGAAATTACGCATTTGAAATGTCCCGCTTAAAATTGTCGTCCAATAGCGGTCAATTATTCAATTGGTTGATTCTTCTAAATACAGATTTTTATTCGAATTCTATTTTCACATATATTGCAAGTGAAATAATTAATATTTTCTTGGTCATCCGACGGGTGTCCAGCCGTCTCTCTGAGCCATTTTATTTTCGACGAGTAGCGTCAAAGCTGCATTCACGTTCGCCTCTGCCCATTTTCCTTTTTTCTGTTTTGAAATTTCTAACATTTCTCTTTGACGAAAGGTAGAAGAGGGATTAAATGGACATCTAATTTCATTTCAATCGCCAACAGATTGAACCTACAGATAAAGAAGATTTCGTTCGTGCCGGTCGACGGTTGATCGGTCAGTGCTGGACGACAGTTGGATAGCCGATACTAACAAAAACGCGGGAATGTTATAGATTATAATGTATATATACAAAGAAAATTGCAAAACTGCTAACAAAACTTAATAGACTGTATAGTAGAACAAAATCATTTACTTAACTAAGAAACAAAATATCAATCCTACAAAGTATCTTTTAACAGTCTAATGTAACACTATCAATATAAAGTATACTATTAACGTGTCAGAACAGCGAAAACAATAAAATAAACGACGTGGCTCCGAAATATGTTACACGAAATTGTTATATTCGTTTGTTCGTTCAAATAAAGAAATAACATCCAGTGTAAAAAGCCAGAACTAATTTCGGTCGGTATTGCACGATTCTGCTCAGTAGGTCGATGAACTCGTCGCGAAACGACTAAGTAAAAAAGATACAGTTGCGTATAAAAAAGAAAATAAAGACCGCTCTGAAATCTGAGAAGCACAGTCGCCCAAAGGAGATTTTTAACCACAATAAGTCGTTCCTCTCGAAACAGGTCGAGTTCCGTTCGAAACACTTTTTGAAACGACCTATAGCTTCTGTGGAAGATAACTGCGTGCGAAACTTCAAACGGGACACCCGATATATCGAACATGAACTGTAGACTCTTTGCTGCAACCCACTTACGATATTAACAGAAGGACATAAAAAGAAAGGACACAAAATCGTCAGCTTGGAGGTCCATCGACAGGCTCGTATCATTTTATGGTAAAAAACGTATCGATCGCTTGGCTAAGAACGAAAATAATGGAAGAGGTTATGTTGTACGATTCACCTCGTATAGGTTAGGCTAAACAATATTAGGTGGCAAAAGCGAGAAATTCTACAAGGAGAAAAAAGTGAAAAAACGTGTTCTTCCTCGAAGGAATTCGAACTGGAGCCGCAAAAAAGAGCAGACCCCTGTTTTCTTGCCCTTTTATCACGACAACCGCCATAACGCCCTTCCATTTTACGCCAATGTACGTATATATCGTAACAGAAGTGGATGGTCAAATGGTCATTCCGAATACCGAATGGAATATTCATTCGTCTTTTATATTCTTTGGACATTAGTCGATAACAGATAGATAATTTTAGTTAATTTTCGACAAATTTAACGAGGGCAGATTTCTGCAAATTTCGTGTCTAGCGAATATGACAGTCCGCTGGTTCGCGAATCATCGAGCAATTTATAAATGTTCGTAATTACTTCTTGCTATTATTATTACGCTAATTTCCAGCAATTTATATCCTTGTGGCAAATTATCTGTCTATTAGAAGAATTAGATTTAACAAAAAAAAAAAGAAATTCGAATCATCGCTTGTTGTGAGCTTCTAACCTACAAAATAACTCGAAAAATAGAAACGAGGATTTCCAAAGGAAAGAAAAGTGCCAATTTTGGTACTCGCGTCGTTCGTCCTTCGACCGAATTATCAACGTCGTCGAATCCGACCAATTTTCTACGTTGACAAATTCCTACAGCCAACGTACTCTAACGTCGTTTCACGGCAGCGACCAAAACTTCGAAACAGTCTGGTCGATTTCCCGAAAACCTGCGTCTTCTGGATAAAATCCTATCGGGGAAACGTGGTCCGAGGAAAATTTCATACCGGAAGATTTTCGATCTGGAAATTCGGCGTTGTCAAATTTTGAACAGCTGCGAGCTGTTTGATGAGAGGACACTTGGGAACAGTGGCGGGATAAGCGACGGTTAACCCGAATACCTCGTGCCCTTCGGCTTGGAAACGATTCGAATGCGAATCTGCGGGATCTTGGTCGTTGCTGGAGGAACGAGCAAAGGGATGGGGTTGACACAGATCGGTGAAAATATTATTTTAATAGAGGTAGGGAAGTTGCCTCGGTGGTTGTAACGCGTTATCGAATATCGTGCTACTCTCTAGAACTAATTACATAGTTAAAGAGTTAATTATTGCAGGAGAACGAGGCCGCGGTATGCGGAATCGTTGCAGTGTAATCTGCGTGCCCCGACGTACGGTTCGTACACTTTGACCTTCGAGCTTACGTGTCTTCTATTGGGTTGGCAACTAAGTGATTGCGGATTTTCTCATTACCACCTAATGACAAAATCCGCAATCACTTAGTTGCCAACCGGCACAGCGGAATTGTTCTCGTCTTAAATCGAACTCGCGACCGACCACGATCCAAGTTAGATCATCGATAGATAAACGAAGGATCGATGGAGCTCGCGCGACAAGCTTGACCTTGCCATCGTCCAGGACATTGGCACAGTCGACCGATTCGCTGTTAATTCTATTGCATTCGTTTGCTTTAGAACGAACAGCGAGGATCCTTTGTGTGCAGTCGTTGTAATGAGATTATCAAGAAGCAGAGATTAAGTACGCGATGTAACTGGATAGCGGGACAAAGTGCAGAAACAAAACAATAATTACCAGGCCGCTTCTAAAAATTTCACGTGACGTCAACGAAGCGTGTATTTTTACACGATGGAAGTTTGCTACTGACATCGCCATCGGTTCTTTCCACTCATATAGTGCCCAGTCATCATAAAACATTAAAAATGAGTAAAGATATATAGCACGACCTGAACGTGAAATTACGAATTCATAATGCATTTTAATATCTTTTTTACAGTGTGGTATCGTTTATGTTATAACTTTATTTAGTCATAACTGATATTGTAACTTTTTAATTAATTTTAACACCACTAGATTGGTATATCTCATTATATACTGCACTTTATAAAAGCAGAAAAAGTGGCGCAATTAATTGGGGACAATTCCAGCTAAACAATAACTGATAATAACAATAACAAAAAATAAAAAAAGATCTCCCCATTCGGTTGGCTAAGTGTTAAGAAGTACAGTTATTTCTAGAACAAAGAACTGTGTGAAAGAAAAATATAAAAATAGCTTGCTAAATATGTACAACTATATGTGAAACTAACAATTGTTCTAATTTGATTGTTCAACGTATAAAACTCGTTCGATATTCCTATATCAGATCTTACACAGCCAATCCTTGAGATCCACTCGATGGATTAGTTTATTAACTCGTCACATTCCCTCTATCGGCGGCACATACCTGCTTATTTGGCTTGAAAAGTGCACGTTCACCAGGGATTCCCCTATGGCCGCACATAAATTTACGATGTCCCACGAAACGGTCATCGATCTCGCAGCGAAGAAGGAAACCGAGAGCCACCCTATCTCTGGTGTCGTTTATTACTATTATTAAAACGTCTCCTTTCTTCCTTTTTTCTTTCTTGTTCCACGGCCACACGTGACTAAAGGGCGCGTGAGGCGAATTGGAGGGGTAAAAAAGACCCGATGGAGCTTCTCGTTTTCTCTCTCGACTTATGGTTTCCCCCGATATCGATACACCTCCCTCCTCTTCTCTTCAATCGATTCACTGACTCCCAGTCTGTGACTCGCAGTCGTCACCAAGTTTTTCACTTCGTAGACTTTCAACCGCGTGGGTACACGTTGGACGATGCTTACGGATTATCAAAGATATTATTGGGTTGACGATAGAACCATCGAAATCCTTCGATTCTGCCACTTACAGCGTCCGTCCTTCACGACTACTCTTCGTTTCATTCGTTTCGTTGACCATCGAGGCATGGCGACTAAGTGATTGCGGATTTTGTCATTACCACCTAATGATATTGTCCGCAATCACTTAGTTGCCAACCCAATAACATAAACAAGAGGTATCCTTATCTGACCGAGCCGAAGCGTTTCGACGATAAAAACAACTCGTTTAGTAACCTGATACCGCTGTTAGCCACGATGTGGAAACGTAAGACGATGTCGAAGACCGCCGACAGTAAACACTCGCGTGTCTCCCTTTGTCATCGAAGGTTCTCATTGCCACGACCTCGTAACTCGAGACATACGACACCGTTTGCCCTTTGCAATAGCCAAATGGTAGCAGGTAGCCGATGCTGGCTGGCATTTAGCTGGCTTCGCTCACGGAACGTACGTGTACGATTTCCGTAAAACAACACCACGACGAAATTAACCGACTGTCCAGACACCGATGGGGTTACCGCGATGACACCTGCGAGATTCCTCTTTTCCCTCTTTCTACTCTTTCTCTCTCTTTCTTTCTTTCTCTCTTTCTCTCTCTCTCTCTCTTTCTCTCACTCTCTCTCCAGCTTCCCTATTCTGTGCATGGGCCGCGTTTCATTTCTCGTTTCACCGACCCTTCGACGAAAGAGCAGGGCTTCCTCTGGGGAGACACAATCCTGGAGAGATCCAATTGTCCACGTGGATTTCTCGTTTTTTTCTCGCTCTTTCTTTCTTTTTCTCTCATTCGATACGTGCCACCCGTGTCTGAACGCTTTAAAGGCCTCCAGCTTGGATTAAGATGGCGCCCGTGTGGCTCGTATCCGCGTATAATCCGAAAGGTTTGTCCCATGGTAACAGAGACGCGCCACGCTGATCGACAGTCCGAATCTCCGCGTTTATCGCGTTCGTTCGATGGATTAATTAGCACCCTTGACTTTGGTCGATAGGATGGTTCGCTTAATCAGAACGACTGGTAGGTGAAAGAGACGTAGAGGGGTACTTGGGATGACAATTCCTTGGAAGCCACGTCGAGCACAGATTCCATCAACTGCAAGTTCGACCTTTGATGTTGCATGACAAAGGAAACTACTACTAGCTACGGATAGCTAACTTTATCTCTCTATCTCTTTCTCTTGCTGACTCGCTTAGTCTTTGTATCTACTTGCAAGATTAATTGTACGCGATTAACGAGAGATTCTGTGTTTCGTTAACCACTGTGCGGACGAATTTGGGTAATCAGAAACGTAACAGGATTTGCAGGAGCTGTTAGTCCTGTCTCATTTGACGGAGGAACTCGTGTTACACGGTTCTCTCTTGATTTAATGACTGCCAGCAAAGATTCCCATGTTCGTTCTCATGCGCCAGGTTTACCATGGAAAAAGTCCTCTGCGACTAGTCAAACAACAAAAAGCAAAATCCACACGAGCACAGTCAGAAGCCAAGAGAGCAGGTCTGGCCTCGTGCAAGCTGAGATGGATTATTCGCGCTATTCGACGTTTGTTTTACCAACAGAGACCCGAACAATGAAGGTAATAAAGCGGAACAAGTCAGTTGCTTCAAGCAAGCTTCCTCTTCCACCATTCTGCCGGTTAAAAATTCTCCAAAAATTCACTCGCAAAGAAAAATGCATCTGGAAGAAAGTCTGTACGTGGCACGTCTTAGTTGCAGGAAAAACTCAGGGTTTCATTCGTTTAGATGGATCGCATGAACAAAGGGTCAATAGACAAATAACTAACGTTTATCGACACTTGCATTTTTTTATTTTATTTGCATATTTAATTGTATGTGGAACATTTTCCAAGAAAAAGATCAGAACTCTTCAATTTTGGCACTTTTAGTGTTTTCTAGAACTGTAATTTATTTTTCCATAAAATGACTGGTTCATTTTTTGCTTAATTTCAATTGCAGTCCAATAATTGGCAGATAAAGTAGATCTCTGAAATGTCCTAAGTGCAAAAACGACTGAGTTCTTGATCTCGAGCGTGTAAATGAGGGATTTCAAGTTTCGTTAGCCGCTGTGTAAATGAATTCGAGGACGTAGAAGTGTAACAGGGCTTGCAAGAAGAAGCCCTTCTCCGCCTTCTGCCCTGATATAATGACTTCGAGCAAAGATTCCAACACTCGTTCACGGACCCCACCCGTGCCAAAACCCAAGTCAAACAGCCGGAGCCAAAATCCACATGATCAAATCCGATAGTCGAGAGGATTTCCAGAATCTTCTGGAGCCGAGTTTATTTCATTAACAGAGGCCAAAACGAGAGAGCAACGAGGGCAGTAATAGACCATCGAGAAAATCATCCACGTGCAGAGAAGCTCGATTATTATCCGAAGTGATGTGGACCGTACCTACCTCGGATAATGCGGGGAACTTTGTTAGCTTCCACGAACCGTACAATAAACTCGTAAAAAGCATTTTAATAACGTAAGCGTGTATTTTGGTCTAATTGATTATTCGATCGATTGAAAGTTTGATTTAATCGCTTTCACGATACCTGACTATATTTATGCTTCCGTACTTTTCGTGTTAAAATTTGGAACAAAAAAGAGGTGGCGAGGGGGAAAAAAGAAAAAAAAGACAAAGGAAGAACAAAGCTACGGTAAAGTTCGAGGCACTTCGGATAATACGGAAGTTCGGTTAAACGAGACTCGGATAACCGACACTGCACTGTACGTACGGTGCAACCTATCGGTTTAAGGATCAATCAGAATCGATCCGACCCACAGGTAGAATAGGCTCGGTCGGACGCGTAATTAGGAGAATTTTGCCCAGGCTCCGGCCAATGTTCACCGTTTATCAGGCAAATCGGAATTGCTTCGCGTTCGTTGGAATAATATCGAAGGTTAGGTAAGGAGGTACGTCGTCGCCGACCTAATTAACGACGACGTCGAAGGCGCTCCGATTCTCTCTCTCTCTCTCTCTCTTTCTGTTTGAAAGTTAAAGTGCTCAGGCGATCCAGGCTCGATAAAAGCGACCCTGCGCGCCCTTATTCATCCCCGTTCCTGGTATACTAATACACGAGCCCGGAGCGACGGCGTGACACGGTGCAGGCGCCGCGACGCGTGCAATGACTGACTCACAGAACAAATCAGACCCCCTGCCGTTCAATATGCATGAGTTATCATTGGTAACGGAACAGGAATGAATCATATTTCGCGACGTTCTCAACCGGCACTCGTTATTTCACTTCACCCTTCTTCCTCCTCATTTTTTCTTTCTTTTCTTCTTTTTTTTTTTTCTTCTAACCGAAACGATCGACCAGCCACGTCTACTAAAGAACTAGGAACCTTTCGGACGAGCGTACGACGATTTGGTTTCCACTTCTTCTTTGGTTTAATACAGGCAGAGGGGGCGAGAGAGCGACAACAGCGTGCGCCACGGTGGTGTGAGTCGAAATGAAACCGGAGAGCCTTTCCTCTTGCTTACACGGGAACACTTGGACGCGAGATTGATTCTTCGATAAGGAGTCGACGGAGAAACTGTTGACAAAGGAATTTTTCGGTTAGAAAGTGACGTTTATGCGACACGTAGCACGTAGCTACTGACGGAGTTTCTCTCCTCGACGTATTTACGACGCGCGTCTTCAGCGCCGAAATTATTGCACTCAAGTAGGCGTCCTCGGCCATTTGCAATGTAATGACTTTGCCAAAAAACGAAAATTAGAGAAGTTTTGATAATTGTATGCAACGTTGGAAGACGATGAACACGTATCGTATTCTTTATTCGCTTTTGTGTCGGATATTTTTTAAATATAGTTGCTTGCTACTGTGTACACCTGATGGAAATTTCCTTTTATTTCCAACGTAGAACAAAGGATATTTTTGATCTCACACAAATGCAATCTTCTTAACCCTCCACCGGCAATATAGTTTCTTTTTTTTTTACTAACACGATTTCTTATCGTGTTGGGCTTTGGAAATCCAAAAAAATTCCCAGATACTTATTGTAGTATTTAATTCACTACTCAAGTGATGCTTTAACTAAGTATTTAAACAGTAAAAATAAAAATAAAACTTGGAAAGTTATGAAAAAATGGGAATTTTTTTAGAACTACCCGGTTTTGTGTTCAACAAATATTTAAAAAAAAATGGGTTTTACCCATAAAACTATGATCTTTAAAATTCATATATGTATGGTCTTTAATTAACTACGCCACGTAGGAATCAGGATACAGCCCTTTAGTTATTTCATCTATTCTCAGAAGCAATTCAGAGTTATAATACGCGACGAGCAAAAGGAGGCAAACGAAGGTTCGAACGAAAGGAAATACAAGAGTAAAATAATGGTGCCGTTGGTGGCACACAGTGACAGGCGTCAAAGAAACGTCTAATGTTTTTACAGTTCCGTATCTTTTCTACTCCCAGTAGCCGACTTTCCTTTTTTTCTCCCCACCCCCTGCCTCTCCCTCCCCCCTGCCTTTTCACTCTCCCGCTCGTTATCGAGCCTTCTTATCTCTCTTTCATTCTCTCCTCCGTCGTCTTCACACTTATCACGGTTTTCTTCCCTTTTCCCTTTCACTGGCGACGCTACGCCATTTACATCGCCATTCACGTCCACCCTGCCCTTCTTTCTTATCGTCCTCTCCCTTTCTGCCTCCTTTAATAACCACTCGCGTCCGCTATCTTCCTCGGACAACAGCCACACGTAGCCACTACCGCGTGATTTCTCTTCTTTTCTTCCCCCCCCCCCACTCCCCCTTTTCTTCGACAGTCACACCCTCGTTCAACCCTGGATTCAAACGAAAGGCAACCCTTTGTCAATCGAAAAGAAGCCACTGGACAAGGTAACAAGTGACTTCCAGGCCGATGGGAAAATATTTGCTGTAAGGGGAGCGCCCGCGAGGAACACGTCCCTAGGGATTTTAAATACGGTCCAGACTGAAAGCACCGGACAAACCCCGGGAACTCGGTCATATCCGCGTTTCTAGTCGATCGTTCAAAGTTCGTTGTGTGATGCTTTCTTGGGGCTACTATGGTTGACAGATTCGACTTTTTATTGATAGGTTGGTAAAAGATTTAGAGTGGAGCAATTTTTGTGTCTAGGAGATTGATTGGTTCGTTTGGCACGCGATTTAACGCGGATATAGTGATTTATACTTTAGACAGTTTGTTGTTATCCCTATGAATGCATAAACATCTAGTCGCCTGTTGATGACAAATACACGCCGACTACTCTCTCTGAGATTCACAGGCTCTCGTCTTCTCAGATTTTCACCGTCTGTGGACAGATGCATTCAGAGGTTACTTATATTTTAGATACTATTATTCCCGACAGTAGCGCCTAGTTCATAATCATCGTTACATTCTGGGGAATTTCCTGTCAGAATTTCCCTAATTGTCGTTGTAATCGTCTAAGCAATTTGATATCCTAATAAGACCGATGAAAAACAATGAGACATTCGTTGAATTCTTTGATCATTTGTGCGGAGTGTGAAAGAAAAGGAAACGAGGACAACGCAAGTTGAGATAATAAAATCTCCCCTTCATCTTGTTTCGTATTTTCAACTATGTCGTATTGAAGTTCTTCTGTTTGATCACAGAAAGAATTGCGTTTGTTACCGAATTTAATCGTTACGTGGCGCTTGGATCGCTGCATCAACGGGACCGATAAATGCAGCCCGCCCCGGGCATTCGTGGAATAATTGGATCGGTTTTTGCAATTGTGAATCACGGCCCTCGACAATCAGAGGAACAAGACTTTTTCTCTTCCGTTCACGCGACTTTTCCGGACCAGATACCACGGTGTGCTGCCTTATCTTCAGAGAATGCCACTCTTTTCCTCCGCGTAGTCTCATGCCATCGTTTCTTTGTCCTTTCTTCCCTTACGATTCCTCGTAACCTTTGTTTAGGCTTTTGAAGACGGAAATAAAGAGCTACGAGAAAGACGAAAGGTGTATTCTTTGTCTTGTGGATATGTTAGATATTGAGAATATCGTTGAACATGTATTAAAAAGCAATTATTGCGATTTTTTTGAAATTTTTAGAAAATTATTATTTTTTTAGTACCAACGATCGGTAAAGTGGCTCACATAATTAAAGAATATCCCAATTTAATTTTAACAATTTTTCGATGGTTCTTAGTGCCTTTTGGCGTTTTAAGGTTGTTGAATTGTGCTCGTAAATAACGGTATACTATCTTATCGACGGAATCAAAGGAAAGTGTTCGAAATCCATTCCGATGAAATTTTTCTCCGTTACAAAGTAAAAGCAATAATTATACGCTTTGCGAATTGGAGAATCCTCGAGCAGAAATTGTTGAAGAATAACAGTCGTAGAAAGAAAAGAGAGAAAGTTGACTGTCTCGGCTTTAGATTAAAGTGTCTTGCATTTACGCAGACGTCGAGATTCCCTCTTTTTCTCTATTCTGGAACACCTAACAATGATTCTTTCTCTTACTGCGAGAGGAGATAATTCTCTTTGTTGCAGAGTGTGCCCTTAATGTCGGCCGATTTCGTAGTTAATGCCAGTCGCGTTTAAAAGTAATGGGGCTAAAAAAGTCGAGGAAAATGAAATCGAAGCGTGCCACGAGATAAACGACAAGAACGGTTCTTTATTCTTTTATTTCTGTTGTAATTTCTGGAAACCTATCTCTTCCCCTCCCCCCCCCTCTCTTCCTCTCTGAGAAAGACAGACTAACGACGAGTCCACGAACTATATAAATTGATATCCAAACTGGTTTGCACGTGGATTATCTAATTGTAATTGGTCGTGTCTCGCGAAAATCCACGGCCATAAATATTTTCATGATAAAACAAATTTTCGAAATTACTGATTTAAAAATTTACTTACAAATTTGCTCAATTACACGCTTGAAAAATTTCTTGGAACTTAAATTACTCCCTGCAAAAGTAATGAGGATGACTTATGAAATATTATAGATTTAAGTATTACATGAATAAATAAATGTGACAATGTTAATTCCTTTGTTTCTGACGAGAAGGTTATTATTGTTAAGGGCATGCTAGGTCTTCGAAAAAAATAACGACCTTTTTAACCTCGTGTAACGTTAATGCCAAGATATTGAACATATATTCAACGAGCATATTGTTTTAGAATATTTTCTATCAACGTTTAAAATTAATTTGCAAGATATTTTCTCATTTTCCGAAATTTCCTCTGGGAACAAGCGGTTATTCATACGTTGATAAATTATTAATATACGAAATTGATTCAAAATATCAAAACAGACGGATCGATAATTTATTCCACGTGAATCAAGTAACATAAATTCTAGAAGCTAAGGTATATAATATAATAATAATTACCATTCGCGTACTTTAATTACCAGTTCAAATAATTACAAATTTATTGTCGAATTTCCTGAGGGAATTATATTCCTCCTAACGTTTCTATTTTTATAGTGTAAGTTCGTCAGAGTATTTCTCCAACGTCCTAATTTTTATTGGCGACAAGATATTGACACTTGCGTCGAAAAATCACGAAAACGTCAAGCTTTCTCGTGTGATATACGACTTTAAGCGCTTTCCACTTTTTTCATACGATGCTTTACGTCGTTTTTCATATAGCTGAAAAATTTAGAAAAATTGAACAATTCGCCTACCATGCAAACATATATAATTGTACTTAATTTGATATTTATTTTTGATACATAATTTTGATAAGCAAGTACGAGTGGACAAATGATTTTGGCAAGAGGTTCGCGTGCGATGTAACACGGACGATCGCGTGGAGAACGCGAGCGCGGAAAAACGCGACGTTTCATCAGTATCAGTGGAAGGTTAAAAGGCAATTCGATGGAATTGTTCTAGCGTTGTTGGGAACAGTGAGCAAACACGCGTGAGAATGGCTTCGCGTTCCCAACGTTGAACGATTCATACGACTATCGCTGTCACGCTGCAGTTTTCCCCTTCCAAACCTCCGTGAATTTGTTAGGTCTCTTGCCCACTTGCAACTAGTCGCGCAACTTGCCGAGTATCGCGACTGAGGTAAAACAGTATTTGTGCAGTCACAGCCTCGTAGGTGTGTGTTTTTAGGTGCAGGAACCATGAAATCTGACACCTTCGCTTCGGAGAGATTATACAATGAAATTTTATCTGCACGTCGAATAAAAATGTGTATTCTAACATGTAAATGTGTAGCGGCACTTGACAACAACTATGACCGGACGACAGTAGCGCGATGAGATAAACAAATATTATACTAATCCCACAGAACACCCCTCCCCTCCCCTCCCAGACCATCCCCTCCCATTCCCCCCCCCCCTAATAGGCTAGCGAACTGTCCTGTTTTTGCGTCCAGGCTTTCAGGACATAAACTAAAACATTGCACATAAGCACAGCGCAACAGCGGCTTAAATTTAACTTACAATAATAGGCGTAAAAAAAAAAAAAAAAAAAAAGAATGTAATAATGCATGGCTACGTCGTACCGTCGCGTATCGGTACTTTTGCCTGTACCACCCTACAATTAGAATTCAGCGTTTATTCTGGAAAAAAAAACATGTAAAAACAAATATGTAAAAAATCCTGGAATTAATAAACAAAGTTAAAAAAAAAAAAAAAGAAGAAACAGTAGCGCAATGGTTAGCGTCTTTGGTTACAAACGTTCGGGACCCGAGTTCAAATCCCGGCGTCCGTAGTCCGATTTTTCTTCCACGACATCTTAATGAGAAGAAAGCAGCAGTAGTCCACCAGCGACATCTACACCAGCATCAGCGCTATTTCCGACTACTATCGCATCTTAAATGTTTTTCCTATAACATTATCAATCACAGTTTAGACAGAAGCATCGACTAATTAAATAATTTGTTCGGTATTGAACGGTAATTTTAATATTGGGACGCTTCAAACGCGCAATTTCGGACGATATATGAATATATAAAAATAACTGGTACTTGCAGTATTAACACCCTTAGTTACGCTTCACGAATGTCTCTGGCAAAAACGCTCTCATAATTCGAGACCGCATGAATATTAGGTACAAATCGAATCTCGTAAGAGGCAGGAAAGCAAGGGTGGAGTTTTGGAGGGTCAGCGAATGGCGAACCCGCATGTATAAAGAACTTAATGGCTCGGTGAAGAGCTTTCATAGTCTGTTAATAAGACCAAGGGAAAACTGTATTACGTGTGAAATTAGCATCGCGACATTCATACGATGTTGCTCTTCCAGAAAATCGAAATCTGTCTCGTTACTTTTTAATAATTAATAATAATAATTTGCATAAACATTTCACAGTCTCCTAACTAGCGTCAATTTGTGTTGCAGGCACGCTAGCGTTGAGGATGCTGGAGCTGGTGGTCCCCCAGCACGTGGTCCGTGGCCAGAACATCAAGTTGGAGTGCAACTTTAACCTGGACGGTGAGACGTTATACTCGGTAAAATGGTACAAAGACGGGAACGAGTTCTACCGATACGTGCCGCAGAACATGCCGCCTGTGCTCGTCTTTCAGCTGCCAGGTGTCACGGCGAACGTAAGAATCACGTTGTATTGATTTTTACCGCGTCTCGTGCCAATGCACCCCTCGCCTAGCTTATTCTATTTAAAGCGCATCGCTTCTCATTTTTATCGCGTTCTGTCGCCTGCGTTTCTATTCAATCTTGCCCATTTCCGGCCTACGAATTTCTCTTCGGGCCTCCGTAATGTACGGCCAACGAAATTCGGTCGGGAACAGTGTCCAGCTGTTTCACGAGACTGCACCTGTTCCCTTGGGCTACGTATCTTTCTCTTACAAGAGAAATTAGGGTTTGCGAATTTTTTATCAGCTAGCAGCTTGCTTTTAGCCTTTGGTGTTTTGTAATATGCCATCGTCGATATTGTTCACCTTTTTATTTTGAGTGTCCTAGGGATTTCAGGAATTTCTTTTTAGAGATCCTTAACATTTTGTAGGGTTGAATAGTTGTTAGGTCGTAGAAAATCTGCTCTTTTTTGAATGATTGATAAATAGATATTTATGCAATTGTTTCTACGAATAATTAAAATAGCAAGGCCTAGATAGAAGAGACTTATAAACACTTTGCACTCGGATGTTCCCTCTGACGGAACTCGAAGAGAAACTAGGTGATTATATAGCACAAAATTACTAAAGCTTCAAGCTTTCTTTAAAATATATCTTTCCTTGAAGTTTCGTCTTCACGTTGTACTAAAAAACAAATAAAGAAACGAAAGATATGGCCAGAGGATATTTCAATCACAAAAAATGTTATTTCAATACATGCTGAGCACCCGCTTCTGGTAGCCTCATAAACTCTCACAGAAGAATGTTGATGGCAAGAATTAGCTATAAAAACCGCTGGAATCATGATAGCTGATTCGAGGAATAGTACAGGGGTCAATTGCAATGGGTTAATTGGTCCATAGCGCTACAGGGAGAATCATTGTCGTTTTCCAGATTCACAATTCGACCGAGAGATCGGTCGTTCTCTATTCCGTGAACCTAATGAGCACCGGAAGATACAGATGCGAGGTGTCAGCCGAGGCGCCATCCTTCCAAACGGTCTCCGATCACTCGGACATGCTGGTAGTGGGTAAGAAACGTTTACAGATCGTTGCATCAGTTGATCTTCCCCATCGCCAACCACACGGCAAACGTTTTTTACATCCTAACAAAAATACCAAACGTCCTTTCTGCTTCCCTCTAGCATGACAGGTCCACGTAGATTCACTATTAGTTCCATCCCATTTACTATTAAAAAAAAATAAGTTAATTTTAACTTGTGTAGCTTCTTCCTCTTCTTTGTTTTTGCAGGAGTTATATATAAACATAATATTTTTTATCTATTTTTCTATAATTTTTATCTTGATTTTATACTTACCATGGTGAAAAACGAAGCGTTAGATACAAAATTTGTTAATTTTTATTTTTTACAATAAAGAGTGAGGTAAATAACTTTATAGTAAAATAGCATAGTCTGTATAGGGCTATTTCTCCTCCTTATCGTTTCATCACCTGAAACTATTTTTAATTTCCTTTTAATTTTCTGATAATTTTTTAATATTATACGAATATCTCATTATTGCAAACATTTTGAGATTTAATATTAACTCTATTTACTTACTTGGCTTGTAATTTCGTAAAATTACATAAATACGTATCCTTACATAACCTTACTCTTCCAAGAATTTAAGTATCTCCGAGAGAAAAAGAAAATGGTAAAAAACTTGCAGCCCTACCGGAAGACGGGCCCATTATCACCGGAAGGCCAGGAAGGCATCGTTATCAAGTCGGTGACGTGGTGCGGTTCAATTGCACTTCGGCGAAGTCTAAACCAGCTGCCATGCTCAGCTGGTTCATCAACGGGGACCCTGTAAGTAACTTATACTTATAACTGTTCCTGGTACTTGTCAGAAGCCGTGAAATTCCGTGGGAAAAGTCCTGTGCGACATTTTTCTTATCGCTGCTTATCCGCTGTAATTACTCGCTTGCCATCAATTTCAACTTCTTTCAACACTGTCCACTGGGTGACCACCGCAAGTATATTGATTTTCAGAATATAGCGTGATGTTGGATTAAGGAACGGTATTCCGTTAATTGGACAACCGAGGCGGATCGTTTAAAACAGCTAATTGAAGTGTTATAAATGATGCCGACCGTATTGCACATTCGTTTTATTAGAACACCGCCATCTATGAGCATCTTTAATGACTACGTAACTCAAGTATCCCTTGTTCGTTAGTTTCCAATACGTGGTAAACATTGATTCAGGAGCTTCCTGCATCTAACGCAATTTTAATGCAAGAATTTGAGGTAGCGAATGATATTTTAGAAATCGAAAATACAACGATATGCTCCGAACACTAATTTTGAACATTGATTGCTTAGAATCTAGAGGATCGCAGTTCGATTTCTTGTAATTGGAAACCAGGAAATTCTTTAAGGATACACTAAACTATGTATAAAAAGTCGATAAATACATAATTGAGAAAAGGACCTAACAGGTTTCGTAATGAGATAGTTGAATTATTATGAAATTTTTCTAAAAAAATTTTATAAAAAGAAACAAAGGTCTGTAGGAATCTTTATTATTATTAATTCATTAAATCTAGAACCAAAGCAGGTACGCCCAATTTCCAATTTTGTCATGTAAATTCTTTTTCCAAAGAACTGCCCAATTATTTATCCCTTCACCCAATTCGCCATTCCCTTTGTGGTCAGCCCGGTCTTTCTCCTAAAAGAACAATTGAACGAATCTTCCAGTCGACGTCCATTACCTGTTCCATAAATAATTACTTAGTCCAGGTACTGGTCAAACACCTGTTAATAAATCATCCGTGTGCTTTCACGTGCCTGCCATCTTTCGAAACGTTGCAGTCCCTCGAGTGCAGTCCAACTCGATCACAGGGTTAACGTAGCCGTAACTTATCCTGGTCAGGCTCGCTCGTCCAAAGTAGAATTGCAAATTCGATTTACTTCCCCTAAACACGCAGACACCTGCACGTGAAGAAGCAGACTTTTATATCTTTTTCTTTCTTTTTTTCTTATTATTTTTGGTGGGATTCAGGTCGACACGCAATACTTGCGAGGGCCCCACATCACTGAGGTGGATCGCGAGGGTCTGGAAACCGCCGTGCTAGGTCTGGAGTTCCGTCTGCGTACGAAGCACTTCAAGAGGGGGGACCTGAAGATCAAATGCCTGGCAACGATAGCGACCGTATATTGGAAATCGAACGAGCTCAGCATAGAGGGTGAAAGGCCCCTCAAGATGCCGGTCATGGAGAGCAGGGAGACAAGGGCGCAAGGCCATACGCACGCGGAACATATCTTAGGAGGTAAGCAATAGAACACGAGCTGCTCGGTCGGTATACAGTTGTCTGCGAAATTATTCGATCACTTGTCAAACCTTTCATGACTATACAGTGCCTACAAAAGGAATTGACAGATGCCCTTACTTTCTAATGAAGCGCTTCTCTATTAGAATCTACATTTCATTTCCATAATATCAAATTACTAAATGATGAGAAATTTAACATACTTTAATTTAATTAATTAGTACGTACATGCTATGGTAATCGCAATGGTTTGCCAGTAGTTTTTGTAGCCATTGTATTATGCGTTATATATAAAACATTTCCAAATTGGAATAGCAGTATAATGACCAGTATAGAGCTTGAAACAAATTCGAGAATAATTGAGATACATAGAAAGTATAAGATATTTAGTATAAAGATATATATCAAGCTAACATTTTTTTATATATCGCTTTTCGAATATCTTGCTCGGTTAGGAGCTTTTGCACACCACAGTATACACGTTGTAACGCGAAGTAGAATCATAAAAAAAGTTATTATTTGGAACGGAAGGCATCGAAAATATAGAACGGCGGTTTTTCGTGGAAGCTTTCATTCTGAAGGAAAAGCATTCCGAAGAGATCGCTTAAGGACGCGTGCACTTGACGGAAAAGCCTCAGTGGTTCCCATTTCTTCTCGTTTATACAGTCCCGTTGAAAATGCATTTAAAAATTGTTTCGATAGAAAATTATTTGAAATTTATGAAATATTAGTTCGTTTTTCGTTATTACTTAATTATTTATTGTTTCGTGTAATGAATTGTATTATATATAAATTAAATTCATTGGAAATTTAAATTATTCAACGATTTTCGTGCTTTGTTTTGAAGCCTCTATTTTCCATATATCGATAAAAAATTCTGTCGGTAAAGCAAATAGTGATTCGATAATTTATCGATTAATGAGTAACCTTTTCGATTAAAGTGAATGGAACAATTAGTTTAGATATGTCAAATTCTTTTACAGAAACATGAGAACCGCTGTTATACTTCAGTTAACTCTTGGACAGCGAATTTGTGGATGGCGATGGCTAGGTCAACTTTGATACGGACATTTCACGTTTATACTCTCTAATGATATACTTGCGTGTTATCATTTTATCAGATTATATATAAACAGTTTTATTTCTGGGATAAATATTATTATTACGTTGGGGTAAATATCGGAGAATTATATTTGAAAGTGTTATTAAAAAATTTATTATCGTTTCCCACACTTTATTTTTATTTTCATTTTTATTTTTATTTACTTCCTCATATATTGTTCAGTATATTATACTAAAAATTCCACAAAAATTATGGCTATAATAACTATAATCCAGGTGAGGGTTAAACGCGCACGTAGCACATTTTCAAACCACTTTCCTTCTAAGCCAAGTAAGGAAAAAAGAAATTTTGTTGCTTTTAAAGAAGGAATCATTTTCTAGAAATATTCATAACTTTTCAAATTAAATACAACTATTTTAAGTCCATCATGACACCTACTAATTCTTTTTCATTTCCAAACAGATTTTCATCCCCTAGGAGAGGCTCCCTAACCTATAAACAATCCTTTACCACCAAGACATCAATCGTTAAGATCGATGCCAAGGAAAAAGGACCGTCTGTCCACGAGGAAATATCGAGACGAAATATCGTTAGGAAAAACTGTGACAACGAATCAGAGACACGTTCGTTTGCCGACAATTTGCTGACTTATGGTCACATGCCTGGCGAACGTCAGTAAACGTTTGTGTCAGTAGCCTGTGGATGCAATTCCCTCGCCAATATCGATCGAATTAAACCGACGATACGTTCCGATTTTTCACTCGATTTCCATCGTCCATTTTACTCTTTTCTCTTTCTCTGTCTCTATTTTATTTTATTTTTTCCTTGTCCCTGATTCGTCGACAAAAATTGCTCGTTGAGATTCATCGTGGTTCAATGCTTTTTCATTTCTGTTTCAGGAAGCGGAAGCAGCACGTTAGCGCCGTGTATCTTCCTGCTGATGACGAGTATATTGATTCTGCGATAAGAAGGACACACACAACATGGTGCCGCGTCCTTTTTTGTGCTCATCCTTTTCAGGCCTCCAAAAACAAGTGTTATGGAGACCACTGGTGTACTAAATTATCCGTGTTGTTTCTATTTTTTATAATCGCAGTTAGTGAAGTTAGCGACGATATAGGCGAGAGAATATACTTAACAGAGATATACGTCAGTATGTTAGAGATTAGAAAATGGGTGGACGCGTAAATTCGTACTTACTGAATCGGATGTGTAAATCTCCCTGCATCTTGCACGGATTTTTTATACTTTCCATGTTTCGTTTTCTTATAGCTTATAGCCGTTTTTAACACTATAACGAAAGGCTAATTTCAAAATTGACGAACAATGGTTTTTTTGTACTTGTAGAAAAATTTAGTAACTTTAAATATATGAAAAACAAAAAGAGTAAAGTAATAAATAGATAATTACATTAGTTATCTAACCCAAAATGCAAGATGACCACTACAAATGCACAAAAATTCGTGTCCGATTGCATTTTTAATTTCGACAATAATATAAAATTGATTGTCAATATAAAAGTAATGAAACGTAATAAAAGTAATTAGACCTTGTATGATGTTAATGGAATTTAAAAAGTAACACAAAGTTAACGCTCATATGGCGGAGCTAGTGTCGTGTATGCGGCGTCATAGTGTTAAATCCCAGATTCTCAAGCAAGATGCAAAGAGATGTATAGTCTCGTTAAAGAAAACATGATCATGGTTACTTAAAGAAGCTATTCAATCGTTGATACAACACAGAGAGCAGAGTTTACAAATCTACGTTCATCTCAGCATCTTCAAACTCTCGAGAGTGCGAAATTGCAGCCCTTACGTACTTCTTTTCCTCTCCTTCGTCTCTTACTATCAAAAAAAAATCGCAAGCGTAAACGGACGATTAATATTCAACCGGAATGAATGAATGAATGAACGAACGAGCGAACGAACGCCGAGTATATTTATATTCTAATTGTACACGAGTGTTTCTATCGTCCAGTCACGCGAGAGAACAAGCAAAGATTTTAGCCCCGGTGAGAGTGTTCTCTTTCGTCGTAGCTTTTATCAATCTAGTCGCTATTAATCAACAGAGATATGTTATCCTAGAACTTATTGTGAGCCGTGTGTATGCGCGTGAATGTAGAGTGTGTTTTACCAAAGAACATTTTGCGCTAAATAACATTCCTAATTGTTAATTACAAGTGAAATACACGGGGTGGTATAAAAAGAAACCACTACCTGCATATCGTATTTTACTGTAAGAGCACTTTGTACATATGTACATAAATTGAACCGACTTTTATCTCTAACTTAACGTTCTGATAAATAAAGCGGCGTTTACGTCAATGATCAGACATAAGTCTTAGTTTTATCCAAGAATAACTTTTTAATTATAAGATACTATGTTTGCGTGTCTATGTACTATTCGTATTGTAAACAAAGAAGATCATAATTTGGAAGTACTGGAAAGACATCTTTCGGTGAAAAACTGATGTCGCTTGCTCTGTGGCTTGCAAGACTTAACCGGCGACTTGGCGAAGAATTTGGAAATCTTTTGTTCCCCAGGGTTCGCTGTGTCTTCCACTTCTTCCCATTCAACAGACAGGGCCTTTGACTCCAGAATCTTTTCAGCAGTAGACCAGCTGAACCTAACAATATGCGGAAATCCAAATACTGGATCTACATTCTCGGACAACCACTTTTTAGTATCCGGATCATTCGGATATCCGCTTCCGTACTCGGTTGTTATCAACTCTTCGCGAAATTGCCAAGCTTTCAAAGCATGATCGCGTAAAACTTTAGCGCAAATACTGGCAGCACTGACGATAGGATACGTTGAGTCAGCCTTCTTTGCGACAGTTATCTTTATATCCGGGAAAATCTGTTCCAACCTGGCCTGGTACTTCTGCGGTACGCCTACGGTATCTACATAGATTTCTGTGATGTTTGCACCAGCTTCAATCACCAGTTTGGCTAGTTCAATCGCGGAATTCATAGAAACTTCGTTCAGAGAGGTCTTAACACGACGGTACATGTTATTCGCGATAATATTAGGGGATATGACATCCACAGCCCAACCTATCGTCTTGTGCTGCTTACAAATCTTGTCGAAAATTGCGTCCCTCTGTTCTTCCGTCAAACTCTTGGAGTCTGCGCAACCTAGATCCACAAGAAGCTGCTTTTCTGATAAAGGTGCATAGGCAATCCCATAAACCATGGGTCCCAAGACTGGCCCACGTCCAGCCTCATCGATACCAAGTTGACATGGTTCATCCCGACATATTTGTGGTACCTAGAAGAAATTACAAATGAGGACTCAAGTTAGAGACTTGATTCGTTTGAGAAATGAATTATCTGTGAAGGAATGTTTATCAGAGTGTACTATTAAAATCATCAATAGTTTAACAATTAAACGATGTTTATTTGTAAGAAATTTATTTTATATTCTTGTATTGTAGGATACATATATACATATATATATACTGAATTGCTCCTTTCCAATCATACTTTTTATGGAATTTTGTATAATTTCACTGCTTTTACAAGTGTTTTTAAAATACATGATATGTTTCAGGCTCCACTAATAATGATTCTATAATTTTATTAGGTTATGTTTTCAAAAGAGCAACTACAAGTTACATAATTCCAAAATAGTTGCAAGTTGTTTTAAATACAGTCTATAATGCTATTCTTCTTTTAGTTATTAACAGAAGTTCAAATTGATGATATGTTAATAGTTAATAGTTAACATTCAATAACCTATACGTCACTATGATCTCAAGAAAATAATAATTGAAATAAATGATAAGAAAATAGAAGCTCTTAGAGTAAATAAAACATATTGTTCTTTTTTATATATACATACATCTGACAAGTGAACTCTATTGATACTATGATCCCAAGCTTTGAAATATGGGGTTAGGTTTTCTTTGCAGGTAATCTTACTATCTTTCTCAGAATTAACATAATTTTCTTCTAATTTCGTTTCTTCAACTTCATCTATCATTTCCTTTTCGTTCTCCATAACGTTCACACGTTTTTCCTCCAATATAACCTCAAAACCGAATACTAGTATTTAGATTAACCGCCAAAATCGCAAACGTCGAATATCGATAGGTCGTATCGAAGTATGATAAACAATTCTCTAATCCAAATGAGCATCACATCTTTAAATTGCTAGAGAATAATCTAGTCAAACTTAAGAAATTTACAATAATTAAAAATATTTTACAAATATTTGGATTAGGTATTTCAATGATATTTTGAAGAAAAGAAAAAAATAGAATTATCTCGATGAAACTCATGTATCGATAAAAATTCGCCCAGTATCGACCTCGCACCAAGGGTTTCTGACTACCTGTGTGCATGTGTCGCGTGTCCTCGGTAGAAATAGTTGATGACGCCGTGTGTTAGTAATATCGTGTGTCGCAAAATATAACCTCACAATAAAATGCTCGAAACCTTATCCGTATCATTAAAGGTCTCGTTCTTGAGAAGAATTTGATTTTACACAGTCGTGTTGGTCTGAGGACGCTTCGGCGTGTACGTTACACCATGAAAGTTATCGTGAAGAAGCTTCAAGGGAAAGAATGCGTTGTTGACGTGAGTAGACAACAGCTTGATTTCCATTTTTTCCATTTTCCATTTTTCTATTTACAACGAGAAACGTCGCGCGATATATCTATTCAATTGATGAGCCGTCGACGATGTTTCTAGAAATTCTGTTAACCTACACATAGAATATTTTGCACATCTTAGGAAATTAAGTTTTTGAATTTTTTTTATTTAGAGTAGTTTTAATAGGGTTACATTAGGTTACAATAGGTATCACCAACTGCTTTCGTTAATCAGGATTCCGTGACTGACAATAATAATCATTGACATACATATTTTTTGAGTGGTATACACACTAATGATGGGTTGAAAGTCATAGTGGTGTAAGTCAAGATTTTGAGAATTTGCACATATTGCATATACTTCAGCTTTTAAAAATATTGCCCTCTTAGCTTTGTAATTAACTAAGTTACAACTTTAATCTCTGCCATAATATATTTTTATGACTTGAAGAAATGTACTCAATCTTTTATAATAAACACAGAACACTATTTTATGAAAGTTAACAGTGGACTGATTTATGCTACTATAATTCTCAGGTGTCTAAATTTGCATATTGATCATAGCTATTGTCAATTATTGCTTTTGTCAGTTTAAATTCCTGTTTATGAAACCTGTGTCATTGATTTTACTGTAACCTATTTTGTCATTGATTAAACAGGTTTCATGTCATTTTAAATAATTATTAATTGATTGTTTGTTTTTTAATAGATTACACCTTCAGACACAGTCCTTCAGTTAAAACATAAAGTCAGTGACCTCCTGGGTATAGATGTTCCACACCAGAGACTTTTGCTCACGGGCAAGACATTAGCTGGTAATGTTTGAGCTATAAACAAAATATTTAAATTTTATGTTTACAGTCTAACACAATAGCGTAAAAATATTTTAGATGAAAATCCATTGAGTTTCTATCCAGGAATTAAGGATGGGAGCAAGTTAAATCTTTTGGTTATTAAAAAGGCAGAGGAAGGGTCTAGTGAGGGAAGAGCTTCACACAGCAAATCTGGCATATATCTCTTACGAGATGAAGTTTCTAGAGTTCTGAGGCATTATTACACTGAGTCAGAAACTGAGTCGATAACCAATGAGTTGATAAAAGACCTAAAGAATAAAGTGAATAACCTTAGTTACGATGATCTAGAACGATTAGCGACTGCACTTCTTCAGGACCAAGAGAATATAGCCTAAGAATAAAATTTCGGTTTTTCAATTTCTCTCGCTTATTATTTGATTATTGTAATACACTTTTATTTAATTAGAAAGAAACGTTGCCTCATTATATCCTGATAACCAGTAGTATATTTTAAATAATCGTAAATAATAAGACGTGTAAAGAGCAACATATAGATGTATTAAAAGGTCGATTTTATTAAATTTATTAAAACATACATAAAGTATACTAATAGTAACTGTACTTTAATAAAAAAAAAAAAAAAAATAGACAGGAGTTCTCAAGGGTCGGCCAAGTCCAATTGGCGAAAGTATCGCGCAACTAGGCATATAAATAAATTCAGTGCCCCTATTTCATGTACTTCCAGTTTCTTCTAAAAAAATAAATAGAACAAAGGGAAGAAGCAGGTAAAGTTAAGATCGATAAGGAGAGGGCCTCAACTTTGTGTGTCTGATTTTAATGAAATTTTAGGGCCTGTAATAAATTCCTTTTTCTATGTTCACTGATAACATTAAATACAAAAATAATAAATTCAACAAAGAGTGAAAATGTTGAAAACAGATGTTCATATTAGTTTTTATGCAATGTATTAAATATAAATTATTCACTTTATGACAAGTACCATCCTAAAATTTTTATAATAATAATATTAATAATTAATTTAGAAGTATGTATTTAAAATATGCAGACTCAGAATTTTCATTTAAATCGACACTGGAGTTGGGGTCCTCCCCTTATTATAAGATACGTTAACTACAAAACAATTAGTAAGCGATTTATATGTTTTCTTTTAATACAAATGATAATTGTATCTTTCCTTTTACACTACTTCTTTAAATCACTCCCTGATTTATGTCAATGGCAAATTTAATATACGCAATAAAACTGATTTGTTAAAAAATAAAGGACAGTGTTATTTGTAATTCATTATTACCGATTTTGCACGCATGACAGAACAGGTTCTAGCCAAAGAACGCAGACAAGAACATGTTCCTGGAGTTAGTGGCATTTCTAGAACAACTAGCAATGCATATATCCATTGACCCAATTCGTACTCAATCTTTTTCAACGTTTCCATATGCTCAACTAAATATTCTAATATTTGTTCTACCATTGGTTGGTTTAAAGAAAAAATAACATCCAATGTTGGAGGAACTCGTATATTTTCTTCATCATTACCTGAACAGAATTTGATCCAACCTTTCTCATCATCGATACTTGGCTGTAAGATTAAAATTTTAACAGTAATATTAAAACATGCAACTAGTAGAAAAGTACTTTAATATATACCATATTGATCTTTGGAGGTTTCCATTTACGTTTCAATGTCTGAATTTCATCTTTCAATTGACTTATGTATAGTCTGATATTGGAAAAGTCTGACACTTGACACAACTGCCAATTAAGTGTAGGGCCCAGCCATGGCGGTGCCTCCATGCAGCCTGATAACTTATAAGGTTGTGTTTACATGATTATTATACATTATCCAAATTCTGGCTAGTGTACAATTCATACTTCTTTTACAGATGATATTAAAGCATCCATTTGCGAACTTACAGGTTCAACATCAATCGTAGGTTTTTTAAAATGTTTTCTATCAATGTCAGCTACTACAATATCAGCACATTTCTGTGTTTCTATCCTGTAGTAACATTATATAAAATTCTTTATTCTCAATCACTAATTATTAAAAATATTTTTTTATGATTATTTTCCGGAAATTTACTTACATTACTCTTTTTATATATTCTTCCCCGGAAGTTGGAGGCAACGACAAATTAATATCCTCGTCAATTTCTCCAACATCGAAAGCAAGTTGTCTTAAATAATCTGTCATTTTATTTATTGTTTAACAGATAGGTACTTCCAATTTTCATTCGATAAGATTAATTTTATTCGTGGGGAACAGCATTTGTGTTAGTATATTTATAGGTTATATTGTTTCTTTCAGATTAGGTTATGGTCACCATTTAATATAAATACCAAGAATCATGACAGTCGCAACTAAAATTTAAAACGTTATAATATAGGTAAAGTAAAAAAGTTATGCATTTTTGTATTTCAAATTGACAATAAACGTTTTGTTAAAGCAGTCGTTTTATTTAATAAAGAAAGAATATAAAGAAAAGAAACTTTTTATTTTTAACATTAAGTTTTTAGCTTGATACATTCGGTTTTTTCGATTTTTAATTGCTTATAATCATTTTATTTTTTATAATTTTTGAAAAGAAGGTATGAATAAATTAATGAAAAACGTGCAACAACTGAATTCATGATCCTCAATTTCTTCGAATATATGTATATTTTATCCAAATCGATTGAATCATTAAAAAGAAATATATTGCTTAAATTGTCTAACACATTGCGAGTAATAAGTGATATATGTATATATAGAACTATGTATGTATGTTGTATTGTTGGTAGGTAACATACGTCTATTATCATACAAGATATATATGCCCGTCTGAGTTCAAGCCAGATCGGTAGGTACAAGATATCCACGGATGGGGGTACGTCTAAGTAGGTCCATGATCGAGTCATTTGTGTAATCATAGTCATGCTTGTGATTCACAGTGTGTAAGGGATAAGGAGATATCTTTTAGAAGTTGTATACATTGTATCTTTACATATAGTTGTATATTTGTAGGAAACGCTTAGAGCCGAAGCACTAACAAAAAAGTCTCGCATGCTATAGACCTCTGGTGATAGAGTGGGAAAGGTTGCCACGGCAAATAATTCTATTTGACGAATGATGTCGCTTTGACGGCTTTGCCTTTATCCATGCACGTGTGTTTGCGTATTGCACGGATCGTTCGATTTTTGGCGCACAACTAGGTAATAATTCTCGAACCTGCTATAAAATCATTACTCCAATATAACCTATAAACATCTCATCGAGTAATTTCTAATAATTCTAAGAATTTTTCTAACATCCGCCTTTTTGTAACTGTCGCAAAATTATCGAAGTTTCTTTTGTCTCAATTGCAGGTGCTTCGTTTCTATTTTTCCCTGTTATCTTTCTTTTCCCCTTGTTAATCGTTTTCATTTTTATTGCACAACCAACATTAATAAGCTAGTTATTTTTATCGGATAACTTCAAATCTGGCCGTAGAAGAAATTCGAGAAGAATCACGGTTTCTGTATCCCAGACCCACTATCTATGTCTTTCTCTTTCTTCTTCTATCGCCCTGTTTTGTCCCCCTCTTGCCTATGTACCTCTTCGTTGCACTCGTTGGCTGGCTCATGTAACGAGCCGTTTACGGCAATGGAAGTTTTCCAATTTTCGAATTTGACATTACATCGCTCCGATCTTACTTTCTAACGCACGTGTGATCGTATTCCTAACCTCCGGCTTACATAACACGTATCTTGTACCACGTACCTCATACCACGTTAAAACGACGCTTCAAGTATCTAATCGAATTTCAGACGAATCATGCCGTCCGACGCAAAAAAGAAACAGCAACAGAAAAAGAAGGAAGCAGCTAAAGCTCGTCAATCAGGCAAGAAGCCACCTCAGAATAACCAGAACAAGACTGTGGAGGATGGTAAGGAGTCCAGTCCTGGAGTGGGAATCATTCAAAATGGAACCAATGGGTTGCCTGTTAGTGCAGAAGGTAAAGTTAGAAACTGTCTTTAAAAGGCAAAAATGCTATCAAAGGTCTTTTATTTGAGAGTTTGATTCATTGGTGTTATTATAGAGGCACTGTGTATGAAATTGGAAGCAGATGCAAGATTGAATGCTGAAGCACGTTCGTGTACAGGATCATTGGCTTCACACCCCCGAAGTCGTGATATAAAGATATCTAATTTTTCTATTACTTTCCATGGCTGTGAACTGCTGCAGGATACTATGTTGGAATTAAACTGCGGCAGACGTTATGGCTTGCTTGGACTTAATGGCTCTGGGAAATCTACTTTATTAGCTGTACTTGGAAATCGAGAAGTTCCTATTCCTGATCAGATTGACATTTTTCATCTGACCAGGGAAATGCCTGCTAGCGATAAAACAGCTTTAGATTGTGTGATGGAGGTAGATGAGGAGCGTATACGATTAGAGAAATTGGCAGAAGAGCTAGTAGAATGCGAAGAAGAAGATGCTCAAGTATGTTCTTACTTTGTATATCTTGCTTTTTTTACAGACACTTAATATTTAACAGATTTTATCTAAATAGGAACAACTTATGGATGTCTATGAAAGGTTAGAGGATATGTCCGCTGATACGGCAGAAGCTCGTGCTGCTCATATTTTACATGGTTTGGGTTTTACTGCAAAAATGCAGAAAACACCTACCAAAGATTTCTCTGGAGGTTGGCGAATGCGAATTGCTCTTGCAAGGTTAACTATTTAATTATCTGTGAATAGAAGAATTTGCATATCTATACAATGATCTACAAAGGCTGTTTTATTCTGTTTCAGAGCTTTATATGTAAAACCTCATTTATTATTACTGGATGAGCCTACCAATCACTTAGATTTGGATGCTTGTGTATGGTTGGAAGAAGAATTGAAAACATATAAAAGAATTTTGGTCATTATTTCTCACTCACAAGATTTCCTCAATGGCATCTGTACAAATATCATTCATGTCAATAAAAAGCAACTAAAATATTATGGTGGTAATTACGAAGCGTTTGTGAAGACAAGGTAAACAAAAGATCAATGAAACTTAAATTCTTGCTAAATACAAATGAGAATATTAATATGAATTCTCTATGTTAGAATGGAATTACTGGAGAATCAAGTGAAACAGTATAACTGGGAACAGGATCAAATCGCACACATGAAGAATTATATAGCTCGATTTGGACACGGATCTGCAAAACTAGCAAGGCAAGCACAATCTAAGGAAAAAACACTGGCGAAGATGGTAGCACAAGGTCTCACTGAAAAAGTAGTCAATGACAAAGTACTGAATTTCTACTTTCCCTCTTGCGGAACTATTCCACCTCCTGTTATTATGGTCCAAAATGTTAGTTTTCGTTACAACGAAGATTCACCTTGGATTTATAAAAATCTAGAATTTGGTATAGATTTAGACACCAGAATTGCATTAGTTGGGCCAAACGGAGCTGGAAAAAGTACTCTTTTAAAATTATTATATGGAGATGTAAGTTCCAATTAACCACCATCTATGGAAATTAAAAAAAAGGAATATTTATATATACAAAATTACATATTAATTTATAATTACAGTTAGTTCCAACTAGTGGTATGATACGTAAGAACAGTCATCTTCGAATCGGGAGATACCACCAACATTTACATGAATTATTAGATCTAGATATGTCGCCTTTGGATTACATGATGAAAGCCTTCCCAGATGTTAAAGAACGAGAAGAAATGAGGAAAATCATTGGTCGTTACGGATTAACCGGTCGTCAGCAGGTATAATTATTTATAAAAGCTTAAATATCTATCATTGAGGTTCAGAAAGTAATATTTTCTTTTTGTGTGTATAGGTGTGCCCAATAAGACAATTGTCCGACGGTCAACGTTGTAGGGTCGTCTTTGCATGGTTAGCTTGGCAAGTGCCTCATCTATTACTGCTTGACGAACCGACCAATCATTTAGACATGGAAACAATTGATGCATTAGCTGATGCAATTAATGATTTTGATGGTGGAATGGTGCTTGTGTCTCACGATTTCAGATTAATCAATCAGGTATATACTGCCGTTTAAAAAGACTAGGTATATAATCCATTAATCATTTGATTATATTATATCTATTCGTTTTATTAGGTGGCAGAGGAAATTTGGGTCTGTGAAAATGGTACAGTCACGAAATGGAGTGGAAATATATTAGACTACAAAGAGCATTTGAAAACCAAAGTGCTTAGTGACAACCAGAAGAGACAAAAGGAGATGCACAGAAGCAAATAATTTGAATAATGTGTAATATGCTTTGCCCAATTTTTTTCCAAGTATATTTTCTCTCTCTCCGTTATAGTAATCTATCCTTGTTATTTCGTGTCTATTGCTGACTTTGCGCTGCTGTGTAGCGTTTATCAGTGATCGAAGATTTTTTAGTTAATTTATTTAAATAATGAGCAGCGAATTACTGGCTCTGTAATAGCTGGCGATATCGATTCATGGTGGATGTTTGCCATGTTATTAATTTAGAGATCCGACATTATTACTGTACTACGAACTGTACTAAAAATTATAGATTTCGCATATATATACATACGTACATGTGTTTACACACACGTATATGTATATGTATGTATATATATAAATAGATTACTTAAGAGAACTATTGAAATAAAACACGTTTAAGTATTATTAACACACAACAAATACTCGAATTCTTTTCTTGCAATTTAGCTTTATTATAAAGTCGTATTTAGCTATAAATTAATTTGATTCTTGGTATATAAAAAAATATATGGATGTGTACAAACAGTTATAAATACTTAATATAATCGATAAAACGACACGATTTCTCTCGAATAGAACTTTTCATCTGACATTATACATAAATACTTTGATCTAATATTAACATTATGGAAGACTAAAGTCTCGCGGATATCCATATCACAAGAAGTAGTATATCTCTGATTCTTTCGTCGTGAAAAATGTTTAAATCTATATATATTATATATCTTACAATATTTTTTAATACGCCATGGAAGTAATGTATGCATTTTTGTAACAACTATGATTACATGAAATGTAATACACTGAATATTGTCGATAGAAAACTCGAAGTTGCACTATTGGGTTTTGGACCTTGACATAATAAAAAAAGGAAAAGAAATACATAATATGAAACACTTTGTAATGCTGTGTATACCTTCAATTTCACGTAGAGGCTAATAAAGCCTAGTATAAGGACCCAAAACCATGAGAAACATAAAAACTGTAAATAGTGGTGAAGATTCTTGTGGATTAGGAAATAAACTGAAGGTCAAACTGGTGTTGAAGCTGGAACAGAACAAGCCACCTCCTGTGCCAGTGCAGCATTCCTTAAGATTGATAAATGGGAATCCATATCACTTAAAGCTTGATCAATAAATGCTAATTTCCTAGCATGACTCTTGGACACTCCATGCTTAGTCACCAATGCCAAGTGTGTAACAGCCAGTACCAATGCTGCTACTCTGGCTTCCAATAGTCTTGCATCTAATGGTGGATACAAGCTTCTAACAACATCGTCAACTCGAGGTGGAATACGTCTGGCAACCTAATGAATACAAATATACAATTTCTTAGCATTGAGTGTTACTATGGAATAAGGAAGTATACACTTACATCCACTATCTCCAATGGGACAGTTTTACTATTTACTGTGCCTGCAATAGCAGTGAGACTGGAAGCCAAAGCATGGCACGATCTTAATACAGCAATACATAGTGGAGCTAAACCAGTAGCATCATCAACCCATCTGTATTATCCATAAAATTTCACCATTGAGTAACTAATTCAGAGTCTCATCTCTAGATATTAACAAACGGTCTATACCTCTCTGCACCAGCTAACCATTCTTCGCTTTCCCAAACATCTAAGCCTAAACCAGAGAAATTTTCTCCCTCTAGTAAGTCTGAGCTTAGATCTGGAGAGTCTTTCTGATTCTGAAATGCAATTGTACAGATTTTACCATGTTTTATAAGAGAGACTAAACAATATATATATGACTTATAGTATATAACTTACATAGTAACATCTTTGTCTTTTGCATATAACAAGTAATACCAAGAGTGCACCAAGGAAAACAGCAGCAAGTGCACCAAGTGCAACAGCTACTACTGTTTCCATTCCTGTAGCACTAGTTGTGGGACCAGTGTTACTTATGGACACCGGAGAACTCATTTTTCAGATAAGTTTGACAATTCAATTACTTTGTTCAAATGAACCTTTTAGTTAACTAAACCCTTTTAAATAGTTCATGGATACTGTTTCAACTATTTTTCTTGTGTCAAAACTGTAAACAGTGTCGAGTTTCCCGGTGACAGTCGGTGGGAGGCGGAGACTGTCACGAATCTTAAGCTCCATTCATAAAAAATAATTCTTGATTGTAGCTTTTGTAAGTCACGTTATGTAATTCGGAAATAGTATTAACAGGTGGTTTTGTACTATTCCATGCCTGTACAGAAGAAATCTATGAAGAATAAGATTATAATCGGTAAATCTGTAAAAAGTGGAAAGTAAATATGTAGAAAAATTTATATAATGGAGTATTAAATAAGTTCTCCTCTTTTCTCATTTTGCTTATTTAAAAATTAGAAGGAATTTTTGGTAGGAATTTCTTTATTACATTTTTAGAAGTATGTTTTTATGGATGTATACGTATTTTTGGATCTGTGTGATTATTTTGTTATGATAGTTAATGTCTAGGGAATTCTAACAAATACTAAAACTATGAACGAATGTTAACAGTTATCTCATTTAATTTACAAAAAATATTTAGCATTTATTTATTACGCGAACATAGCTTTTTTAGTTTCGGAAAGATCATTTTTTAAATAACAATGTTTCCTTAATGGTAATAGTAATATTTATAAAATATTAATACGTATATTTATTTTTTAATCGATGTTTAAAAGTTCATCGAATTTGTTTAAATGATCGATCTTGTGATTTATGATATTAATAAACGAAAAGATAACTTTTGAAAGTAGGAATTTAAAAACTTTTGTTTTAGAATGACAATTAATTTCTGTAATTACTTATCAATTAAATTTATTATTTTTGGAATTCAAACATTTAAACTTGTAGTTCCTGATGCCTTCCATTTTAATTCTTATATATGTATAATTACTCTATATTTTTTAATAATCTTATAATTACAATTTTTTGAAATATAGAATGCTATTTATTTCTTTAATTATATTTTCTATAAAATTCCACTCAATAAATAATCATTACCGAAATCTTAAAAGCATTGATAACAAAATTTGAATCATCATAACTTTTTTATAAACTAATGAAAAGGAAATAATAAATAAAACAAAAAATTCAATAGCAAAGGAAAAATGATTTATAAATCGATCAGCTAATAATTATTATCATATTATAATACTTGGCAGCACTGTTGCGAAATGAAATAATTCAGTGGATTTCATAGTCATATGTTTTGTGTCATGAAAGAGTTGCTGTCAAATTTAGTGTCATTCGTGAATATTCTGTAAGTGAAAAGGCAAAGATTATCACGAACGATTTCGTGACAAGTCCACTCTGTTCAACTTGCGTGCTCGTCTGTGTTTACGTTACCGAATTTTGAAGAGAATATAACCTATCTTTCTTAAAGTTGCAAATTTCTTTTTTATTAGGTTACCAGGTAAGGTAATACATTGAACGTGATATCCAAGCAATACAATACATTTAAAAATTTATGAAAATCAACATTTCAAGTTATCACGTGAAACGTAATTTCTATACTTTTTTTAGTTCAGTGTGAAACTTAAACAAAAAGTGTCACATTTGTCTCAGAGTCAACATAGAAAAGTTTTGTAAAAAGTTGTTCAGAGAAATATATTTTAAAACAGAGAGGTTAAAAAGAAGAGGTCAATTGATTAGAGAATTAGAAAGAATTCACAAAACATTTTGTATACAACATGAATAGGACAACGAACAGTGCAACAGCAAGACTGAAGCAAGACTACTTACGTCTTAAAAAGGATCCTGTACCATATGTTGTTGCAGAGCCAGTACCCTCGAATATATTAGAATGGTATGTGTTTTAAATGTTTTTGTATATTAGGAGATAATCTGTTGTACTTAGTGACTTATAAAAGTATGTGGACATTTGCATTAGGAAACTTTTATGTATATTTGTATGTGTTGTATAAAACATTTTGAAATTTCACAACACTGCGATAAAATTTGAAACTGATTAAAAAATGTACATAGAAATTATAAGACATTCAATGTAAACATATATCTCCGAAAGAAAATTCAAAATGTTTTGTATAACATAGTATATTCATAAAAAGTTTCTGTAAGCATGCTAATATTTTTGTGAGTCATTATAAATGCTTATACATAGATACTGTATAATGTTTTTTAGGCATTATGTTGTGAAGGGTCCAGAGAAAACTCCCTATGAAGGAGGATTTTATCATGGAAAACTTATATTTCCAGTAGAATTTCCATTCCAGCCTCCTAGCATTTATATGACTACTCCAAATGGCAGATTTAAGGTCAATACAAGATTGTGTTTGTCTATTTCTGACTTCCACCCTGATACATGGAATCCAGCATGGAGTGTATCCACTATTCTTACAGGATTACTTAGTTTTATGGTATGTAATTAATCATTAATAATTAAATTAAGTTCTAATATATCCAATACTAATTTATTGTCTTATGATAGATTGAAAATAGTCCTACTATGGGTAGTATCAATACATCTGATCACGAGAAAAAACAATTTGCTGCACAGAGTTTAGAGTACAATTTAAAGGACAAGTTGTTCTGTGAACTTTTTCCAGAAACTGTTGAGGTATCATTAATATTACAAAATGATATACTTTTGATCTATACCAAATAGATTAGTAGAGGAATTCATGTTTCATAGGCAATAAAAGCAGAATTGGAACACAGAAAAGAAATAGAAAAACAGGCAAGGCATCAGACCACGGCTTCAGAAGTTTCGTCGCTGTTACGCGATCAACTACAAAGGGATCAAAGTCCATTGTACAGTGTGCTCACCAATCTTGTTGTCATTATAGGATTCGCAGCATTTGCTTTCACAGTAAAATACGTGTTATGGAGCGTCGCCATGGAATAAGTGAACGAAAGATGAATACATAGCATACTTTTCGATAAAGAAAAAAGAACGAGGAAAAATGTTATAATAACGATGCGTGCAGATCTTGAAGAAAGGTATTAGAAACTGATTTGGGGCTGTTTGTCCACATCGAATCTACGTGGTACTATTTAATCTCTTTTCGAGTATGCTGGTCCATCTACGGGCGTTTGATAGATTTTTATAACAAAGTTACTTGTAAAATACGAGTTGTGTACTATATTCGCAAATTTTAAATGTGGTAACCGCGAAATTAAGATAACAATTTACCAAAGGGATCTACCTGTGAGCGTTTATCATCAAACAAAATGTCACTGAGTTCTTTATCCAGTTGTAAAGAGAAAAAAGGAAGAAAAGCAAATCGTTAATTGATTCGAATTGAATTTCGGATTAACACCATTGGCTTTCAGTCAAGTTCTGTTACGCGAATTTCCAAAGCGTAGTTCAACTAACCTGAACTATAAATATTTAGCGATTATTTGAATAATTATGTAAGTAATTACATGGTACAAGGATATAAGAAGGGGATAGGGGGAAAATGAAAAAGATAGAGTAATAAGGTAAATTCGTGGGAGCTTCCCAATGCTATAAGTAAATCAGTGAAGATTCAAATCTTGCTACTGCTTTCTATTCTTGATCTTTCTTTCCATACATCCACAACGGACTTTTCGCACGATGCTTCAACAACAAAAAAACTTCCCGAATACGTTTAAAAATAAATAGAAGTTCGTCTCTGCGATGTGCCAATGAGAAACAAAGTCAAAATTTCTAACTGAATCGAACTAAGCTTAGTAGAGAATAGCTTGTGTCATTGATGAAACGTGCCGATCTTGTAAATACGTATAGTAGACTAGTAAGACGTATGTAATATCAGTTGATAACAAAGTTAAAAAAAAGCAAAGAAATTCAACAGATCAGTGTCAGTATTCATTGTTTAACTGTTTCGAGAGATAATTTTAGAGAAATTGATTCTTTGAATATACATTTTGTGTGTTCTCAGCTTGTTCAGAAGTTTCGTTCGAATCGGTTATCATCGCTTTATTGGAGTGTATTTTTCCTGTCACCCGGCGTGATTGAAAAAAGGAAGAAAAGAAAAGAAAATGAGATTTAATTGTAACTCGCAGATTAACACATTAAGATTATACTTTACCGAGTAATTAACAATTGGTAACGTGTACGAAACTATATTCATGGAAACAGAACTGACATATAATCCGTGAAACGATATTTATGTTAAGGAATTGCGTCGGTTTTATTTATGGATTAAAAATAATGTAATAATTTTTCTACACGAAAAAAGATGTCTATTTTTTTGCATCCTTGCTATTCGATATATTTGTAAAAAAAGAGCAAAAAAGAAAAAGGAAATAATTTAAAATTTTTAAATATTTAATGTACAAGCTGATTGATTTACTTAATTTTAAGAATTCAAGTACTTTCAATATTTTAACAACAAATTTAATGAACAACCAGTGTAATACACTCAGAATAATTTATTAACACTGAAAATTATGCACGTGAAATTGAAATACGAACAGAATTTGAAAATGAAACCTTCGCGCTCTTTTTCGTCAATGTCTTCGCGCCATCTTAAAGCGCAATGTGTTTAAAAGCAACCTCTACGTTCTAATGAGTATCTTTTTTCTGGCGCGTTATTTTTACAAAGAAATGATTGTCTTCTCTCCTAATTAGATTAGTTTTGTTCAGTTATTGATAGAAGAGGAAATCATTCACTTTTAGTTGTAAAACAAAATCTGAAGTAAGTTGTATTTTCATTTGTCATCAACATTCGTTATCATTTTCTACCTCCGTATAAAATTTACAAATGTATATTAGTCACATAACTTTTATTCAATCGTATACATGAAAAACTACTTTTATTTTATTACTCAACGTGTAAATAATATATAATTAGAAAATATAGCTACTTTGTATTAGGCGAAAAATTGTGGTTATAGTTTAAGATTGACACTTACAGATGTCGTCGTGATACAATTTTCTGGTCTATTTTTCGTCACACAATTTACGCTTTGTGTATCATCTATTTCCTTTTTATATACAGACATATAATATACTATAATAAATAAAGAAATAGTCATCGAATTTTTTATATATGTAAAGCATATTACAACGATGCTAATACAATTACATGTCTTATTTGATTTACGTAGTCACAATATCGAACACGCAGAAAAATGCAGTATACCAGGAAAATTTAAAAGAAATATTTATATTTCATTATTAGTTTTCAAATATTCAAAAACATCTTATTTCTCGAATCCAAATATCCTTTCTGAACTAATTTTTTAACTTTAATTTCGTATTTTTAATTAAAGCTTCGATTTACGATTTGAAGAATATTTGGCTGAACTTCGTTTTGGGGCACAACGAATTTATAACTTCTTTTGAGTTTGATGTGATAGTTTTTGACAAGCTAAACCCAAAAAGGTTTTAAAGCGTGAAGATTATTAAAAATTAGCATAAGTTATTAAAAAAAAAATCAGAAATTCGGTGTTCCCTAGAATAAAGTTCATTGGAATAATATTAAATATTTTTATAGAGTATTATCGAGTATTATCGATTATCGATACACCTGATGGGTTACGATTAAAATTCGATCGCCATACATATGTGTATGTGTATGTAGCATCTTCGAGAATTGTTTAAAGAACCATTCAACGGTTTGTCGATCGAAAAGGAAGAAAGGGAATGGGAGCAGTGGCAGTTTACCGGGATGGTAAACAGTTAGAATTTTCTTTCAATGCTCCCTTGTTTGAGTGCGGTCGGGAGGAAGGATGCATCCTGTGAAGCCGTCTTTTACTTTCGTGCCGATTCTACGTTTACTCGTTTCTGACTCTGGAGTCGTGTACTCGGAATTCGAACGTAGATGAATGAATATCAACTAGGATAATAAACGAAGAATATTTGAATTATGATGATTTAAGGAATTAATATAATTAATATAAACAATTTAAGGGATGCCTGAGCTAACAATTCTTTATTTTTTAACCAATTTTCTATTTTTTTTTTTAGGAAATGGAAAATAATTTGGTTTTGAAATTAAATAAGTTTGAGATTAGGTTGGGCGCCATTTCTTAATTTTGAGCGTTGGCAGTTAAGCTGGATTTCTAATTTTTACTGACTATATTAGGAGCAGAGTGTTGTGCTTGGTCTTAATGTATGCATGAATATATGTATATGCATATGTTTATATATATATGTATGCATGTATATATGTTTATTCGAATTACTGTAATTTAAAAATGCCTTAACTTCAATCAATTCTAACTTTACAGGTCTCGATCGATTTATGCCCGTCATGGTAGTGTTGTAGGCTATGTAGCATATTAAAAGGGCAAAATGGCGGGAGATGCAAATTGCAAAAAAGAAGTTCATATGCCTAAATCGATGAATTTAGGAAAGAAATGTGGCTATTGCTTTTATTATAGCGCATTTAATTATAGGTTTTCGACGATATCAAAGAGGATTAAATAATATAAATATTAGAATAAAATAACACCCGATTACGTAAGACTAAAAGAACAAAGAAGAGAGATGTATCTGTTCAAAAACTTAGAAATATGAGGTACATATTCATCGTGGTTTGGCTCGCACATTGACTAAAAACTGATAATAATTAATAGCTCTATTTGAAGATTTGATGTTGCACTCGACATACTATTAATTGCAAGTGGTATATGGTCATAATAACCATTAAATTCTGTGATTACTGTGGGCATCTGACTGCTGCATCTTTAAACGTTACTTTTCTATAAATTCTACAACTATGTATTCGGTATAACTATAATTCTATAACTATAATTTGGTAACTATATATACTAGTTACTTAAAAATATCTGAATGTGTATGTACCTCATATTTCTAAATGAAACAAATACATCTTGTATTTTTATTTTTCTAGTTTTGCGTAATCGGGTACCATTTTATTTTAATACTTATCTTACTGGTAATTAAAGTTTTCAGATTTTAACGTAAGTAATGTCTAATTTCTTAATATGAATAATTCCAAACTTTCAATATAAGTAATTCGCAATATTTTCCTCTGCCCAACATAAATAATTCCTAATTTCTAATATAACTGAAATGCATCTAGATTAAATATTATTTTAATGTTATATTATGTTAATAACTTCTTCTTTTCCCGCTCAAAGTTACAGATTTTTAATGACTTCAAGAAATCTTCGTGGTAAATCAAAATTTCGTGGCATCCCGTGTTCCTTGCGTTCAAACAATAGTGCAGCTGCCTCGAAAGCTTCCTGTACATCAGTTTCACGAAGATCCACTTTAATCTATGAAAATATGCCGCAAAAGAAGCAAACAGCAATTTATTTAACCACGAAATAATAAGGAAGTCGTTCATACGCTCCTTCTCTAGCGATCCCAACATCCCCTTTTCCAACTTCTTTTCGCCTGGAGACCGCCTTCTGCAAGTAAATCATCGAACCAGGCGCCAGGATACTTTAGTCATGCCTGAAATCCTGCGAAAATAAGACGCACATGTCCGCGACGTGTCCCTATTTCATTCTACATCCTTAGATTTAATCACTAAATTTACTAGATTTAGTAATTTGCAATTAGATTTTACTCTATTTCTCTTGATTGCTATATTTGCAATTGAGATATTAGGTACACTAATGAATAATCCAAATTTTTCAGTTAAGCTCATAGTTTATTTAAAAAACAATACAGTACAAAAAGTATCGGCCGTTGTTTAACTCTAAGTGATCTATTAGGCAAATAATGAATTCCATCAGGGCAGAATCTGCGTCTTTAGACAAGATTCAAGCTATTTTTGTATCTCATCGACTAATTGGAAATGGGTATTGGATAAGGCGTGTTACATCGATTGGAAAGGTGGTAATCAGAAGGAGCAATGTCTAATGAATAAGTTGGCTGCTGCAAGACCCCAACCAACACTTATTATAATGTTTTTTGTCATAGAAGCAGTGTGTGGCCTAACGTTGTCACGCAACAATTTCACAGAACATCCTCGTTTGTTAGTGCCCTGACAATTGGATCTTGTATAAAGACCCAACATTATTCCATGATGGAATTCAATTTTCGGTATTTCTCTTTTCTAAATAAACTTTGAATTTGTCTGGTAAATTTGGATTATTTATTTGTACAGCTAATATTTCGATTAGACTTAAATTACATACAAAGAATGATTCTATGTTCTCAGATTTAATCTAAGTTTACTAAACTTTCAAATTTGTAATTAGATATTACTGTACTTCTTTTCATAACAATATTTGCAGTTAAAATACTTCAACCACGAGCTAGGATTATACTGAGAAAATAATTCTTCTCATGTTTATTAACAATCCTGTTCACAATTTTGTAAAAAGATGTCAAATATTTATTAATTACACTATATCAGAAGGAAGCATGCAGTTAAGAATCCTTCAGAGGGTCATTTTATATAAATTGCTACAAGATGTAGCAGTATGATTTAGAAGGTCGTGAGTCGATTAGGAACAGTTCGAGGAAACCGTTCCTGGTATTCATTTCCTCAGTAGTCAAAAAAACGATTTCGAAAATAATTAACTGGCGGGGACGAGCTCATTACGCGGCTTAATTAGTTGCCACTGGTATTTGTGTTCCTCGAGACTGCCACAGGAAAGCTTGACTGAATCGGCTACCGAATTATGTATGTCGATGTTCCCGCTTAGAGAACGCGCCTTTTATTAAGTTACCCCGCCTCCGGTTTTCAGCTGGAACCGTTTCCTGTAATACTCTTTCCGTCCAAACTGAAATGCTTTTTTGGCCAAAAGGTATCGTTAATGTCTTAATAAATAAATGTTAATAAGATATTATTAAGAAAATGAGATTGAGGATTAATTAGATTTCTGTTTTTATAGATTATGAAAAGTACCGAATGAGGAAATTACTCTTTTCTATAAAAGAAAATTATGACTGATTAGCAAACTGCGTATTTATGAGGAATTTGAAGGTGTAAAAATGGATCAACAGCGCATAGCATGCAAAATTATATAAAATATTCAAAGTATACAACTATCTCTTCAGTTATAGGTGCTTACAAAAATTTAAATTTACATAAATATCCACTTATTCAAATCATACATACGGATCATAGTAGACAAGTTATAATTTAATTAATCGTGACACTTGCAAGATTGAAAATATCTAATTAAATTGAAAATCTTAATATCTTGACTTATACTACTATGATTTTCAGTCTGCCCAATGATACATGGATATGCAACTTTTAAGTAACGTTGTGTTATTGAAGGTTCAGTTAGAGAATGGATGAAAATTTCATGGGTTTCTATTTTTATCGACATGTGCCTGCGACGAAGTATAACCAGCAGGGTGGTTCCTTTGCCGGTGTATTTACCTACGTCCCATTGGAGTGGCGCAGCCCGTCGCAAAACGGTTTACTGGCCGCGTAAAACGGAGCACCGTGCCATTGGATCGCCCCCATACAGATATATATACATGGTGTGCGAGTGAGGAGGGTGGAGGAGGTGGTGGTCGTACTTGGCACTAACGACGGACGATTCATCATCCTGGGCGAAAACGAAAGGAGTGACAGAAATTGCGGTGATTTAGTAGGAAAAGACAGAGAACAGATGTTTAACCTTTCCACCGTATCTAGCCCCTGCATAGCCTCTATCTGCCTACTCCACCGTCCACCTTGTCAGCTTCCAAACGTTCTTCGTTTCAAGTATATATCTATCTTGTGCTGATTTTTGGACAAGACGAGAAATTGCTAGATACTGGTTGAAACATTAGAGTTTCAAAATTAGGAAACTTATGGTAAACTTACTGATTTATTGGAAATTTATTGATTACTGACTTATTGGAAAAGATTTACACTTATATGGAAAACTTATCTTACTATGTAATGACTAGATATTATCTTCACATGAATCTTACCTTGAAACTTATTTTAAATACTTTTCTGCAGATTTTAATCAACGTAAGCCTAAAGCAAGTTCCTTAAATCTTATCTGATAGCATAAGTTTTGAGCGGTTCTCTTCATCAATGAATACATAACATTATCAACGTATTAAATTAAAAAGTCTTCTATCCACGAAACGGAGAAGAAACAGAAGAAGAAAATGAAGTAGAAAAACATAGAACAGTTACGGACGCCGATGGCAGGATTTCCATCGAGTTCTCGCGTTCGTAAATAAACCGGTGAAGCGTGGTGGGTCGCTATGTTTAGGTTAGGTGGTTTCTCAGATTTCTGGGATCACTATGGGAGAATGTGACAGGTCTTCCAGCTACCGGTCGGCTGCTTTACGATCACAAGTACGCTTCCAATTCACTGACGACTGCGTTTTGAAAAGAGAAAAGTGAAGAGATAGTAACTACTCTTCTTTCCCTTCTAAGAAAAAATCTTTCTTTGTCTTGTAATGCATATCTATCTTCGCGGCTTCATAGTCCCTTTGCACGATTGAATTAATATTATTAACCTAATTCAGTAGTAATAAGATTGGTAACCAAAACAATCAACATTGTACAGGTGAATTTTATAAACTATAAGCCAACTGACTGTCCTATTTGATACGTAATTGCAAAATCGGTTCGTGCGATAGAAATTTCTAATTCAGAACCCGGTACATATCAATGCAATTGGTGACTTATGGTATAAAAGCATCGAAAAAGGTTATTCTGCCGAAAGGAACATTGAATCAGGTAATATATTGAACTGAATTCCTACCTTTAAGTCTTAAGCTATTTATACACACCATTATCCAAAATTTATTTCAAATTTTCTCTCAGTGAAATATTATAGATGAAAATGAAACAAACATTAGGAATTTAAAATTTCGCCAGAAAAAGTAAGATATCCTTCTAACATGGAAGGGAATTAGCGAAGGCTAGTGAGTATCAGATCAGTTAGTAAATTATTATGCAAATGGTTGGGAGATCTATTTTCTCAACGGAAGCATTAAACTAGGTACCACATTCAGGTAGACCTCTGTCCTCGAATCTTAACCTATTCGTACAACACGATTATTCAAAATTTATTAAAAATCCCCCCCTTATTTCAACGCTATAAATCAGAATGAAATAAACATAAGGAATTGAATTGAACATTCCGTTAGAAGAAATAAAACTGCGTGTCCTTCTAATATGGAAGGGGAATAGTGGAGGGAATAACATGTCGAAAAGATCGAAACGAACATCCGGTGTATGTTGATTGGCCAAAAGACTGGCGGTTGACATCGTTTTTAGCCAATCGGACAAACTGGGCGTCGCTAGTTGCCGTTTCCTTGCAATAATATTTGCACTGGCTCGTCTAATCCATTAAGCCTGCCATCGGCTGACGTTTGGTAAATTATTTATCGGCTCTCCTCCGATGCTATTTCGTCCCTACTCCGCTTCGCCTGTCGTTCCTCGTCTTTCCACGATGCTTCTTCGAATTTACGATCTGGGAATATCCATACATTTTGCGTCTGAACTCGTTACGAGTTTTCGTGACGTCAGCTGAGCATTACGCGACCATCCGCGCACTTTGAACGTCTCCCGCTTCCGCGATAGAACTTCCGGCGTTGTTGGAACTCTGATGTGGGTACTGAGCGTGGAAGCATATGTCAAATTTTAACACTCGGAGTATTTCTGTAAATACTTGGAATTAGCCCGCGAATTTCAAAGATTATCGGAGATTTGAATCGCAAGAGTGTAGAATTCCAAAATTTAGAGTTTTAAGTTTGGAATCGCAATGTTCCTCTTGATCAATGTCTTCACATAAATATATTCTTTGTAGTATAATATAATTTTTAAATACGAGATACACTAGTAAATTAGAGAAATACTCTGTAATTTAAGAAATTGTTATTTTCACTTTTCATTGATATATTTAATTGGTAAATTGATAGAGGAAGGGATTATCAAGGTACAAGAGAGATTTATATATTCAATAGTCAATTTTATTGCTATTCTCGCAATAGATATAAAAATACTGTACATTAGAAAGTCGTGCAGGTGCACGCTGATAGATAGTATTAAAAAATGCACTTTGGCATCGTTTTAAGGAATGGAAATCCAAGTGTTCACATATCATAGGAAACTTTTTTGTAAAGTTGCGTTAATTCTCACTAAAAATATATCGAAAATTATATAAAAATATCCCAGTGGAGCGTGTCTATCTGTATAACTAAAAAGACCAATCGGTGTAAGTCAACAAATCCAGAATAATTTTAAAGGAAATGTTAAACTTGGAAGGAAAAATTTTTATCCGACTTAAACTGAAGATCTCCACCGAGGATTTTAATTTATAATTTCTATTCTCATAATATAAATATATTATATATATATATATGTATGTATGTATGTATGTATGTATGTATGTATGTATGAGAAAAAATTTTTCGAAGGAATTTTTTCCTCGATCTAAGTTAGAAAAAGATTCTAATATTTAATAAGTTTCGAATATTTACAGTATTTACAACATTATTTGGCGATAATTCGACGAGGAATAAATTATTGCGACATCCGGCCACTTATGATAGCGAAGTTAAAAATGAAGTTGGTAAGAAAATATACATGCATTGTATAAATATTACAGTCTCTTTGCAATGAGAATGTACAATTTGGAAAGTCTACATGATCTAGTATGTACAGGATGATTTTTGGTTATTTTAGCTGTATGTCCAAGGCACTCGAGATGTTCTTGAAAGCTTATAATTAAAGGGTCTACTATCATAGAAGGTACAATTTATGTGAAAGATTTCATACAGAAGTGAAGAACATTAGCAATCTCGAGTTTTACATTGTAAATTGTTAAAAACTAACATTGGTCATCTAGCGATAAGAAGGCGCTATCATTTGCAGCATAAGTTCCTACATAAGTATAGATTTTATAAACAAGCTTACTCGAGATTACTTTACATATATGTGTAAAATAATGTTTCTTTATTTTCAAAATTCTCATAATTCTTATGAGATTAGAAGTTATCGAGTAGTCTAATACCACTTCCTTTAACTACATACATGTATGTAATCCATCTTTGGTTCTATCATTTAGCCCACTTGAAAACTAAACAACAATATAAAAATCTGATACAATCACCGATGCTTTGCAATTGTATATATATCTGCGTGATGCATATTGTTTTGAATTGTGAGAAAATCAGATCCAAGATATTAACATTGTGCACACCTGAATGAACACAGGATATAACATTCAATTTAATGGAAGAGTACTTTGTTACAGGCGTTGTCAAAAATTCCAATTAATGATTTATCATTTTTCAGATATTGAGCATTGAGCCCAGAAGAAGCGAAGAAATTGTGCTCAGTTTTGGTGACTAATTTTATTACCGATAAACAATAAAAAGGAATGCACAGCTACTAAATCTTTTTAGTAGAATATTTGAAGACTGTAGAAAAAGAAGATTATTTTGAATAGCGAAGAAAGCCTAATTTCTTGATTAATTGCGGATAAAATAACATTTTATGCTTGGATTTTGGATCACTTACTCTGGACCTTCTTACAAAGAGAAAGATATTATACTATATTCTTCATTATCAAATATGGATCTTGAAATTTAGTGATATTATACTCGTCACCTAATTTAAATTGCTTAATAACCAATAATACTAATAAATCAAGTTCTTAACAGAAACTTGAAAAGATATAATTATACAGAATAAAGAAAGTCACAATTTTTAAGAAAAATCTTTAAAAACAAGTATTTTTTTCATGAAACATCTTCCAAAACTAGTATGGTCTTTCAACGAGGAAAAAAGAAAGAACGGAGAATGGAGAATAGCATTCTGACAGCTTCCCAAGGGGGACACTGATGGCACCTCGTTTGGAGGCAGGCTTTTTTTCACGAAGATTCAGTGCGGCAATAAAGACGCTGGCGGATTTAACGTAGCGTGTCTTCGTTAACCAAGTCAAACGCGGGCTTAACTTTTCCTTCTTGGCTTCTTGGTTTAAAATAACTGTTTGCTTTCGAAGCGTTTCACGTAGAAACCCAGAAACAAAGGTCTAACAGAACTTCCATTCTAACTGTATGATACATATCTGGTCAAAAATTGTTCTCTTCTTTGGAATAAAAGAGAATGACGAAGAAAGAGAAGAAGAAATGTATGAGATTCTGACCGACCTATCGGCGCCAAAATGCTCGTTAATGCTTCTCTGCCGGTTGTTTTGTTTAAGTTTCATCTACCCGTCGGAGCAGTTAGAGCTTGTTTCCACAACGTCGAAACGTTAGCTTGCCACGATCATCGAGGCTCGTAAAAAAAACTCGTAAAATTGTAGCAATGACGCTACTGTCTATCGTGAATCTGGGAAAGGAGAATCGGACGAGTTCAGGGAATTCCTGCTGCTGCTTGTTGTATCATTTTGAAATTATTCTGATGTACGTATATAATTTCAATGAAATTTCCAATTGAGAAAATTATTTATATGAATTGGTAGAAATTCCGTGTTAAAATTCAAAAGTCAGGAAAATGCATTATAAATGCAACAAGTTTTCTCCTTATTGTCGACGAGACTATTGTAGAAATTTACATTGGTACGAATTTGTACAAATCACCAAAAGTTGTAGTAGAAATTTCAAAAACAACAATCGACAGAAAATTTGTGTAGAATAGAAATTTTATGTTCACATTGCTCTGTATCTCTAGTTGGAAATCGCAGAGCACGCGACCTAGCTGACTTTTCATTTTCATTTAGGAGCAGAAGCCTCCAGAATCATAAATTCACCCTAATGGACTGGCCAGCCTTTCGAGAGGTAATGAAAGTGGCAAGAGAAAATCATTTCGGGAATCTCGGCAATAATCGACCATTGAGTGACTTCGTTGTAGCCCTCTTCCTAATGTTTGTAGGCAAACATCTTAAAAAGTATCCACTTCGACTATCTTTTTTGATAAATTCATTTATCACAGTAATACATAACAAAATAAAAGATTATTATGGAAATTATAAAATGGTTAAATATTCAAATTTGAAAATTAATCATATTTCCAATAATTGGATTCATTAAAATTTATAAATGCTCACTTTTACTATAAAATTACAGATACCAAAAGCATCAACTAACGGAGGATACTAATGTAACTATAAGATCATTTTGAACCATTTTCATCATTTCCGACATTTAGATTCGTTAAAATGAATAAACTTCCCTGACCAAATTCCATCAAAGATCAACGACGTAACCAACATGATGATTTTGGAGGATACCTCGTCACATTGACGGAAGCGAGAAGAGATCAGTTAATAAGATGCTGCATACGCTTTCACACGGTACAGAAATTGCGGAGGAATTGGCTAGCCGGCCAAAGCCACTCCACTGTTAATAGAGCGACGTGGAGGCGTAAATTATTGGCTTACATTATATCGTATAGACCTAACGGTTGATCTATAGCGGCGTAAAGTCGACTGTCGCGATTATATTTCAAAGAGCGGTCAATAAAGCACGTCACTGGCCCTCCACCACGAATAATTGCTGTTAATTATTTATGTACAACGGTCAGCAAGTGTGACAGCATCTCTTCACAATCAAATCTTTGGTTTTTCCATATAGATTGCTTTAGAGAATATAGTACATATCACTTAATAGCGATATAAGAAATAAGAAATTCAATTTTTCATCTTTCACGTGCTAATTGGTAGACTAGATAGAATAGTCGTGAAAATTCAAATTCGTCTAGATACAACCAAAGATGTAGAAACTAAATATGACACATGCTTCTTTTGCTATGGATATTTTACATATTTTTACACGTATCGTGCATCCTGTATATTTCAACGTATTCGAATTTCCTATAGATACAAGTACTTGTAATGTCATCAAACCATCAGATTATATTATCTTCTTCCGATCGGTCGTAATTTCGTTATTTTCGTGCCAGCGAAAATAAGTTCACACTTGACTTTATAATGAACTTGCGTGATTTCTACCCTTTTGTGAAAATATGCTATAGTCTTTAACCTACAATATCGTGCGAGAGACGTGGTATGTTGATTGGGCTAAACATAAACAACACGTGCGAGAGACGCGGTACGTCGATCAGGCCAAACATAAATAACACGTATGAGAGACGTAGTACATCGGTGTTATTGATTTATTATTTATTTCAAGATAATAAATCTTTCTTGTTCAATGCTCAATCGGTAGTAATTATGTATCAAACATCTTGCAAACGGAAATTAGTTGTATCTTACACATGCATTTACATATCAATGGCGACTGTACGATTTGCACAATTTCCAACGTTGTTGTTGTTTACCACACGATATTTGAACTTCGTGGAAATTGTACGGCATGGGATTAAATAATCGTCGAGCCATCTCGAAGCTCTGTGTCCTGAGGTTTATGGAAGTATTTACACAGCGTCCAAGCGTTGATTAAGGGGTTTAAGTAACTTTTACCTTGTTGAGCATGATACAGATAGACTTCTCTAGAGATTCGAATTCCAGTCATCTTCCATTCTCCAAACGCTAAAAGCGTACGAGAGTTTCTCGTGGGCCATGTAACTGCACGACGACGAAGTTATTTCTCTGGCAGCTAGGACAGCGCTTCTTGGATTTCTTTCGCCTGGAAGAAGACAGGAAATCGAGCTTGATTAATTCCCTCTGGACTTCATCCTTGGGCTGGTGCATACTGTAAGGAATGAAATTCCGAGTATTGGAACGAGAAATCTCGAAAGTTCAGACTCTCAAATTATTTTTGAAATTCCATTTTCGAAATTCCAGAAATATGCAACCGCAAGGATAAGAATGGCAAAATTTTGGCTCCAGAAGCTTAGAATTGTTAAAAAAGTTTAGAATTCTAACGCTTAGCATTGCAAAAATTTGGAATCCCAAAGCTCAGAATTGTAAAAGCTTAAAATTTTAAAGATAAAAATTGTAAAAGCTTAAAATTTCAAAGGTAAAAATTGTAAAAGTTTAAAATTTCAAAGGTAAAAATTGTAAAAGCTTAGAATTTCAAAGGTAAAAATTGTAAAAGCTTAGAATTTCAAAGGTAAAAATTGTAAAAGCTTAGAATTTCAAAGGTAAAAATTGTAAAAGCTTAAAATTTCAAAGGTAAAAATTGTAAAAGCTTAGAATTTCAAAGGTAAAAATTGTAAAAGCTTAGAATTCCAAAGGTAAAAATTGTAAAAGCTTAAAATTTCAAAGGTAAAAATTGTAAAAGCTTAGAATTTCAAAGGTAAAAATTGTAAAAGCTTAGAATTCCAAAGGTAAAAATTGTAAAAGCTTAGAATTCCAAAGGTAAAAATTGTAAAAGCTTAGAATTTCAAAGGTAAAAATAGTAAAAGTTTGCTATCTTAAAACTTAATTCAAATTCTAAAATTTGAGATCTCAAAACTTACAATTGTGAAAGTTAAAAATCGCATAGTTGAGAATAATGAAGATTGAAATTCCAAAAGCTTGTAATACCAAATTTCGATATCCTAGAAGCTTATATTCCCAAGAAGAGTTCTCGATATTATTGAAACTCTAAATATTGTAACAGGAAATACTAAAAATTTCAAAGCTTGCCTCTATACATTGGGATGAAAAGTAAAAGAATGAGAGCTGAAGGATCCAAGTTCCGGCGCAAGCAAGTAAAAAGAATGCACGTCGAGACGAAGGGAGAAACGTCATGGGATATCAGTTAAGCAAAGTGAAAAAGAAACATGGAAGAGCGGTACTCGCGGTTGGTGCACTGAAAACGGACCAATCGTCGTCTTCGGGACAGTTAGCGTGTCTTGATATCTTTAGTCACCTGAAGTTATGGTATATCGTCGCCATTTGGTTCGCACTAGATCGCCTTGTACTCTGTCAATCCTGGCTAAGATACTGGACTGGGTTGCTAAAAAACTAATGAAGACACGTTCCCACCTTACTACGATATCGACAGAAGCTTTTTTTGCTCCGAGAAACCATCATAAATCTCATAAAAACTTTAATTTTAAGCTAGAGAGAGATACAAAAAAATTGACAACTTTATTTTCATCTTTGTTTAAGGAGACTATGGATGTATAAATTAATGTTGAAATTAGGATAAGAGATCAATGGCTCGAACAATAAGACAGGTTTGAAAACCTTAAATATTCATTTTTAATAATAAACCATTCTAAGAATAATCTAATTTACTATAAAACTTTTTTTAGGTTCCATCACAGATCTCTCAATTTCCATTAACTGAACAACGACAGAAGCTTAATTTATCTTTAGAAACAATGTTATCATAATTTCTTCTATGTTCTATCACAAACTTCTCAATTCTCATCTTTATCCAAGATCCAGCAACATGCTAAACATGAATTAGGAAACTAAGTAACCTGGACAAAGAAGAAGAGATAAGTTGCTTCATGTAAACAAATGCAGCTTCCCGAAGCTTCGTAGAAACGTTACATCCCCTGTTTGCTCACCTATCAATTTATAAACATTGTTTAGCTGATGACAAACCAAGTCGAGTGAGGAAAGATGTTTACCTGAAGGACTGGCTCTAGAAATGATACAGCTACTTAACATGGTTTCTGACATTCGAATCGGAGGACCACTTCTTCATGGGGGTCTGTTTAATTACGGGGCTACTTTAAACAAACGCGAGCTAGTTTCTATAAACATGTGCTACTTGGCTGAAGAAAGGTACCGACGGAGACTTTGCTACTTACTATCAAGCATTGCTACTTCGATATTCGGATATGTTTAGAGACGTGTAATACACCATTCATCTTGATAACAACGGTTTTGTATCGGAACTGAAGCGTTCATGCAGAAGAAATGAACATTTATTTTCACATAAAAATTCAATATGTTTGAAAGAATATTAAGATTGAAAAATTCGATGCAAATTTATTATCAAATTGTCGTATTACTTTATATTCTTAGTAATTAGTTGTAACTTTTAGTTGTTTAATTTGGGCCAGATTATTAAGATTTCAGCTCCGCAGATTCTAAGATTCTACTTATTTCAATATCTGAGTTTCAATGTTAGAATCAAAGAGTTTTGAACAAAAAGAACAAAGCGATACTGATTACATACTTTCAATTGCTTTCAAAATACATACATAAATTGAAGGAATGCGAACTAAAACTCCACCGGAAGACTCACCACCATCCTCGCTGTTATCGGTGTTTTCCGTGTTGCAGTGCAACACCTGGAACAGGAAGTCGATATACCTAGTGGCCAGTTTTAGCGTTTGAATCTTGCTTAACTTGTCACTGGGCAACGTGGGTATGATTTTTCTGAGCGCAGCAAACGCCTCGTTCAAACTCTGAGTCCTCTGTCTCTCCCTAACATTTGCCATCACTCTCTGAATGTGTATTTCTTCAGAAGTTCCACTCTTTCTTCTAATACTCTTCGTCGTGGCAGCACTGTTTTCACTATTGCAAGACTTTCTTTTCCTGCCATAATTTTTCTTCTCTGGCTGCTTGCACCTCTGCTCTATATCGGGTTTATATTCAACCGCCTCCATGTGATGGTAACCCTGTTGTGCTTGCCTAGGTGCCATCTCTTCACCTCCGGAGGAGTACATCTGTGGCGATGGTGTCAAATAAAGACTTTGTTCGTGATCTCTGCTATGATCTGATAAGAATCCTGGGGAATTATCATGGGGACGTCTGTCATAGTCGGTCTGAAGCTCCCTCAGGATCTTGCTACTAGGATGTTCCTGATACCTTTTCTCATCAGAGTTTTCGTACATCAAGTAAGTAGGTTCTTGATAGACCACTTGGTGGTGGTGATGGTGAAGATGATGATGGGCCTGATATCCAAGCTCCTCGTCATCTCTGTGTTCCGGAGGGCTACTGAGATCCATCAAATGTTTTGAAGGTGAAAACCTCTCGTAATGATGAGGAGAATTGCTAGCAGAGCTGTCAGCGCTATGTGGAATACCAGAGCTGTCGTTGTTATCTAGAAGATAAAGTCCCTGGATCCTCTGCGCCTGAAGACTCACTGGTTGCATATTTGAAATCCACTTTGCAATTATTTTACAACTAATCACCACTGTTGCATACACTGTGAAGGATACTATATAACAGTACACGGGGTAGAACGACTGGTGGTTAATGTTCTCGATAATACGTCTTCGCTCCAAAGTTCAGAGCCGTCTGAAGGAACCGGCCCTCGGACTGCCTCTTCATGTCAACCAGGAACCCCGCCTCCGGCTACAGAACCGTACCCCTACCCTTCACCGCGAACTGCTCCCCTACCTGGCCCCTCTGTCTTCCTAACCTAATCCCTCCCTCATTCTGGGACGGTTTCTTTTATCCGTCGCGTCCATCAGTCCCCACCCACGAGATTCCTCTGTTGGAAAGAAAAAGATGCACTGAAAGGGCGTTTGGGAGGTTGGAGAACGCGATCGGGCATCTACAAAGTTGTAGCCATTATCAAAGAGGTAGACAGACCCGGGAGGGGAGAGACGAGACGGGTGAAAGTGGAATTTGGACACTTTCAGACGATTTATATTTTTTTTCCATTTAGTTCCCCTGATTTATCATTTTTTTTTTTTTTTTTTTTTATAATGAAGTCTCTTCGCTTCTTGGATAAAGAAAGAAGATTCAAGTGCATGAGAGTATAGTTTTGTATTTGTGAGATATGCTACTTGGAGGTTTGTTTCATCCGAGTATTTGGTTTTCAGATCTTGTTGATGGAGATTTTATAAAGTTTTATGCGGAATGATTGATGATCTCTCTGTGTTGCCTCGGTGATCTTGATCTGCAAGAGTGGAGAGGCTAAAAGGAGAGAGTACAAGTTGGCTGGATGATATGTGCGAAAGAGATGGTAAGCTGTGAGTAGGGAGAAGGAGAGGAAAGGGAGATATGATGGAGAAGGATAGAGAGCTTGAGGGACGACCCATGTTGAATATTTATATCGTGAGGAGCCAGTGAGAATAAAGCGGCGGATAGCCAGGAACACGCTCCGATGTGCGAAACTTTGCATTCGCTTGGCGCGAAAACACGCGATTCCTTGGCTTCCATTCGTTACTTATCATTATGATAGCGTTCCTTTCTTCGAGTATGAATCTTTCTTCAGACCCCCCTTTTTTTTTTTAACGCCATACATAAATCGTTTATTGATGCTCATTCAATCGTAACTAGATGATAATAAACTATCATACAATATCGACTCATCTCTACTAATTCATCTCATCCATTTTCAATATTAGCGTCCATAGTCAGCATTTTTTACAATTATATTCTGCCAATTCGCTTCTTTTATTATTTCTCTATTTAATCCTTATTAGGTTTAATTATCCTGATCAGTCTAATTATAAACCACCCCTAAAGTATCAACGTACCTCTACTAATCCGTTTTGTACATCTTTTCAGATTCGCTTTATCCTGGAAACTGCCTGAACATATACTCCTCCATGCTCTACACTTGCATACATACATAAAGCAAGCACCATAAATCTTCTCAAGCAACAATGGTGTAACTCGAGGCATCAAGTATCGGCGCCTAGGTTCGCAGACGTTTTAATCGAGGGTAGGCTGAGATTGGTGTGTTTTCGCGGATTGAAATTAATGCATCAGGCGTGGAACGATTGAAAATCACGCGTGGAAGAGCACAACTCCAGCGTGGCGAGGTTGGGTGATGGATGACCAAGCTGGATTGCCGAGACGTGTTTGTTGTGACGGACGAAAGCTCTTTTGAAGGTGTCTATAAATTCCGCGTTTCGAGCTTCCACGGGTTCCACGGTTTTCCTACCCGGTGCCGTGATTTACCATTCCCCGTCCAGCCACGCCTGCGTAAAATTTAGTTGCGGGGGTGGCGACTAAGCCAAATGAATCTCTAGATTCCTCCTTAATCAGGAAAATCTGCTTACGTTAATTCCAAACTTTTACTGTTTCATATTTCTTTTTGTACGTTGTTTCGGTTAATGTTTTACATATAAGTAAACTATATAGTCTCTTTGTTATTTTTAATTTAAATATCAATCTAAGTCTCTGTAACAATCAGTTCATGTAATTTTCTTCTAAGTTCGAAAGTTTCGTTTCCTCAATTTATTTTCTCTAATATGTTATTCATCCGTTTACAGTTTCTTTTTACATATAGCGACGAATAAGATCTGGCATCAACAAAGATGAGAAATTTTTCATCAAATTTTGGAACAGAATTTTCCCATAAACTGTTACACATATTACAATGGAAAGTACACGAAGATCCGTTTTCAATGAAACGTACGTATTGCCTCTGTAGACTTAATTTCTAGCTTTATTATCAATTTCTTCCTCCATTACGATCTTTCACAACTAATAACAAAAATTCTCATTTCAAAATGGAATTCTCATCTCATTCTCATCTTGCAAGAACATAACCTCAAAGAGTAAGCGCTATTACATTAAAATACTTGCATGTCGTCATTAATAGGTGTTAAGCCAAGGTAGCAATCTATAGAGAGACTTTCGAACGTTTGAGGAAGTCTCAGAGCAAGCGTCTGGGTTTGTCGTCAACGTCGGAACACGTTTATCGAAAGTGAAGACATTAGCGCGGCTTCATCGTCTCTCCCGTTCACTTCTGGGAAGCGAAACGACCAAGCAGAAAATCCCGGATCCTGGCTCGTGGCCAACTGAAAATCAGATCGCCAATAAAGAGGCCGATAAATAACGCGGCCAAACACCAAAATAATACTCGTTGCTGATCAAAGTCGAATAACTCGCGGCGTTTTCCTGACCCCTCTAGCCTTCCCTTGCGGCTGAAAACCTCGAGGGTTTTGGCCACCGATCGACCTGATTTTTTGACAGTTCTATGCTTGTACATACAGTGCCCCGTGAAAGTATGAATTATTACAAAGACTCGACTTATCATAGAAAATATTTATGTACACACCTATTATGTGTGTTATATAAAACATCTTAAAGTATCATTATCGCTATAAAGAGACACGACTGTCGATTGTATTGGCAAAATGAGACCAATCTGAAGATTTATATAGAAATCACGAGATATTTATTGTGAACATATATTTGGTACGGAAGTAGTCCGCATTAATAGTCGGCATAAACAGCCACCATCATAAACATTTAATAGGCGTCAAATGTGGCTCCATTGAATATTCAGGCTTAGTGATATTAGGTTGTTCAAAAGTTTAGAAAGTTAAAGAAGATAAATCTAGAACTTGAATTTTAACCATCTAAAATAAAATAAAAGGATTAAAATATATTTTAAATATTTGGGGACAGGAGAACAAATTAATGTGAATTTGAGTCACCTAACATTGTAAGAAATTAAGGTATCTTTATTATTTCTGTTTGTTTCTTCTCCTTAAAAGCTATTTTATTATTTAGAAATGAGAATAAACATTTCGCAATGTAGTAAAAGATACTTCAAAAATTTGTAGGAGACGAAATTAAATGAGCATCGTTATTCAGGGTCTCCTGGAGGAGGGCCCATCTACGCAACACACAAGGGGTTGTACACGTGCGTGCGTTCCTGCCGCACGCACCGTTTCACGATATTAACGCGGGCTTAATTGCGCGTACTGGGGCGCATTTAATCGGTGCACATGCGAATGTGTGCCTCGTCGTGCACCGCTGCAGGTTAAGAGTCTTCAGAGGCTCTTTTTTCTGCCAACGACTACGTTTTATGGCTTCCTTCCTTGCGCATGCTTTCGTCGAAACAAGTAAAACAAATTGATGTATATTCTTCTTTGTTTTCTTTATCTTTTTCTATCTCTTCGAAAAAGGTGATTCTATTTTTCTGTATATATATGTAAAAAATTGTTTAAAAATACCAAGTTTCATTCAAAAAGTAGATTACGTTTCATCTTCAAGAATTATTTAAAAATTCCTGGTTTCAAGATTAGGCTGAAGTAAGCAAAGACGAATTAACGATATTAACAAATTCCTAAAAAATGTTAAAATCATAAATATCAAAGTTGTAAATATCAAAAGTTTTATATTATTCCAATTACATATTTACTGTGACAGGTCCTTGATATTCTTTTAATTATGTTAATATTTTAGGTGATATGACTGTTATAAAACACAGTGGGTATTCAAAAAGTTGAGCAATACTGACAAAGGTGATCAAAGGTAAGGTGACTATTCGCATGATCTCTGAGAGAGAGGACTTCTTTCAGATAAACAGTTACGTGCACGTATTTCTACCTGTTACTGGATGGTGCCTGATTATAAACAAGGGTCGTTCAACGTAGTTCCTTGGAGGCAGCACAACGTCGCTGTAAATCCGATTTGATGGAAATTTACGAGTCACCTTGTTTACACTTGCTGCGTTTTGCAGTGATTAAAGTGTTCCGGCGTGTCAGGTTGAATTCAGCCACCAGCAAAACAATTAGCACCTGGTGAGTGGCGAACATCTTCTGGGACCATGGTAGTCATAAAACGGCGCCGGCACGTCTACGACCAGCCGTTATGGCGGGGAATCCCAAGAAGCTTATTCCGAAGTGATAGCGTTTGAAAAAGTGAATTATGAATCGATCGAAGGCGAATGCAGTGAATTTTTATTGAAAATTTGCGAAGGAAAATATTTCTAAATGTGCTTATCGCTGCAGGTTATTGATCAAAGATTAATTTACATTTTGCAAATCTTCCTTATTTTAAAAAAGTTGCTCTCAAGTTGCATAACATATAGCTTTCTAGCCTACGGACGTTTATGCTAGCCTGTGAAGAATGGACGGCGTACATTGTGGCAATAGGCGTGGAATAATGGTCCATGTGTCGTTAGTCGAGTCGACCGTGCCGTTTCTGAATTGCATTTACGAGCAGAACGGAAACCCGGAACATGTGTTCGCGACCTGCCGAAAACTCGCTAGCGCAGGCACGTGTTTCTTTACAGGCAAAAAGGTAAAAGACGAGAACTTGTCCCAGGACATCAGCATGTTTTTCCTGTCATTCAACTCTTCTTACGCGACCATCCATACTTGTGTAATTAACGAACAAGTTAGGAATAATATCTTCATACTTGAATTTCTGGAAAATGTAACATTAAATAACTAATTTAATGGCTAATCCAGAACAGCCTGCAATTGGTAATGTGTAATTGATATTTGCAATAAATGCAATTGATTGGTGATAATAATCGAGTATTGAGTATTGTCTATTCTCATTCAGTCAAGATTATTTCAAATTTGAGGCCATCGTCGGTTCATATTATTATATCACCATTACAAGAAAAACCAATCTGGGAAAGTTTCAAATAAATATACGTTTGATTATACTGAGCATAAATTTTCAGTAATTTTATTAGCAGTATAATAAGAATCAACACCGATTAAATTGATGCTTATAATTAAGCTGGGAATCATTTATAGGAAGTTTAAAAAATGTGAAAATGTATAGAATGTGAAATGCACAAATCATTGTTTAGATTATATTTCTTCGTCTGCGTTTACAAGAAATATTAAATTTGCATAGAAATTGTGAACTGTAAAACAGTATCGTTAATACACTTCTATACTAATTTCTATTTCATTCATCCATCAAAGCAACTGCTGGTCCTTAAGGACGATACTTAATCTTTATTCATGAAATTCATTCATAAGATTTATCAAATTTTCAGGCTGTGTACGTGCCCGAAGACTATGCAACTTTTCTACCTCGGGCTTATTGCTGTTGCTGGGGATGACGGTGCCGCATGTTCGACACATGGCGAAGGCGATGGCACCGGTGCAAACATTGTAGAAACTATCTGTCGGCGTGGATCGTAAAGGCAGCGTTTATAATGCGCACGGCCTAGCCCAGGGACACTTTGTGCACATGGGCGATAACATTAGCTGAGAAGCCATAGGAGATATTGTCGTAGTAGATGTTTCAAGTTTACGGACCGAAAACCGACGAGCAGTCATTCAGTTCGTGAATCAAGATCTTCGTCTTCCAGCATGTCCATCGTTCATTGTGATTAACCTCATCGTGAATGCATTTAGCCACGTTGTAGAGATTTTACTATGTGTAGTTGAACGATTGCTGATGTTCAAAATGATGTTCAGCTTGTTCTTCAGTTATTTTCGGACATTTCTATTATTACTGAATCGTAGGTTTTGTTCAAGTCCGATCTTCTTAGGTAATATCAGTTTTAACGTATCTCTTCACTACCAAATTTGATTGGTTTAGTCCTGTATTAATAGTATGCTGTTTATTAAAAGTAATGGTTATTGGAAATAGTGGCTGTGTTAACAATAGAATTAGTATTAGAAATAACACGGTTCATTCTAGATTGAACTAGTCAAATTTGATACTGAAGAGATTTGTTAAACTTGGTACATATTAACTATACCGGTCCATTACATCGTTTCAATTATTTAACTTGTCTGTTAATCTTGTTAATTTCTCTAGATCGCTTGTGGAATTGCGAATTTAAGACAATTTGTAAAACTGACGCCGTTGATGTTGTTTGATGATAATCGTAGACGAAGCAGCAGGTATATTGAAAAGATTTGGTAGACTGTAAATATTAAAGCAAGTCACGGTAAAAGACTTGTAATCCGTATTGCGGATTAGGAACCTAGAAAAATATTTGCGTTTAAAACAATAGGCAGATTATTAGCTACTGGTTTTCTGATGTTCGCGCATACCGTCATCTATATATCTTGCCACGTGCTTCACTTGGCTTGGCTGACACTTTGGCACAAACTGAAATGTTCTTTATCTTTTTCGCAAGGAAACAGTTTATATAATTGGATATAGAATTATGAACATTTTGTAGATTATATCAATCAGTTTGAATTTATTCACTGACAGAGTACAAATAATTTTATGTTCTTTTGAAAAATCGTCAAACAAAAAAGATGAATATTGATATCAGTTTTATAACAGTTTCAGAATAACTTGTTGCCAATAATGACGTATAATCTATAGAAGCACAGCATGAAAGGTAAAACGGGAAGAGTGGCGCGGTTAAGTACTTTTATTAGCAAGTCAAGAGGATCTACATTGTGAGAAGCACTTGTCGCCATTCAAGAACCATAAAGACCATCTGACTCTGGTCTCGTGCCTCCTTTGAATCCTGTTTCCCTCCTATTCAACAAGACCACTTGCTTTCTTCCTTTCTGATGAGAATTCGAAGCATCCTCTGGATAAAAAATATCCTTCTCTTCTGATATTCTTATTCATAAAGATTATTTCACGGTGAAATATACAGATGAAAATTGTCTACTTTACATTATTCCTAAGCTTTTTATACTTCTCTATAAGACAAAATTAAGTTAGATATCAGCCAGAGTCTCAGACTCATAGTCTCAGAATAAACATTTTTATTGTAATTTAATTTATTATTTTTCAGATGTTTTCCTAGAATTATGGGTTCTGCGAAGGGGTAGCTTTTTTCACGAGGGACTGGCTTCTCTCTCTCTCTCTCTCTCTCTCTCTCTCTCTTTCTCTCCCTCTCTGGCTCGCGCTACCTGTTTGCACTGGGCGATCCACCTTCACTGACCTTTCTGCAATCCTAGTGAACACATGTCAGGATTCTGCCAGTCATATAAACTGGAGAAATTTGGCGAGCACGTGCTGATCATATGGTACGGTGCAGGTTTAATGAAATTCCAGTCACGTTGCTTATGTTTCCTGTATTGCTTGGCAATTATTCTAAGATCCCAAAAATCTGGAAGTGTTCTTGAAACGGCACGGAGATTGCTTGCATAAATAGCAGGAGATGTGCTTGCAAAAATCATAGGAAATGTACTTTTGAACATAATTTTTAATTACAAATTATTGAGATTACTAGTATTATGATTTACCAATTAAACAGCAGTACTGAGCTTATATATTATTCTTTTTTTGGAACAGTTTTTGAGTGGAGAATAATTCTGGAATTAAATATTTTAATTTTAGAATATTTTTTATATATTAAATGTTAATCCTAATATTAAATATTAACTTTGAAGTGTATTCAAATGAAAAATTAATCCTCCACTACATTAAATACCAATTCCAGAGTAAAGAAGAATATCAAGTAGTAAAAATATCCAACTGCCTACATATAATTTCTCACATGCCTGTTTTCTTTGTAGGAGGTTCTTAAAGATCTAAGGATTAATAAAGGTGGAACATCCGCATAGCTTAGAAGGATGCTCCGCCAGCTCTAACAAATATGTTACAGAAAACTTAACAATGAAAGTGATTACCCTCGTGGTGGTTGGCTACTAATAAGCTTTTGTTGGCCTAAGCTGATAGGTTATAACGACCAATTTAGAGAAATTTAGAAGATTACGTGCTTTTACATTCCAGAAAGAAACAATCAATTGTCACCAAAAGCAATTAATTATTAACTTTTTAATTAACATTCTCTACAATTGGTTCTTAATATGTCCAATTTTCTATATTGATATCCTAGGTATTATTAATAAATTTCAGGAATAAAATACATAGAAATAATAATTCAAACTCATCGATAAAAGATACTATTCTCCTATTAGGTCCTAGTAAAAGCACGGAAATGTACTGAATGTAATAAACTGTTGGTACTTGGGGAAATACGTCTTCCGCATAATCGCTACTTTTGGAATACAAGGACTATTAAAGTTTCCTTAATCCAGCTATGTGTTGTTAACAAGAAAGAGAAAGATTCTTTAAAACTGACCATAGCTCGTGACAGGTACAGGTATATGAATTTACGATAGCTGGTTTTCCCCAAGTACTACACTTTCTATGTTTAGTTCAGTTAAATATTCGACCATTCGAAACGTTTTAGTTAACCTCAACAAGTTTTTCGCTAACTAATCGACCTACAAATACAAACAGGGAGATGATAATTGAAATTAAAAAGGGGAGATATAATCACATGAATTGTTGTATAGATTATGTTCAAAGGAGAAAATTATCAACATATGTTTAAAGTGATGTGAGATTATCACTACACGAAATTTGGCGATAAAAGAGGTATGTAATGAATAGTATGTTATGAGAGGTAATAACGATTAGACGAATTTTCTATACATCATATTTAATGGAATAATTTAATAAATATAACGATAATTAATAGATGCTTCGATGAACTTGTTAAGTGATTAATCAATCTCAATTGACAGATTGATTAATTAGATTAAATGATCCAATGAATTTTTGTATAGGTTATGTTTAACAGAAGGTTGCGAAATTGTTGAACATACTGTTAAATTATTTTCACGATATTTGCCAACGCAAGAGATAATAAGTAGCGCGTTATGGGAGTCATGATGACGATCAGGGTGGTCCTCTCTCACGGTTCGAGAAACCGCGTTCTGGAACCGATGTATACACGGTGCACGCGTCGTCAACGGGGACGTCTACGTCGCGTCGTGGATGCCGCGCTGCCAGAAAGAAAGTCGACTCGAAAATCAAACAAACAGCCGACGACGCCGCGTTTCTGCACTTCCGTCGTCGCCGTTTGTTTATTGTCGCTGAGGGATCGCTGCCCTGGTGATCCGCGTACCGTTTAATGCCGCGTTTCACACATTATGTAATTGTTTCACGCGCCAGTTACATCCAAAATCATTTATTCAATTGAAACAGTTATCTTCGATAATGTTAACGGTATTATCTTCTTTGAATCATCTTCTACTTAATCCCGTTCTTCTTTATTATTATTAACGAAGAAAATTAATAATAGTATAGCTGGATGAAGTTTGATAAGGATGGAACAGATTTCACGAGATTTGCTTCGTATGTTAAATTTTGAATCTGTTTTTAGAAAGATAATATCGATGGAAGAATTCGATAAGCAAGTATTTTTTAAAGAAGATGGTAAAAAAGGGAAGAAGAGATTAGGCTGTAAAGAGAAGAAATCGTGAAACGTCGATTCTTTACAGCCCTGTAAGACGGACCTAATGAAACGTAATTCATTCCCATGCACCTTGAGGAGACATCGTCTGGCGAACACATGTCCCCATTGGATTTTATCCATTAGGAAAAAGTGCGCCCTTCGTCGCATGACATTGGCCGCCGTCGAACATTGAAACTCGAACTCGCTAATTCTCCAGATGCTGGCTCGACTCAAAGGGTTATTAAACATATTTTTATGTTCGTGTCAATGGAAATATTTAGACCCCCAGGGCGCCATCTCAGCGACTAAAATTATATATCTTAATTTAATTAGGTAATTTTAAATTAATGATTAAGTTTAGTATATATATATATATAATTAATATTATAATGAATATTAAACTGATTCACTTGAAAACATTACCAAATATTGAACATATCCTAGAAATGAACAATATTTATTTATCTTTTGTTCTTACTAAACATTTCTTCAATGCTGTTTATGTTATAGTAGTAACCTGTACAATATACTATACTACAATATATCTATTTTGTAATGAGAATTTGTTAAGAAAGAGATTCAACAATTCAAAAGCATTTTCCTATAAATAATATAATGAAGAATATTTATGTAATCTTTTGTGTATTTGTTAATGGAATATAAATCTAATTTTTAACAGAGTTATCCTGCTACGGAGAAAATGGATAGCCGTCGGCTAGACAAATTGAGGAAAACAGTTGTCTGATAGTCACATCTGTTCCCGGATTATGAGCACGATAAATTTCAGCCTGTGAAGCTAACAGCCGGATTAGCGAGCGTTGTCGCGGTGTCAACGAGGTGCTTTCACCTTCTATCTTGTAATTTGCGAATCTTACATTCTTCTCTAATCACTTCACTACAATAAACATTATTTATGTAGGAACTAACGTCCACATTTTCTTAAACAATTGCTATACTATTCAATTATATCTTCTTTACAAAAATGTTGATCAACAAATTTGTTAGATTATCCATATTTATCCTAGCACAATTTTCGATCATTTTTAGCTACAATTTTGGACAATTATGATATTTATAAAAATGTATAGCTTCCGTTTTATTACATTTTGATGCCTTCTCGTAGAGTCAAGTATAAGAAGTACGATCTTTTGAGAACGTCGATGTCGCAAGAAGACCGGAAATGAAAGAAAACAGCGGGTACTGTTCGCAAACAGAGAAGCTCGTCAAGAGTCCCTGGACTTATTGTCTTCGTTGTTCTGCCACGGCTACCTAACGTGCATGTGCGGATTCTGTACGTATTTCAGAAATGCCTACTTCAAACACACGTGTTCGCCATCAGGTTGCCCAAGTGGTTGCTTGACCTTCGCATTTTTACTTTTTGAACTCTTTCTACTAGATCTCTCTTTTATCTTGCAAAAATGACTTATCTTCGCTATTAAAGTATCAAAAATTCCAAGAAGGATTCTTCTAACTAATTAATTAGTTAATTAATTTCATTTTTGACAACTCTTTAAATCATACATGCATGAATTGTTATTATTGCGACTTGAAAGTTTTAGAAGATAATAATAATACAACAATCACAGTGAATTTTCTGATGCTAGATTTCGTAAGAAATTATATTTTATTTTCCTAAATAATGTCTCTGATAATTACGCTTATCAGTAAAATATTTTATTTCCATAATACGTTTATTTAATATTTTTATTTATGAAACATTATTGTATTTATGAAACATATTTCACAGGTGAGACATATTTATTACATAAACATATGTATTTATGAAATATATATTTTACTTATGAAACATTATAATTTCACCTAATCCCAATCATTTTTATGTAGACGATTTTTTTGAATCGAACAAGAGGTCAGAGGTGACCACTGGATGGACTCCGGATTGAATTTCCGAATCAACGTCTTCGAGGAGGTATTAGCCCCACGTGAATACCGTGGTCCCCGATGTCGAGGTCGTGAATTGGAAAAAAAGGGCCTCACGGATCGTTGTGGCCTGGTTGGGCCTCTGGAATCCTCAGTGGGGGTCCCACGGATGGGTTCTTTCGTTTTTCTTTCGATCCCGGAGGAATCATTGTCGTTTCCTCCACTCAACGCTTTCTTTCAACGTTTTCTCATATCTCCAGTCTTTTTCATATCGAGCAAGTATTTCCTAACATAATTGATTAACAATTGCTATAACCTACATATATCTAATACAAGGTGAACGATATATAGCTGACTAATTTCAAAGTCCCATCATTCCGGAACGATGTATCATTTTTTGTGCCGCACTAGAAATTATGTTATGGATGCATGGCAAAGTAAACAAGAAGCCATCCATCAAGGATGTACACAGTTCTGATGACATCACACTTGATATATTGGAAACAAATATGAAGTGGCATTGCAATTTTACGAAACGAATTTATATTTAATAAAAGCAATGAAGAAATGTATATAATATATATATATAGAATAGGCTTCTATTATAGTGAAAAATCTTTAATATAAAAGTTACTAAAATTTATGCTGTATCAGTTTTAAACTTTCTTTTGTCCATTACTATATCTATTAAGTATCTAATCATTGTTCTTTCCATTCTAATGTTTTTTAATTGTAGCATAATTGAACTTCAAAGTGAAGAAGAAAAGTAGGAGCAACGTGGTAATGAAAAAAAAAAAAAACCAGGAAATTTGAAACTAGTGATCCATTATGCAGCAAAGATATGTATGTAATTTGAAGTAAAGTAAATAATAATAGAGAGGAGGGCAATGTTTTTTTAAACTGCAGCAGAGCTAAGCTGAAAAAAGAAGAAAAGTAGAAGTAACACGGCAGCCAAGTAAAAAAAGAAGAAAGTTGAGAAAAAAATGTTGAAAGTTGAAACTAATGGCGGAGTCGAGGCTACTAATTGCCATGGAAATTTCGCAGCGTCTGGTGAATTCGTTCAGGAGGTCCCGTGGCACAGTCGAGGTCGGGAGTTGAATCTAAATGATCCTGGTTCTCGGAAGGAGAGGACCATCAGGACACGCGACACTTCCCAAGTCGAAGGAAGCGTGCCCTTTCTTATTTTTTCCTCCTCTTTGGAACCCTGTGGTTGCTACGGGCCCCTGGAATCATCCTGGTGAAAGATTCATCGTTGCTGTTTCAGCAGACTCTATATATGTTACCAACTAATGCAATTTGTAGATCTTTGATAAAAAAAAAGGAGAAAACCAGTCTCCAGGGATGAATTTTACAATAGAAATGACATAAGAAACAAAACCAATAACATAAGCAAATTATCAAGTCAGTTACTGATAATATCAATGTATATAGTTTTTAAAAATATTAGATAAAACATAAAAAAATGTGGATAACCTTAATAAATATTAAACATTATTAAATGTTAAATATTAAATGAAATATCAGTGTCAATAATATTGAGATATATTAATAACAATAATTATATTTTTAGTTTGATTTATAAGAAGATAAAAAGAAGATATGTGTGTTGTGTGTGGAGAAAACCACTGACGCCATTTTCTTTGGAATCCCCTTTATTTTGTCCGGACCAATTGTAAACGAGTCTCACCTGTACATTACCTCTCACCTGTGCTTTAGTCTCCTATTGGAGGATTGAGGGCAGGTAACAGGCAAGTGTCCCTACCAAGCTGTAATGGAGCTACTGGTACAAAATGAATCCTCTTTAGGAAGAGGAAACTATTCTGTTTTCTTTTCAAACATAAATTATCAATTTTTACTAATTTATCTAATGTTTCATTAAATATTTAATTATATTATTTATTTTCTCATTTTTCTAGCAGATAAAATTTCTTGAATTAAAAGAAGCATGGATTTATCAAGATTGATGTAAGCTAGTGGTTTTTCCGTATTGGAAACTGGATATATATGTATAGGACATTTGTGACCAGGTGTGACAGACGTTTGCACTTGCATTCGTGACGGTGTACATGCCATGGACACGGCCGGCTGCTAGGTTTCGTCGAAACAGCTGGTGTCTGATGTTGTCCCTACCCGATGTCAGACTTGGAGCTATTAAAATTCAGCGAAATCCATCGCACCAACTCAGAACTAGCCGTAGCTCTTACTACATACTATTTAATATTACAGTTAAGTACCTTTACTTCAATTTTCTCTTCACATACTTCTTTTTCCAAAGAAAATTGCTTTTTCCCTCTGATTTTCTTAGCTTCATAGGTTTTCACGCTGTTGTTCCTCCAATTTTAACTTCTTTTTTTAGCAGAACTCTATGAAACTAAATTTCTTCTTTTATTTTATTTCTTTAAGCTCTTAATCAACTTGTACTTCATGCATTTTTTTCTCTAAAACAGTTGCTTTCTTTTCTCTACAGTTTTGAGCTTCCTCTCTCTTAATAACTCTTACATTTCTTTGTATATCTTCTTCTTTCTTTAATATACTAAAAAGCATAGAAATCTAATGTGAATCTCTTCCTTTCCCAGGTTCTCTTCCATTTTCTATTTTCTAACCTCAAACGGTCGGTGCGTCGAGCTCGTTCACTTTCGATAGGACTCGTCGTATTCGATAGCAGCCACGCTAAACGCACCGTGCTACGAATGTGTAACGAGAGACGACCGACCCTCTTTCTTTCTTTTTTCCCCATGAAGTCAGTTCGGGTCGCTGCTTTGAAATTGGCACGCGGGATGATTTTAGCTATTCGAAGTCTGGCGGAAAGGAAGGAGAACGAGTCGCGTTCGACCCGCTGGCGCCAACACGACAAAAACTTTTCATAATCGGCCGTGTCTCCCCTCGTTCTTTCGTTTCTGACTCCATCACATCGGCCTAGAAATCTAGGAATCCCCGCCTTTCTCTAATCCTTCTTCAGCTTGTTTTAATATCTGAATAATAGTAGTGAATAATCGCCAGAAATATTTTAACTTCACCTCTTGATAAATTTTGTTCTAGTACCTTGCAGAGTGGTAGATGTAAATTTACTAAATACTAAGGAAGAATATTAATTACAACTCTATAATGTATTAGTATGACATTTTTTAATATCAAGCACTGAGGTTCAGATATTACTAAAAGTTCTTCACTGTTGTCGTTTGGATAAAAAAAAGATACAAAATTTAGTATTTAATATGTTTTATCTAGTGTTAATTTATTAGTTTTAAAGTTTATTATTGTATCTATTTTTAATATATAATATCTAGTATCTTTAATATTTCAGTGAGAACAATGAAGATCTTTAACCTCAATTTTTAATTAATTTCTTTCTTCTACTTTAATTATCTCCTTTAGTGTGTGACTTATCTTGTGTTTTATCTTATGTCTTATCTGTATATCTTCTTTTTCTAACTTTAGTCTTTTCTTTTTATGTAGATATTTTATGGTGGATGAAAGGAAAGAAACATTACTAAAATTTCTTCAATGAATGTTCCAAGAAGGCTCTACTTCTTTGTCACAGTCTGATGAGGACTTTCAGGAACCTGATCCAGTAGGAATTTTGCCTGAATGAATAACTCTCAACCATTCACTTAATCATACACGAACTTTCTCTTTACACTTTACAAAAAATCACATATACTCTTTTCTCTCTTTTATTTTATTTTTTAATGGTTTTATATCTTCATACACTTGCTTATTACTGTAGCAATGTAATGTAATTCTGTCATAAATATTAATTGCAGCATAATTAAAGTAATTATTCTTAGCAAATTTGTAGTTGAAAAATGGTAATTGATCTTCACTCTACTTGTTACATATGTAGAATATTAACATTGACCAATATATGGGGACTCCCATAACAGATTAAAGGGAAAAAATGAATTCCACCAAAGGAGCCGCCTTCAGCAATGGAAAAAAGGAAGAACAGGGATTTTAAAAGCGTTGCATAAAAAAGGGTCTCCCTTGGTCAAAGTGCTATGTGCCACCCTGTGCAAGTAAAAGGGGTTGGTCCTCTAGAATAATCTAGAATATGGCCCCTTTTTATTTGGACACCGAAAATGGTCGCTGCGATGAGCTTTCTCGAGGTATAAATCAACAGTCTAGGAAAAACACACGGCGAGAGTCGTTCAACGCTGATATATGAACACGTGATTCATTAACAGCCACTGATGAAGTATGTGTTAATGAAGAGAATCCTCTTCTTCGTTCTCGTTCTATCCCCCAATTTTAAACCGTGTTTTCCCTATGAAATCACGTGGTTCAAACGTTATTTTCGAAGGAGAAATGGACGTAGAGTGATTTTAGGTTAATCCTCTTAATGTGAACCATCATGTTGTTTTTCTTTAAAACTTGTACCATGCTGAAATTATTCTTCAATCTACTCTTTTTAGATAATCTATAGTTATGCTTAATTGCATTATGTTCATTTATTCTTTGCTTATATTTTCTTTATGAGTATAATAATACTATGGTGAAATTACATTACATGTAGGAGAAATAGTGACCAAGAAATAATGAGTATTAATGAAACTAAGTAATTAACTTGGTTGTGGTTCAATAACATTATAACAAATTTTCACTACCTTGTTACAACAGTAATTAAATATAAGAAGATACAAAATTATAGATATGAAGATATAAAATTAAGTATGTAATTTCCAAATTACATTGTAATAATAAATATTAACGTATAAATTTCAAACAATCTGTTTCCAATAAAATTTTAATTTTAATAAAATATTTCTTTTTATTTTTAGGTTGATCATAGTAATGCGATTGGACACCTATGAGATTCGATCAACGAAGCTAATCCAGCCTTCGCGTTTGGATAGCGATGTGACGGTAGAGGGTTGTTCTTCTCTCCGTTTCTCTCCCTTTCTTTTCTTGAAACCGACGACACGCAGTCGCGGAGGGGCGGCGCCTTCGAATGGCAGCACCCAAAGCGCTGACGCCTTCGGTTTCACAGCGTGCTTCCGGTAAGGGTGGCCCATAGAATTCCTTGGGGTGTCTAACGCCCCCGCAACACCAATCGTAAATTATTCAGGTTTTCAAGTCCCTCTCTCGACTCGTCCTAATTTATCTTTTTCGAACCCGTGACGACCTCGCCTTGATTTTAATTAAAGCCCACGCCGAAGAAATTCGTTATATGAATGAATTTTTACTTTTGGTCGAGGCTAACTGATTTTTGGGTATTTTTGTACGAGAAATGATATAGTGAATATTTTCTGATGTTTATAAAAAGAAATATAGCTTTCTTTTCTGTTTAGAGTCTTGATGCTCTTTTATCAATGTGACAACTTCGGCTGGATTTTAATTAAAATCCGCGCTAAAGAAATTCATTGGATGAATTTTTAGTTTTAGATAAAGTTAAAGAAGAAGTTTACAACAAAGTCCTTTATCAACCCCAATTTAGTCTCTTCTTTGCTACATTATTTCTTCCTGTCCTTTATCAACCCCAATTTAGTCTCTTCTTTGCTACATTATTTCTTCTCGATGATTAATGATGAATAATTAAAAGATTTTTTTATTTAACAGAAATCTTCTACCAAAACTCTTCATCGGTGTCGCATCTTTTCCTTTCTCTTTTTCTCTATTTTTCCTACCAATAAACTATCCAATAACGATTTTCTTTCCTTCATCGCCAAATATCGACTGAAATATTTCTTCTTTTCCAGGCTTCAACTAGAGCAACAATCTCGACTATCAGAAATCTTTCGACCGTTCTGAAATAAACCAGGAGAGCACGTCGGGGCTTCCCATTCGCCTTCGAAAATGTGTTTACACGGCACTATACACTTCACCGGAATAATTCTCGATGTCTTTTTGCTCCGTACGAAAACGAACGAGTTTTCCTTGGCGCCTGTATTGTGAGGTCCGCGATTTCGCGGTATCGCCTGAGTAAATTCCATCCATCGGCGGGGGTGGCGGCTGTTACAATTTACTGTTTCCACGTTCCGATCTATTTTAATTATTGCTGGCGAGGTTAGTCGCGAAAAATTCCATAAATCTTCGTCTCCTGCGGTAATTAGCGGGAATACTTTCGACCAGCGGGCATAAATCCCGCAATTCCTTCCAGCAACCTCGGAACATTGACGACACGAGGTGCAACACAGATCCAGTGTCTCTCAAGTAACCGAATTTTTCAAATTGAAGTGACTGAAAGTTCATTTCTGAATGTTTTACGCGATAATTGTTGAAGAAGAAAGAGGGAAGGGGAATTAAGAAATTACCGCAATTTTAATGGTTGATTGTCAATTGTTTATTGATTATTTATTGTAGGAAAATTATAGAGTGGCTGAAAAATGGTCAGAAATTGATTTAAAATCTTGTTCGAATTTTTTAAATAATAATTGAAGAAGAAAGGAGAAGAGAATGGGAATTGGCAATCAGTATCGATTATTTATCATAATGCAAACTTAATATAACATTAATTTAATATAATATAAAATAAATAATATAATTAATATATAATTATATATATAATATAATATAATATAATATAAAATTCTATCTTAAAATCTTTTGTTAAAGATTCTTTAGGAAAGACTGGCTTAGACGTTTCTGGTTCTTATGAACTTTTAGAAAATTAATTACTGGGCAAAGCCAATTTGAGGTGCTGTGTCACGGCGTGATCGTTTGAAAAATGGAGGGACGTCGCGTAAATCGGTATTATAGAGGCTTGAACGGCTGTAACTGTTCTTAATTCGCGGGGACGTTTATTTGCTGCACCCCGAGGCAATATAATTCGACGCGTTTCCGCTATTTTTATCGTTTCGTGATTCATTTTCCCTACTATTAAAAAGAATTATTGCCTTCGAGACTCAGAACGTGTTACTGCACCGACACTTTCCTGTCTTTTTATAATCTCTTCATTCCTAACCTCCAAGTAATCCGTTTTACACTTATTTAAACTACCATAGATTAATCATATCTTCTTTTATTTCCAGAAAGACGCGTACTTCTAATTTCTTCAATATCATTCTTGAATTAATACTCATTCAAAGGTGCCCGCATCTTCATACAGAAAAGTATAAATTAGTTTTTAATTCATACATCTTGTATTCAAGAGCAAATTTTATTTAAGAACATTTCAGGATGAAAAATACTGGAAGAAATTGTTTTCGAATGGTAAAAATACCTTTCATTGTCGAAAGAGTGGAAACTGCGCTGAAGATAATAATCGCTTTCCGTTCGCCGTAAATCTCTCCTTATGAACGGTGGCGATAGGGCTTGCCTGCACGAAAATAGAGTTTTTTCCTGGCCCTCGTAAAATATTTATATGCGCAAATAGTGGAGAGCCGGGTTGAAAATAGGGCTGAACGAAAAGAAGACATAGATAAGAGACCCATGGAATTTATTCTCCTTCTTCTGTGTTGTTTTTCACCCCGGAAATATCTCTTTGGTCGGCACATGAAATTTTCCTTGCGAAAAACCTCACTCGTGATTTTTACTTTGATCTCCTACGACTTTTCATCTGACACTTATCGTTTCAGTCTCTTTATCTTTAAATAGGGTAAAAATACTGTTACATCGAAGAAGGAACAGTTCCCTCATTTACAGAAGAAATCATTTAAAATTAACATTTCTTCTTTTACATTAAGCTACGTTCATAAATTTTAAATTAAGAAAAAATATGTGAAATGTCTTGTAATAAAAAAAGTGGAATTTTTTAGTTGTCTTCTCTATTGGACGAAGCTCTAAAATCCTTTCCTGTGCAGATGTTGACGACAAAGTATCTAGGGAATCGAAGAGGTGACAAAATCGGTCCTTCGGTTTTAATAGAGAAATGGACCCATTACGCTATCGCTTGAAAAAACCGTTATTCATGTTGGACAGCTGTTTCCTTGGTTAAAAAAAGGTTGCTGCCGCTTTTCGAAAGAAACGAGTGTGAAGTGATCATCCAAAATGGGCAATGAAGTTTTTTAAATTTTCTTTTTTTTTTAAGAAAATTGAAAAGAAAGACCTAACAATCATTATTTTACTGAAAATCGTATAATTCTATCTAAATTATGTTTTTTAAGAGTATCTTAAAAAATTTATTTCTGAGGTGAAGTTCCCTTTTTATTAATATTGAAAGTGGATGGAAGTAGTCGGTCAGATCTTTGTTAGAAAATCGTTCCGACTTTCCAGTCCCGCCTCCCAAACAGGAAATTAGTTGCCGACAGGCGGTTCGAATTATACATTTCTCGGTAAAGACCTCCTTTTTCTATCTTCTGCCTCGATTTTGCTTCATCGGCCACATCAAAGCAAAATCATATCCATTTCCTTCTTTTTAAATTCATTTTTCATCAATTTATCCCAAAATTTTTTATAAACATTTATGTCACATTAAAACTAATGTATTATTAAAATAAAGTTTAGGTTATAAATTGTAACATAGTTTTAATACGGTATCTAACTGCAGATATCGTGATAAAGATTCCATCGGTTTCTATTTTACTTACCTAACCTCCAGTGAGCTTCTTTTTATGCAAGCTTACTGTGTGAGAGGAGAGAAGTTGTCGACGTGTTCCCTCGACAGCTGCCACCACTATAAGATCCGGTTCACACGAGTCTCCTCACTTGTCTCCCCTTGATCTTCTTTTTACACTTTTATAAGAGCTTTCTGAAAACTGTGCATGGCACTATCACCAAATTTCTTCTTCTTCATTCACTTTTCTTTATTGCATTATACCGTAATTGATCTTAGTTAATTGATTATTCGTTGATAATTTCATCATTTTATTGGCAATAGCTGGTAATAGTGTTACGAGATGGATGATGAAATAACCTTTCATTTGCAGAACTGAAAGAGCCACCTCATGCGCGAACTTTTTGCCAGAGAAGCACTTATCAAGGACGTTCAATTTGCAATACACTTGTATGGTGACAGTGTTGGTGTAAGTCGGTAAACAGGAAAACACTGTGCGCATTCATTCCTCTCTACTGACCCACATTCGCAGAAGTCGCTATCTTTTCTTCTGCTTCTCTTCTCTACCCTCGAACAATCAGCTATAAGTCAAGCCAGCCACGGCTCGTTGATCTGTCGTTTCTCCTTGCTCAGGATCGTACGAATCACTTTTTTCACCTTGTATTTATCTTTATTCGAAGGAAAAAGTGGTACCATATCGATAATTCATTTCTCCAGTCGCTGTTTTATCGACTGATTATCTTCAGGTAAGAAGGCTGTTTTAGTTTCGTAACGTCATCTAAATATCTAATTAAGTAAGAATAAATAACTGGATAAAATATTAAATATAAGATTTAAGACATTAAAACTATTTTTAGAGAATATGGTTAACTTTATTTTTTTATTAAAATTATTAAAAAAACAAAGTGATTATATTTGATTCGCAGCAATTGTTGTCCATCCAATAACAAGTAAGTAGATAGGATATTAAATAAAAGATTTAAATTCCTAGAATTATTTAAAAAAATATATATAATTGAATTTGTTAGATATACTTATTAGAAAATTTAAAGGAAGAGGAATGATTAGATTTAGAAAAAAGTAATTCTGATGTTTTTGCAGCATCTTAACTAGAATTTTTTTTTTAGAGATCCTTATAAGTGGCGACGCGACGCAACGTCACTGGATCATTCGTCTGCACGTCAACTTTCTTCCGTTTCACTTTTGTCGACGTCCAGTCACTATTTTCGACTAATTTACTAATTCGAATCGGAACTAGCGGGATCCCCGACGACGTTCGATTCAAAGAAATACATTTGTACGGATGTTAGGAAACATCAAAGCACGTCACATTGTCGGACGTCCCTCTGAATGTGTTTCTTCTTTTACACTTGAGGAAAGTAAAGTGAAACCAACGTAAAGTGAAACCTTTCAGTAGAGAAGTAACTATAATAAGAAAAGTGAAAAGAATTAGAAATTGAGAAAGAGTTACCAGAAATATATTTTCTAACCTCTCCGATTTTGATATTGCAGAATTTATATCATAATTTAATATTTTAGAATTTTAATATGCCTATTTTAATGTTGCACGAAGAAGATATTTGATAAAGTTGTAACAAGGTTGGTCACTGAATGTAAGAAGTAAAATCAAGAGGAAAAAAAAGGAAGCAGTAGTCGGGTCGAGTAAGTACATTTATGGGTCGTATCTTGGTAGATAGTATTCATTAGGGACACCGAATACGCGTCAGCGGACAGGATAAAAAAAAATGGAAAAAATGATTCGATCTACACTCGTGGGAAGTCTGTGATCTTCCTAAAGGCGACTATAAATCAATGCAGTATTTAAGATTGGCCTGATGCAGATCTTTTAATATCAAAATGAAATATCGAATCACATTTTGCTTTCTTTATCTTATATTATCTATTAATGGAAATTATTTTATTATTTTATCTATTAATGGAAATGGAAGGAAAATACTAATTATAGAATTAAAATTAAAGAAAGTTGTAACGATAACACGCAACATTTTTACAGTAATAATCATTTAGCTTAAAAAAATAATTAAATATTTATAAAAAATATATTCTATAAGCTTTTATAAAAGAAATAATTTATTAAAAAATAAAAAATTTTATGAACTCTATACAACTCAAAAAAAAAAAGAAAAAAAAAATAGAATTTTGATGTCAAAACAATTTTTCATATTCTTTCGTATTTTAAGGTATGTAGTCAAATTGTCGGAGAATGTAACGCGACAGTCGTATATCATCATTTTCTCTGACAGATTTCAGGGACCGTCATTTCATTGTTTTTTCCCCTTTTCTGCTGAAAGATGATCGATTTGTGATGGTCAGGTCGAAAGAAAACGTGGAAAAGGTCAGAACGTCGCAAAGATCATATATGGAGCTCAGGTCAATGTCGAGACGATCACCACCTTACACGCATAACGAACAGAGGTTCATGAACTCGCAGAATGCCTGCACGACAAAGAAACAAAATGGTCCTCTTCAAATGTGCCTCATTTTTATTTCCACAATATTTCTTCCTTACTTCAAATATATTTTTTTCATCTTCCTCTTCATCTGTTTTAATCTTAAAATTGCAATTTTTCAGTTTAATAATTTTAGAAATTTTAAAGATTCTTAGATGAAACTTATAAGTTTTAATTTTCATCTTTAAAGATAAATTTTTCTTTAAAAATTAAAGGTTTAAGTAAAATCAAAGTAGAGGAGGAGGACAATTCAACAACAGTGATAGTTAGAGATGTATGTGTCTTTCCAAAATGTAAATACTTTGTCTACCCTGTCTGTGGGTTCCTGATATGCTTCCTCTGTATTGTTTGGATCAGCCTCGTGTTCCCTTATCCTATGCATGCTTCTTGTATTGTAAAATGGTATTTCAATTCTTCATATATACTCTTTATACATATGCTTGCAAGTAATAATAATCAAAATTTGTTTATATTAATATTTCAGTAAAATTTACTCTTTTTATGAAGTTTTCTTTATTTTAATCCTTTCTACTAATATACAATTGTCAATAACATCCAGAAAAAGGAATTAATATATCATTCATGTATCACCAACATCCTCTCCTTTATATACTTCATTTTTGTAAGAAAACGTGTTGCTGCATCAAATGAAGCAGCATAAATGTTTTGTCTATAACCCAAAAAGCTTGGGAAAAATTGTTTTATGATAACGTCTACTCTGCAAGTAATCCTGTGCATAAAGCAACTGAATATTAGCCAGCAATGGTAAGGCTCGTATATTTTTCTTTGGCTGGACGACACCGCTTGAAAAATATACGAGCCGCACTTTTCAAGCCCATGAGAACGTCGCGCGTGTTATTTCGGTGCTCCCCTTTGAACTTCCACGCTGCCAAAAGACGATAAAAATTTTCACGAATAAAACAGTCAATTTCGGATTAAATATACCTTACCTAGTTCCGTGGATAATCGTGGAAAATTCTGTCATTATTTTCTAGCGACTTTTCTTATCGGCCTTATATCGAAAAACATATTTTGAAATAATTTATTTCTTTTTTTATTATAGGAAATTTGGTGATCCATGCAAGTATGTTATGCAGAAATTTAGGAGTCAGATACTTAATTGGTCGTCCTGCGTGAATTGTGGCCCACGTGGTGGTAGATGTCTATATACAGTAAAAAATAATTTTTATTTAAATATTAATAATTTTTTATTTCAAAATATATAATGTCTAACTTTGGTTTTGTAGCTCAAGGAACCAAAACCAAGTGAGAGTAACATAATTAAAGCTATTCATCTTGCTCCAAATTTGAAGATTACGGAAACCATCAAAATTGATTTTGATGAAATTAACAAAACTTGCGTAGCAACGGTATATTTAATTTTTTAACTCATGAATTATAATTTTTTAAATTATTTCTTTTTATTATTGAAGGGAGAATCCGTGTCAAATGAATGGTTCAGGATTTTTGATTATGGCACAAATTACTGCAATTTGCATAATTTAGTAACCGAGATTGGTTTTGATAAAAGTTCGAAGTTTTTGGAATTGACAACCAATGCAGTTTGCACGCAATACAATATGGCAGTTTGTGACTGAAAAATATTGCTTTCTTTGCTATTTATGAAATATTTTCATTTAATTAGTATACATACGTACATTTGTTGATATTTTTAAATAAAACTGCAAATAGATTCTTATTGTTTTATTAGTGTTGATTTTACAATAAAAGAGTTTATAAAAATAAATTACAATTATATTTAATACAAAATACATGCTTCTTACAAACAACTATAATATAAAGTGTATAGCATCCTATTATGTACAATTTTGTTTTCTTTATAAACTACCATATTTGTCATGTTGAGAATGTAGAAGACAATGCTTCAAAGGCACTATTATATCGATGTTAAAATTACGGACATTTATGAAGTTCAAGAAATTGTCCAACTGATAAAATAATTTTATATCTAATTATTTAATTTAATTGATTAACAGTAATATAAACGGTTCAATTCTCGATAGAAGTAATTCTAATTAACTTAATGTAACAAATTAACCTAACATTATGTTAAAAAATTTATCAGTCATCCATTGAGTGTCAAAAGGAATGTTTGCTGCAATAAGGACCACCTATTGCATATGACCGACACCTTCTGCCGCTTAGCGTTATGCCATTACATATCACTTTCGATGATGTTGAAGAAATACTAAAACCAAAAAGAATCATTTCATTGACGATAACAAAATTCTACTTTGTTAGTATTTTTGAATCTCAGATACCTTCTGGAGGGTGATTGTTGACGAGAATAAGAAGACCTGCTGGCAGAATTTTCAATTCTTTTTAACCTTTGTCTTAGATCATTGGCATCGAGTAGAAGATCAAGGTTATCGATACTTCTGTTGCTTTCATTCGTTAAATTTGAATGTTCAAAGTATGTATTATCTTCGGACATACTTGGATACTCTTGCTCGTAATTATAAACAAGATCTTCGCGATTTCTCCTGGAGGAAGTATACGAACAGGTTAATTCCTCGCGTGGTATTAATCTTTGCTTACTCCACGAAGTTACTGCTTGTATCAGTGAACTAAGCTTTTCTGAAAATTGCAATTAATTATTTTAATGAAGAAAATATGATATATATCACTTTTGAACTTACGGATAGATCGGTTTATTTGGTAACGGACAAAACTATAAATTTTCTGTGTACTCCTCTTCAAATTTGTGTAGAAAGATATTAAAAAGTGACGTGATTGAGTAATGTAAGAAGAAGAAACATATCCTGCGGTACTATTCACATGATCATTTCTGTTGATGGTTTGAATCGGATCTGACCGGGTTTCTCTTCTTCTTGCACCAAATAAACGTTGAATTCCAACCATTAGGAAATGCACTAAGAAATAAAAATATTAAAATAAAATGTATATTGACTCTATAAATATTTTTCTTGTATAATACATACTCATTGTGATTAAAAATATTAATACACTCATTGATACAAAGTCCAAACAAGCATCCATGCCATGCTTCAAGAAAGATACTAAGTTTAATGGTACAAGTCCCAGAATAGTGATTCTAGTTAGCAGTGGTGCATGAAGGAATGCAGCAATTATCATGGCAAATAATAAATAAATAATGTGCAAGCTTATACGATATATTCGATGCATTTGTTCTCCTAAAAAGTTAGAAAATTTAATTATCTATCTTAATGAGGTTTCCTTTTTTTATACTACAATATTCATTGTTTCCAAAATTATAATTACCAGTATCACCAATGTAATTGGTCAACCAATTAAGCTTCTCATCTATCTCTGTACGCATAGTATTTGTTATATTCCAAATATATTGAATAGTGTCATTAATTTGACCTAATTTTTGTAAAGTTTGTTCATATTGAACAAGCGCTGCTTCATGTTGTGCGAAAATTCGATCTGTACTAGATTCTATTTTATCCCAGATCAATTGTGCTTGTAATTGAATGTTTAATAAATCCTCTAGTATTTCTTTATGGTTTTCGCTACGTTCGATAGCTTGTTGCTCCAAATTTTTATTTGCCTCTTCTATAAAAGATTGAATTAATTGAATGTTATCAATCACAAATATTTTAGATTTTGATTCATTTAAATAATTACCTAATTTCCTTCTGATATCGTCTGCCATTGCCGCAAGTTGTGCGTGTCCAGATCGAATCAAAGCTTTTTCGTTGATTAATTCTCTTAAATTTGTTGTCACGAGATTATGAGCTGATGCTTGTGCATCTTTTAAACGCTTTTGCTGTTCTAATAACGCTTTATTACCGTCCGACAAAGACGATAGAGCTTCTACAGTCTGTTCTTCTAGACGATCTTGACCTTCCTAAAAAAATATTCAATGATAAAATAATGTTAACGTTCAGAGCTCATGCACTATTTTATACACTCACTTTTAATGAACTCAGTGTCTTAATTTGTGTGTGCGCAGTTTGCATTAATTTGTTCACAGTCAATTCTGTAAGAGCACGAAATTGAGTACTGCGAGCTGCATAACAAACTGCTCTGGCTCTGTTACTCATTAAATGATATGCATTCCACATATCTGCATCCATATCTGTGGTACATTGTTTTAGCGACTGCAAAAAGTACAATTGTATTCACTTTATAAATTTTGAACAAAAAGATTTCCATAGTATTACGTATTTTTTTAATTTCACTATATACAAATAACAGAAACACTAAATTTTTAGTACTGTTACATAAAGTTCAACTGATTAGTTTCATGTACAAACAGGGACTGTACTTTATATTATGAAGCTTGAAACTAGGGAGACCTTAGTGGTGGTCTGTGTATTTTGTAAGTGGGGGAAATGCAAGTCTGAACATGCTTCATACCACCCTTCCACATGTAATTTCACAGACAGTGGTGTATATTTAGGTATTTTGTATACTTGAATTCAGTCCCCTTCAATCCATGATATCATTAACAAAATAAAGTTTATAGAAGTTATATACTTGGAATTAAAAATGGAAAACAGTTGAAGCTTTGGAAATTTCCAATTTTTACATTGCTATAAAAAATAAAGAATTTATTGTAAAAAGATAATGAAATTTTACCATTTCCTCAGTACATGGAAATATTTTTCTGCCCTCCACTGCAGACTGACAATTCAAAAGATTAACACTCAATTTGGCAAGTTGTTCCTCACTCAACCCATAGCAAGAGGTTTTAATCTTCATAATAACTTTGTGTTGGCAAGTTTCTAAAGGTGATGACACTTGAATTTCTGTAAACTTTGCAGCTTCTTGAAGAAACTTCTCATCTTCTGTCATAGATTCATAAGGAATAGAAATCAATGGAACACCATCTGCTACCAAGACAGTAGTATCATCTGTATCCTTTCCCCAAATCCAGTTAAATACCGAAGCATAATCACCTTCACAAGTTATTGACATAAGTAACAAGACCAATAAACGTATATACACCATCCTGCTTTGTTTTTCTGAAAAGATGACAAAAAAATTCAACAATTGATATTATTTATGGAATATTGAATGACTTTTAAATGACTATCAGAATTAAATTACCTAAAATAAAAGTTGAGAAAAATTAACTTCTAAATGATATTGAGCAAATAATCAGAATACAGAATTAAAAATCAATTTTAGACTTACGACGTTAAAAATACTCAGTTTCTTTCGTAATGTTATATCACTTTCACCGATGTAAAATATATTTGTAAAATATTATGCTATAAAATATTAAAATATTATTGTTAAGAAAAGCGAGTGCTTCATTCATTCCATCGGAAATTTATAGTAGTAGTGGGTGACAAACGAAAATAGCTGCTTTACAGGTGAGATTCTATATCGTGCGTTTATTTATTCTCGTTATGCTTGGACTTTGCAACGGTTATAGCGCTGCAGTTCAGTGGCGGAGAAATTAGAAAGTGAAATCAAACTTTCTTACATAATATTTGGCAATATCTATTTAATTTCCAGTTAACCTCGTTCTAATATAAATAATCATAAAAAATTATTACAATATATGATATAAATACCATACATATCGAATTTCAATATTAATTGTGAATCATATTAACTAAATATGAATTCGGGAGATTTGAATTTTTTCCAAGATACGATTTAAACCAACCAATTCAGAAGCGCACTTTTATTCATATTACCTGCGCAGTTCTTTGAGTGAACCAATCAGAGCACTTCCCGGCTAACAAATCGCTTGCGCAGATCAGTCTCGCGTTGCTTGCAATACCGCGAATATGTTTGTGATGTCGCGAATTCGTATTTTTGTAAGTTAGTTATGCCGAAAATAGTGTTAAATGTGCATCATGGAAGATTTCGAAATACGCTGTATGCTGTTTCGGTGAGTCAGAAACATAAATGTCACTCTAAGTTAACTTTTACTGAATAATTTGTGAATAGTAAATATGTAGTGCATATATTGGGTGTCCTTTGAAATTTGTGTTAAATAAAATCAAATAAAGGACGCTATCGAAGCAATACTTTTTGATTTCTGAGTTCGTAACATTTTAAGTTTTGAAAAAAAAGTAGTTTTTAATACATGTTTGTTTATTTCAATTTTGGTATATAAAAGGTTTTATACATAAAAGTTAAATTATCTATTATGTGGTATTATACAAGGTATCTCAAGGTTTAACAGCCAAATTTTGTCAGAATATTGTATGGATAAAATCAAGCAAAAAGTGTTAAGGACATAGCTAATTTGCAGCTGTATTAAAAAAATAAAAAAATATTGACAAAGTTTGGCTGTTAAATTCTGAAATACTCTATATGATATCGTATATATAATTTTCTATAGTTAGTAAATGATAATTATAAGAACTAATTCTTAGGCCATTTTTTGAAACATAAAGATCATTTTAACTGACTACATTCAAATTGAGTTTTATTATATAAAATTGGAATTAGAAATTATAAATAATAATATAAACTTTGATTATCCTTATATATTTACAAGAAGTAATTTATTATTTAAAAGAAGTAATTTGCACAAGATTTACAAATTTCGTATACATCAGTTTTTGACTAAAAATATTTGAATACTATATTTTCTTTTCCGGAAGTACTTCACTAATTCCGTACATTCCTGCCAATAGTCTTCCGTGTGAAGTTGGTACCGGTTCTTTTGGCGCCAAATATGGACCCTTTTCATCCATATATACGTATCTAAATTTTCGTTAAGAATTAATTTAAATTTTTTATAAACATTGTGATATATTAAAATTTCATACTTTAAAAATTCACATTTCCAAATTAAAGATTATTGAAATTACAATTTTCATTATTTAAGTATTCTTATGCTATAATATAAAAGGCAATGTAGATATTAATTTTGAAAGGATACGGTAATCTCAAGACCCAGTAAGCACTTTGCGATAACTTTATTGGTTCATCGCAACCAGTGACAAAAATTGGACAAGGCGGAGGTCCAGGTTGTACTCTAGGATTTACCGTAACATGAACAGGTGCTTTTGGCGTCACTACATGAATTCTCATTAATTGAGCTATTAGAGGCTTTGTTTGCCTGAAAATTAAAAAATTAATTCTATATTAATTCAAAATTAATTTAATATTATTTATTTGGAGCTAAAATACATATGGTCATTATCATTATTTGGATTTAAATTAAATTTAATTATCTGGATTTCTATCCAAATTGTTTTTTAAATATTCACATACCGGCAAGGACAGGGAAAATAGAGCGGCATGTCCGCAGTACTGGATGTGACTTTATTTCCACTGTCCTTCACAATCCCATTTCCAGTAGCCTTTAGAACCTTATCCGGCGCAGACGCCATAAATCTGTGTCCTCTTGGACACTCATACTCCACTCCCACAAATATTTTCACTACAAATTCCTTTCCGCCTTTTGATTTCCGACCACGAATAGTATTCATATTTTGAAAATTCTTTCCTCTCGCACAATAGTTATGGGTTCCATGATCACCTATAGTAGGCCACAAAGAGCCTCTTTCTTTTTGATGCTCTAGTCTAATAAGAAATTAATTGATACAAATTAAATCCAACTTAATGATGAAACTGAATTTCTTGATTTATTAAATTACCTAACAGTCACATCCCATGGTAAAAGAAAAGCAGAAGTGGCTAAAACACCAGCTTGGTGTTGTAAACCCAAATTATGAGAGTATAGGCTACTTGGTCCAAGGCAAACTAGGGACCAGCTAGAGAATTGTGGCAATAAACCAGCTGGTGATTCTGTATGTAACATTCCTGGTAGATACTCTGTTGTTGAAGGCTGCCTGACTAGAGATTTCTCTATAGAATTGAAGAATATTGAAATACAATATTATAATTAATCCTTTCAAAGAATAGTTACCTTTTGCATTTTCTGCGTCACTATCTGACACTTCTATAACTACTTTATGGGCGTCACTAGGTGTTAGACTGGTTTTACTGCTGAGCTTAGGAACATCTTCATTAGTTTCATTCGTTGGAGGTGACTGTCCTCCACTTCCATATGGAGTTCGAATATCATCTAAAGTCATAACCTTAATGTCATAAACTTAACTTTTCAAACAATTTTTTACCAATAAATTGACTTTTCAACAAATTCTTTACCACAGGATTGAATTGTAAATAATTATGAACAATAAAACAAAAATACCATTCAAAGTGTTAACTCCTAAGCTGCAAGCTTGAGTATTTCCTTCAGATGTTGGAGATTCTGTATGAGTGAAAGAGTCCTCTCGTTTAGTAGAAAACAACTGTGCAGGCCTGTAATAAGAGTACACCATTGTTCAAACTCTAAGACACAGAAATCTATTATCAATATTGATATACAATTATTATAAATATTTTACCTATAATTATGAGTGCTTGGTTGAAAAACAGGAAACTGTATGTTCTCTAATTGAGCACACCCACATTGCTTAGCTAGCATTTGAAAATAATCATAGTTGGCCTGTCTCAGACTGAATGGGTCCTCCCTTGAACCCTGACAACGACCACAATTACAAGCACAGATGTATCGAACTCCACTACAATGTTCCCTAATTGGTAAATCACTGTAAAGTGATATAACATTATATTGAGATTACATAATAGATAATGTGAGATGATAAATCATTTTCCCTGCATCACACACTTGTCATTCTCTCTTTGTTCCGTTTGTTCCCCGCCTCCAGCGCCCTCACTTCCGCCTCTGTGTATCGGATTCGTGCAAGGATTCCCTGTCAGAGACAGTACTTCGCACATCTGCCTCCCAGATCTCCAGTGCTTCTCGCATTCAGCCTGTAGTTTTTCATTAAACTCTTCAAACAAAGGGCCTCGTGCATGCATCTCAAAGACCCCCATTGCATGTGCCAATTTTGTTTCATGGTATGCTCTGGTGTAAATATTGAGGGATTACTTTACGTAAATTTTTCTTGGGGAAACTTTGAATACCTTGTGTAGTGTTGGGGCAGGTTTTCTTGGTAAGTCTGAAGGGCTCGTGGGAGTACTTTACTGCATCTGCTCTTACTGAACTTTACATCAGTATCTAACAAGCTGTGTAATGTTAGTAGTTCTTTATCTGTTCCATGTATAAAATAGTCGTACACTTTGTTTGCCACTTCACAGAATGTTGTAACATTAGGTATCTGATAAAAAAAAGGTTGAAGTTAGAAGCAAACTGAATGTAAAATTGTAATTTAGTATTAGTTGTGTTTATTATTGGTTCAACCTCAAAATAGGCAGGTACAGAGTGTCTTCCAACATTGTCATCAAAACCTCTTGCAAAGGCTAGGTTTATATGCTGTTGTAGAAATGATCTAAAGGAACGAGTTTCTGTGAATATATATGGAGTTATTATTATTTTGATTATGAGGTTTTAATTCAGTAATATTCTTACCAGTTTCTGTATCGTCTATTTGAATATTGGAATCCTGACTAGCCAAACTCCTTGAAGTACTTCCTCCAGAGCTAACTTTGCAACTCTGTATGAGCTTCTTTGCCATGTAGCCCAGAATATCTCTGGATTCTGTCGTACCAGTGTGTACATATACGAATTCTTGATTTGCAGGAATTGCAAACAGTGAATTTGAGCTGAAAATTCACCCACATATTATTTACATTAAATTAAACAATGTTTGAGTTTTGTAGTCTTTATATTTACCTAATATTGGTTACTATTCGATTTTTCCTCAATACTTGGTATATCTGATCTTCTAAGGAATGCTCCAGTTTCTTGATATTAGCTCCACTAGCAGGATCTTGAAACACAGTGGGACAAGTTTCAAAATAGAATAGAACCCTAGGAGAGCAGGGTCTAACATTTGATATCCAGTCCTTGGGTAAACTGTATATGGAACTTAAGACATCAGAAAGTTGTGGAGAAACCTTTTGTCTGAAAATCAAAACATACATTTGTATTCAAGATTTGTATTGTATTGTAGAACAGTATATTTATTGAAAGAAATTAAATGTATACCTCACCATATCCATGGCTCTGAATAAATGTACATAACTGTAGTCAAATGTGTGAGTTGGATGAGTAAGAATAATAACATGCGATATGTGAAATAAAACAAGTAGTGCTCTAGCATATTTGTCTCTCATATGTGCCCATACACTAAGGAAATCTTTACAGTCCTGTTTTTCTACGAATTTATCATATTTTGTTAAAAGGGTGTGTGTATCCAATAATCCTCTTAAATGCAAGTATATAGTTCTGTCTTTAGAATCGTAGTATCCCTCAATCTCACACTAGAAATAATTTCATTAGTGTTATTTTCATACAAATTATTTTAGAGATTCTAACATATTCTTAAATGAAATCTTACAAATGATTCATTTTCTACTTCTGGTTCATCCAGGAGGCCCATCTGCAGGATTGAACTGAGCATGTTGGTCTTGCATCCTTTTGCACTATATTGTGACTTTCCAAATACAGATACTATCACTACCTTTTTATCTGTGTGTATAAAACTAAAAAGAAAATATTGAGAAAAAACAAATATTTGCTTCTGTATTATGATAAATACCAAAATATTTCTATATACAAGATATCACATTTACTGTTACTTTTAATTAATAAATTTATAAATCAATGAAATAGTTGCCGAATTTAGAAAACTTTATCTTTATTAAAGTAAAAATATTTTCTTCGTTAAATTACCTTCCTGCGCTGCATGGAAGTCGGAATTTTTGCGGTCGCATTATATATTTGTTTGGCGACTTAGAGGTTATATTATTGCAAGCTATAGTTATAAGATAGCAGCGTACAATGCAATGCAATGAAGTGCATTTGCAACAGGTTATAAACTTTATTAAAAAATTGCAGAAACATTAATAAATGTAATTATTTTGTATTAAGCAATTTATTTTTTAGGAACATTTTTTGGCATAACCTTAACTTTTTTTAAATAAATGTATTTAGGTGAAGATTGTTATAATTTCTAGTAACACCAGGAAATAAATTTTCTTAATCGCACTAGAAAAAATGTTTAGTTATTTATAATTGATCATTAAATAATTTAAATGATTGGGATTTTTTCTTTATGGTATGTCTAGTTACACTATCGTTTGTGTAAGGTGCCAAACATTATTATCGATTTGAAACAGTGGACGGACTTCATACAATTCGATTGTTTATTGGCTCATCGCTTGGAGCTAGTGAAATAGCTATTTGGATGACAATTTCATCAGCTCCATATTCATTAGCTAAGAAGAGAACTATAATCTCATAAGCGAATATTAATTTAATGCAGTCGTAGGAGGTTGTCTGGTTTTCGTTACAATATGGTATTAACGAAGGAATATCGCATATGTATGCCGCTTACCACAGGGGAGGTAAATCTTTCTGAATTTTTAATGTTAATTGTTGCTACAGCTTTGCATAAATATTCCTTCCATATACAGATATTAGAAATTTTCGTTTTTAACATTCCGTTATAATTTTTTACTCTGTCAGTTAATATTTTCTCACAATTCTTGATTAAGCACAATTAGAACTTTGGTTCACTTCAGTTGAATTAAAGAATTTCAATTATTGATTATATTCTTTGTAGTATCGGATAGGTCAACTTTATATGATTGCTAGACACAGTCATGAGCAATCAGATAGTGATGAAGGTGTTGAGGTTGTTGAAAATGTGGAGTGTGATGATCCAGAACATGGAAAGGGTCAATATACAGAGAAACGAATCCATCTATCTAGGTAATTTTCATGGCATCACTTATATCTGTAAATTCAGACTATTATAGAGATTGATGCCTCATATTTGTTATATTAAATTACAGTAAATTGCCATATTGGATTCAATCTCTCATTCCTCGAATATTTTATGTCACAGAGAAGGCATGGAATTATTATCCCTTTACTGTCACAGGTATATTAAAATATGGTTAATATTTCATCAAATAGAATCCAAAAATGTTTCTTTCTAGCTAATAATGTGGCTTTTTTTCATGTTGCTTATGGTCTACCAAGAATACACTGTAAGTAAAAAAATTGTAGCTTTATGTGAGGTTTCTTGTTACATAAAATTTTACTTTTTAGTGTTCTTTTATTCCAAAATTGTACATCTCAATAAAAACGCGATATGAGGATAACAATGGATCTACAGAAAATGTATGTAAATGAGTTTTATATGTAAATAGAATTAGTTCTGTTACATATAATGCTATTAAAACAGTGTTTAGGTCTGTCTCCAATCGAATTGATTCATCGTGAAGTTGATTTTGTGGACATTGCTTACGATGAATTATCCGCGAAGCACTATAAAGAGGAGGAGGTATTGTTATTATTATAACACCTAGGTCTTGACTTAGAAATTTACATTCATGAATATCTTTACTTTAGGACCCAAAATTCTTTAAATCTCAACGAACTGGTCGTGGTCCATTGGTAGAAGGGTGGAAAGGCACTACACAGCCTATAATGTGTTCTTACAAGCTAGTTCAAGCTTCTTTTGAAGTGTGGGGTATGCAAACTCGAGTGGAAGACTTCATTCATAGAGTAATTTGTTTATAAATATTTATAGAGTACTTAAATTACGAAATTTACAACTGTAATGATGTTATTCTTACATCTGCAGTGTATTAGAGATATTTTATTATTGGGTCATCGTCAAGCATTTGCATGGATTGACGAGTGGTATGACATGACACTGGAGGATGTTCGACAGTATGAACAAAAGATGCAAGCTGAAACTAATGAGAAAGTGCGACTCAGAAATATGAATAACGAGAAGCCACCAACACCAACCACACCAACTTCATCAATGCCGTCTTCACCATTACCCAAATCTCCTACACAGTCCACTCGATCATGGTTCTCTTGGTCTTAGCCATATTATTAGAGTAATCAACCTATCTAGGGAACGTAATTATAATTGTGCAAATAAATATCGGCACTTTCGATTTTGTGTGATATATGTATATATATATACATATGTATATGTATATGTATGTACATTATAGCCAGGTACCTGCAACAGGATTTGTGAACCAGAGTTCCTGATCTGTTTTTCTTTTCTAGATCATTTCTCTGCAATATTGTCAAACAAAGAATATCTATCGTCTATGCAATGTTGAATATTTTTATAGTTTATTCATGTCTATGCTAAACAGTTTAGGACTAGCTGCAAGTGGTATTTTAAAAAGTGCAGGTTTCCTGCGAACTTATGTTAACTTTAATACTTGTTCTCCTTTATAACATTCATTGCAGATTATATTGTTGTATTTTAAGTTATAGATATTTATAAAGTCATTTTACCAAGGCAGGAAGTAAAGATATCAGGAGTAGTTCTTGAGTTATTGTAAATGTCGTAAAAGTAGTAGCGAAATTTAGATCTAGTTGGGGAAGGCACCATGGTACATTCAAAATGGATACTTATTGATATTATATACACACCGGCTTAAGCTATATTGATGTGTGAAATACTGTAAAGATCAATGATTAGTGTTTAACATAAGAATTATTAATTGTCGTAGCAGATTGTATACTATGTTATATGTATACTATTTCTTGATGCAACTACGAACTCTCACGGCACTAATGAATTGTGTTCTTTTTTTGGTTTATATTAACTTAAAGGTAGCTATAGTATTTTTTCTAATTGAATAGCAGGTTGTACATACAGAATTATCTGAGGTAGGATATTAATTCTACTTCTTGTAGGCTTTAAAAAGGACCAGGAGTATCTGTTTTTAATTTTGTGTTAGCATCTGAATTCTCTGCTGTTTCTAATTTATAATAATTATGTGCTGTCCAAAATTTTCTTGGGACCAAAACAGACCTTAAAACAAAAAGAGGTGGAAATATACAAACGCACAACAATTCACTTTTAATTTTTATATGAAATTAAAGCTTGAAACTACAGCTGTACACACTTACAATGTGCATATTGTGCCGTGGAAAGAAAAATGTTCGATCTCATTGTTAAAAGTCTTTTCATCGCTTAATTTCCATTGCTTATAGCATGTTTAAAATTGTGTTCTTTTTTAAAAGGGTACTCACTGCAGAGCATTTAATTGCCTCTTTATTGTACGAATATGTATTTAAATAAACGTTTCAAGCTATTCTTTTCAGAAGATTTGTTATTTTATTGTTTAGTCTGTAAATTTACAACCAACCAGCTAGTTTAATACTAAGTTTACAGTAAGTGTAATAAGTACATAACAGTTTGATGAACAAAAAAGCCAGCTGAATAGCTTTCATACATTTCATACAGCTATGTTCACTCATTTTTACAAAACTACATATCAGTACAATTACAATATTTAAATTACATTAACACATTCGATGCTACCAAGGCACTTCAAGTGGCTGCGCTTTTTTAAGAATTATTAGTCAGAAATCAAATGAAGAACCTTAGTAATGATATTTGATTCAATATACTGTTTCTTAGGTTACTTATCTTCGTATTGAAACACTAAAAAAGGAAAAAGAAATCAAATTGCGTTAGAACTATTTATTTATCCAACAACAGTTCCAAAATATTCAATTTCATTTTATACTTTTTTCATGGTGGGTGCAAATTAAATTGGTTTACGAAATAGGAAAATTTGCTGAAGTCAGGTATATTATTTGCAACTAAGTAATTGCCCGGATCAAAAGAGCATCGCGAAGAGGTCCTGAACTTTTAATTATCTTCAAAATCGGCATGAAATTAATAAACTTCAATTTCTGACTGTGAGACTCGTTTCACACTACTCCAACTTCTACCCCTCCCTCAGTTACCCCCCCCCCCCCCTCCCAACAGTTACCCCTCTTACCTTGCTTGTTTATCATATTCGTCTAGTCGTACACAAAGTAGAGAAAAATCAGTGGAGTGACCGCTTCGTAAGAGCCATTGATATCTTACTCATTGATATCTTTTTGTAGAAATTCTTTCTTTGGCGTTTTTTACTAATTGAAATTTTAAACTTGTCACTGTTTTTTTAAATTGCTATTTATTTTTTGGTGTCTTTTAATTTTTGTTAGTTGTTGCAATGGTTTCTTTTTACCACGTCCCCTCCTCTATATCTTTTTGTTACCAGAATTTTTTTTAGCGCGCCTTCTCTTAATCATTGAAATTCTTTAGTGTCCTCTCGTTATCCCTCTTTCATTGCCGCAATTTTTTCTTTCACACTTGCCTTCTTTTATTATTGGAATTTCATTTTTAGTACAATTTTTTATATTGCTTTTTTCTTCATCAACGACCTCCTTTTTGCTGGGTTCTTTTCTATTCGAGCTTTTGTTTTTTCATTGATACTTGTGCTGCTTTTTTTTATCGTTAAGAATTTTCTATGGTATATACTGTTTTTCTTTATTGTATGGATATATTTCGCACATTTTCTGTAACAGAGAAAACTTATTTTCGAAATTGCTTCGATATGTATTATGATTTCTAATCTATTTGATTTTTAAATTTATACAATATATATAGTGATACTTTTCACGTATACATATCATTAGCATCATTTTCTTTAAGTATTTCTTACTTTGGATACTTCCTTCTTCCTTCTTTTTCCAGTAATTCCTTTCCTTAATTACCCAGTTTCATTGATTACTATTACTATATTCCCCTTACTACTTCACTTCATAACCACCATCGGTTCACCACCTTCTCCACTTGATTATTCCTCATCCTTGCACTCACTTCTTCATCTACATATTACCTATCTTCATCCTTATTTCTCCTATATCCTATTCCTGCTTTAATATATCTTCTTCTTGGAAACTTCTTTCTTCACCAGTTTAATGCAATCACTATATGATACTTTTGATAACTTTTCCTCACGTAAATTATCGCAAGTAAGTTTCTGATACCTATTCAAGTAGAACTTAATTATTTTCGAATAATTTGTATAATAATAAAAAATATACAGGGTGAGCTAGTAAGAAAGGAATAACTCGTTATTGACTTTATCACAAGACTGTTTGAAATAAAATTTATTGTATTCGAAATGCCTGATCAGGCGAATATAATTTAATTTTTTAATACCTTATTATATTTTTTGAGATGTTCAAGTCACCTCGAATTTTTTAAATGGCACCGTGTATATTTTATATTTTATACCATTAGTCGATCCAGATCGACATTCTCTACAAACGAATATTAATCTATTAACTGGCCACTCACACGGTATTCGAATTAATGTGTATTACCCTTTGTTCGAACACTCTTTGGGGGTTGAATTTCGAAAAACACTTAAACACATGTTTGTTTATTTTAAAGGAGAAGGTTATGCCAAATTTCAAGCATCTACTTTCAGTGGACGTAGAGATACGGTTATCCTGTAAAAATATTTTACCCCTTTTCTACCCCATCAGAGTTTGTGTTTTCAAAAAATTTGTTTACATCTAAGCTTAATTTCACCCACATCATAAGAGAAGTTTATTGGGGGTTCGAATACAATAAATTTTATTCCAAACATTTTTTGAGTCAAGAGGTAATGAATTATTTCAAGCGTTCATTCTTACTGTCTCACCTTTTATATATGTGTATTTTTTAATAAATCTATAAAATAGAAATTTTTCTTTCTTAATGTTTCTAAATATTTTTTGACGTAATATTATCAAATAATTTCCGAAATACAAAGTAAATAATAATAATACATGTCATTATTATAATTATAACACATTAGATAATACACGTAATTATTTGTTGCTTGCTTTATGGAGAAGGTAGCGTACTTTTGGACAGCACTGTATAAGAGGTTGGCGGAACGTCGCACCGATTTAGAGAAATTTCGCTGTAACTTGCACGGTGATTGCTTTTTGAAAAAAAGACCAGTGGAAGCAATCGTTTTCCCGATATATTCTCAGTTCTTTCTATCTTTTTTATTTCAATAATAAAATAGTTCACCCAGAGGCGATACTGTGTTCTATTGTAGCCGAATTTATTTCTAGAACCGTTGTTTTTTATTAACAAAATATAACTAATCAAACGATGCTTAAGAAAATTGGAGATTTGATCGTTCAATAAAATTCGAGAGCATAAAAATTTATTTTTAATCACCATATTTCACTTTATTTTTTATTTTTATACATAAATTAATCTTGTTTACGAATTAATTTTTTTCAATTTTTATAAATAACAAACTAAATACTCAATGAGTAATTTCCTGTCTGAAATAAATATGAACACAAAATGTCCAATGCAACAACCGGTGGTCCAATTAGACTATATGTAAATTCCCAAATTTCAACATTTTCAAAGAAATTCTACCGATCTACCAAAGAACTGGGAAACCATTTGAATATAAAAAATAGTAATTGAACGTTCTTACTAGTAAGTCTCAACAGCAAAATCTAAAGAACCAACTTAACCCTGTAGCGATCCTCGAATTTTGCAATCTTTTTCTCAATTTAGCAAAAGCTTTATAATATCCTAAAGACATGTTTATCGTAAAAGACGAGGGGCTAGTCATACGAATAGCAATTTTTTCATATTGAACTCGAATTTGAAATATTTTCTAATATACAAAAATGGCTGACAGAATACACAGTTAAATACACACATAAAACATCAATCAATAGCAGAGAAGAATTGAAAAACCGTTTACGGGAAAAAGCTGCTGCCCATGTATCGTTCTATTTGAGGATCCCTGTGCACCTCGTTGCTCAGGCTGACCTACTTTTATTCGTGTAAGAAGGTTTGCTCGTGCATAGGGATATTTCGGCTAATATTTAATTGTCTATAACTAAAAAACAAAGCCGAAAACGCAATTTTTTTATTCTTGATTTTCATCTTACTTTAGCTTCAAGAATCCTCCTTAAATTTTTTTACATTTGTATTCGAACACCCCGTATATTGTACAAATGTCCGCAACATTCAGCTTGCAGATCTAATATTACAACGGGATAACTTGAGAAACTGTTAATAATCAAAGAAGAGAAATATATTCTTTCATAAAAACAGTGTTAAATATAAGAGGATTGGTGACTATTATTACTATTATTATTGATGATATATATGATGCAATGTATTTTTGTTGCTGGTTGTATATATATTCAAAATACGTGACTTTCAAGTGAGATTACATTGGTGTTCCAGTATTTTTGTGATCGACCGTAGTTAAATTAAATTTATAAATGTCTTTCATCCTTAACCAGTTAACCACAGCTATAGTTAATCGTCTGTGCAAAGGGTAGAAGGATTTTCCTACTATAAACGATTATGCAAACGTTCGAGGCTGTTAAAAGCGTAACCGCGCGGTAAGAAAGAGCTTCTGGCTCCGCTTCTCACTGTAAAGGAAGAAAGAACGAGTTCCTCCCCCTTTTATCACGTGGCCATAGTGCGTCACGTGTTCTATGAGCCGCGTGAGGTCGACAGTGTCGACACCAGACACGTGAACAACCCAATCGAGGATATTGTATTTTCGGATTAATGGAAATTCACTCTGATCAACACTGTTCGTCCTACTATCTGAATTAATTAACGGCCTTCTACATCTGTTCCTCCTTCGTGTTTCGTAATCGGCAATCCATTTAATTAACATGTACCCTACCTGTCTTTTTGCGCCCTTGCGTTTGCGTAACCGGATTTATAACCAAGATAAGTTGAACTCGGTTCTTCGACGAGATTGAAATCGTTTCTTTCTGTTTTTCTATTATTTATTTATGCAATGTTACGTTAGCTTTCGAAGCCATTATTATTACATATTTATTTTACCCAGCTCCTCTCTTGTTATTATGTTAGGTTCTTTAATTTTTCTTAAAATCTACGGTTCACCTCATACACAACAATCCATAAAATATAACATTTTTAACGAATATGTACGTCTTTAAAGCTATTAGCTTTAAAGCTAAATACGTGAGTAAACAATTTCTTAAAAAAGAATTTCAAAAGATACTTCTGTAAAAAAATAGAAATTATTTACCAAATATTCTATATACAATATTTACTCTCTATTCAATCTCTAACCTAATGTAATTTGGAAATGACTTGCCGCTGATTCCAAAAATAATATCATTTAAACGTCTTAAACATTTCAGGTAGAGTTCACTTGAAATGATTTAAATAGCCAACAGGAGGTCCATTGTTGGCCACAGGACGATTCACGTCACCGCAAGCCTCGTGGTTGCGTATAATTGGTTCGCGCGAATAAGGATCCACGCTGGCGCGAACGACTCTGCGGACGACAAATGGTGGAGGGGTTGAGGTGCGATTCCTTGCGCGACTAGACGCGTCTCTAGCCAGTTCGGAACAGTTACCGCGCGTACTTTGTCACGTTCGCATCGGTTATCGTGGTCGTAAGCTCACCGCGAAACTTGAACTGCTTCTCCTCAGTGATCCTGAGCATTTCGTCTTCGCTTCCAGGCTCTTTTAATTCCTTGCATTGTATCACTGGTGAGGCTTGCAAATATTTTGAAATGTATTTTTATTTTCATATTATTTGTTTATAATTTATTATAATTATTAGATAGCGAATTTTTAGATAAGTTAATACTGTTAAGAATATAATTAGAAAAATGGAACGTTTGTAGAGAATTGCTTTACGTATCAAATATTATAGAAATGTTTATATATTTTTTATGTACAGTTTATATATACATCTTCATACTACATGCAATAATGTGCACTCTATGTGATTTTGCATTTTCTAATTTTCTATGGATACATAAAAATCCGCAGTCCAATAATTGCTGATGGTTATACCATTTACTGAAATTAATAGTAGTTATGTTATTTACTTTGATTGTTCCATTACACGTGAAACTTGCTTTTGCAAGTATTCTTTAAGCGAATGTTTACTTTTAAATTTTATACAATTAGTAATTTATAAAATATAATATGATTTGTGTAAGGGTATTTTAAATAATTGTACAATTAGTTTCAATTATTTAATTTTAATTATTCATTATTAAGTATAAAATGTTAATTGTTTGATTTCAAGTGGTTTGAAGTAATCATTGATAGAATTTGGAAATAGGAAATTTTTTGTGATTTTAATATCAAAAAGTGTCAATAGAATTTTTGTCTCTGTAGTTGAGGATGGTGTACACGAGTGTTTGATCAAGCTTTTCGCTGATTCCTCCAAAAGTGACTAGGAAAAGATAAGTTCAAAGCTTTTTATTCATAAAATTCTCTGCACAGTTTCTTGTTATAAATCTTTCCTCGGAAGAATCTTGGATTGAAAATTATTTAACATATTCCTTTACCTTTAAATTATTTAATAGTGTGCCCTTCAGATCTGATATAGCTGTTGATCCGTAAAATATGTTTTACTCTTCGCCTCTGTAAACAATTTTTATTTTAATTTTATTGAAAATTATTTAACATATTCCTTTACCTTTAAATTATTTAATAGTGTGCCCTTCAGATCTGATATAGCTGTTGATCCGTAAAATATGTTTTACTCTTCGCCTCTGTAAACAATTTTTACCTTTGCAAGTGTTTCTACCTTTTTCTAATGTTTATAAGAATCGTTAAATCGTTCCAAACTGTGATCTCCAAACGTAATTGAGATGTTCTTGATCTCAGATTAAATTTTATTCTTCAGTCTTAGATAAGGTTTCTTCCATAATCTATATCAGTTTTCATAAGGCTCTTCAAGTATTCTATCATATCTAGCAATTACAAGAATCATTAAATTCATCGTAATTGATCTCTAGATTAGACTTCGTCCTTGTCTTTATAATTATAAAAATTGTTCCCGTTCTCCCGATTTTTATTTTGTCCCTTTAAGAAATAATTCCATCAACTCTTACAAGCTTCTTCAAATATTCCATCTTTCTTAATGGCGAGGAAAGGAATCACTGTAGCCAGGTTGTTAGCAACTGCAGAAACGATGCTGATCGCTTCACTTCCCACCGCTTCCGTTTCATTAACTGAAAAACGATATTCCACGGCATCCACGTTCTTCTATTTATCGACGCCAGTGGAAGGAATGACCTGTGCACATGCAATATCGTTGAAAGTGCAGCTTCCAGTTTCATCGACGATTCGTCGACGCGTAATTATTCACGTGTGCACCACGTTAATACACATGCTCGCGATTTCCAATTATCCGCAACTCCCTCGACATTTCTCCACCCCCTCGATGTCCCTTCCCTCATCACCAATTATTTCCTTCCCGCGAGAAACATTTTATCCTATTGGCCACTAAATCTAATTAAGCTTTATTATTGCGTTGTTCTATAATAGTATAATACAACATCAGTAACGTTCTGTCAGAGGAGAAATATTACATATCGGAGAAATTGCTGTAAAATTATTCTTTCATTGTTCTGTACAGTTGGAAGATGTATGATATCTTTAATGATTGGAGATATAGTTAAGTTGGAATACGAGGTAGTAGCATATACAGGATAGTAATGTATTACATATTGTGCAATACTAAAAATAGAGTAATATAATATGCTACTAGCATAAGTACAAGTATATACTATATACTAATACGAGGTAGTAGCATATACAGAATAGTAATGCAGTATATATTGTGCTATACTAAAAATAGAGTACTATAATATACTACTACCATAAGTATTAGCATATACTATATGCTAATACTAGGTAGTAGTATACACAGGATAGTAATATAGTATAGTAATGTAGTATATATTGTGTAGTACTAAAAATAGAGTACTATAATATACTACTACTATACTATAAGTACTAGTATATACTATTACTATAAGTAATATATACTAAGTACTAGTCTATACTATATACTAATACTAGGTAGTAACATACACAGGATAGTAATATAGTATAGTAATGTATTATATATTGTGCAATACTAAAAATAGAGTACTACAATATACTACTACCATAAATATTAGTATATACTATATATTAATACTAGGTAGTAGCATACACAGGATAGTAATACAGTATAGTAATAATAGTATATATTGTGTAGTACTAAAAATAGAGTACTATAATATACTACTACTATAAGTACTAGTATATACTATTACTACAATAAGCAGCTACTACTAGTTATTATTACTATTAACTAGTACTATATTTCTCCTGTAATATTTCTTGTTCGCTTTATTTTACTTACAAATGCTTCGTTAATTGCTTCAATTAAATGTTAATATCTTTGAAGGTAAAAATTAATTGTCGAATATATTTCTCATTGGAAACCAATTAAATTTCATCTGCATCATTATACCGCTACGAATAACACAATTATGCTAGGAGATTCATTAGAACAAGTCGCTGGATGTTGTCTGACCAATCTTCGCTTATTCTCCTTATGCAGTTGGAATATCTCACAAATTGGAATATCCTTTAAACTAAGCATTTTTCGATTCAAATATTTTAATACTTTCTCGTAGAGAGTTAAACAATGCATCGAACATATAAATGAAATTAAATAAACGAATAAAAATTATACAGTTCCATTAAAAAAAGACTGCAATTTTCCGGTGCATTGTTACATACTAGGAAAAAAAAATAAACTAAGCGAGTACCTATGAATATAGATGCTATCATATCATTCAACTTTTCCCTCTACAGTATTTTTTTCCATCTCTCTCACCGACTTTCAGATAAAACCCTGTTCAATTGTGAAACGCATTCTATATATCTGTTTATTTATTTTTTGGCTCCATCACACAGGAAACTTTGCTTACGTATAATATTTCTCTCATTCTCGTGCTTTGTTTGGATATAGAGCTTTTGTTTAGAACATCCATGCACACTTCCATCCCAAACACACGTATCTCATCTTATGTCTAATACTAACACTTAAACATACGACCTTTTTATTTTGTTAAATTTTATATCATATATATTTCTGTGTTTCAGTTAGCGTGTCTTACTTTCGAACGATATTTGTCGTGCTGCAAATACCTTAAAATTGTCTATCGGTCTTTCCATGGCGAGTGGATAATCTGTTTCCTTGGTCAGTCAGGAACATCTTGAATTGCAGATCGAACGAGAGTACGTGATGCGCCTAAAAGATTGGAAGTAAAAGTCTCCGGTCAGAGTGACTCTGCTCTTTATTCATCTCTTGGATGCTTATTGGATCGGATCTTTTCCTGTTTCCATTGGGTTTTCAGCATCGAGGAAAGAAAATGATGCGAGTTTTCCTTTAGATTGAATAGTGTTATGAGCTTAGGATCCCGGGAGAGATAAGCAGAGACACGTTACTTTTTCTCATATCGATAGTTATTGGTTAAAATGTCTTTTATTTCTAATGAAATCGAAATGAAAAATATCTCAAAGTTAGAATATTTTAGAGAATTTTACGAATTAAGATAGTTTCATCAATAGGAAAAAATTAGCTCCCTTCATTATATCAAGTTACAACTTTATTTTAATTTTAATGTTAGATATTATTATTCCTTTATCATTTTATATTATTTCGTTTGTTTGATATTTTACACTAAAAATTGCAACCTTCTCGTTTTTATTTTATTTGTTATTATCCACAAAATACAGCTGAAATCATGTATATTTGAAAATTAGAATTTAACATTCTATCACAAGGATGTTTCATCAATAGCGAAAAGTCAGGTTCTCTATTTTTATTAAAAAGTCACTGTCTTTTCTCGTTTTTATTATTATTTCACGAGATTATGATTCTCCGGAATATTCTATCCACGTGCTAGAATTACATTTTCATAAAGAATGAACAGGAAAAAGTATACCCATTCCATTTCATCGAGCGATGAAATTAAAATTTTCACGAAGAATGAACAAGAAAAAGTATTTCTATTCTAACACGTGATAAAATTAGAATCTCTCATCCGATCCTGGAACCACAATTATTGGAATAGTTGAGAATCGGTAATTGTAGCGAACAGTGGTTGGTAACTCGTTAAGAACGTTGCAACGTTCTTCGACCTTGAGGGTTAGCGAACCTAGAATGAGAAGAGCTGTGATTGCAGACATCTGTAGGACTGTGGCTTCTCGTTTAGCATGCAATACGCCACTATCTGCCTACGCAACAGTCACTAGGTCGTCGCTATAATTTCATCCTTTCGATATGCAACCAGTGTTCCATAAATTTCCTCCTGGCTTCCTCGATTCTGGGTGCCTCTGGCATCATAGTGGTCACTGGACCATGTTAACTACATCGACGAGCTATTGACATGGATATACTGCTATTGGACCCAAAGGAATTTTTATGGTTAGTAGCTTTATCATTATTATTGGGAAAATTCGTTTCGATTTTTAAAGAACGTGAAGGGCCCAAAGAATCTGAAAGGTTCTGGAAGCATAGAATATTCAAAGGAACCTTGAGAAAGATTACGGAACAAAACGCCACCTACCTAAAGTATAGTATTCAGATCGCGAAACCTTTCATCTGAATGTGTCATTTTGGCGGTATTTTAGGATGCTAAAGTTGAAGAAGATGAGGGACATTTTTCACGGAAGTAAACGATTTTGAAAATTCGGCTGACAAAGGTCTTAATCGTAGAAATCCGCGTAAGACCGTGGTCATGCAGAGCTATAAGCTGCAAGCGGCAGGACAGGCGATGGCGCTACTAGCCAATGCCAATACTACAAATGCCTATTTTACCATTTACCACTCTCTGCGTGATTACGGTGTAATCTGTCGCCTCATGACGTCCGCAGAATAAAAGATAGCTCCAACCGAATCCATTTCTCACGATTCAAACGCGTATAGAGTAAGCCACACGGTAGTTTCAGACTACCGAGTTTGAAAAGAGATGTGAAAAATCGCCAGCACTTTGCACATCAACAGGTAGACCAACATTTTTTTACGCGTTACACATGATATATTCTTTCTCATTTAAATTGCTTCTTAAATTACTTTCTCACAAAAAAAAAAAAAAAAAAAAAAATATTGGAGATGGGAGAAAATGTGACAATTATATTTAAAAAGGTCAATTACGTAATATCCACATTCGACAGTATAAGGTTGCTTCTAAAAAATGAAGCAGTAGTTACACCTTCTATATATTCATAAAAAAGCACAATGTTAACATCCGATGGTATACCGTTCTTTGTCATTTTATTCTATCCTCATATTCTTTTTCATCGCCCTTTTTCATCTCTGACATTTCAGAGATGTAGTTTGATCTAATTGCGTGGGACACCCTCTATATTATATAATGTAGAATTAATATTACTTATATAATTGAACATTGTTATAACACGCTACAGTACCTATACCAATTTGATCAGATTACTGAAAAAGTTACTGAAATAGTTGTAAAATACCAAGATTATGACAATTCTTTAAAATCTTAATTGAAAATTAAGTAAAAGTCAAATATGATAAATCTATTTATTCCAAAATTCAATCCAATCTAATTTAATCTAATTTAATGGTGAATACTAATATTCACCAATATTAACATTACCCAAACATTCCAAAGGTAGTAAAACTTTTTAACAAACCAGTTGAAATCTGAGTAAATCAAAATATGATCATCTATTTATCCTGGCTTTTGTTCCAATAGTTCACTTCAAAATATTGCAATGTTAATATCCAGCAGAATGCTTAAGGAGTCCATAAAATAGTTTCAAAATTCCGATGCCAATAAAACCTTCTAACAAAGCACAATCACAAAACGTAAATACTAACCAATCCAAAGCAAAAGCCAATTATTTATTAATTTCGAAGTTGATTATTCCAGTTTAATTCAATTCAAACTGCCCCGTCCTGCCAAACAAAATCCAATCTCCTTTTCTCATTAAATTCTCAAATCATTGTCCAGAGGAAAATTTCGCCAAAATCCCAGGGGATCTTGAATCAGGCTGGTTCCAATCGTTAAGCGTTCATCCAGGTCAAGGCTCGATAGTCGGATGGGCTCGTAACCGAGGCTTTCGTGAACAATGGGCGCGCGATACTGCGGTAATTAGCGGGCAGATTTTAGAAGAAGCACGGAATCGCACGCTTGGTCTCCCCTTTCACCTGGGTTGTTACGTGGAGCAATTTGTTCATGGGAACATCTCAATCATTTATAGAAACTTTTTAATGAACATACTATAACGAGTAAACTACAAAATTCGATGCAAGTTTATATTTTTGTGGATATAAGGAAAGTAACGTAATCCAAATGGAGGTTTGTTTCATTTGTGAGTTTTTAGGTTATGTCAAATATAACACTTTCGAAATTATACTGTTATTTTTTTAAACTCCTTTGTTCTTCGTTTTAGGATTAGTTGATTTTTCTCTGTGACGGTGCTGTTTTTCTTCATGCAAATATTGAGTTGGCAACTAAGTGATTGTGGATTTTGTCAATACCATCTAATGACAAAATCCGCAATCACTTAGTTGCCAAGCCAACTCCCTGCAATTTTTCTATGATATTGTAGTTTCTGTTTTTCGAACGATGTTGTTCTTAGTCTTGAAGGTACTAATGGAAATCGTTGGATTTTATTGGTGCAATTTTTGTTTGCAGAATAAGAGGTACTCGATAGCTGACGATCGGTTTCGTTCTCGATGCGAGAGAATTCGATGCAACACGCGTAGGAGGCAGTTACTGATTCGTTAGTAGTTGGAAATGGTTTGGAATTAACGTGTTTGGCACATCGATTAACTTTCCAGTTCTGTTTCCTGCTACCTATTTTCAATCTTTTCGTTTTATTGGTTCTTTGGCAAGTTATCAAAATTCAATTTTGGCCCTAGAAAATAGATTCTGCATATTTTTTCGTTGTTTTCTCTTAGACTGGAATTTTGTTTAGGTAAATTAATCTTTCGTTTCAATTTGAAGCAAATTGAAGCTATATTCCTGCTATTCCTTGAATTTCATACAAATTCGTAAAAAATGTAATCTATAAGAAAATTCTATTTTTCAACTCAAGTATCCAATTTTTCTAAATCAGCCTTTAACTTTCTTTTCCACCAAAAAGAAAGAACTTCGCTAAATGAAAGAATAATTTTCTATACGCTCTTTGCTTTTCCCCTCTTTATTTGTCTTCTCATGTGAACAAATTATTCACAGAGTAGAATAAATTTATGTAAAAAAATTCTTGGTAACCAAATAATTTCCATTTTAATAACAGCGACCTCTTTCTAGATGTAAGGTAAAACTAGAAATGAAATTCTCATGGGTCACTCCGTAGATTAAAATTTGCCACGAGGCACATCAACGAGAACGAAACGCTTTAGGTCTGACGATTTACGATTGCGTTCTCACGTATCATGATCGTTAGCATCGAGGGATGATGCATAATTAAACGAATCTTGTTTATCCAATCGAGTGATCAATTTGAAATACGCAATTGTAACGAAAGCAAATGTTTAGGTTGAGTTAAGTGTAGAATTAAATCGCTCGATGACGATCGTTTCTCGATCTATTGTATTACCTGTGACCTATGGTAAAAAGGTTTCAATCGAACATAGCAAAACACACTGAACTATACAAAGCGCTAACATCAAGTGGGCGATGTTTATGAGGTGTGATTCTATACATCAAGATAATGAGATAATGAGAAGCTCATATATATGGTAGAAATGTTGTTTGGGAATTAATTTTCAAGTTATATAGATTTCACAAAATTGCAAGTTTTCATTTTTAACAATTTATAAACAATTTTTTAATAAGTAATCATTTTATATTAGAAATACAGTACGTTAATGGTTGCTGAAGGACAATGAGTTAGTCGACGAATATTTCTTTCCAATTCATTCATATTTCATGTTTTTCATCTAAAAACACTCGAAAAAGAAAAAGAGGTTAGGTTTGGATTATATTGAGAAGAAAAGGTTAGTTTTGGATTAAGTTACAAAGAAAAGAAGGTTTGAATTATATTGAAAAGGAAAAATTAGTGTTGGGTTAAATCAGAAAAAGTAGAAAATTAGGTTTGCATCGGATAGGAAAGAAAAGAATATTAGATTTAGGTTAGATTAGAAGGGGGAAAAGGTTATAAATGTGTTTGACAATTTATTTCTATAATAAGCTTCTCTCGTTTTTCATCTTTCATTGGTGAAAGCAATAGAACGGATAATTTTCACATTATTATAATAGTATTGATGTAGTAATGGAAAATACAAACGATTGTATAAGTGAATGAATATGTAGCAATTATAATTTTATACTAGATTTAATAAAGAGAGTGAGAGAGAGAGAGAGAGAGAGAGAGAGAGAGAGAGAGTGAGAGAGAGAGAGAGAGAGAGAGAGAGAGAGAGAGAGAGAGAGAGTCATTTCAATATTTCGTGTTTAGTTCTTAAATTATTCATATACTTTTTTATATACAATTTGCTTTTTATTTAATATGAAAGGAAATTACAAATAAAAGGCTTTGCAATGATATACGTAGTATGATATGGTATTACAATGGGATAAAACAGTTTTAAATTTTTGATGTCCAGTTCTTTTAAGTAGCTTTTGATTTTAAAAGCTACATTTTTTTATGTTAATACGTTATAACAAAGAGATTAAAGTTTTGAAAGCCGATGCTCAGTAACAAAAAGCTGGTCCTTTTCCAAAGCTAACATACGATAACAGGAAGCTTACAATTTTTAAAAAGATAATACACAATCGTCCAATCTTGTGAATCTGCTCTTTTATTCAGAAAGTTCTTTGTACATCCAGATTGTTTGATTTCTCAAGCGAAACAAATAGTACCATTTTTAAATATTAAATTATTTCAAGCAGTCAAACTTATTTTTAAATATTTCTGTCGTTTTCCACGATTAAACCATGAATGAATGCCATTCCTACTTCATATCTATGATTCATATTTCAATATGCATTTTAAATTCGTTCTTTCATGTCATTCCACAAAGTAGAAATATCGTCATGAACGATAGACTTCAAAGCTCCTCAATAATCCCCATAAAGATTCTCTTCTATAAATCGCAAATCAATTTCGTGCCTATTTTCTTCTGCGTGGTTTTTATATTCCGGGAAAATAATAACACGGTTAATAATTTTCTTAGAAAATGAAAGAAGATTCCAGTTTCTATATAGATACTTGATGCATCATATTTTTAATTGAACATCGCACAAATCACGTATTTTAGGCAATAGAAATCTAATTTAATTTTGACAAGATTTAGCTAAAATCTTAAAAAAAATTTACCTAATATAAACAAAGATATCCTAACTTAAAGTAAAAGCTTTTAAAATTAGAAAAACAGGAGCACGAGACATTTAAATCTTGAAAGGCTAACTAAATCAAAAGTCCACCTACTATCAGTAAATAAAATCCTAACCTAAAAACTGTCAACATTGCAAAGATAAGTTCACGAAGCACTAAAACAACAAAAATCTAACTTATATAACTTTAAATATTTGGCTAACACCAACAAATAAATCTTAACCGGCAAAGTAAAAATTCTTAACATTGAAAAGACAGAATTATGAAGCACTTAATCAATAAAAACCTAACCTGTAAACACATAATCAAAACTTGAATCAATATCGATAAACACGTTCTAACTTAAACATAAGATTCTTAATATTGAAAATCCAAATGCACGGTCCATTAAAGCTATGATGTCGTAAGCATTAAACGCAATCCTAATCCGAAGCTTTTGAGGTTAAAGTACCTTTAGCCAGATTAAGTTTTGACTTTCGAGAGGTGTTTCGTTAAAACTTCTAACAGTCGCACAACCAACTACATGAAATTATTCCACATGCCAGTTTCTAACTAGTGAAAAGGCTTCCGTATCCTTTTTTTTTAAATCCTAAATCAGAAATTGGATCGAGCATCCCTCAACGCCCCGAGTCACTCGCCTCTATGATTATTCTTGCTCGACCTGATGACTTTTTACTAAAGAAACTGGAGTAAATGAGATTTCTTTGACATTTCTGCTTGGATCTATTTTATTTCTATCAAAGGGAGCCCCGAAGGAACTTTTAAGCAAAGAGATTTGAATGAGAAATGACAAGGATGAACAGAAGTAGTAGTTAACTGGAGTTACATTTTGTTGATGTAAAAGAGACGAAACTTGTTCCCTCACAGGATACATTTTCAGTTGAGTTAATGGGCCTTCAACTTTTGACGCGAGATCTTCATTACAAAAGCAGAGAAACAATTATATCAGTTGCAAAATACACTTTTCTTGCCAAGAAATGTAATTATTTGCGTTTTCGTGTTCATTTAATTATTCTATAATTCTGTTTTAAATGAATTATGATTAAAATATTAGATATAATTATTAAAGTATGGTTAATAATAAATAAAATTAAATTATAGGTTATTTTTACATATCTTTAGGATATAGAATAAAAATTATTCTAAATAATTCTTATTACATGTATACAGTAATAAAATGGGCACAAAAATAGAAATAATTCTATTATACAAAGCAGTTATTGTTATATTTGTTTCATTTTATTGATAAGAATATTAATTCAATTATAAATCTTTTGAATAGATATCCTCTAACATAAAAGCACTGATTAAATTAATATAGAGATACCTTGCAACAATTATTTTTGTAGCCTTGACCTTTTAAATATTGTAGGGATTTTTAAAAAAATCCGTACTAATAAGTAGAAAATTAATGAAATATTGGACAAATTATCTTGCTTCCTTAATTCTGATTGGAATAGAGAAGAGATATTAATTATTTTATGGTACACCTATATATGTGTGGTTGAGTTAGATTTCAATGTTTCTAACTTTAATTATTTTATTGGATCACAATACAATATTATTTCTGTGTAATTCACGTAATGGTTCAGTTTGCGGACTAATGGGATCCTCTTTAATTCTTGGATGATACTTTGATTGAATATTGTTTTGTCACGCGTTAATTAATCACCGTTTCGGCCTGCTGTTGACTGGCATACAAAGTTGTGCATCTATCGCGCCAGATGCGCTTCTCTAATTTCCATAAACTGAAAATCATTTTCCTTTAGTTGTTACCCCTTCCACATTTCCCAACACAAACTTTAATCATTCAGCGATAAGTGATAAGTTTCTTCAATGCTTGATAATTTTTGTACGAATAATTAATTGCAGACATACTCTACACATGAAGAAAATTTTGGTTCTTTATTGGAGTCTTTAAATATTTTTTGAGGGTGGGAGTAAGTTTTTGAGATTTCGAATATTATGTCTGAGAAAAGTTATTTTTTATTAAAACTGTAAACGAAAGAGTCGCGACAGAATCATTTATCAATGTCGTACTACTCAAACTATAAAATGCAGATTTAAATTCATGATTTCCTTCGTGATTAAATTACAATAGCTTTCTCTCTGATTAAATTATGATAGTTTCAAGAAGTTCGGAAATTCTGGAAATGCCAGAAGATTACAAAATTTCAAAAATAAACATGCAGGATGAATCCTCTCACATGCGCTATCTTTCTTATTGTAGATTCGCGTTTCCTTTTACATACGTAGATCATTGGATTAAGTAAACGCAATATTTGACCTCTGGCACGTTGCATCGAAGCTGGAATTCCCTATGGAATTTTCAACTCCGAAATCTGTGTTGCACGTTCATAAAGGCAATTACCATGCTCGATAATGCGAACTAATGTGCAGTGCTGCAATTAAGCAGGATGATGAAGATGCTGTTAGGCTTAGAAGATGTTAGATTACGAGCAGAGTGTATCTTAGACCTTGCTTGCTAATTAGCGTGGAATTCGAAACTATATTGGCTTCTTAGGTAAACGTTGCTCCCTATTTATCAATTTTGTTTATATATTATGTTTTCATATTTTGCCGTATTGCCATATTCTTCTATGTATTTACGTAGATAGAATTTTTTTATTAATTAGTTAGAAATTATTTATTATTTGGAATTGCCTGAAAGAACGTATGCATTATTTCTGGTAATTAGGAATTATTTTTGGTCAAAACTAAATTTTATTGCTTGTCAAGTTTTACTTTGATTAAGTTAGGTTTAGGTTAGGTTTAGCAAGTTTTGTCACGCTCATACATAAACTTTTCCTAATATTTGTAAACGGAGAATATGCTTTATTTCTTTCATGTTATTAAAAAAGAATATGACTTTTCATAAATTTGTTGCAATTCATCGATCATTTAAAGAAGACAGAGTACTGCGTTTTTCTTCACGTTTCGTGAGACGAATGAAACACGCTGTTCTGAACGCTAGCTCAAGAAAGGAATTTATTCAACCTGTCTTCGTGAAAATCATCTACACGTGAGACAGTAATAATTTCCAAGCGACGACACTGACAAGGATACAATGGTATGTCATTTTGACAAACGAAAACGCTCACCGTTGTATAGTAAACGATGCAGTATGTGAAACGATTGTTCCTCGTTGTATAACCGTTTTATATGCATGAGAATGGAGCACGTGTAATTGGAATTGCAGTTTCGTGATGGATCATCCGTTTAATAATTTTTCACTCTGCATGGTTATTAATCATGCTGATACGATTTATTAAAGGTAAAAATGTGAAACGTTATGAGCACTGTGGCAGCTTTATAACCTCGAATTTATTTACATGGAATTTTTACTTCAAAAATCAACAAAATATAATTTAGAATTAACAGAATATCCTATGAATAAAAAAAAATAAAAGTAATAAAGAAATAATCATTATAAATCATTAATAACCAGCATTAGAAAAATAGAATAGATGAATATATGAACAAATAAATGAATAGATGTGCATATTGTACGGTAGTGAGTGACACATTTGGCGTTAGTGTCGCGTCAGTTACATTATCATAATGCCAACGCACCGTGCTTAATATAAACATCACCAAAATACCACATACACAATTTAAATGAAATATTCAATCTGGACAATGACTTCGAATAATTACATTAATAAATTATTTCAATAACTCACTTCAATAGTTGACATTTGTGATTAAAATGAAGATTCAGATCGAACATGGTTCCTGTTCTTCTTAGTTTTCAACGCGATCATGATATTTTCAATGTTTTAATACCATTTGCATAATATGAGAGGAACGCTCCGACGAGTTCCTTGCACTATGGTTCATCATCCTCTTTATGAATCTTTCTTCAGCTGACGATTGTTGCGAAACCCTGATGAAAAATAGAAGAAGTAAGAATTGAATGGTATAAATATAACCAGAGCATGTTGAGGCGGTTTCTATTTCTGTGCTGTGCTTCCTCCGGCGAGAAAGAAGTGCTTCTTTCACTTTTCCAGCCAGCTGATGCCGGCTAACGTACAGTGAGATTTCTGACCTACAAAAACCAGTTGTCCTTGCCAGCCATGACTATTCTCCTCGCAATCGATCGTCCCATTTCAACGCGAAGTTCTGATGCGGAGTCGCGAATCAAGCAGTGGCAATTGATATTCCTTTTTAGTTGATGGATCCTATCGTTTTCAATGGAGCAAACTTTCTTAATTGAAGAGAATCCTCTGTTTCCTTGTCGCGATACTTCCCCCTATTTGTAGAACTGTTTTAACCATGAAAGTTTGGTGGTGGATTAGCAAAGAGAAATACAGAGGAATTTCTTAGCTTAAAGGTTTGCAGGGAGATTCTTCAGATTCTAGGGGAATATTCCAGGATTAATAGCATTTAATGTTATGTAAAGAGTTTTTTTAAGACTTTTCTTTTAGACAATTCTTTGGGCCGCGAGAAGAGTTTTTGTATTAAGAGATTTTTGATATCTTCTGTAGAGAGAAAGAATTTTAGATTAGGAAGATTTCTTGGAGTGTGATAAGATTTTCCACGTTAGATTTCCCTTCTTCTATTCGTAGACAGTTCTTTATATTTTATGAGAATAGTTTGGCGAATATTTCAAGAGAGGTATTTTAGTTTGTACAAAGGTTCTTTATATGTGTGTGAATTGTAAGAAAATTCCTTACACTACAAAGTATTTCTTCGTGTATTATTTTCTTGTCTAAGGATTCTTTAGATTTCAGAACAATATTTCAGACTGAGATGTCTTTTGTGCAACTATAGAATAGAAAGATTTCTTTAGACGATAATAAAGATTTGTGATTTATGAATTATCTTCTAATTATGAATAATCTTTTATGATATGGTTATCTCTTTTAATGAAAATGTTTGCTCTATTACCACCGTGAAAATAAATAACAGGAAGGGCGAAAACGCTCTAAACGGACGCACAATCGCTCTAATACCCTTCTTCTTATTTCCATTCTTAATAAAATTAGACAAACGTTTCTTTCTCATAAACATTTTCAAAAATCACTATCTTTGAAATTCCTCTTAGGGAATTCTCAAAAGACAACTCTTCAATGTGTTAACAAACTCCCAAATTATTCCACCAAATCACGTACTGTGTGTTATAATTTCAACAGAATCGAATTCCGCGAGAATTTCATCAGGTAGTTATCGTCACCTTTGTTTCTTACATAGTAATGAATTTCAAAGTAGTCGTGTTCTAGCTGGTTTTGCAGAGTTCAGCGGTTCATGAAACTCGCTTAAACAGCGTAAGACGAATCAACGTGATCCTGGGACGTATCTGTACCTCGCAACTTTCTTGGTACGATTGATAACTCGATTGCCTCGAGGGAGAGACGGGGAGAGACGAGGAGAGACAGGGAGAGACAGGTAGAGATGAGAACCGTTTGAAAGCGTGCACACATCTGGTTACACATACTACGAAATATTGGAAGCTAAAAATTAATTGAATAGTGAACTGTTGCTCGTGTTAGCATTATAGCATCTGGTTTTTAGGTTAGGGTGGAAAATAGGACTATGTATATTGATGAAGAAATGAGGGTAGTTTTTTTTATTATATTTGTGGGTGTGGATATTAATGAGAGAAAAGATCTTTCCTTATAGTAGCGAGGAGAGAGAAAACAAGAATATTTGTTACTTTAGGGAATAGTGAAAATTGTTAGTGGAAGAAATACAAGATTTTTGGTTATATTAGTGTAATAGAATTTTATTTGATTTTAGTAGAAACATCCAATTAATTGAATAGCAAAATATTCACGCAGAGAAAAACAGATAAATTTCCTTTTATTTATTATTATTTATTTCTCAGTACTTTGTACCTAAAAAGGTATATTAAAACAGGTAATTATAGAGCAGTCGTCAAGCAAAGACCGTAAAACAGAATCAATTTCACTCTAAAGGAAAAGAATTTAAAGTTAAAATTCGCGAGAAATTTTCAAGGGAGTCATTTCAACCATTACTAAATTCGTTCTAGAGATACGTGTTAGTCTTTTGCCTGACCTATTTCACTGGAATATCGCGCTGCCGTACCAGTATTTTTCTCTGTTTTCTGGGGGTTTTTCACCATTTTTCTGTTCATTTTGAAATATCAAAAAATAATTTCCCTCGTCGAACGACATGGAATCCATGGGATTCTTCCATGTTTAATGTTCGTTTTTCGGCCTGATAAATTTTTCAAGTTTCACTTTTTTTCCATTTCGGTCTTTTGAAACTTTTATAATTTGTAAATTTAGAAATAGGGAAATCTGAAAATTTGGAAATTAAGAAATTCGGGAGCTGGGAAATGGAGAAACTTGAGAATTAAGCAATTAGGAAATTAGGGCACTTACTTTAGAATCAGGAAATTAGGAAACTTGGAAATTAAGGAAGGGAGCTGCGAAGTGGGGAAACCTGGGAATGAAGAGATTAGGAAATTTGGAAATTTTAGAATTAAATAATCCTTTCAGAGATATATAATACTTTTCATATGTTTTACAAAGTACTTGCTAAAAAACAAAAAGCAAAGATCTTATTATACTAAAATCCACTAATGTGCAAATATTATTTGCAAAATTCAAATTTTAATTCAATGGTACAAGTTGTCCAATAGCTTCCATTTATTGCTTCTTAAAGTTTCTGAATCAACCTGTCTTGCAGATCCTATTTAATCTCTTTTGAACATTTCGAGATGAACAATCAGAGGAGAAACATGAATCTTGTCGGTAGAACATGACGACGTTTCCGAATTAGACTCTATTCAGCTATGAACACGAGCCTGAAATGCATGGTGCGTACGCTGAATGTTGGATCTCGACTTTCTGGCAAACAACCGAGCAGTCTGTGTGATTTCCTCTTATTTTTCTTCGTCCTTTTCATCATTTAGCTTTAGGGACTATTTCCTGGTCGCGAAATTTCGCTTTTATTGGTCGCTCCTCTCTCTTTTTTTTTCTTTTTTTTTTTGGTAGACAAATATTCTGTGGTAGCTGCTCTGTTGGTTTTACGTAGCAAATATCGCTGTGATATATATGGTTTTATCCTTTTTTTCTGGATATTCTATGGTTTGGTAGATCTTCAATTTATGGGAGAATTATATAGGCTTTTCTATTTATTTAGAGCTTTTGATATTCAAACATTTACAGAGCAGTGGATCCTCAGCTTATGGAGCGATTATATGGATTCCTTTTATTTATTTAAAGTTTTGGATATTTGAATATTTCGGATATTTATATTGAGTTTTGAATTATTTAGATTTTCTTATATATTTGGTGCTCGTTTATACTTGTATAAGATTTTTCAAAATTCAATAAAAATTATTGTTGGAAATGGTTCAAGAATGATATGGAAGGGAACGTTTTCAAAACACGAGTATTTTTTTTGTCCATGTATATTCCTTTTATTGATGTCACAAATAATAAAAATTATTTTCGTAGTTCCATCGATACCGTTCAAACACTTTCAAAAATCCTATTGTTTGTTTTATAGGATTTTAAACTTCTTCAAACTTCGTCCAATAACATTTCGAACTACTTGTAGCAAACTGATTTGCAATGAAATGGTTTTCTCTGTGTCGTTCAAAATAGTTTGTCGTTCAAAATAGCAGAGCAAAAATTTGAGAATTTGAGTACTGAAAACTTCTCTCTGGCTAACACGAGTGATATGAGCGAATAAGGAAGAAATAAAAATATGAACAATTTTTTTTCTTTTCTCCAATAAATAAGTTGTACATTATAGACAAATGAGGGATATAAAAAAGATCCAAATAATATTATGGCACTGTGCGTTGGTTTAAGGAACCAGCGTCAGAATATTTGGAAGGATTTATGGGAAGGAGGAAAATATTTTAGGTTAGGAGTAGGGTGAAAGAAGGTAACATTTATGCTTGCTCATATTTGGTGTGTTATGGGCGGAGTGGAACGCTGGGCGTATTACTGCCATGTATTCTCGGCCAGCTAGCGAGACAATTTCCAGGAGGCTTAGGCTTAGTGGCCAGCGACCGAGGATGAGTGGAGGGGATGATAGTGGTCATCGTCGAAATATTTATACAGATTCATTGATTCACGTGCCGGAAAGGATTCATAGGAAAGCGTGGCTGACGTTGATTGCTCGAAACGACCGAATGGTGAAAATTGACGATAATCCTTGAAAAATCGACGCTCGTTACTGGTTTGTCATTTATGTACTTTTTCTGTTTCTGGCCAGTGCTCTGCTTTTATCGCCTGATCCGGATGGGAACTCGAATGGAGCTGAGTCAAACATTCGGGGTGCATTCTACATGATCGGGATAATAGAATTTGAGTAAAAAAACTGGCCTTCAAATAATCCTAAAAATCTAATGAAAAGTACGGAAATTTTAAATCTTTGGTATTAAAAATTTATTATTTTTTATTATTTCCATAATTTACTACAATGATTGAAACGTTTCTTTTTTTTGTCGGTTGTGCTTTATCCTTCAAGAGTTTAAAAACACTATTCAGAGAAATTCCATTTTCACGTTCTACTTTCCACCCTTAAACCGCAATACATTGAAAAGCAGAATTCAATTGTCCAATGGACCAGCGAGAAATTGCAAATAAAATTCTATGTGAATCCAATGGAAGCATTTAACGCGTCATCCGGACACTTCTCCTATTTTTTCTCCAAGAGTTTAAAAAAAACCAGCACCACTTCCATTTTCATATTCTCTTTACTGCAATATATTAAAGGGAATTCAATAATCTTACACAAATAAGAGGAAACAGAATTCCAATGTGTTAACGTATGAAACTCATACTCTTTGATTCTCCAACCTGCAAATGGATCGGCCGAGGAAAATCCTGCCTGATCCTTGGAATATACGATTTCCCTCTATTTAGCCCTCTTTCTCCTGAGTTGATCGATTTCCAATTTCTTCAGGCCCCTTCAAAGCTTCTGCCTCCACGTTTCTCTCACAATAAAAATAAAAAGTCCTCTTCCTTGTCTCTGGAAACTTTGCACATCAACTTCGCTGCTGATCATTGAACGATGGAGCAGAATTTCTCCGACTTTCTTCAAGCCTCTTCCAAGCTTCTACCTCTACTTTTCTCAGAGAAGAAGAAGAAGAAGAAAAAGTCTTTTCTTCTTTCCGTGAAATTTTACACATGAACTTCACCACTGATCATTCAAGGATGGAACCACAATCGACAGCTACGGTGAATCTACGACACCTACTCGTTTGTTTGGTGATGACTTTCAGATGATAATCAGTAGACCGTGGATGCTTGGACAAATTCGTATTTTTCGAAATATTTTAAAAAATCTGGAACTTGAATAAAAAATGGAGATGGTGATGAACAGAATGGAGATATTTGAGCAAATTCATATTTTAAGGAGTATTTTTTGAAACCTGGGATTGGAATAAAAAAATTGCGATGGTGATGAATAGACCGAGGATATTTAGGCAAATTCACATTTTTAGGAATATTTTTAAAAATCTGGAACTCGAATAAAAAATGAATATGGTGATGAGCAGACTGCGGATATTTAGGCAAATTCATATTTTTGTACATATAACTAAAAATCTGGAACATGGATAAAAAATTGTTTCATCTACGAAATATTGTAACGAGTGGTAAACTTTGCATATTACGCGCACTCTGTGCACTTTGGCGCGTCAAAATTTTCCATAAATTCATGAATGTCCGTAGTTCAGTACTGAGGAGCCGGGCGATCGATTTTTCCGGCAATGGGTTAGTTTTATCAAAAATACAATTTGAAATTGACACAGAAGTATTAAATTCTTAGATAGTATGATTTTCCGATAACAAATACTTCCGATAACAGCTAATGATAAATAAATTATTTCATTCGTATTATATATGTCTCGCAATCTAAAACGCTAAATAAAATAAAATTAAATTGACACTAATGGAAACTGAAGCAAAATATCAGATAAAACAAAATTTGTTAGAAATTTTCAATAATCTGTAGATATCCTGAACCCTAATAATTTATACCTAGCAGTTATACTCCTTAACTACTTGCAAGTAGTACGAATCCGCGATACATCAGTCACAGTACACTTCCAATAGAAAATTTTTAAAGTTTTACATTTTTCGAATTTTCTACTATTTTAACAAAATTTGTAATATAATAGTAGTACTATAAATGGCAGCTATTTGAAACTTTAGGAACGTAGGAACAAATTTTTGCCGTCAGCCTGTGTAATTTAATTGGGGAAGTACCCGCTCGGCAAGCGGAAGATCCGGGCCGGATATCGGTCGAGCAATTCGATCGACCGAATATTTTTCTCCCTATAGCATATAATTAATATTGGTAAGCTTTCTCGAGAGGTTCCGCGTTAATGAAAAATTGATCAGCGAAAAGGATGTCAGGTTGTCCTGATGGACTATAGGTAGATAGACTGTCTCATCGATTCTTCTGTTGTATGATAAAAGTGAAGCCATCGATGGAGAAGATGACACTGAGACGTAACGATCCGATAGTATAATGGCATCATCTCCCTTTCAGTTTGGATGCTACATTTTTCAATATCGACAGTCTCATCTCGCTTTAAATGGTCCACGGTATTCCCTTTAAAGGGGCTGTTGCGTTCGCCAGGTCAAAGGTTAGGTGTCTCTTAAGATGATCTCCAGTTGCTCGATCTTTGAATTGTGTGTTAGTTGTTTTTTCTAATTTACTAGTTACAGCCAAAGGTTAAGTGGTTATTTTAGAGTGTTTTTCGTAAAAGAATTTTATATCGGTCAGTTCACATGCCAGTTTTATTTGAAACGTTACAGCAGGCAGGTCAAAGGTCAGGTAGCTTCTTTCAGAGTGTCTTTTTAGAAAAAGTATTTTTGGTGTATCTCTCAGTTTTATTCAGGGAATAGTCAGAAATTAGTAGAAGAGAACTAGCTCTTATACATACGATCCTCTACTAACAGATGTTTAGACACTCTAAATCTGCGGTAAACTGCAGTACAACAGTCGCAAATTGGTGGTCGAGCCAGGCGTTCATGGAGGAAGGAATCGATGCTAAGTGTACAGTATAGATACTATTTTGTCGAACTTAGAAACGGACAACGCGAATGGAAGAGAAAGGGAAGACAATATATCGGTGAGACAATACCAACACAGCGATGGGATTTTCTTCTTTTCAATTTTTGTTCAATAAAACTTGTACCAGTGTAATGGTAGGATTGAAACAATACCAAAACACGATATAATTCGCAGTATATTTACTTGTTCAATGATATCGACTTAGTTTCTTTCGTCTATTAAATATGCATGTAGATGTGATTTAAACTGTATCGTGTTTGGTCTTATTCTGGTCAGAAAAAATCTCACATATACGTTGGTAAATGTTTGCTTTAAAAGAAGGTGAAAACTAAAAGAATTTCGTCATTGTATTATTAATGTCTCGTGAACAATTGATTTCGGATCAGGTTACGTTGCTGATTGTCAGTCGTGCAACAAGGAAACACTAGCAGCCCTTGTGGGGGATTCCCTTCAGTGGTAGCTATGATATGGATAGATACGTATACCATGGATACGAGATCCCATGAAGCCACGCGAAGCAATTTGATCGTGACCATCGTGACTTTAGCATGTAGAGTAGAAACGGGTCCCATTAAAATTACCGACACGGATCTTCCTGACACACATTTCACCGACAACTATTCACCGACACTAGAGCTGATCGACGCTAGAATTGGCCCATACCAGACTTGACCAACGATAGCTTTGTCCGATACCAGACTTAACCAACGATAGCTTTGACCGATACCAGACTTGACCAACGATAGCTTTGACCTACAGCTGCCTTGGCTAACTGACAGTATTAGCAGAGGGAAATAAGAGAAGATTTTTATTTACGTAGGTCTACCAGCTAATTGATGGCCGATCGGTTTGCGATGGTTGGATTAAAAAAACTAACTTAAACCCAATGTTCGACCGTTTGGAGGGAGACGCGATCGCGAGTGTTGAGGATGAGGTTGACTGATTGAAGAACGAGTGGATGAATTTGTAATAGAAAAGTATATTGAAATAATTAAAGGTATAAGTATAAGTTTATGTTGATTCAGATCCTTACTCTCTTACAGTTTCTAGACAATGGAATGGTAGGGAGCATGTTCATATATTTATAGCAAAAAGACATTACCCAAAAAGTTAACCTTATAGCTTGGGCTAGATTGAGATTAGGTTAGGCCTGATTGGGGTTAGGTTGGGCTAGATTGGGGTTAGGTTGGGCTAGAGACTATAGGGAACAAGTGTAATATATAAGTTTATGCTGATTCAGATCCTTACTCTTTTAATGTTACTAAACAATGGAATGATAGAGAACACGTTCATATATTCATAGCAAAAGGTCATTACCAAAAAAGTTAATCTTATAGTTTGGCCTAGAGGCTAAAGGGAACATAAATAGAGATCTGTTTATTAGTTTCTTTGTTCCTAAACTTTGCAACCCAAAACATGATGTATATTCAAGGGTACAATGATATGCACTGCTCCTTATTTAGGATATTTCTGCGTAATAGCAGTCTTCAGGTCACATAAATAAAGATGTAGAGTTTTTCTTGAAGTAGATACCTCAACAGCGAGGAAGCGCGCCAACGGGAGTGGTAAATTCCCATTACAATTATACAGTCGACACCAGGAAATGATCGATTCCCTATTTCGGTTAGGACAATAGAGGTAGTTAAATTGACTATAACACTGAGCTAACAGATAATAATTTACACTTTATTCCAACAACTTGTAGATAAGATGTTTACGCTTGGCGTGTATAAATATAAGTTAACTAGATGACTGATCTAAGGCTGATAAACCAGTGCAGAGATGTTGACTGAGTTAAAGATGTAAACCCAGTGCCGTGATGTTAGCTGGGTTACAGATGCGAATCCAGTGCAGGGATGATGACTGATCTGACGATGGTAAACCAATACAGAGATGTTGACTTATCTGTAGTGGTTGAACCAGTAAAGTTCAGTGACGATGTTGCCGCAGATGAAAGCTCTTGCTGGATGTCGGTCGCCCCACCACTGGTCGCTTGCGATTGGAAATCCCCGGAAAAATGGAAAAACCCACTTTTTACCTGATGGAGCAATAACTATAAAGAACGTCTTGACTTAAAGGTGTTTTATACCAACGGCCCTAATGGTAATATGGAAATGCTTAGTTTTATGACAATTCCTTATGATTATTACGGTCCGACAAATTATATTTGCACATATATTAATAGCCTTGACCGAGGGATGGATTCCGGATTACGCAAAGAGTCACCGGACCTAACACCCAATACAGAACACAAATTGGCTAGCAATTAAATAAGCCTTGCTTTGATTTCGATTAATTCACCTTAAGTTTGAGCGTAAATTTAACACAAATCCATATGATATCCATGGTGTGAGGTAGCTTTGGGCCAGGACCTTCAATCTGGCCATCAACCGTTTGCAGCAAGAAAGCTACGTGCGTAAGCAAAAATCCCCTGTGCTGATACTACCAGTCGGTCAAAGGTGTCGTCGACCAAGTCTGGTATCGATGATAACTATCGAGTCTAGTGCCGGTGATTTCAATGGGACTCGAGCAAAGAAACTGCCGTTGCACTTCATTTTTCTCCTTCTCCCTTCTCCCTTCTCGACATTTCCTCGCTAATGGACACTATAGTGGCGCTACGTACTAAAGCCACAATGTGGTCGTCGACCAAACTTGGTGGGATCTTATATCCAGTGGTGGGCTGGGACTTAAATTTCTACCGAAAAAAATAGTTAGACATCACCAGCTCATCATTTTTAGCTCATCAACTAAATTGTACGTAGAGCGATCCAAAATCCATATCGATCCACCAGGTAGAACTACAGTAGTACTGTACAGGAGTTTAGATTATTGCAAGTGGTACAAATCCACAATAATTAGACGAAAGAAATTTTCAACCTATATTTTTCGAACTTTGTATCCTCTTACGAAGCGTATAATTTAATATTGGAAAGCTTCCCTGACGTGCAAAGTTAATGAAAAAGTTGATTCGAAGGACTACTTGGATTTCAAAGTTCTCATAGTGTGACACATGCGAACTTCAGTATATTCGAGCCCGATATGTGTACGCGCATACACGGCATATAGAGAAGTCTAAAGAAAGTAGAATTTTTTATGAGTAAACTTTCAGCACCGATGCAACCTTAGAAACGTATAAACAGTGTCCTCGCAGACTGGGAACTTGTTCCACCAGAGGCACGCTCCCAATAATTCTTCATTCTGAAAAATAGGTTTCTGTCTCGAGCACTTTATTCAGAACTGACGATCCGAATTATTCTCCGTTTGTCCATATAACAAGATATCTATAAACATCTGGCTATTTGTTATGGAGATACAAACAAAATTATTATATTCTATTGATTATTTAATCGTACGTTAATCTCTATGTTAGGTGTTTTCGTGCATTCATGCGAGGTTTGAAGATACAAATTATAAAATTTATAATAAACCTACAGTGGAATACTTGGTATAATTTTTAATAAATAAACCGTATCACTGTTGATGAATAAAAATTTAAAGTGTAATTGATAATGATAATAAATTGATAATGATAATAAATTGATAATGATATTAATAAATAAAAATAAGATATAAATTTGCACAAATCCTGTATGCCATTATGACATTACATATATTGGCAAAATAATTTCCTGTTCTTATGCTTAATTCGGTAGAGGCGTTTTTCATATTCAATTTCAATGAATTTTCCGTTTCAGATTTTTCGTCCAAAATAATTCTCTTATTTAATTTCTCAATGTAGGGAGATTTGATCACAAATCATTGCGGGTCATGTAAATTCGTTGTTGAATATTTGTAAAGTTATTAACGGTGAATTTATATTTAATTAAACGGTCGTATTTAACAGCTGATCAAATTCATTACTGGCTGTGTCTAAAATTATAAACGATTAATTATAAACTCTCGTTTGTTGAATTTAAATTAGCGAAGCTTTAGCACCTGCCATAAATACACACATAAATCCATAGTCTACTTATAGTTACCAAAGTAAACAATATTTAATTAAAAAACAGTATTAACGAAATTCAAAATCTAGTAAATTGCTAATATTAATAAACTACTAATATCAATAAAGTAATATAAATCACAGTATAAATAATATAAATCAAGTATTATTAATAGAATAATATAAATTGTAATGTAAGCAATATAAATTATCCGCTACTTTACAAGACAATATAAATAAAGACAAAATGAAACAGTTCACTTTAAGAAGCATCCGCCTTGAGAAAAGAAACAAAGACTACGACCACACAGCTATATCTTGTACACAAGAAAGTTTAGCCCATTTTCTCCAGAGCGAGGAAATTCTTTCCAACCATAATCCATTAATTCCTTGTGCAAAAAAGGCAGGAAACGGAACGAAATGAAAGTACATATCTGGTTTATGGAGCTAAAGTGATGTAAAGAGAACGCTTGGAATTAGATACGGCCGCTTAAATTTCCCGAGGATACCTGAAGCCCCATTTCCGGAATTCGCGTTATCGCGTCGCTGATTTTGGACGATTACCTCTTGGCCTGGAAACGATCCCAACGTCACACTTGTAACGCCAGGCAAACGAGTTTCAATTTACTGATGGAACCTGACGCGAAGAGATGTTGGTGAGAGCGCGAATTTTCCGAAGGAAGACTATATTGGGTTCGTTAAATTTTCGGAGGTGAGGAGAAACAGTTTTAAGTTGGATATCTGGCAAAATACGTGGTAATCTAGTTGAAGAAACTTGGAGTTTTAAAGGGAGGTTATTTATGGAGCTGCAGACCTTTGAAGTTCAAGGCCTAATCTACTTGGACTCGGAAATGTCACGTAGCGGTGTTGATGGAAAACAGAGTCGGCTGAATGGACAATGGAGATAGAAAACTGAATTGCTAGAAGTTGACAATAAAAATAGAAAGCAGGGAAAGTTATTTAGAACCGTGTCTCTTGGATCTCCAACAAGTGACCAAGGATTAAAAAGACTCTTCTTTCGTTTGTTTCTCTTCAGAGAAGATACGGATCTCTCCTGTATATTGACCAAAATATTTAAAGAGTGGAAAGGATAGAAGAATAGAAGACATATATTGGGTTGGCAACTAAGTGATTGTGGATTTGTCAATACCATCTAATGACAAAATCCGCAATCACTTAGTTGCCAACCCAATAATATATAGAAATATATGGAACGTTTAAATTAAATTTGTTATGACATTTAATGGACGAAACAAACCATTTAGATTCCACTTTTTTAGTTGTGTGCATAAAAGTATAAAATTGCACGAATATCTGATAATTTGTTCTTCGTTGGATATTTTTTATATTTTTCCGTATTACCTGCATTTTGCCGATTTTTGCAGCTATAAATTTTTCATAGATGCATAATCTGTAGATTGCACATGGTATGAAAAAATATGTCAAAAATGCAAAGTAGAACACGCGTCATAACGGTGAGTAGGCGGGGCAAATGTTTACTTTTCATTTTTGCAATCATTTTACATTTCATGATAAGAAAACGAATTTTAATAAACGTTCGCAGTCTAGTTATAACTTCAGTTAGGAAAGAATATTTGATATCTCGCTTTGTCCACGATTTATTTTCGAAGATTTTCTTTCATTTTTCTTTTAATTTTGTGTAAGAAATTTTTATCTTTATATTGATTTTTAAGTTTAATTAAGTTAGGAAGCATCGAAGTTGTTTTAAATTACCTACAAAAGGGAAAAAGAGCTTTGGAGACTTTGATATTGGTTTTCAGTAGTAATGGTCAGCAATAAGTGAAGCAATGTACGATATTAATACCGTGTCTCCAATTTTTATAATTTTATGATTGGTCACAAGACTTGAAAGGATTTTTCTTCTTTTCTTGTTAATTTATTAGAATATTTTTTTAATTCAATAATATTTTCCATCTATTCTGTCTCTCATTAACAATATTATTCCTTTTTCATTTCAGGTGAAGACCATCAATGAAGAAACGCTTCATGGATCAGACCAAAGCCCAATTACCGCAGGAAGCTTGCATTCCATGCAATTTTTCATCCATCATCCTTTCATAAAAGTATTTCTTTACATCCCAGTTCTTGAAGTATTCACATCTGAAATCTAAATAAAAATACTCAAGGGAGAACCAGTCTGTACTGCGACATAATTAGTGTACAAAATCCAAACTAATATACTGATATATTAATATACAAGAAATATATAGATATTGTTTCCAAATGGTTTCCAAGGTGTTGGAAGAGAAATCAATGTGGCTAACATAGTGCAACCCCTAACGAACAATCCTTGACTCTTTCTATTATTGTCAATACATGAAATTAAAAGAAATATATAGAAGCAATGTTTTAAAACCATCACACGTAACTTTGAATCTCACATAACTTGTTCAGAAGAAAGAAGAGAAGCAACCAACCACGTCAAACATATTCTAACCACTTCTAATCTCTTCTATATTCTTTCTTCTATTACCGATATTAAATTCAAAGGAATCTACAGCATCGTTATCTCCAAAAAGCGACTTGATATTCATAAAACTTCGTCAGAACAAAGAAGAGAAGCAACAAACGATGTCAAGCATACTCAAACCACTATTAACTCTTCTTCCATCTTTCCATTATTGCTGATATATAAAATTTAAAGAGATCTACGGAATCAGTATTCCCATAAAGTGGTTTGAAGCTCACATAGCCTCATCAGAACAAAGAAGAGAAGCGATCATTATCGTCAAACATACTCAAACCATTACTAACTCCCCCTACGTTCATTCTATAATTGCCAATATATAATATGTAAATGAATATAGAGAAGCATCTGCAGAAAGCCACTCGGATGTGTCATAATCTCTTCAGAACAAAGAAGAAAAGTAACCAACATCGTCAAACACACTACAATCGCCACTAAATTGTTCTCTGTTCGTCCCATTATTGCTGAAATATAACATTTCAAGGAATCTACAGAATCGATATCTTCAAAAAGACAACATACTTCTTGAGAACAAAGATCAGTAGCCAGCGCGGTAAAAGACACTCCAAACGCTACCAAACTCTTCCCTATTATCCGTGTCGTATCATAGAAGCGATTAGTTATCAAGGGAAAGCGACAAAGCGTTCATCGACGAGTATAACTGGAGAATAAAAAACTCCTGGAACTGGGTAAGCGACGTGGATCCTAGTTACGAAGAGGCAGCTTAAACGTGGAGCGTTTATCGGTTCAGAAGAAATTCCTTTTGCCTTTGTCAGCGTTCCTCTACACGAGATAAAGGATTCAGCCAGCCAGAATTCGTCCGTGCAAACGATAGAGAAGACAGGAACAGTGTGGCCGCGGGGATATTCGATTGAATAGCCGAATTCGATTACGTTTCGTGTTGGAGAAAATGGTTTCCGATGACGAGAGATGAAGAAACCCAAGGACAGAGTATATTTGCTGTATGTCGTATGGGCGTGTTCATTGAAGTTGTATGGATGAGGAGTATGTAGAGGTAAAAGGAAGTGAAAATGGACAATTAAAGGAAACATGGGCATCGGTAATGCCATTGGCAATAGCACGCAGGAATTCTGCAGCGACAAGTATAAGGACTTTCAGCCTCCAGATGGAGGTAAGTACTGATAGAATATTATGCTAAGTTGTAATTATAGTAAGTGGGAAGAAACAGTATAGAGGTGAAAATATTGAACTTAATAAGAAGACCTTAATAAGAGAAGTCGTGCATACGAAGTAAAAATTGCAAAATGTAAAACAATACAGTAATTGTAAATTAGAAATATTAATACAAAATTTAAACTGTAGGGTTACACGTAGAATCTTTAGCTCGAAATTGAAATTGTAAAATGGAAGCTTTAGTATATAATTCAGATTACAAACGAGGAACCTTAAGCTGAAATTCAAAGGAGGAATGATCCACATGAAACAAGAATCCCAAAAAGGGATTATACAATTGTAAATTAGAAATTTTAATACGAAACTCAAACTGTAAATCACAGGTAGATACCTTAGTTTGAAATTCAGATAGTAAATTGAAAATTTGAGCATAATATTCAAATTAACGTTTGGAATTTAAATAAAAAACCTTAATATGAAATTCAAAGAAGAAATACGCGTATCAATGAAAATTTCAAAAAATAATTATACAATAATTATAAATAATTATAAATAAACATAAATAATTATAAATAATTATAAATAAAAGCATTGGAAGCAGGATAAAAACAGAATTTTACCAATGAAAGAGGTAACATAAAGAAAAATATTCCATCGATAAGGAATCAATCGATATACAGGATGTCTGAGCTACGTAAATGTGATCACCTAAATATCTGGCTCACTTGTAATCGCGTAAGAGGATTCTCATGACGAAGATAAATTATTTCAAGTGGTGAGTGAGGTAGACTTGAGAAAAAATTCTTTCCACCATTACATGTGCCCCTTGAAACTGTGTAACTTTGTCTTGAGAATTTTACATTTCAGATCTTCACTGTGGTAAGGTGTCATGGTATTGGTTTTTCAGAAGCAATTGTGTAACTACAATATTACACTTGCACTTCCATTTCGCACGAACCTTCCGTACACATTGCAATCCACTTCTTCAGGGTAGACCTGGAACTGACGGTTTCAAATCCCATTATCTCCGTGTACACTGAGCGATATTTCACTTGACTGATCAAACTGATGACACAACTCGGAAGTTTTACCCGGGTGTTCAACTTCGAAGTCGTTTAACTTGATCGGCCAATCAAAGTGGACAAAATGATGCCTGAAACTCTTAGTTTCAGGATGGCGTTAAAGAAGTGGGCTACAGTATGCAGGTGCGAAGTGCAAGTGAAGCAGCTTTGTCTTGAGATGTTTCTTATGTAAACAGAACAATAGGTAATCAAATTATTTAACAAAATAACGTGTATGTAAAGGATAATACTATCTACAGTCTTGTCAGATATATATTTGCAATCTACAAACATCGCTAATAACTAATTAACCAATCGAATTAGTCTATTTAACTAAAAACATTATAAATATCTCTCTTCTCTTCGCTCTTTTCTTCTTCTTCTTTTCCAATTTCTTCACCCAGTTTACATCTTCCTTCTTTGTTGACCATCTCTTCTCTATTAACTGCCCAATTTCTGGAAACCTACACTCTACTATCATGTGATCTGAACTTTAAATTTCCGTATTTGTTCCCACTCTTCTCACAATATCATCTCAATATCTATAGACTTATCTTCTCCTTCGTCGCCGACTATCTCTTCTCTACTAATTGGCCAATTTCCAGTAACCTGCACCCTCCTACCATGTGCTCTGAATTCCAAATTTCCGTATCTATCTTCAATTTCCTCTTAGTATCTGTTCCACTTAGAAGTTAACTATTTTAATGTAAAATAATGTAACATTAATGTGATGTAATGTAACAGTTTGGTTACTCACGCATCAGCTAGATATTAAGGAGATCCAATTTAGCTGAGACACTCTGTATGCTACAAAATATAGAGACGTCTGTTCCCTGGGATGTTTCGGTGGCTCGTTCCGCATACGAAAGTTGTAAACGAAATTCAAAGAGCAAGCAATCTCGTATATCAGTTAGGTAGTCGGTTTCAAAATTGTATAAAGCAGCGACACGCGGTCCAGTACGAGGAAACAAGGTGTGACAGTAATGTGGTTCACGTATCCGTTTCTGTTTCATTTTACAGAGCTGTGGTGTGAACCGGTCTGGGACTCTTTGCTCTGCTGGCCACCGACCAAAGCGTCTACGACGACCAAACAGAAATGCCCATTCGAGGATGTATTCGACGCAACCAGTAAGTATACACGTGTCACCGTTTGATGAATGCACATTTAAATTGCTTGTTACCTGGGCTGATATACACTGTGTGTATAGATGTAAAGCTGGAACGTAGGTAGAAGGAAACGAGTGAAGAGAATATCGAGTAATAATGTAATTAGAATTTATATGTATGGAATTTCCAAATACGTTTTGAAGATAGAAATCAGGTTTAGTGGGAACATGGTGATGTATTGATTGTTAATCAGTGAGTATTTTCCTAAATTTTATACACACAGTGGCTACAAATAGTACTTGCACAATATTGTATGTGTCGTAGTATTCGCATACTAATTAAAAAAGAATTGAAACTTTTTTAAAAATTAAAATCTTTCAGTTTACCATAGAAACAAATTTCTATTTCTTTTTCCACGATGCAAGATTATAAAATATATTTTTTATACTTTGAAGGATTATAGAAAATAATATTTTCCTATATTATAGGAAATTGTTTTTTAAAAGTCAACTTTTTGTATAGTGCCAATGAAATAAATTCTTATTTTTTTCTATGATATAGAATTAGAAAATACATTTCTTATATTAAGGATTATAGGAAATAGTTTTCATATTATTCTTTTAAAATCTTTCATAATATGACAGAGATAAATTTCTGTTCTTTCTTCCTTCTTTTGCAATACAGAATGGAAAGGTACAGTTCCTATACTTTGAAGCATAATATTAAATATAGGGTGACTTTTAAATTTTTATTTCCAATAATTGTTACAAACCAGATAAAGTTGGATTTGCATTTAATATCCATCTGATAATAAAGCGCTGGACTGTTTGAACTGAAAGAGAATTAATTCTATTGTTGTACGTGGAATGTGTCAGTGCTCTTTAAGAGATTAAGCCGGGTTTTTAAATGAGAGACTGTGGGAAGAAAAATAAAAAAAGTATTCTGTATGAGCAACCTACTGAAAAGGAACATCAAGAATGGAAGAAAATGCCAGAGGAATAATATAGTGTATTCTTAAATGACGTAAGCTTTGTTTCCAATGAGTCATTAAACGTGAGAAGAAAAATGGGAGATATTCCGCATGAGAAGATCAGTGAGAAAACGAAAGAGAATTCCAGAAGAATAATTTAGATTATTTTCCGTCGCTTAAGCCCTGGAAAGACAAATGAAATGCATTTTCCATGAGAAAAGGGGCTTCAGATGTGGACGAAAATTCTAAAAGAATAATGCAGATTTATTCTTAATCGCTTAAGCTTCGTTTCCTCCGTAAGGCCTTCAACGTAGATATAGAAAGTACACCGTGCATAAAAAGGTCGGTACAAAATGCATTCAGAGTTCGAGAAAGAATCAGGAGACTAACCTAGTGCGAGATGCCTTAGGCTTCGTTTCCAACATTTGACTGTGAAAGTCAATGGCTGGTAATGAAGTAGGTAGCTTGGCAAGCCTATACCGAACTACTGTACTGAACAAGTACAGATACGCAATAATAACAGAGACTTATACGAGGAATCTAAATCGGAATATACACACATTACATCACTTTAGACAAAATGTAAAAAGCTTCTACAACGTGCAACTTGGGGACGACCCGTTATTAACGAACATCATTGGCAATTACGATAGACTAACGAATGAAAGAAGAATTAAATATAAATTTCTATTGGAGGATTTGGAAATCAGAAAACTTAATAAAAATAATTAAACGCAGAAAACGTAAGGGAACTCAATAGGCGATGATTACGTGGAAGAAGTGAATATCTAACTTCAATAAATAAAGAACGAATAAAAATACCAGGTAGACCTGAGAAACTACAGTTAGTATTAATTAATCGAATAGCTTAATAGTTTGAATAGTTTTTTAATAAGAAGTTTAATAAGCACCATCTCGATTGAAGTATTTTTAACTTTCAACTAGTTTAAAGGATTTTTTCCAGGGAAGTTTGTCATTATTTCAGATGTAATTAACGTCGTTGGCCAGGCTTTGAGAAAGTTGGATGCTTTTCGGTGTTATTGACTTTTTAATCCAACTCGTCGTAGCGAAACCTTGAAATTCCACGGTGACTAAAGGCGCATTTGCATGGCAGAACGTTGGCGGAAGAATGTTGACGAGTTCACATCGGCAATCAGAAATTCCCAAACGTTCGTACCAAATTCTAATCAAAGGAGAACCAAGTTCCTGAGTCAAATTCATAATCATTATGGAAAAGTTCCCTAAATAGATGGCGTCTCAAATGTAAAACGAACTTAAAGAGTCACTCTTAAGTACTTCTAACCTAAATCGTTGCTACTTAACCCATGATTATTCCCTTTTGTTTGCTTTTCTTCGTTTCTTCGCCCTCCTGCAAACTTTAAGAGAAGATAAGTTTAAGTTGGTATTCTGGTTTAGATCGCTATTTTTTTTTTTTCTTTTTTTTAGGTATACTTTAACTTTATACAAATTTCTAAAAAACGTAAAAAACGCTGACAAATTTTAAAATTTAGGATTATCTCCATTAATTCTTTATAAAAATCCTTTACATTCCAACGAATTTCATAGTTATTTCAAATAATCAAACTTATCATTCAGCTCTTCATAAATTTCCATAAAATGTCAACCAATTTGTATATATAATACTTGCCCCCAAAGACATCGACGAAATTTGTGAGACTAGTTCAATCAGCGGAGGATAGAATTATTGTTAAAGAGAATGGAAAAAGACAGTTAAAGTGGGTTTGCCGGACGGTTAGTGGCGGTAACATGTGACAGCGTTATCGAGTGCAATGAAAATGCGACGAAGTGGGTCGAGTATCGGGAGTTCCCTGGTTCTCATTCGCACTGTCTGCCTGTTGTTGTCGTCGTGGGAACGGAAATGTATTGCGGAGACCGGGTGGCAAGTTCAAGTAAGCTGCCCGTGTCAGCGAATCCCGGATAGGAATCGATGTCGTCAGCTTACGACACGACTCCGGTTAAAGGAGACCGGTCCTAAATATACATATAATATAATATATGTGTAGTATTAAACATATAATATTTAGCGAACAAAAATATTGTCACAGATTAGATTTGTGTATTAAATCCTCTATAAATGTATAAAACGTATGGTTCTTTGTTAAATTTCTTCCTAAAATACATTTTAAGTAGGCAGCTAAACTAATGCAATCCTAACCTTCAAATCTGAAATATGTTTAAGTACAATTCGTCATCGTTAAACAGCTTTATAATGAAACTAAATATTTTCTTAGCGATGTAAGATTTCAATTATTGCAAAATTGATACAAAAATCGATTCTAGGATAAATGGAATCGATATAGGACCAAACATCTACAAAAGATATACTAACTGATCTGAGAATCGAAACAAAAATTTTGGTTCCCCATGGATGGTTCCATAAAAATTTCTCCTTCTTCGTTTCCCCATTCTTCAAAGTAATAACTATAGCGACCGCTAATAATAACAACCGATAGGTTAGGATGATATAATGTATTGAATTACGGTTGTAATAGGTTGCTCTACGCTATATGTATAACTCGGTTAGAATTGCATTGGTTTCCAATCTGGTTTGATCCAAGAATCGTTATGCTGATTCGCAAAGTACTGTCTGTTTAAATACCTGTGTGCGTAGATTAGATTTGTATTAGATTTCGAAGATTTTACTGATTCACGATATATCCTCTGGTTAATGTCGACCGATGTTAAACAGCTGTATCATGCAATCAGATTTAGGTTATGAACCGTTATATTTGTTGAAGGAACATCCCTTGATTAAACAGCTTTCCGATGCAATTAGGTTTGAGTTATATATAGAGTCAAATTACAAATGTCCTGAACGTAAATCTTCATATTGATGCGATGAAATGGTAATAGCCATATGGACCGTGTGGTTACATATAGGTTAGGAACACACAGTTTAAGTAACTTTTACATTCATATTTTACGGAAAAAAGATTTTCCAATCCAGAAATTTTGATCTTCTGCTTTATTCAAGATAGTTTTATTAAACAAACAGTATACTACGATCATTACGATTTTAGTAATACCAGTTTTTATTCGTATTTTACAGAAAAAATAATTTTGTAATTTGGTATTAACAGATTTTGAAATCTTCTATCATTTTTAATATGAAGAAATGTATTCAGTAATGTGCAAATAAGTAAAGAGAACTACAAACATCGCAATTTAACGCGCCTGACCTCTAGCATCCCGTCTCCCAATGCAATTTCGGTAGAGTTGCTGGTTGCCTACTGCCAGGCGCTTAAAAATTTACATTTTAATTTCATTTTACCGAAAAATGAACAAAAATGAATCATGTACTTGTTACATATGTAAAACGAAAAATACTCTCTACAAAATGTCCAGCGCTACTATGGGTCCCATATTTTATACCGAAGAAATGTTTCTGTATATCTTATTTATCGATTGCATATGCGTATTGATAAAAGATGTCTACAAATATTTAAATGTTTGTTTTGCGAAGCTATATGCGATTTAAAAATGCTACAATGGAGGATGAAAATTTACTGTTCCAAGAATGAAAACCTTTAATCATTAGACTTTCCAAGAAAATGCGTCTCGCTCAATTTACCGAAGGCTTCCACCTAAAACCGAGGAAAAAATGTCGTTAAAAATATCCGTTGCAGACAATCCGATCTAGGATCGAGTTCTGTAAAAGTAAATCTCGAGGAAGATAACAACAGAAGATAAATTTCGCACCGAGATGAATCTGTGAAACAAGAAACGAAGCGAATGATTCCCGGTGATCCAACACCGAACTCTACGTAATACAGCGAGCTGGTATACTTCCAAATTCCCTGACGGATTTTCGTATTGTAACAACATGAGGAATTTGCATGCAGGTCAGGTCGCATTCAGCACAGTAGCGAAGTTGAATCGGGTACACCGTAGAGAATAGAAGAACGACAACAACGGGTCACATCTGTCGTTAATCCACGAAAATTTCTTTTCTTTTCTTTTTTAACTATATACTCGAACTATATACGCCACGTTTCTGGGATTCGTAAGTGGGTTAAATTGGGATGAAGTGGTCCTTCCAGGATCTGAATCTTTAGAGATGATGAGGATTTTGGGGAATCTATGGTTTTTGATTTTTTATGATTTTTTTGTTTCTTCATTTCTTTCTTCCAAAACCTAAATTTTTAGGATCGAAGAGGGATTTTGTAAAATATTCTTGTCTGTGGTTTTCAGAAAGTTTTAAGTTTGAATGCCCTTTTTATTATATCTGTATTATACTTTTAGCTTCTTCTTTCTCTTCTTCTATTTTCAAAATCAGAGTCTTTAGGCTTGGATGTGAATTGTGGAGAATATTCTTCTCCATAGCTTCTACAAAGTTTTGATTTTTTAGTAGGTTTTTTTTACTATATTTTTAGATCTTTCTTCTTCCTAAATATGAATCTTCGTGATTGCTTAACTTTGTGAAGTATTCTCGCTTGTCCCTTTTCCCATACTTTCTATTCTGTTTCTTAGTTATTCTTAAATTAAGATTATATTTTTCAAATACTTAAAAATTTTTCATGACTTGGACGTGACTTTCCTAAAATATCCTGACATATGATTTTACAAGTATTTCTGATCTCTCTTTCTTATATTTTAAATTCTCCTCAGCATCTTCTGCGCATTCACTCGAAACTTAACTTCGTCTTCGTGGACGTGAATTTCTTAGAATGTTGTTTTATCTCTTTGAGACATATTTTACATATTCTATTCTTTATCTTTATATTTCACATTGCATAAATATTTCCATTTGTAGTGTTGTTAATTCCATTTTCAATTTCCCAAATAATTGTCATTCCAAATTATGATGTATCTTCATTACAAGCTTAATACTGACGTCTAGTCTCATGTTGCACGAACATTTCTAATTTCAAATTCTGGTATTTCCATTGCTCATTATATTACATTTCTCATTACAATCGTGGTTTGCAATCTAAGTTTGGTTTCCCTACTATTCCATAACCTAGTACCAAGTTCTAACCTCAATTTACACAATTTGATTCCGTACTTACAACCTAAAATTTCTTAGATACTCCAATCCCAATATTTCAATATTTCTAATCAATTTGTAATGCCCTCAGATTCAATTTTAAGTTTCTCGAACATCATTAATCCAATTCTCCAATAATTTTTAATCTTATCCTTTTCAGACTTTTCCTAACCTGCATTTACAATGCCTCCAATATTATTTTGAATTTCTACTTAAAAATTTTCGATCTTAATTTTCCAATTTTAATTTTTGAACACCCCAAATCTGAATTTGGAGTATATCTAGCTGCAATTTCAGTTCAGTTTTTATTCAAGTCCAAAGCTTCTTAAACAAGATCATTTTCTAATATTCTTTTAATCATTTCTAACCTCATCTTCTCCATACATTTCTAACCTCAATTTACAATCGCGACATTGAAATCATATTTCCATAATTCATATCAATATTCAAAAATTCCTGTTCAATTAACTCAAAGGAATATAATAACTTAATAATAATTGAATAACAATCGCAAGCAACAGTATAAACTGTTTCCAATAGATTTTCAAATAAGAAAAACTTCTGTTCTCCAAGATCTTACGTAGAAATGGGAACATACAGCCAACGATACGATGGAACGATTTATTTCTACGGAATATCCGCTTTTAGATTCGTTCCTCAATTGGAAAGAAGGGGAGTAGGTATTATCAACGCGGAGAAGAATGCTACTGCTTATTTTCCTCGACGTGTAATTCCTTTTTTTTTGTCGTGGCTTTTTTCCCTCCTTTTCTAGAATCACTTGGAAAAGTGGCTACATTGAATTTCCATGTCCGTTTAAATGCCAGCTGGCTGGTGGGCGGGGCTTTGCCACTTTTCAACTGAAATGAATACCTACCGAGCAGACGAGAAAGACAAACCATTCTTCGATTCTGGATACTTCTCTGATCATTAGTGAAGCTTCTAAATCTCTTGTTTACGCAGTCTTTTCTTTTTCTTTCCTTTGATTTTAATGTCGCATCGACAGGATCATTAGCGACAGCTATGATTCGGTTGTTCTCCACATCTTCTTGCTGTTAGATTCCATAGTATATTTGAGCTTCTTTTAAGTATTTGAGAGTATTTTTGATGTGGTTCTGAGATATCAAAGTTGTACTAGGGCGAAGTCCGTAGTTTTGTCCCTATGCAACTGTGTTTCAAATCTTCTGCACTCATAAAGCAAGTGGTTTGCCGATAGCATCTAGTTCTGTTCTTTTATAGATATTCGTGTTTAATGAAGCTCCTACTTTGGGAAATCTTCCATCACGGGGTTGGCATATGGTTGTGCCTTAAAAATCAATACAGGTATTATGCATCACTACGATATTCCAAAGATAATTATTACAATACTTAAGATACATAAAATACTCGCGAATTGTATCAATTAATAAATGATTTTTTTCCTTTACCAAACAGAAGAATGCCATTTTTCATAACATAATATTTTATTTCTCAAAGGAAATTTATTCTTGGGATTATCGTGGCTTATTTACAAAACTCAATTTTATTAAAAAACTTAATTTTATTTATATAGAAAATTACTAAAATGCATTGATAAATAAAATTTAAATAAAATTTCTTTTTCAATTTATATAAATTTAATATGAATTTTATATGAATTTCATTTTTGGATTCATTTAAATTTAATATAAATTTGATATGAATTTTATTTTTAAATTTACCTAAAATTAAAGAAATTTTATTAATTAATTTTAATCTCAAGTTTAAAAATGAAATTCAACTTTTTATTGTTTATAATCATTTGCTTTTAATCATTTAACATAAGAAGGTTCTTCTATTAACTTGAAAATGACCGCTTTTAGTTAAATACAAATCTGCCATGAAAATGATGTAATTTGTGGCGTTTCAAATTTTATAAAATTCCACTTTAATTTTCACCCGATCAATTGGAAATAAATTTCAGAATATATAATTTTTATATAAAATTTGATGTTGGTATGCTTCAAATCGTGGAAAATGATACTTCAATTTAATTTGAGACAAAAATAAATTCCACAACGAGAATTTAATTCCTGGAATGTATTTCATTATATCTTTGTTTGAATAACGAACTACAATTAAATATAACTTCACTTCCTCTTCTCACTCCTATTTCTCTTCTATATAATCACATTTTTTTCAACTCACTTTATCTGTATATGGCCATGATTACGTTAAAAGTTTTAACGTGGTTTAATTTGGAACACAGTTCCTACTTCAGCGGACAAAATTCACGTGTAGTCTTGACATTAAACAGGCAAAATCAGAAAACGAATGCCAGGTTTCAGTCTGTCTTCGGTTCTTTTCCCCAAGCTGCGCGTGTTCAGTGCTTCCATAAAGACAAGGGCAATTAAAAAGATGAATGTTAGAGGCTCAAAGGTCTCACTTCTGATTGCTAGTAATTGCTTGCGATCATCCCTGAAATGTTAGAAAATTTTTTCGAGAATCTTCAAACTCTCTCAACTCTCTTCAAACATCAGAAATTCCTTCTTTCTGGCAAATTTAGAGAATATTTTTGTTTGAGATATGCATTTTATTTTTTACTTCAACGAACTGTCAATCTAACAAATTAGGGCGCGCACGGTTTTATTCGAGCAAGCCACGTCTCACAATAGTCACGTATGGCAAACAGAGATTACATTAAATTTTTTAATACGGTTATGAATAAAGTTTCCTTTTAAAATTTGTTCCATTTATGTTTGCCTGATGAAATTTTTTTTATCTTCTACTATTTTATTTACAGCCATGGCTTATCCCAGTTATTAAAGCCAATCTGCAAATATTCATTATAAACGAAACACTATACAGGGTGTTTAATCTTACTCCACCCAATTTATTCAACTCATGTGTTTCGTTCGATTTGAGGATCTCCGTGCAACCCGTTGCTTATGCTGACCTACTTTCATTCGTGTAAAGAGGGTTGCTCGTGTACAGGGATCTTTCGGTCAATTTTTAATTGACGATAACTAAAAAACAAAGCCGAAAACGCAATTTTTTTATTCTTGATTTTCATCTTATTTTAGCTTCAAGAATTACCCCTTACATTTTCTTACATCCGTAGCTGGACACCCTGTATGTTCATTATAAGAACGTAACAACTCGTACTTCTTCTTCTATTCTTCAGATGTACTCGAGTTTGTGGGATATTCATGCTTAACTTCGTTTTCATGTATCGTCGCTCTGTTTCTTCTCACAGACGCTAAAGAAATCGAATAAAACTGTATCATGTAATGCCTTCGGTTTCCGATACTTGCTGGAATATTAACTATCGTGCGAAATTGCACCGGTTTATCGAGTCACGTACTGGAAATAAGCTCCTCCAGCATTCGCGTCCTGGAATTGTGGATCATCCCCCGATTCATGGCGAATCCGTTTACTTTCATGTGCGAGACTAGAATAACCCACGACATACATCCCTATTTCAGTCTCTGATATTTGAACAAATTTCAACCAACGTAATCCAAATAGTACTCAAAATCTTCGTATCTTTGTTTTATTTCATTTTTATAAGTTATTAAATCGGATTACAAATGAAATTGGAATTTCTTGGAAAATTTTAGAAACATCAGAATGTTCAAATTATTACTATTGGCGTAGCAAATTCCTTATTTAATTTACATTTGTAGTTTTGATTTTTGGTAAAGTTTTGTTAGCTGTAATTTAGAACTATATGGTGAATTAAAATCATTATGGGAGTTTTTTAAATTATTTCACTGCTCAGTTCTTAGAAATTATTATCGTTTTGCAACTTCTATCAATTGTCAGTAATTGTTATAGTTATTACTATAATAATTGTTAGGGATCAAACAGTGAAATAATTTGTAGAAATCACAATATATTTGTGTATTGCACAATATATTTGGATGTTTAATTATTTAGTATACAAGTACATATTGAAAATATTTATTATTATATTATTTATTGATTTATTCTTTTTTATTGTAATAAAATATCTTTTTTTCCTTACAGTCAGTATTTTACGTTTGAATTTTTGGAATTTTTGAGGTCTTATTACTCTTTGGACGCCTGACGACGAGCAATTTACTATGCATTGGTGGAAACTGTGTCGGTAGTTCACCAATTTAATTCACATTTCCCAACAGCGTTGCGTTTGCTAAATATTTTGCAAATTTTATTAGAGACCGAGCAGCCAAATATTCTGTAACATTTGCGAAGTAATTGGAAATAATAAAATTTGCAAAATAATTTGCAGATGTTAAACATAAATAAACGCAATTAAGGAGATGAGCGAGCAACCCGATTTACATCAATGGTTGCCCGCTATTCAAAATTTTTCAAAGAAGATTTCTTTTACGAAACTCAAAGGTAAAATACAATTTGTCAAAAAAGGAAAATGTATCGTAGCAATAAAAAAAGGTTTATGAATCGAAATTATTCGGTTTTCTCATAAATTAAAAATTAAGCGCATTGAATTGAATTGAATGCTATAATGGTCAATAATTTATATTAATGACAATAAATTGTAATTAATGCAATAACGTGCTATTATTAATAATATATTAATATTAATAAATATTACTTTAATCAATAAGAATAGTATTGGTACTAAGAATAAATGATACATATTTAATAATTTTTATTATTATTTCTTATAGTTTACTGTGTTAATTACTCCTGGACCATAATTAAAAAATTATAAATTTGAGGAAATATAGAAATGACAAAAGTTCTGAAAATTTAAAAATTGGCAAAACTATAAAAATTACAAAATAAGAATAAGGATTATAAAGAATTATACGTAAAATATATTGCTTCAAAAATAGGACAAATCCACGTAGTTTTAAGATCCAAATCGAATACGCCAACGAGATGACCTGTTGGTACGAGCGCCGCTTATCGGCGGCGACCACGTGACGAATCCTGGGTACGGTACCCCATACATCGGGTATAAACCAGTGCCATCTGTAGTCAATAATATATATTTTCGTTATCGGTAGAACATTTTCTGTTGATTTTATTGATATATTGGAGTAATCACTTCTTTAAAGGTACTCATTGTTGAAACAACATCAAAATGTTTTAAGCAATATATTTCAAACATCCAAGCGATCGTATACTAGTCCGTGCTAAAAAATCTGTTAAATCCATTGATAGTAAAACCATGTTGCATATACGGTTCTTACAAGAATTATTGTTATTTAAAACTTAGATAAACGTATATACAACAAGTATACACACTATGCGCATTTCTGGCGCGCGCTTCCGTTCAGTGACAGTACTTCGGCGGACTGGACTGCCGAAGCGAAAGGATTAAACCAATTTCCGAAACTCAACGTTCCCGTTTATCGCGCTAAACAATTCTCAAACTTGTTCAGGACTAGTTAGACAAATGTTGGTAGTTAGAGCTTGTTTGCTAACCAAAGCTAGAGCTAGAGCTAACCAAACAGTTTAATTGGCCAAATTAGACAAGACAGTAGATCGATTTGTCTTTCTTAGGTTTTGTATAACACTATACACAGTGCAAAACAGTGCAACCAACACTGCACCGTACCTGATACCATCGGGGAAGCTCGCACTTGTTAAATTGAGTGTGCTGTTTGTTTAGAATCGGTGGAGAAGAAGTGTGGTTACAATGGTCGATGGGAGGGTCAGAATGGGACGAATAACGAGGAATACTCGCACGGCTGGGCAAACTACACAACTTGTTTGACACCAGAAATGCTCCGGCTGCATGGAAAAGTTTACACCAACACCGTCGAGGGTAACGTGAGTGTCTTAAGAGCTGGATTATCATGAGTTGAAATTCGAATTAAATGAATTAAATGAGAATCAGAATTGTATCCATTTAGATGCTAAAGCTAAATATTAGTGTTCAAAGATGAACATTAAAGAAATACATTAGAGGCGTTCGAACACAAATTATTTTAGATACAATCAAATTAGTATCTAAACTAGGGATTAGTATCTAAAAGCAAATAATTTTAAATATAGTCAGATACATGAGTAACGTTGGAACACAATTTTTCTTTAAAATACATAACACGAATGATCACGAATAGCATCAAATACATGATTAATGTTGAAGAAGAAATTTAATAAAGAAACGATCTCCTACATATGATTATCTCGACGAGATATAAGCGTAAGAAATAGTAAAATGTAAGCAAATAGGTGAATTTTAAATAATATGTTTCTAACATTTTAATGTTAAATATATTTTTATATATATTTCTCTATATTTATGTCTCTATATTTTTTTATTTATTGGAAATGAGAATTAAGAAATTGAGGTGACGTGATAATCCAAAGATAAAAGATTGATATACATTTTTTTATTTGGTTGTACTGCAAAAATAAAATTGTCATTGATCACAGTATAAATATCTGGCAGCTTTTTGTTAGATAAAATTAAAAAGAATCAAATGGAAGAGTGGTGTAGCTATTGGATGATAAAACGAGTGGAAAAACGTAAAAACTGGAGACGCGTAATAATTTATGTAAAAAAGCTAATGAGAATTAACTTTTTTATCGGTTGTACCTTCTCTTTGTTTTTCAGATGAAGCTGGACATAGCTGAAAAGACTCGAACGTTAGAATTCGTCGGTTTAAGCATCTCTCTAGTAGCTTTGCTTGCTTCACTTGCCATATTCTGTCGTTTTAGGTAAATTGTTTATCATATTAAAATTTGTCTACCTAAAAGGTAATATTATTAAGTGATATTTCAATCACTATTTTATTACAAACCTATAGTGAAATTGAAATACGTATTTTGGAGATTTGAAAGAAATCGATTGGAAGTCAATGTAAATAAACGTAATATACTTCTAAAATGTGGAAATTAGGCAAAGTTTTCTATGAATAAAAGAATAAAAGAAAATATTTTTTTATCGTAAATACGAGCTAATATTCTGCCATTTAAAAGATTTCTGCTTTCCATTTGTCTTAATGGCAAATATCAAGATAACACAATTATATAAATAATAATTTATCTCGGCAGAAAGATGGGAAATACAGTTGTTGGAGGTAATTAGGTTAAGTCCTTGCTAAAGCTTTATGATTAATGTAATGGAATCTTGATAGTGTCATATGGTTTCCGAGATACTGAAAAGCCATTTATTTACAAACAAGACACAAAGATTCCAGCACATTTCTCGTTAACAATGCCACATGAAAATGGAAATATATTACGTAGAACTGAGATAATAGTATTCGTGCGAATCTAGGTCTCTGAGAAACACAAGGACTAGGATACACAAGAATCTGTTCGTCGCCATGGTTGTCCAGGTCTTGATTAGATTAACATTGTACATAGACATCGAGGTCCTCAGGAGGAAGACTTATGGTATTCAACATGGCATTGGAAACACCGTAAGTATTTGTAGTTGACTAACAATACTGATACACAATTAGTCATAAAAGTCTACATTCATCGTCTGAAATTTGGAATAAAGCCTTAAATTTGGAAAATATTATTATTATTATATTACATATAAATTCAACAAGAACATTATCTTCAGTAATTTCTTTGGCGTAAAATTTTGCATTAATTGAACATTTTCTGAAACATATATGCATTTAAAGAAAGACAACAATCTATTATGCCTTTTTTAAGAAGTAAAAAGACATAAAAATGTACATATTTACATATACTTGTTGTACTTGCATGAAGTTATAAAAGTGTAGATTTAATATTATGTTAGTAAACTTGTAGCTCTTCTGTAGACATTAATAATGATCTGCAATCTTCGCAGAACTTGAAGTTTTATAATTTCTAAAGTAATTCCATCTCAAAATATACTAAGCAAATTCAAAAATATTTTGTATTGGTAGATAACAGTAAATGATTGTATGACAAAAGTGTGTGCAGAACATTGTGAGCGATTATATATTAAGAAACTTTATATGAACGAGGTACATTTTTCTTCTATAAACACACGTCCAATTTGTCTTCATTTTCCAGTAATAAAGCTCTAAAGATATAACGCTTGGGCGCCTAACAGCGAGCAACCCGTTGTGCATGCAGCAGCTGGCACGCCGTGTTGCTCGTTGTCAGGAGCTCAACTATTGTACTTTTAAAGCTTCAGTACTAAGAAACAAAGTAAAATCAAGAACGTTTATTAATAAAAAACGTTCCTTTTGCTACCCTCTATTATTCTACATTTGAGTGTTTTAATTTATATGAATATATAATTATATATATATATTAATAATCTGAGGTTGTACATTTATTCTTTCATCAGAAATATAATTATCTGAAATAGTACTATTTATTAGACATTATGTAATTATGATTGGATAATTTAAGTGAAAGACAATTTACCAATAATAGTAGGAGAGTTAATCTATAGTTGTAAGGTATTTTATATATTGGTTCAAGTTATTAATCAGACAAAAATTTCTATGATTAATAAAATTGAGATTTAATAAAGATAAATCAGTTTCAGATAAATTAACTTTAATTCTTCCAAATAAAAATTCAATATAATTTATTTCCAACAAAAATGAAACATTAAAAAGAAAGAAATTATCGTGTTAGTATCTTAATTAGTAATATCCTAATTAATTATTATGTAACAATAATTGTTATTTCGAAGAAATTAAAGAAATTGAAAGAGATCCAAGTGACAAGTTAAATTTATAATTAACAGACGTCAAAGACAGTCTAATGTTAAAATCTACTTTCGAAACTCCTTTTTCTTAAAGCCTGTGCTCTGCGAAGCCAGCTATGCCCTTTTGGAGTACACCAAAACCGCTATGTTCATGTGGATGTTCATAGAGGGACTATTCTTGCATAATATGGTCACTGGTAAGTGAACCGACGTTTATTCTTCAAAATTTCCTTTACATTATCAACATAGAAACCGAAGAACAAATATTTCACCAAGCTTTCGTGGCTCTAAGACGATTCAGTTCTAATTAAAAAATTGTTTGCTCTCAAGTTCTTGTTCCTACTAGGAAATTCATATCTTCCTTTCCAATTATTCTTCTATTTTTAGCTTGATCACGTTGGTTCAGTAAAAACTTATTCTACTTGTTTGCTATTAAATTTTGAATCTTATCAATTTTAACAACTTGAATTTAAGATCGAACATTTTTTCTAAAATAAAATATCTTCATCCAAACTAAAGATTTTCTATATTTTAGGGAAAATATTTATAATACTGATAACAAATTTCTAGCTAAACTTTATAAGGACTTTCTATAGACATAAATAAGAAATGAAATTTACATAATTATTGGTCGAAATAAAACTTTATTGAAAAGTTACAATGAAAAGAGAAAGTACCAATGATTATTATTTTATATTCAGTTTCCTGCTAATTCTGTAATTCGAAATTAATACCATAAATACCAGTAGCAATCTCCTTTAAGTTACTAAATTTTTTATTAAAAAGTATTCTAAGGTTTCTTCTTAAATTTCTAAATAGATTTTATGAAATATTAAAATAGTGATTTTAACTAGTGTATTTATCTTCCAAGATAAATATTAAATAATTGTAAGTAATTTAAAATATTAAGTATTTTGAGATAGGTGGAGTTGATAAAACACTCTGTATATCTATTAAGGCATCTGGAACAATTTCCAAGTAACTGACCTAGTTACCTAGTCCTAATAAATTTTCCATGTTACAAAGTCCTGCTTTGTTATAGGAATCAAGAGTTTAAGTGAAATTCTATCAAATAATCGCACCGTCTTTTAATTACTATTCCAGTAACGGTGTTCCAAGAAAACTCATACTACAGGATGTATCGGTTCATCGGATGGGGATGCCCCGTCATAATGACGCTAGTTTGGGCCATCATCACCGCCTTCTATTACCATCCAAAGTCGAAGTAAGTCGGAGATTGCCACGTCTATAGGAAATGAAGCTATAGCTACATGAAATTCAGCTATGGGTGATTAAGATTCTAAAACTCATCTTCTAAGTGCATCTACCTAAAGTTTCCCTTCATTTAGTTAGACACCATGACAGATTTATCGAATACCACTTTCAGATGAGATTGCATTTATCGTGGGATTTTGTAGAAATCTATTCAGTCCTCAACTAAATCTTAAATTTTCTCAGCTGTAGAGAAAATTGTCCATGTAAACTTTTAGATATTTGTACAAAGAAGATAGTAAGTTTCACCAGAATTAAATACACCTGCCGTTTGAATAGTTGATACATTGTTTAAACAAGAGCCAATTTTTCTATATGTAGAATATACAATGAAATTATATTATTAAATTAGTATAATATAATGTTGTATTTATACTTGGATTTCCTATCCATCATCAGTTCTTGGTAGAAGTTTGTCAAATAAGAATTGTTTATGGTGCTTGTATTAGATTTACCAGATGCTGGTCTGGATACAATCTGTCTTCCTACTTTTGGATCCTAGAGGGACCTAGATTTGCAGTGATATTGGTGAGTAATATTAATTTGGAAAGATATATTTTAATTTGCAACAATGGCCAGATACAGGAAACTATAGAAACCTTTCTATTGATTTTGATCCTTCAGCTCAATTTTCTGTTTCTGCTGAACATCGTCAGAGTGCTCGTGGTGAAGCTTCGACAGAGTCACACCAGCGAAATCGAGCAAGTCTTGTAAGTAATTCACATGACAGTAACTTCTTCTAAGAACGAGGAAAGTGTCACAAGCAGAAGATGAAGTAGCTAAGATACAACGAGTTGTCCAATCTTATCAGGCAAAAAAGAACAAGGATATTTAATTAATAGACTTCACGAAGGCTGGGTCAACGTGTTTACACTATACTCACAACTTTTTAATTAAAAGTTGGAAAGTAGTGGGTAAAGAAAATAATTGAATTTAGATAATTAAATATAGGGGAGGGGAAACAATACATAGCAATATAATGTAATATTACATCCAATGTTGTAATATTAAATTAAATTATATAACATTAAATATGAAAATGTTAATATTTATACATATAATACGTATTAGTAATACATATAATTATTAATTATTATTAAATATAATGTAATATCGAGGAATCGTATAATGCTAAAGTATACAAATAACAATTAACGTACTACTTCAATATTTTATGAATAATAGTAAAATAATACAAATTCTGATCTCCGAAAAAAATATTTTGCTAAATTACAAAAATAATTTTAACATCCTTTGCTAATTTCTTTCTTACAGGAAAGCTGTGAGGGCAGCTGTGGTGCTTCTGCCTTTACTAGGCATCACCAACGTGCTTTTCATGATCGAGGTACCCCTGCACAACGTGAAGAAGTTCGCCTTGTGGTCTTACTCCACGCATTTCCTTCAATCCTTTCAAGGTCTCTTCATCGCAACACTGTACTGCTTTTTAAACGGCGAGGTGAGGCAATTGAACTTAAAAATGAACAAATTTCTCTACTTCAGTCTTCTTTTGTTTTGAATCGAATATAGCATATTATACATATAGTATAATATAATCAGTGGATTAAAACCCTAAAGTGATTAAATTATGGATAGAAACAAGGAAGAAGACAGGGCATTCTTGGGAATACCAAAACTAAGCTCCAAGATTAAAACTAATAAATTATTATTAATAATTTATACTGATAAGTTACTATATACTTTATGTTTTAATCTTGTACTAAATTTAATATACAAAATTGATTAACAACCTTCCAATGTTCCAAAATTGAATCACAACTAATATCAAATATCCAATTTTTAACATTAAATATAGTAATTTACATTAAAAATGAATCAAAAACCTCCTAATATTCCAAAATTGCAACAAACCAGAGATTATAGTTCATCTTCGAACAATTGGTACAGAAACACGGCGTTTCGAATTCGCAGAGCTCGATTTAGGATTCAATTGTGCATCGTAGTAAGTGAATGGTCAGTTTAGTCATACGATTAAAGGTCAATTACTGTCTGGTACACACAGGTGAGGCTCGCTCTGGACAAAACTATCTCTGTCTACCTTTCTCTAAGAGGAACTGACTTACAAGCAAGAAGACAGTCGACATTCAGTGGTTGTCAACCCCAAAGAATCGCGTCGGGTAAGTGAATTAATGAATTTATTAAATATTTATAAATTGTAAATCATCCGAGTTTCTCTTATAAATTCCTGGCTTTCATGAGATTTAAGTAGAAATGTTTTTGAAAATTCTTGGTCAACTTACAATTCTCCTAAGTTTGATTAATTCCACTTACAAAAATATAATCCAATTACATACAATATTCCTAGCATTGCATATAATCCTTTATAAAATAAATTAAGCTAAGTATTATTTGATACAAGGTAAGCCGGATAATACCAGGATATATTTTCCATTTATCAGAGTATGTTGATATTTACAATTCTATGCTAATAAACAAACATCTGTTTGACTGCAGAATAATCTATTAAAATATTAGAACAAATATCAAAATACTAATTTGAAGGGATATCCTACGTATAACACTCTAATAAAATAAAATTGAAATGAGCTTTCTCACATGATTTACGATATTCCAAAATGATCGAATATTTGTTCTCATTATTCCATACATTCATGCATTTAATTGATAAATTAATTAACAAATTATATTACGATTTTATGAAATTAAAAATTTCTATTTATTAACATGTAGCAAGGAGGCAATGAATTATTAATTAATTAAATACAGTAGAATCTGACGATTGGAGAATTCTAGGAAATTTTTGACAAAGCCGTGTTTATCGTAAGCAAATATAAAGCAAATCCAACGAACCGTGTTTTGGATCGTTCATTTGTATGGGCCAAATTTGCCCTTTGTTCAAACCGTGTTTGACAATTCAACTGCAAATTGCAAGTGTAATTATCCAAACTGTGCAAATTGTAATCGACTGTTGAGGCATGGTAAGCGCGGTGAATTATTTAAATAAAATATTTGCCTTTGAATTAATTAATACCGTTACTGTTGAATTCCAAGCATAAGAAACTATTGAAATAAAATATTTGTATTTGGATTAATTGATATTACTATGGTAGAGCGTGAGTGTGGGTATTATAGAAATAGGATATTTGACAAACAAAATTCAATTAAATTGTTCAAGTGAAATTATTTGATAAGCGATTTCTCAAATTATATTATCACGTCACATTTGGTTACATTTAATTTAAAACACCTGTTAACATATAGGTACATATATTGATATTTCGTTTGTAAATTAGCAAAAGTCTAATATTTGAGAAATACACACATGAATGCAAAATATCATTTGCTAAATACCAAATACAATAAAAAATGATTGGCAATTAAATAATTCATTAATTCACCATTTAACAACTAAAGTACGAACTTGTTTTTTTTAAATAAACGGACACACAGTTATTTCAATAATATGTGATCTTTCTTTTTACTAATATCATTTCCTAACAGCCATCGTTTAATAATTTAATTATTGACTTTCTATATTATTATTATTCCGATCTATAAACGAGGAAATTAGCCAAAAGTTTTACAAGACAGAGATAGCAGAAAATTTCCTTACCTCAAGAAATTTTATTCGTTGAGAGGCAGAAGATCGAAGAACGAAAAGAATGAGAACAAAGAAAGTGACGGAATAATGATTGTTAATACGTGCAGTGATCGAGATGGAGGAAGAGCAGATGAGACCCAGCGGATGGATAAGACTGTGCTGTCGAGGTGGAAATACTCCACCACCGGACCGACCTGCCGAGTGAGTAATGATCGAGGAAACTTCGCCAATCCGCACTTAGATCATTACCAACATCGAAGGTTGATCCTCCTCGCAACATCGTACCAGTAGGTAAAAAACACGCACACACGGAAGCATATACTGTTGCATCTCCTCTTCTATGTCATCACCACTTACATCATCTTAATTGAAGGAAGCTCTATTAGGTTTCTTCTTCAAGCTGCTGATGAATTTACGCCATTATACACTTCCTTTGGATGTATTAAATTTTATCTCTTCAATTGTTTCTTCTGGAATTCTTTTAAATATTATCAATGAAGTAATTAACATTGTTGTTTTCTTTTGGTTGTTTTTTGGTTGGTTTCATTTCTTCTATCCAGTCGGATTACCACCGGATCTTGATGGAACTTTTTGTCCTTGAGTCGAATTTCTGTTATTTACGAAGATTAATGGGTCTGTAAACTTTAGAGATCTTCTTGGCTCTTCCTAACTCTCCCTCGATGTACTTAGTTCTTTTAGAATTTTTTAAGTTTCACTGGTCATTTCTGGACTCTTTAAAGCTTTTAAGGCCACTTTTTACACTATTGCACTTTTCGTAAAGTTCTTTAAAGTTTCATTTTCTTGCTTCTATCTCCCCCCTGGCTCTCCTTCGGGCACCATGGTTCTTTTAAGGCTTTTTTTAACTGTATTTGGTTCTCTTGAATTCTCTCGAGTTTTCCACCAATTTGCATCGCTTTATAATATCCATGAATTTTTGTAGAATTTCTTGGTTTTGGTTCTTCTTCGCTCTCCCCGGCTCTCCCCGGCTCTCCCCGGCTCACCCGGCTCTCCCCGGTTCTTATTCGTTTTCCCCGATTCTTTTGAGATTTTCTAAGTTCTACTAGGATTTTTCAAGTGTTTTGAAACTCTTCTTATGCTTAGATTTCTTTGCATTCTCCTTAAATTTTTGGGAGAATCTTTTGGCTTTAGCTCTTCCTGGCTCTTCCACATTTGTCTCACTTCTTTTGAATTGCTTTATGCTCTATCGTGTTTCGTAAAACTTCTTCAAACTGCTAAAATTTGGAGTTTTCTATTAAATTCCATATTTGTTGTTGCCACAATCCATTAGCGTTATTAAACTCTATCAATCGGAAACTAGTCTGTCTCTTAAACACTCTTCTCACAATTTAGTTCTTCGCGTGCATATAGTTAGCATAATTGTTCGCTCTGTGTGTAAATAATTTGCATGACGTGTAGCTCAGAATTTCTCTGAAATTCTCAGTATGTACAAACCAGTCCGCTTCTCTCTCTCTCTCTCTCTTCCTTTTACATTTAACTACAATAGCTTTTTGTCGTTGTAAAAAAACCTCTAGATTAATTAACGAACACATTGTTTCATTTAGTAAATAAAGTTAAAAGATAGAAACTGTGTCAACGATATTACAAGCAGTTGATACTTCTCTTTCAATTTGTTTGATCTATATAACTTCAATGTCTTCAATTGTTTTTCTATTCTTTGTGCAAATGTTTCTTCCAAAATGTATGTTACACGATGGTGTATGTCTGTTAAATTCCCAAAAACCAATATAACAATGAAAATTCTATGTTCCAATTAGTGTTCCATGTTCAGAAAAAAGTATTGTTGTAGATAACCCCAATGATTTGTTGGAAGCAATACTAGTTTGCGATTTCAGAACAGCTGTCTGACCATGGAGCCTCTCTGGACTCCTGAACCTTGGACAAAAGCTTCAAAGTTCCATTCAGACCATGAAGATGAGCTGTGAGCTTCTGTGGATCATGAAAAGTGGACAACCTGAAATTAATCTAAAGACTCAATCGTTCAACTTTCAATTGGAAATTTGATTAGAGTAATGGATGAAGATTATGAGCACAGCGTAAAACTTGATATGATTAACATTCTGAATGTTTCAATAAACTTCTTTACTCGAGCAGCATGGCTATAAAATTTTTTAATGTCTAGAGACATTGTAAGATATTTACGAAGTGTTAATTAATCATTTACTGGTGTCTGATTGAGTGGATATTGAGGAAGAATGATGGATGGAAATCTGGAATTTGAAGATTTTTTGTTGAAAAATTGGAAAGTAAATTGTATGTGTCATAAATCATAGTGAATGGCATGAAGAAATTGTTGAAGATGATTATTAAGAATTAGTGAATCGTGTGAATATACACTTCTCTTCATTTTCTTCTTAATGAGAATTATTTCAAGCGACATATCATAGAGAATTAAAATGATACCTCTACAAAAATTACTAATAATTAATCAAATTCAGGAAGTTAATTTCTTAAAATAAAAGTGGGTTGTATATATTAAGAACAGAATTTACAAGAGACACATTCAAGTGAGATTCAATTCATTTTTTTTATATCTTCATTTGGAAGAAAAACGACAGAAGAGAGACGTTTATAGATGTAATTGACGTACGTGTATTGCTGTTTCTATTTTTTAAAATATAATCGTGGCTGATAATGCATCAATTGCGTCCTATGCTATTTATCTAATACATTAGAGAATGCACCATGTGCATCGTGGGAAAAGATTAATTCCAATCAGAATGTAAAAGATATTTGGAAAAATAAGGATTTCAAATTAAATAATCTAAAATGTCAAGTAAACTAAGACATAAATTAATATTCTGTAATCTATGCTTATAACAAATTGTTATAATAAAAATATCATTTTTTCTGGAGTTAACCCAGACAAAAAGAAAATAAAATAAAACTGGAAAACCAGAAGATTTTCAAATATCCTATTGTAAATATTTATTTTATGGGTGAACTGAAGCTTTGATAATTAATTTTTGATCAAAAAATTTTCATTGAATAACTGTAACACACTTTTTATGAATTATAGACTGACTACTGCGACAGAACGTACTGTGTAATATTTTTAAGCTTTTGTCAAACGACCTAGGGTAAATAATTTGTAAGGCTAGCTAATTAGCGAGTGCATCATCGCTTGTATGACTTTGTAGCTGTGCGTTTTTTTTAAAATGTAAATAAATTATCGTGACATGTACCCTGCCTGATGAAGTTTTTGCAGAATTGTGACTTTAATTTTTACATTTTCCATAAGCATAATTTTAATCACAATTTTTATACTTTTTATATAATTCTAAATTATAATTCTTTTTAACATTTAGAAAATAGTATACATTTCCATCGTCTACCCATTGAACAATTGTTACCTCAAAATTTTATAGAATTTTAAATTAAATTAGGAAACACACGGTTTGTTTTAAGTAGAAATATATAATATTCTGATATTTGCAAATAATTTTTATTGCCACCATAAATGTACAAAAAAACACGTTTTATAAAGTACAAGATTGTTTCTTCGAGAAGGAACATCCATAATTTTTATTTTTACAAATTTCAGTCAACGTAAGATATATGTCCTCTATAATTACATATGTAACACATTTATGTAAATACTTCTTAAAGACGCAAATTAAATCTATTTAATAATAGACGAAATCTTGCGCGATTAGAATTCTTAAAGTTATAAAAGTTTAACGAAGAAACTTGTGTTAAATAAATAACCGTGGAGATTCACTGAAAGGACGGATTCCAAAATCTGATTCATATCTTCAACATCGTTCCTTTCAAGTTATTATTACTGTCCAGTTTCTTTTCCCATTCAGAATTTGTTCTATCACGAATTAACAGAAAAGCGCAATAAATAATCTTAAAAAATTCTTGTAGTAGTAGACATAACCTTAATGGACGTCCTAACCTCAATTTCGAAAATAATATTCTACGTTAAAAGACTATCACAGACACGGTTTAAAAGCACATGAAAATCTTCGTTGTGCTTTTTAATAAACGTACAAAATTCAATATATAATAGTAATACTGGATTATCTATTAGAGTGAGAGACAGAGACATCAATTCTGGGTTAGAGGAACAGAGAAAGCAGGATGATGCCTATCCTTGTGGAAAAATAAGTTCTTTAACCCATAAGTGTAATAGTTTAACTCGTTGACTTATCCAAACAAAACATTCAAACTCTTAATTTATAGGTTATGATTATAAGGCTCAATCTAATTGAAAATTACTGAGACGCTTAGTATCAGTATCATTTAGAAACAGATATTGTCTGCTTCGGCAAGAGTAAGACCCTTCTTATTGAAGAAAAGGTTTTTAGAAAACCAAAATTGGGCACAATTTATCAAATTTCATATAAAAAGAACGCTATCATTAAGAGGTTAGTTCACTGTCAACAATAAGGTTAGGTTCCTGACAATAAAAAATGGCGCCCAATTTTGGAGAGTAGGTTCCATTTTGCTTTAGAAAATTAAAGCAGTTGTCCTCTTTTCTTTACTTAAACATTGAGTCTCTTTTTTCAATCTTGAGCAATTAAAACTCGTCGTGGAAACTTCTTTCCGTGTCTACCATTTTACTACCCAGGAACAGGTCCATTTTGCTCAGAATCTCGGATAGGTTTAATTTCTCGTCGAGATTCGTATCTGACACGCTTATTAAATGTTGAGCTTCTTGTATCGCGTGTCTTGGATTTCTTGGGTCTATATACATCTGGAATAAAATTTTAATTAAAAAATTAATGAAAAATAATAAAAATTAAAAAGTTTAACAAAAATTTGTTTCCTTTAATATGTATAAATATATGCTTAATAAATTTAATAAATGCGTCCTTGAAAATGGCAGATTCAGATTTATTACCAGAAGTTCTGTTCTATCGGCTTTTCCATTTTTATTTTTGTCAATAAGATGTCTGAACTCCTTCCGCCTGTCGTCACTTCCGCCTACCGCTTCTCGTTTGTCTTCCTTCAAGTCCAGACCTATCCCTTCTGAGGGTAAATCCGAGAATTCGTCTTCTGTCAACTGTTCATCCCCATCGCGGTCTAGAATGGAAAAAAGATAGAAGAATGATGTAAATTATTATTCTGCTGATACAGAATCATTATTCTTAACATTTACAATATAAAAAATTAGTATAAAAAGGGAATTAGGAAAATTGCTAGTTATTTTTGATCTCGAAAAGGCTGAAAATGATGTAGCACACTAAAAATACCTTTAAAATTAAATGTTTAAAATAAGAATTGTAAAAACAGCCAAAAATAAAAATTCATTCGTGAAAGTTAAAAAATTACGTTTCCAGGTAAAATATAAAGTGTCCATACCAAATTTCTCAAACAGATCTTCGACCATTTGCAGTAAGGCCCTATGACTGCTCTCAGGGTGGGTGAAAGCCAGAAACTCGTCGAGTGCCAATCTCTCCGGATCATTTCTTGCCGCTTCCGCCCATCTAGCTCTGTCTCTCATTATACTCTCTTTTAAGGTACGCGACATATCGCTATGTTTCTTGTCGTGCGAGCTCACATAGCTCTCGGGGAATCCGTGGGATCTGAGAAAGTGCGCGTGATACTCTTCCCATGAGATCTCGCCTGGAATATTCAGAGGGAACATACAATTTTACATTCTCTTTCATATCTACTTTCTACTGGCCATTGATTTAACACTTATCGTTTAGATAAACTGAAAACATCGAATATTTCTATTAATGAAAGTTTGTTTTTTAAAGAATTTTTTAATAAATAATTTTACACTGATTTTAGTTTTGAAATTTTGAAATTTTCCCTGAAATAATTTGCTTTCTATTCAATTTTGTACAATTAAAAGATTGGTATCTATATTATAGTTGAGCTTAAAGTTTAACTGTATAGTCTCCTTTCTTCTTGTATTCTCAGGAAAAAATTATTGTTTTTCAATGTTTTTTAAATTTTTCGTAGAATTAGAATAGTTTTTAGATATTTTTTTAGCAATTATTATATATTTATTTGTTCTGTATTCTTCTACATTCAAGTGATACTTATGTCTTCTCTACAAGGAAGAATATCTTCTCTTAAATTTGTATCTTAAATCTCCAAAATCTACATTTAAACTGATCTGTACAATTAAAATTACTCACCATTCCGCGGATTATTATCTATAGCGGTAAATAAACCAACATTCTCTTTCATGGCTCGGCTGATATGCTCGGTAATTTTCGTATGAATCCATCTGGCCAATTCTTGGATGTCCAACAACTGATCCTGATCAGTATCAGCTCTTTGAAAGATATTCTCCAGCAAAGTTCTCGGATTCTCCCGATTCTCTGCTTCCTCCACGTCCTTGATATTCTTATCAATTTCTTTATAATGTTCCAAATCCCTTTTGTCAGCCGTCACTGCTTCCAGTTCTATGAAAAGATTCTCAATCATGAATCCTTTGTTATCTTGTACAGCGGTGGTGGACGTCAGACTCCTTAGGGGCACGTTTCTGTTGTACTTGAAGAAGAACAGGGACAAATAAATAACGAGAGGCACTAGAATGGTCCAACGGAGGAAACGGAAGCACCGTAAATCTGACTTGAAGGTGACTTTGTGTACCTATTAAGAAAGCATTGAGATAAGTGAAATAGAAATTTAATTTAAAGATTTCTTCTCAGAAAAATTGTATTATTTATCTTCTTATATTTGGAATTTTTATTAAATATTCTAAGATTTTCTTATTTCACAGCAGGAAACAGCATTGAGATAGTCTAATTACTGTCTTTATTAAGAAAGTCTTTTGGAACATAGAAAAAAGAATGAGAAAACTACATAATCTACTTACAAAATAGGAAAGATACATGGCTGATTCTCCCTTTACAATGCAAGACCACCACATACCATTATGCAGCCCCAGAACTTGAAGTTTCCCATCCCTACATTTAATCTTCAATTATCATCACTGTGACTACCTATCCAGCTTCTCAGAAATCATTGCTAACAGTCACTCATAGGTCCTTGCGTTTAACACTATCACTGATGGCACTGCACCATAGATACTCATGACTCAACACGCATCAAAACAGTACAAGCTAATAACAACAATCCTACAAATGTATTCAGAGCTTGTATGCACTTGGTAAGAAACATTGAACAAGAAATGGAGTATAAATTAATGACACAATGTTAATAATGAAGTAATTTTGCGTAACAAGACAATTTATGATGATGACACTGCACAAAGTCTATTTGCTGCACTAATAGCTCTCTGTTCTTTGACAAAAACACGAATATCAAGGAGAACTCTGGCTGCACGCTGCCTGGCGAAACGTTAACTGCGTATTGATCCACTTTCACTGTCGTGTCCTTTCTCTATGGCTCTCTCTCTCTCTCTCTCTCCTCTTCCAATGGCGTTCCCTGTTCCACTTTTATCGCCGTCTCTGTCACTGTTTCTCTTATCACAAATGCATATTCTCTGTCTCCTGATTGAACCGTAGTGGTAAAAGTTGGACCACAGCTTCTTGTTCCTCTGATCAATTTTCTGGACCAGCTTCTTAGAGCAATGACCTCTTAGTTGTTTTTTTTTTTTTTTTTTTTTTTGATGCTAATGAGTAAATTGAGGATTTGTGTAAAATGTGTAAAAGTGAAGAGAATACATATGATACCCAAACATATATGAAATATTGAAATATAATAAAATAATTTTGTATTTGGGTTCCATTTCTTAAATTATGTTCATAAAGATGTAAATCTGCAAGCATTTATTATCAATCAGAGTAAATGAGAAAATTAAGAAGATTTCATTGAAGAAAAGAAGAAAAGGATCTTCTTTCCAGTCCTTTCCGTCTTATTTAGGAATTTTATAATTCTTAGGAAAATGCTTCTATTTAATATCTAATTTATAATTATAATATCTAGATTCCTTAAAAGTATTTATTTTTGTCATTCATTTTTTTATTACATCTTTTCTTTTTTGAAATTAGATTTCTTTTTGAGACAATGAAAGGAAAGCTAAGAAAAAGTTCTATTAAATTAATACATAAAGATTCACACACAAAAACTCACATATTTAAATTAATATATGATTACGTATAATAATAGAGGAATATTACACAGGAAAGGAATAGAAGAAATGAAGACTCACAAGTGTAACAAAGCTATCTAATACATTTCTCTTCCTATATACATAAATATTCATATACAAATACTTTATTTAAGAATGAAGAAACTTACTTGAAATACAATCATGTATATTCTCAGCTACTTAAATACTCGGAAGAAACGAAGTACAGATCCGCAGTCAAGTGAAAGAATGATTTTTCATCTCCACAATATAAAAAAATAAGAGAAGAAAAAAGCGAAGAATAGAAAAGAAGAGGAGAAAAACCATTCCAGAGTTGACAAGGCGTTAAAAGGAAGATTCCTAAACGAATCGTTGACGTTTCACGCGGTAGAAGCTTCTCAGGGCGGGAGTGATGCTTGAAGAGATGAAGAAAAGTATAAAAATTCGTTTCTCTACGAAAGAAAAGAAAAAATTGCACTCGTTAAACCTTTAACATACTGATAAAACATCAACTGCAAAATTTTACTTTTAAGAAGTAAATAATCCTTTCATATTAAAACGAAGAAGATTATTCAAATTTAAAATAACAGTTATTTCCATTTAGATTAAAAGTATAAAAATAATAAAAACATTTTTTGTATATGAATATAAAAATAAAAATAATAGAATAATGTATTTCTTTAAATATGAAAAAAATTTACAGAAAGAATTTCCTAGTAATTAATTTTTAATTATTGCAACCGCCCGCGAGAAGATTTCTTGCTCAGGAATGGTTGAAATTCACAAAATAAAGTAAGTACTATATCAATAATTACTGCCATAAATAAACTATTCTACACAATCCCGAGTCGTCTCCTGGCAAGGAGTCTTCTCTGAGTATCCTTAAATATGTAAGTATCCATAGTCCTTTTCTAAGCTATTAAAATTCTGTTTCTTCATCAATATTCTTTAAATACTATCTTCTTCATGATACTCTAAAAATATAAAAAGTAAGATACTCCATACTCTAAAGGTATTCCTAATTGAGTCTCTTCGAAAGACTTTTGTTACTTTGGCTTGTTTACTGATAACGCTTCATTCTGCCCTGTTTAGGTTTCAAAACTTTAAGTTTGAAATTCAGAATCTTCTCGTCTATTCTTCAGTTGTCAAAGTAGAAGTACTTCTTAATAGTCAATATTTTAATTATCCTTCTTCTCTTGGAGCCTTATGTAAGCACCTTAATCAGAATGAAGCAATCTATCATTGTACTTTGCAAACTTATAATGAATTATGAAACCTTAGCAAGAGGCAACAAAATTAATTCTCAAAAGTGAATTCTTAATCATTTCTGCACTTATCATTTTGCTATTTAGCAAGTTTCTTTTGTTAAAAACTAACACGTAGACTTTTCTAGTGCAGTCAGCGCAGATCTTCCCTAACTGACTATAGAAAACAACCTTCAAGAAATAAAAATAGCGAATATACTGTTGCAATTAGGAACTGCTGCCTTTTGGACAAATTCTTTGGAATATTCCCATAATTCTCTAAAATAATCTGATTGTTCTCATAATCTTATAATCTCAAGAGGAAGTTTCAGTCCCTAGAATCTTCCCTAAATGTACTAATAGGTATTGTTCTTCATATCTTTGGACTTTTTGTACTTTCCATCTGAGATTTTTCATCGTCCAATTCCAGACCAAAGTTTGTGATACCATGGACATTACTGGCACATGGTTTTCTTTTGATACAGAACAAAGAAGCAATGGGTGGACTCAGGAGGTTCTGGTCGAGGTCTGCTGAGTTCTGAAAGCCTGTAAAACAGCTCACGATCACGCCTACCAACATTGTCAGGATGCAACCTATTCCACTGTACCATAGATAACTGATCTAAAAATAAACGGAACAAAAATTAAAGTTTTAAAGAGTAAATAATTCATTATTATCAAGGTCTTTGTTTTTCTAGTGGAAATATAAAGGTCAGAAGCTACTATGGGAAACAAATAAATAGAATTATAGGAAAATAATAAAATAAGTACCTTATATATGGAGTAAACTTCATCATTGTTGTCAGTTAATTGTTTTAGGTTTATGTCTGTAGCGTTAATGCATGGGCAAGCATCCACTGACACTGGCTTGTTGTCTAGGTGAATTTGACCATTTAGTAAAGCAATTTGAGCTCCCAGGCCAATCCAAAGAACGATTACCATACTGGTGATGGCACCAACAATTGCTCCTTTGGCATTTGCCCATGGAATAAACATTCCCAAGGAAAATAATCCCAGGGTAATACCCCCAACCATGCCATTAAACGAAAGTGCGACCTGCAAAATTAATTTTCATCCACCATGATGTCAAAAAAATAAGTTCGCATTAAATAGATTATGTTAGAAGTTTAGCACGAACTCAATTATTTTTATGGCTTAAATTTAATAGAGCAATTACTTCATAGAAATTTTGAAAGAAGAGAATGGTATATGAAGAAATTGATACCTGAAGAACGCTACCAAGTCGTTCTACGACAAAAACCAAAGCAAAACTAAGCGCTCCAAAGAAGATACTAATCCACCTAGCATAAATTGCACCCTTCCTGGCCGGCATCTCCATCTTGAGTACCCCTTGGAGAATGTCTTCACAGGTTATGGCCGCCAGGGAATTCAGAGCACTTGCCACGGTTCTGAAACATTTTCCAAGATGTATTTTCTCCAGTTTGGAATCGTTACAAATTTTATATAAATATTTGCTCTTTAAATATTAACCCAGCTATCTTATTAATTAGGAAAAGGATACGCAACATACAGAAAAAGTTATTCGACATACCCCAATGAGGCAGCGAAGATCCCAGCAACAAAAAAACCAGGCACTCCCTTGAGACTGCCCATGAAATTCATAACGTATAGTGGCAACAATTGATCCTGGCCACTTATATAGCCAGCTAGTAGAGGATCACAGTCTTTGTAAGTGCTATAGAGCACCATACCAGTCAAGAAGTTTATGGTATATATTATAATCATACCAAAAGCTGATACCCATAAGGCTCTGCAATAGAATGATAAATTAAAACAATATGAAACTGAAGATATGTAAATTTTTTATTTATTTAATAAATTTTTGAAGATATTTACGTTCTAACTTGACCAATGTTTTCTACGCTAAGGTACTTTTGGACGGAAGCTTGATTGCTACAGAACATGCTGGTCCAGTAAATGGTCCCACCAATTACCACGCTCCACAAGCTATGTCGGACAGTTGGACTGGGGTTCATGTTAAAGAATTCCATTCTTCCAGATTGTTCGTTGACTTGCCATACTAAGGAAGGTCCACCTTCCCAAAAAAGACCATATCCAACGATTAAGAAGAGGGAGCCGAGGAGCACCGCTGCTTGAAAGGTGTCCGTCATTATGACAGCCTTCATTCCACCCTAGAATGAACGAAGAAAATAAAAATGAAGGAAGAAAATGATGATTTGGAAGAAGAGAAATGAGAAGAAAACAAAGAAGAAACTAAACAAAGAAAACAAAGGAACTTGAAAAATATATCTTCGAATTAATCAAGGTGAAGGATAGATACCTGTGAGGCGTAGAAGATACAGACTACGTAGACTAGAGTGACGGCTATGTAAGTATTGAGGCCCGTGACTGTAAGAAGAGAAGGCACATTAATTACGAGAAGACGCGGATTAGTCGAGTCGTATCACGTTTCATTGAAGCTCACCGTGACTTAAAGCTAACGCTGGCGCATATACAGCTACAGATGTGTAGAAGATCATCTGCAACATGTAAAGACCTCCGGCAAGTAGTCTACAATGCCGGTTGAAACGAAGATTAAGATACTCATAGCTCGATGTTAATCTCAGTTTCATGTAAACCGGCAGGTATAGGCAGGAGGTAATGGGTACAACCAAAATAAAAGACAGACATGTCATCCAGAATTGAGTACCCTGTAATTTTTCAAACAAACGTTTTATTATAATAACTGTAGTGCAGTTAGAATTTGATGAGTCAGTATATTGGATATAAATGTTTAATCACCAAAAAGTAAGAAGATCGGTATAATTAGAAATCCATGGATCTCTAAATTATATTGGTAAAATTAATTAAAAAATTTATTTTCCAAAATAAATCTAAATCTACTGTATAGAATCATACCCTTTTAAAAAAATATACCTGTTCATACATTTCGGCAGGATTTCCCAGAAGTTCAATAGCCGTAATAAAACTAGCGGCCAGTGACATCGCCATAGGCAACGTTCCCATGCTTGAACCACCAAGCAGGAAGTCCTGGCTGGTTTCCTGCTTCTTAGCGAAGAAACCATAGAAAGTACCTATTAGGCATGAGATTACTAACATAGCAGCCAACACCATATAGTCGGCCCATGAAAAATAGTAGAGAAGAACAGGGTGATTTTCTATGCATTCTTCTTTTGTCTCTGCGGATGGCCGCTGTTCTGCTGAAGAAATCGCCAGACAGAAGAATAGTACCAAAACACGCGACCTCATTTTTCAGGAGCTTGAAAACAAAAAGAAAATTTTCTCATAAATATGAGTTATAGCTTTTTTTCTTCTTTTGAAATAAATTGGGTTTAGGATATTTTTTTGATATAGTTCCTTCTTTTCATTTTGAATATTTTTATCTTTTGATGGTACTAAATTTTTATACTTTTTCCTACATTTTTTAATTGAAGAAACGTGCTCATAGATTTTCTAATTACTGTATGTTTCTTTCTCTATAAATTTCCATACATTATTAATCTCTGATAAGTAGAAAATAATCTTATTCAAATTGTCAAAAGTACTTGTGTCTACCTATATACTTCTTTTAATCAACCACATAGTAAATTTTTATTAAACTAGTTGTAAAAAAATTTGTTAAATTTAAATTTGCTAAAAATATAATAAATATCGATTATGAAGACACATGAAATATAAGTAAGACTAATTGAGGCAAATGTCAATTGTACTCGGTATTTTCCGTCCTTGAGCTTCATTTATTGACACTCGATCCTGCGTTTTCTATAGATCTACAATCACGTGGAAAACGTAGCCAACCGATACTTCTGCGCTACCCAGATTGATTTCCATTATGCGTTCGGTTTCCATATCATTTTACATATCTGCGGTATCACTTAAATTATTAAATGTGTAAAAAACATAACAACTGATTTTTCCTTTCAATCAATCCATAATCAATCTTTTTTTAATTTCCAATTCCCATTTTCATTTTTAAAATTTATTGTCGAAGATTACCATCAAAACATTGTTAGAAAATTCTCACAAAATATTATTTTGGGATAGTTATATTATATAATTATATCTTCTTCAATCTAATCTTCCAAAGAACAGAATGATTTTCTATGAAATTCCCCCAAATTTCTTCCCCTCGAATCTTTGTCTTCTCAAAATTCTGAAATATCTGAAAATCTCGGTATCGGTATATTATTGAAAAATATTGCCATAAAATATTATTTTACAGATCAATCTGCCAAGGAACAAAATAATTTTCGAAGAAATTTCCAAGACTTACAAAAATAAATCTTTCAAAGAAGAAAATAATACTCAAAGGAATTCCTCAAAATTCCATCTCTTCCTTCATATATAAAAGCACGTATCTCAAAACAAATTACATTTTCTTGTTTCATTTGTTACAGATCTATGTTTATCGGCTGCATTGAAACCTAAATACTTAACTCACAGTTGCACGTGTCGATCGATCCAGTATGAATACACAGACCAAATGGGCTTAGTAATCGTTTAGTCAACTTGATTCTTTCTTACATAAGCAAAGTGTGTGTTCTAAGTGCGCTTTGGTTGGAATGGGACGATTATCGAACGTATATCATGTCTCACCATTTGATGTAATTGTTTAGAAGGATTTGCACCATAATTGTGGCTATTAACACCGGCGTTCGATCATCATTAAGGAATCTGATTGACTCTGGCTAGTACCAGTTAAGTCAAAAACAAATGGGTTCAATTTGTCCAAACTCAGGAGGAACATGTAATTAAATAAGGAATCATAGTCACATCTTCTATTATATTCACATGTAAACAATTTTAGGCACATGAAAATCTTCCATTGTATTTCAAGTCAATATAAGAACACTTTCAAATCAATTTTTCATATCTCTTCTTTCTCTTCTTATTGAATTTTGTATATTTTTATGATTTCTTCTTTAGTTTATGAGGTATTCAGTTGCTATATTTTGTCTTATGTAATTTATAAGTATCTCTTCATTTTTTAATTGGATAAGTGTGCCCATAGATTGTTTAATTTTTGTACATTTGTTCTGCTATAAATTCCCACAAATTTTCTATTTCTATATTTTATTTTATGGTTTTTTCTATAAATGTGAATTTCTATAAATTTATTCCTCTACAAATTTCTATTTCATTTCTCATTTTATATTACTATCCGAAATTATTTTATGTAAATTTGATTTTAGAGTCTGAATTCCAAACCTGAATATTTTCTTCAATAAAAGACCCATAAAAATCAAACTTATTTTTGAAATATTAGATATTATATAAAGTGAAAAATGAAAAATGACAGAGAACTTTTCTTTATGTAGATTTCATTTTTGGAGTACTTTTGTGAAAGAGGAGGTTTAAGTGTGGAATCTGGATTTCAAAAATTGTAAAACATGACGCTATCACTAATAAATTTTTATAATTCATCTCGTTACTAGTACTAATTATTGGTATTAGTAAATACTCTTAATTGTTATTAAATTATCATTACGTGTCTGGTTCTCATTAAGGGTATTTTTCATTAAAAGTAATTCTTGGTAAAAGTAGTTCTCATTAAGAGTAGTTTCCATTAGGATTCTGGGTTGCAACCATTTTCATTAAGTGGAAGAATCACTATGTTAGAATTAGCTTCCAGAGAAAGCTCTGACAACAAATTTTAATTAAATACTAAAAATGTCTTGGCTATTCTTCCATTATAAGACTAAATTATTTAATATTAAAGAGAAGAAGAATACATTTAAATATAATGATAAATGCTTCTGAAAAGATAAAAGATAGTCTTGGTTAATAACAGGGCTATGAACTCTGACACAACGATGCTACAAGATAAAAGGTTGATTTAAGTGCATGAGCAAGTGCGATTGTCATTAGAATATCAATGGAGAAACAAAACGTGGATTACAATTGTTATCCATTTGAAAGCTGACAAGCGGAAATACAGGACCTTCCTTTGATAATTGCAAAGGGAACCAGATATCCGTAAATATTATCGCCTCTTATAGGATAGCTAAATGAATGAAGGAGGTAATGCCACGTTATTTATTCTTTTCATGACATGTACCTTGTATTTCAACTCGATTTTAATAACTTATTACTGTAGAATTTGCAACTTTTTCATAAATTAATTGTTTTATTATTTTTATGAATTTTGTGATATTTGTTTTCTCTTCCTATGAATTGTTATAGATTTTCTGATCTCTGTAGATTTTTTATAAATTTTATAATTTTTTAGATATCTTAATTTCTGAAAATTTATACAAATTCTCCAAATTCTGTAAATTTTTGTTTCGATACATTTTGAAATATCTTGCCAAGAAATTTTCAAGAGTAACAACATTTTCAAACTATTAATACGTCAAAATCTTATCCTCAATAACTTTCAAAGCATTTTGCCTGAAACATTTAACTTCTTCGAGAAAAACTATGCCTCCACCCTTACTGAAGACAACAAATACTAACAAATCATTTAGAATATAATAAAGAATATTTTCAAAATTAAATTTTACTTCTTCACTTTAGTAGGGACAACAAGTACTTCTAAAAATCCACTTATAAAGTTAAAATTTTACCAAAACCATTGAAGAAATTAAAAAAAATGTTCAGAATTAAAAATCTTACCATTTTACTTTAAAAGCCTACCCTTATCCATACAAGAACCAACAGATACTTTAAAGAAACTACTCAGTACGCAAACAACAAAAATATCTTCATAATTAAAAATTTTACTTTTTTATTTTATCAAAACTTACAGATACCACTAAAAAAAGCCACTCAAAATATCAAAAAAGATATGCAAAACAAAATCTTACCTGTTAACAACTTCTAGATAACCCAAACGTAGTCCACCTTCCCAAGATGGAAGAATAAGAAGAAGAAGATAAGAAGATATACAAAGAAAAATATGAAAATGATGGTCTAGGGGGCTAATGATGTCCTGTAGTTGGTAAAAAGGTACGAAATTGCAGCTGTATAATCTTGCTGCTAGCCTTCCTGACGTAACGCATATATGCTCGGATTTTTTAGCGAGCAACGGATCAAACTAGCTGTTCAGAATTGTCCCAGATGGAATTGAAGAAGTCGTGACGAGAAACTCTAGCTAACTAATTAATTGGAATTCTCAGTTTCACGCGTCTTGTTTGGAACGGAGCCGGCGAATTAAGCGGAGAACGATTTCAGACTGTCGTTTTAATTGTCACATGTGTCCATTTATATGAACCAGCCCCTTCCAGAGCTGCGAGTTTCTTCCATTCTGCGGACTTATGAAAACGATACTTATGACCACGATAATTACGCTGTTATTAAGTGGCTTACGTGTGTTTAGGGTAAAGACATGATACTCTAAGCTATAAGGAGAAGAGGGGCGAGGGTGTAATATAAAATTGGTAGATTTCTCTCTTATTTTTATTAAAAATTTCTTTTTAATTGTTTTATTTTCAATAAGAAAGATTGTTAATTAAGTGAGAATGGTAAGATGTAGAATATATATTATGTCTTCTAAATTTTGGAAATATTAATTTGATACTTTGAGGGTGGAATATTGAGTAGGTAGATCTTTGTTCTTAGAAAAATTAGAAAAATTGTTGGTTAGGTGGCGCTTTCAATTTTTCAAACTTTTTAACTTTTTTTTGAGAACTCTTCTCCGTGACACTCTATTGACATCCCATTGATTCTCGTGCTTTAATCAAATTATCCTAGTAAGAGTTTTATATCGTTATATCATTATACCACGCAAAACGTTACGCAAGAAACAAAGAAGAAAGAAAGAAGAGACTTTTAAAAGAAAAGAATTTAGAAAAGAGGAGAAAGTAGAGAATTTAAGGACAAATTTTAGTAGAAAGGAAAACATCGAAAGAAGAAATGAAAATTTGTATTTAATGTTATTATATCTTCTTTAAAGCAGAATGTATCTTATATAATTTTGAAGATTAATTTAATTGATCCATGTTTATGTGGAAGACACCGTGATCTTCCTAAATTCTCAATGACAGACTTATTATTCATAATTAAGCGAAGACAGTCAACGTCATAACTTAGAAATTACTTTTAATTAGTAAAGTTTAACGTAGAATAATAGACTTGACTTAGAATAAACGAACGCTTAATGCTGATAAAATCTTCTTTTAATTTTTGTTATCAACGATCTAATTGCTACCGAATCTTTCTTTTATTTTCCTTATAATTTCGTACAGCTGTTGCTCCAGATTGCAGATAAACATGATAAAATTACACATGGTTTCTCTGTTTATTGATGAATTGCATAAATTGCCAATTCAAATGCTAAACAGTTGTTATGCATCGTAGACACGGGAAAAATTATGTTAATGGCAATTGATAGTCGTTATGGTTTAACGCAACTTGATAGTAAGATATTTGCTACAAATGGTGTTAGCTATCTATTTATAATTACAGCAAATACTACAATATGTCCATCGAGTAGAAGAAGTTCTTACTATACAGTCACAAAACGCAAAAGAAAGAAATGTAATGGTAGGAGAAACGAAGAAAGCATGTATTAAGTAGAAATTTAATGCAAAGCTTCCAAAAATGAAGAAGAGTTGAGCAGAAGAATATTCTAAATCTTCTTTATTTTTCGCTTTCTTTTTCTTCTTCTTTTCCTTTGTTCAACATTATAATACAAAAATATTGAAGAAAAGAAAAGTCTAATTGAAGAATATTCTGCTATAATTGCAGGACAAATTCAAGAAGAAATGAAAAAAGGAGAAATTATGAAAAATACTAAAAAGAAAAACAAATTCTAATATGGTTACAAAGCAAAAATTCAAGAAGATATTATAAGAAATACTAATGCAAAATGCTAAAAAAGAAAAGAATTCAAGTTTAGGAATATTTTAATATTTTAATATCTCACCATATAATTTTAATATTTTAATAGGGAAATTTAAAAGCAAATGAAGAAGCAGAAATTATGACGAATTCTATTACCAGAATACTAAAACAGCTAAGAAGTACAATTGCAGACACTTCTAAGTAATTATTCCACCTTTGTAAAACACCAAAAGAGACTAAAATGGAGAATGTCATATTTAAAAAAGGGAAAAATACTCTAAATTATAATTTCATGCAACAGGCTACTATTTTCTCCAATTCGTCCCTCATTTTCTTTAATAAACTTACCGTTTCCATGTCCTTATTCTCCACAGCTTCCATGAAGCAACTCGTACTCGAAAACATACTTTATGAAGAATGTCAAGAGACACCATGAACAGTTACAGGAGCAAACTCGCGATTGCAATGGTTTCCTCGATAAAGAGAGCTAATAAACTACCACTACCCGCTCTGTATGCTGAAGATTGGAACATGAAAAATCGACGCCAACCAGAGTATACATAAAAACCATGTTTGCAGTCAGTTGGAACGGGATTCAACCGGTTACCATTTAAAGGGTTGTAAATCAACAATATTCCTCTAAGTTCTACACCTCTGACACTTTCATTTATATCATTTTTGTTATAAGTAGCAAGCAGACTCAAAAAAAGTTAACAATGAGAAAAGAAGAAATATTTTATAATTTAGGAGGCAGAAGAGTTAGAAGAGTTAAGTATAATTAAGAATTGGAATTAATAACGAAGAAGGAAGAAAAATTAAAAAATTTGAAGTTAAAAGATTATGCAAAAAGATTTGATAAAAGTAGGAATGAAGAACTTGACAGTCTTCATCAGTGAAGATAGTTGAAGATAATTTTAGGAAAAATGTACAATGTGTTCATGACTAAATATAGAAGATTATCTGTTATTCATTCTAGCAATAGAGAACTCATGGGTTTTTCTGAATGAATCTGTCGTTTTATAGGTTTTCTAAACGTGATTGTCTTCTAAAATTTGTTTAACTTACATTTTGATAATTGAAACATAAGTTAATTCACTATTACGCCTGCACTATGCGTATGAAAACACAAAAGAACGTGGTGGGGAGAGGCGAGAAATGCTCCAGATTATATATGGCACAACATGATACAATGAAATTCTCTTCCTCTAATGATTATAGTAATTCTACTAGGAACGCATGATTCATGTCGGGTTAAACAAGTTACACCGCTAATTGATGAATGAACACACCGAAATAAATAACATTACTAACCAGTAATTACACATTTAGAGATATCTAGTAAATTTCTTCTTCAAAGAATACTTCCAAATGATTTAACAATTGATGGCAATAAATTATATATAAACTATACAAAGTATAAATGTAAAAGTAAAATGTAAAATTAATCTTCTTTTGAAGAAATATTGAAAGGACGTACTGAAGAAGATATTTAAAGATATTGAAACTTTTTCCCATTCAATAATTAATTTGTTAGATTGTATAAATATAAAGATTAAAAAGCTTTAAAATCTAAAATTAGTATTCCACTAAAGAAGATATTGAAATTTTATATAAATGAAGCTATATTCTAATTCCTTAGGTTAATTAGTAGTTTCCTTTTAAAAGAATCAAAATAAAATTAGTACTTACTCTTTCGTCAAACAAATTTTCAATTCACAAACAATTAAAATAGTACTTCAAATTTGTGAAAGCTGAGAAATTCGAATTTTGCATACACTCTACGAGCTCGAGAGAAACGCATAAATACGCTCATACACACACACACACACACACAGGTATTTCAAATACACTATTCGTTTGACATCGTCTATAATCTATATTTTTGGTTTAGTCTAATTTAATAAAATACTTCAGCTGTCAAAATAATCGATAATTCTACACGTTTTCTGTTTTTCTTTCTGTTTCTTAGTTTTGCTCGCATAATGCCACACGATCAAGGTAAAGAGACCGTTGACTTCGAAGGTAAACAGCAGGATGATCCTGTGTATAGAGTTTCAGGGGAAAGAGAGAGGAACAGGGAGAAAGAGAACCTTAGAAAGATAAACAAAAGTAAGTATAAGAATAAGTAAATATAAATACATCTGTACATTATACTGTCAGATTCATAAAAATTTTATTTAATCGAGTGAAATAAATCATTATTTAAATCACTGCAATGTTACAATAGCTTCTTCTTACAATAATTTGTTTATTCATTAAAACCAGAAAGAATGATCAAAAGACAAATATAAGATATTTAATAAGATACTTGCTCTGTATTTTTCAATACTTCTAATTTATACATTCAAAAATCCTATACTGAAATATTCAATATAATAGATAAAGTGATTTTTATACAATAAAGTATATTATTTATTGTAACAAGTTGTCAAGAAAAAAAATACAGTATTATTTTGTATTTATTATAAGTTAAGACCAGAAAATTGATTGATATAACACAAATCTAAATATTTATAATAAACATAAAATATTTATTTATTAATTTTTTAGTAATTCTAGTTTGCATATCCAAGAATCTCATACTTGTCAAGTTAAAATGGTAAATTTTATATCTGTATTTACATTTAACGGCAATTTCATGATGGATAATCGTATTCGAAAAAGAATTAACTAATTCGAAGAAGACCGAGTCTTTCAGAGGACATGGGCAAGTATAGCATTCGACACCTCGTTTAAAAAGAATGTCAGTTAGATTTCCTGATGGATTAATTGGCTGTTAAAGAAGTAGTGGACGTGGAAAATGGCGGGCGGTCACAGTTTCGCTAGAAAAATAATTAAAAAGAGCCCAGTAATCGAAGCGCGAGCCACGGATAAATTGAAACTGGTTTCAACTGGCCACTGGTAGTTTGATCTGGGACTTGCTTCTCTCCAGATGCACCTTAGATCGTTCTCTTTCTTCTGCGAGAACTTCTTATTTCAATACACGTTGTCCCCTTTTATTTTTCTTTCAAAATTTCATAACACTAATTCCTACAAAAAATTATGCTTGTAATTAATTTCAAACAAATTTTTCCATTAAAGAGTCTGACAAACTTCAAATATAATTAAATTTCATTGACTAGAAGTTAGTTGTAATATAAGTTAATGCAAAGTATGTTAAAGAAGTTATGTTATGTTATTCCTTGGAATAATTCATAAGAAGTCTTCTGATTTGCTTTATTGAAAGAGATAAAATGTATTAAAGAGGGAATTAAAAGCCACAAATTTCAGTTCTAAGCTAGTCCATCATTTCTAACAATAAATACTCATTCCTGCTGCTCGATTGTCTTACTGTTAATTGTAATTACTTGATTCTTCATTGGATAAACAAGGGGAGAAACTGAAAATAATTGCTGCTACTCATAGCATCGTTTCCTTTCACACATACATTGTTTTATTGACCCCTGTCACATAGTACAGTGAAGCTTGAATAAATATATTGTTACATTCTACTGACTGACAGACTAGCTCAAAAAAATGACGGAAGTGTTGTATATGTCATCACACTAAATAACAAACCTATTATAAATTTAAAATTTACACTCTACGAATATATGTTTTGGAGAACACCATGAGTTATCCATAGAACATTCTGTATTGAACTATTGTATATAAAAATATATCTTTTTATATTTGGTGGTAAAACATAGCCTCTTTTGGTAAGAGAGTATTATTACTTACATACGTACAATTTTGTAGTGCATGTTTCTCAATTCTAAAGTAAAAAGAATTATTGTTTAATTAATTATTGTCCAATTGTAAAAAAGATTAGACCTGTTTTTTTGGTGCATCTACGAAAAATATAATTCCATAAAGAAATTTGTACAATATTTGTGATACTTAAGAATGAATACATTAAGTATCTGTATTGAGCAGATTTGCACAAATTCTTTGGAATAAAAGACATTTCTTTTGGTACCATAAAAATTCATATACCATCGTGTCTTTGATATGTGAAACAAAGTAAGTAACTTGTGCATTTCTGTAAAACATCTTATAGACAAATTACAAAATGGCAGTTTAGGAACAAGGTGGAAGACATTCGCCTGATAGTGAAATACTATTGTCTAAATAACAAATAAGTAATTATTATGGGCTAAAAGCACCGATAAGTACCTTTTTATAATATAATATTGGTGTTTGAACTGACATGTCCAAATGGTAAATTTTCTAGCCCAGCTGGCTCATTCTAAAATTACCTCCAACAATTTATCAATAAATGTATGAATTAATCATGCTTTTTATTTCTCCCAAAGCAGCATAGCCAAACTACGATAAAATTAAATTTAGTATTATAAATATAGATAATAATTTAATTTTCCTACTCATTCTTTGAACATGTCATCTTTTTTCTTTTAAGGGACCAACTTAAGTGGTTTCAAATCCCGTACAGTACTTAGGCTTACAAAACAAAATGTGGAATGCCTAGAATCGAAAATGCCACTTGAAGAAAGCAAGCGATTAACCAAGTATGCATTAAAGTTTGGTGGTATTGGTATCATCAGAAGTTTCCATCACATCATTAGCCGAATTTACATTGAAAATGTACTTCTTGTGCGCAGTAGCATTCTTTGATACCACGTTCTCGCAACTATCAGAAATCTCCCTATTCCTGTGACGTATACGTTCTCCTATTAGAGGGAAGAACAAGTTGGTATCCAGCCCAACTTTCGGTTCTTTATATATCCGACTCAAACAGTAACTGAGGCCTAATCCAATGATGAACGTCATCAAAAATCCAATTGGAGCATACCACATATAAGAGACCCGATACATATAGAGGTAATCATCTGATTTCCTAAAAAAAACATTACTTCATTATAAAACTTCCTTTTTAAAAGATTAATTAAAGTTAGGAATTGCTTACAATGGTATCTTTTCCATAGGGATGAAAATAGTTGTATTTGAACAACCACTATTGGTAACTGGCAGTGTCGTTGGAATAGGCCTAGGTTGTCCAAAAGCAACCCAAAACAAAAATGCTAGAGACACAGTAGCGCCTATTACAGACCCTGTTTCAGAAGCTGTTTCTGTGAGCATTCCAAGAGTGAAAAGCCCTAATAATGGGCCACCCACTACCCCAAATATTGTTAGGCCAGCCTATAACATCAACACAAATAAAACTTTCTTAAATAAAATCCCGACAATATTTTATAGTATTCTTATGGTTTAATCAGTAAAAAAGGATACCTGTAAAACACCTCCCAATAATTGCGCCAGAAACGCCAAGGCAATGGAAATAATTCCATAGATGAGGGCAAGTAACTTAGCCATGGTTGTTGACATACCCGTGGAAAATTCCTTACCACAACATTTTTTATATGCTGGCTTTAAATAATCTTCTAGTGTTACTGCTGCCAAAGAATTTAATGCTGCTGAAATAGTGCTGAGACCAGCACTAAAAATACCTAAGATATGAGAATATATTAGTTTGAAGAATTTACTTCACCTACATTAACACATTTTTAAGCATTAATAGGTAACACAAGCATTAATAGGTAAAATAAAGATATCAATAAATTTTACCTGCTATGAAAAGACCAGGTAAACCAGGTTTGTCAGACATGGTGTCCATGACATACAAAGGCATCAACATATCTGTAGATGATATCCTTTTTTGAAGCAAAGGATCACATTTATAATATTTACTATATATTGCTAATCCTGAGAAACACGTAGTCATTGAAAGTATTGACAAAATTGGCCATGCCAGCCAAAGTGCTTTCTGTGCTGCTTTTATATCTCTAAAAATATTATGTAAAATTAATAACATTTCATATTTTATTCATTGTGATACTTACTTCACTGTTAACAAACGCTGTACTTGAACTTGATTTACACCATACAGTGATAGAAACGTGCATAAACCACCAATAATGAGCGACCACCAAGTATGTCGAACTGTGGGGTCTATTGAAATACTTGAAAGATATTTCATAATTAGTTTATCAAAATTAAGGTATCATTTTTCATTGTGCCACACATTGTACCTGTCAAATTCAATCCTATGTCCTTCCTCTGCTATTTGCCAGATTCTGCCTATACCTCCAGCCTCGTTAGCAGCTATGATGATAATAATAAAGACAGAAACAAACATCAGCAATCCTTGAAACACGTCTGTGATTAAGACAGCTTTGATACCCCCTATGCTTGAATAGAAGGCACATACTAAGCCAAGGATAATAATACTGCCAGTTTTAGAAATTCCTGTTGTTGCCTCTAATGCTAGAGCAGGAGCATAAAGTACAACACCAGAATACAAAAGCAATTGCAGCCAGTATACAAAACTAGCCATCATTCTAGCTCTGATTCCAAAACGTTTTTCTAAGTACTAGAAAAAAATAAACATGTAATTTAAATATACATAGTTTCTTATCATTTTTATTTTGTTTAAATGAAGTTTATTATACAAACCTCATAAGCACTTGTTGCTTGGAGTTTAAAAAATACTGGTAAAAATCCATAACAAACAAGAGGAGTTCCTATGAGGTATGATAAATTAATTACTACAAACTGTGTTCCATATGTGTAATTTTCTGCAGAAACTCCTAATAAAGTAATTGCAGACATGAAGGAAACCACTAGTGCGACAGCCACAGGTGTGATGCTCATTGACCTGCTGGCAATGAAGTATTCCTGTTAAGAAAATAATTTTATTTTAATTTAACATTGTTTTAGAAGCCACAATTTTAAAAGAATAATGTATGTACCTCCATAGTTTTTTGTCGTCCACCACTGAACCGGTAATAGATACCTATGCCCAGACTTATGCATAGTGTGGCTGCTATGACCAGGTAATCTTCCCATTGTAATGTACCTACTTCTTCCATACTATTGTTCTATTGATATAAGCAAAGAATACTCTATTAATTTTATACACATATTTTTATAGATGCATTAGGAGATGCAATATATATTAACCAGAAAATAATTCTATGTAATAGTCAAAGAAGAAAATAAAGTTGAAATATATAAGTTCAAACTGAAAGATCAAATTAAGAAAGATATAAGTATAATCTACTAAATCTACCTTAAGCACCATATCTTTATAATGTGTGTTAAGTATTATTTCCTAATATTATCTATTGAAAGCAAAACTTATAGTTTTGCATCACAAATGCTTGAACATGTATCACATTTAGTTCAAATTATTTTTAAAATAAAGAAATTCTCACTTAAGAAAAAGATTATTATAAAATCTAAGAACCTGCAAGATAATGCAAGAAGCAGACTAATTGACACATATAGAGATCAGAGAAGTTCATATTTAAACACTGTTTACTTTACTACAGTTATAAAATAAACAAATTATATAGTACAGACCAATTATAGTATCATCTAGGACTATCATAGTGCACAACAATGGATATAGCGGCCCTCATTTATTAGGTTGCGAAATTAGCGATAGTTCTTATCAACCGCATAAACTTCATGTAATCCTATTTCTTTGATCATTTAAGTCGCTGTGTTTGATTGTATCGAAGGACTAACTATTGTTGATGACGTAAATAATAGTTTACATGGTTGTTAAGCCGTTTCAACAATAATTCGTATCGATGGATAGAAAGATGTATCGTAGAGCATATTGCGAACTTACCGGGATCGTCACAACGTCGTTCACCGATACAACTGACAGAAATATCTCGCTACGACAGATCGCTCTTCATCCGCGTCGCGGTTCTGTCTCTTACTGACTGTTGGAGGACTTTAACATGCTTGATCTTTCGCATGAAAAAGTCGCGTGAGTACACAAGGACACGTGTAGAAAGAGTACGCAACACCATATTGAGAATATGCGCGTGCGGGTTTAAACGGTACGAGAGTACCATTTTAAATACATTTCTGTATCATTTCATATTAATTAAAAAAATATTGGAATTTTATTGGAATTTATGGAAATTTTTTATTTAGATTAGGAAATTTCAATTTGCTCAGAAATGTTAAAAAATTTCAACACACTTTAAAAAATATTAGAATTTAATTAGAATGTTTCTTTCTAATTTAAATTGAAAAATTTAGAAGGTTATTTTCATTCTTTAATGAGAGTATTTAATTTTATTTCGTTCTTTAATGAAGTATTTAATCAATAATGAATTGGCCTTTATATTAAGCATTTGTTAAGAATTCCAATCTCCTAAGAAATATTGAAAATTTCCAGCATATATTTTGGAGAATATATCTAGGATTTTATTAGAATTCTTTTATGAAAATTTTTATTTTAAACTGGCAAATACAGGAAGATTATTTTTCTTCGTTAATTAGATTTTTTATGAATATAAATCATTATACCGAAAACTAATTAAGGAATAAATTAAGTTTGGGAAAAAATTGGGCATAAATACTTAATAAATAACTCCATAAAAAGCTTATTAATTTAAATCATTTATAGATTATACAACATTCTTTTATTAGTAAGAAAAGTGTGCAAATCAAATTTCTTTTTATTTTAAATACAAATAGGTTTCAACAATTTTATTGTGAGAGCCACTGTTCTCTACTTTTAAATTACTGTGGTGACATAATTAGAGGCAAAGGTAGTCGATATCTATTTAAATAGCTAATAATATATGCAAATAGATGCATCGGTTTTATAAAGTTAGCCATTTTATTTATTCTGGATAACTTAATATTTTTTAACGTTTCATTAATGTTTTCAAATCATACTTAATTCCAGCACACTCAGTTATATGTTATGCATCAGTTATGCAAAAATTATGTAACACGTAATCGATATCCTGATTTAAGAAATCATTACCTGGAATTAAATAGAGACTTAATTAATTGGATGAAGCTACAAAAACTCGATAAACGTGACTATTAATTTTTAAATTATATAGAAATGAAAAATCTCACTGTAAAAATTATTTTACACTAAAATAATAATTAAAAATAGAAATATTTATAATAATACTCCAAATGCATGATACTCTGAACTACAGTAAAATTGATTACTATTTTCTACCAATTTCTGCTAATAATTAAATATTTTCCGTGATGGCTTACTAATAACGCCGTTTCCACTGATACATGAATTTTCAGAGTTCTCGACTGATCGATCTCTCGAAATCTATTCAAGCAATCGACTTGTTTGAAATGGCAGATTACAGTGAAAAATGTGTGGAAGATTGTTCATTTGATTACAATGATGATAAACAAAAAGGTGTCTGCTTAATCAAAGAAGAGTAAGTAATCATTGTTATTTTGACTATTAACATTCAATTTTTTGAAAGTAACTCATATAAATAACATGTATAACTACATAACCTCAATTTGTTTGAACCGCGTGGCATTCTGTCATTATGCAAAGCTTTCCTGTCGAACGCAATAAAATACAGATCACAAAAATACTTCTATGTTGTAATATTTTCTTAAATAATTTATCTTCTGATAAAAAAAATGCTTTTATTTTTGTATAATAAATGTATTCATAATAAAATGTCACAGGTTTATTATAGAAGATCATGTAAGACTTCTAAGTGAAAAATGTTTGACTGAGACTGACAAGCAGAAAGTATCAAATAATACAACTAATTTAAGTGAGGATGTTTCTATATCGGATGAGCCTCCAACCAAAAAGCTTAAAAATGATGATAAAAAGGAAAAGCTCAGGGGGCAAAACAAAGCAAGGCCACCACCATTTAAGACACAGCGTGAACTGAATTTATGTCCCTGGGTAGCTGACCAAGCAGTAGATGAGCCTGAAAAGAAATGTGATAATAATCAGTGCATATTTTTGCACAACAGAGTTGAATATTTAAAGATTAAGCCAGATGATATCACTGATGAATGCTATATCTTTGAGCTTACCGGCAGGTGTCCACGTGGTGCTGCCTGTAGGATGGGTTCCAAACACTTGACAAAAGAAGGTTTGAATATTATTAACAAGGAAAAAATGGACGAATTTAGAAAAAGGCCTCCTTCTACAAAAAATCATTTAGCTAAAGATATTCAGACACAATTAAGAAAACACAAATATAATTTTTCTAAATCTGAAAATATTGTTAAGGCAAATGGACCATCTAGAAAAAATGTAGGAACAAAAAATGTTAAACAAGAGCCAGAGATAGAAAAAATTAAACAAATTGATGAATCCTTGGACAGAGATAAATTGGAGGTAAAAGATAGTCCAATATTAGATACTTCTATTAATGAGTCTAAGAATAAAGCTTCTGAGACTCAAAATACAGAGAAGAAACTTGGCCCCATTGAAGATTATGATTTAATAAAATGTAGGGACCCAGAAAAGAAAAAAATTGATTGGAAAAATAAGATATTGTTAAGCCCATTGACAACAGTAGGCAACTTGCCATTTAGAAGAATATGCAAAGAATATGGAGCAGACATAACTTGTGGAGAGATGGCTCTGGCACCAAGGATATTGAAAGGAGCACATGAAGAATGGGCTCTGGTAAAAAGACATGAATCTGAAGACATTTTTGGTGTGCAGCTTTGTGGAAACAACCCCGGAGTATTAACAAGATGTGCACAGTTGCTGAATGAAGAAATTGATATTGATTTCATTGATTTGAATCTTGGTTGTCCTATAGATCTAATTTATAGACAGGGAGGAGGTAGTGGTATGCTGAATCGATTAAATGTTCTAGAAACTGTTGTGAAATCTGTTAGCCAGGTTATGAATATACCTTTAACTGTAAAAACTAGAACAGGGGTTTACATAGATAAACCTATTGCACATACGTTGATGCCAAAGTTTCGTGATTGGGGTGTGTCCATGATTACTGTGAGTAAGTTAATTATACTCTGAAGTTGTTATGATAAGATTTTAATAAATTATGTTAAAAAATACTAACTATTAATTGTAAATTAATGTAGGTTCATGGAAGATCACGTGAACAAAGGTATACAAAGTTAGCTGATTGGGATTATATAGAAAAATGCGCGGAACTAGCTGATCCTATCCCAGTATTTGGAAATGGAGACATTTTATCATATGATGATTATCAAAGAGTTCGAGATGCATACACTTCTATATATGGCATCACCATAGGACGTGGAGCATTGATAAAGCCATGGATATTCACTGAAATAAAAGAAAAGAAGTTGATTGATATATCAAGTTCAGAAAGATTTGAAATTTTGAGAAAATATTCTAAATATGGCCTTGAACATTGGGGCTCGGACACTCGTGGCGTCGAGACAACGAGGAGGTTTATGTTGGAGTGGATATCTTTCTTGCATAGGTAATTTTGATTTTATAATTTTGGTACTGTATATACATATGTTGTGCAAATTATTAAATTCTATTTCTGTTTAGGTATATTCCTGTTGGAATATTAGAGAAACCACCACAAAGGATTAATGAAAGACCTCCATTTTATAGAGGCCGTGATGATATGGAAACGCTAATGGCCAGTTCAAATTGTGCAGACTGGATTAAATTATCGTAAAAATATTTTATTTCAATGTCATATCTAACGCAATTGCTTTGTTTTAACTTAGACTTCATTTTCAGAGAAATGTTACTAGGAAAAGTGCCTGAAGGATTTCATTTTTTGCCAAAACACAAGGCGAACTCGTGGAAATAATATATATGTCACGTAAACAAAATAGTTTTATATCACATTTTTCCTTCCTATTTTTAATATATATTTTAATATACATAGAATAAATTCTAGGTAAAAGAACAAAAAATCGTTTTTATTTTGTTAAGCACTTATAGCTACATAAAAGGAAAACAATGAAATAAACAACTTTAACTAACAAATAATATAGATCACAAATTTAAGTATAATTCATAATATACATAATGATTCTATCTACTGCACCACTGCAAAGTGATCAATGGATTGAAATGTGATGCCAGAAGAATTTATCTTTCCATTCCTTAATCGTTAACCTTCCTGCTTCACCTATGGACTACACATAGACTATTGGAGACTAGTAATGATTAGTTATATCTCCTAGGGCAGATTTTGGCCACATGCAATCACAACCACTGGCAATCTGCTTGACGAAAGGTTCCCAACATTCGTTCTCCCATCGCCGCCTTACCAATAACAAGCTTTTACTTCTTTGCACGCAATGAAAGCCATTATGCACGCATTTCTGAAATAAATATACTTCACTTAATACAAGAACAGAAACAAGAGATCTTCAGCTTCTACAGAGATCTTCCAAGGCTGGTCATTGACAAAGGTTAATATTTTATGTTATTGCATTCACAAGATATAAATATTAATTTGTTGACAATTGCCATCATAAAAACCTAATACACTCTAAAATGCTAAATTAACTTCAAATAGAAAAACTATTGTACACTCACAATTTCATTCAGGTATTACAACTATGAGAGTAAAACAATCATTTCTTTCAGATTGCAGACTTTCTCTACTCGAGGAACACCTAAATTACTAACTACAGTATTTTATTCAATGGAAATTTACATATACTCTAAATTTGAGGTAATTTTGCTAAAACTATCGAATTTCCTTTTTATTTTTCAATCTACCTGCTTCGATGGATTCGTGGCGCGTTGCAAGCTATCTAGCAAATTATAACTTTTACAGTAAACTTCGTGATAAAGAGGTGGTTGGTACTCGTACTCAGAATCATCTAGCCGCACTGTTTCCGTTACAGTTTCACATAGACTATGATAATCCTATAGACAAAGTACAAAATGTTAGACCTCGCTTTCCATTTATTTCTCTTTGTTGAGTACAGTATGACTGACAGGTAATGAATTTCTATTGTCCCTATTAAGGGACCGTTGCTGCCCGTTCTCAAGCTTTTCGATATATTCTTCTTCAGGTAGATAGAGGAGGTCCCGCCCCAGAGGAGGATGATATCTAGGATCATGATACCGTGTGACATCCAGTTTCTTAAATTCCTGAAAACTTCTGTTGCACTTCTTGTAGAGATCGTAAGAATCCATCCCTAACACTCCTACAGCTGCAAACTATAAAAAAATTTTAGGAATTATAAAATAGAACTCACCTTTTTTATGAATTGTCAAATTTTCGTTTTATTTTATACTCCAATTAAGAAATGAATGAATTTCCTTATTTTAAATATCAATTATCCAGTAAAAGAGAAATATATATATGTAATCCTAATATATATAACACTAATACAGTACAGTTTATATACATATATATATAAGATATATTATAGAGAATGCAATTCAAGAAATTACGAATTGCATAATGAGAATTGGATCAGCTACAAATGTAGTTATACTGTATTAACAGAATAAAGATTTTGGCTATTATAGTAAGGAGAAATATTGATAGATCAAGTCTAGAGGATCAAAGCTGCGAAAAACGTGAAACATCAATAATCGACAATCGTACTGGCATTTTGTCAGTTACTACATTATTAAACGACTGATTCACTCCACTTCCATTCCCACTTGGTAGAACCCTCTGCATACGATTTATGCTTTATCAAGTTTGATGGGTCTCTAACGCTGACTGAGACCTCCGTCAATGCTTAAATTTTAACGATGACGCAACATGATGTCACGAAATATCATTAAAAACTCATGATATCATCGTCTTTATCATTTTAATAAACATGTCTATAAAAAAAGAACATAAAAAAGAATATATAAAATTAATTTTTCAATATATTGACTGGAATTGTATTAAAGTATTTACGGCATGAGCAGCGTGGTGAAGATATATTAAACTAGTTCAATGAAAATCATTAATTGAAATTTAACAGAGGATTAATCGAGCTAGTCTCGTGATCAATTGGTTAGTGATGTCAGAAATCAGAGTAGTGTGTTGACGAATCTTTGAAGATGATGTTAGTCCCGCGAAAAACAGATTATGAACCGGTCAGCAAGGTCGATCGTGATTGAGCTGATGTGCTTCGCGTCGTATGATATAAATTGGTCTTCCCCGTGCCGATCTCTGTGACTCTGCCTTTAAATTGACTATGGAATAGTACTCACCTAGCAAAAACAGAGGAGTAATTTGGAAACAATAAAACATTCAACTATACTAGCTAATACTAAACAACAAATTTGATAATTTTTAAATTTCAAGCTAATTTTCTCTTCAAAAAACGTTCTCTTTAACTAAAGTTATTGATCAAAAGGTCAAAAAAAATACTCCAAGTTATTAAAACTACTATAAACCTTTCCCAAAGGTAACTGTAATTTGAAAATGGACCATTTAATTTAATATTTCTGTTTAGAAATTATTCCTCTACTGTAGGTTCTTTTGGATTGATATTTTTATTCCTATAGATGTAATTAGGAAAGTAAAATCATGGAAATCACTTTTCTACTTTCAATCCAAATCCAAAAAATAGAAATTCTTCTCTAAAGGTGCCTTAAAACTTTCTTCTCCCAATAATATATCTTAAACCCTAAGCCAGTAGCAATTATTACACCTCAACGCGTCTAATAACTAAAACTAAAGTATTGTTCACCAAATGGCCAAAATTAAAAGTGAATTAACACTTTCAGGAGGGGAGGTCGTCAGCTCGGACCGCTATCAAGCGTATTCTCCACGCGGTGGCACGTCGCTGTGTAGTAGGTAGTTATCCAATTGACAGTGCCCCCGTCTGACATAGTTCAGTCGACGACAAACTCAGGACGATTCGACTGCATCTCTGCCAGCAGTGACGTTTTTGCTACTCCACGTTCCGGTATCCACCGAATTGCGTTCTTCCAACGTGTGCTTCTTCCAACTCATCTCAATACCGTAGAAGAACAAACAGTGAAAGGAGTATTTGCATCATTATAATCATTGAAGAAATCGACATGACGATTCCCGTAAGGGTGTCCAAAAACGTGATCGTGCTTTGGGACCGGCTCACTGGTCCAGTGAGAACGAATTCGGTCAAGGTTGGCCATTGTTAGTGAACTGTTTCTTTTTTCTTTTTTTTCTGGCTGTCTAGAGACAGCCGGTGAAATCGGCCGGACCGATATCTTCTTCTGGAACAAACACGTGTCCAAGTGGAGGGAGATGCGAGTGGACCAGCACGATTGATATGGCAGCCGACCTGTACGCGAATGGATCTGTGAAGTCAACGTCCGACAGGTGAGATATAAACAGATAAGAGATAACTTCAGATAAGCTGCTGTGCTTTCTGTTCCCTATATGCTTTGATGCTTGTTTGTTGCCCAATGATGAAGATAAACTGGATGGAAATGGAATGCAATGGCAGTTTACGCTTCAAAACAGTATTATTGGCTGCAAATGGGAACACTGGCATTATTGGGACTGTTTGCTTAGAATTTCTAAGAAATTGTTAGTGTTTGTTGTTGAAAGTAGTTGGAGGATGGATGGATTATTGATCGCAATGAATTAGATATTAGAACAAAATGATTATTTACATTTTTTAATTTTTTAGAGAGATTTTCTTTTCCTCTCTAAGGTATATAGATAATAGACATGTAGGTTTCATTCTTTCATTGGTATACGTTTTATACTTTAATCATTGATGATTTGAGTGTTAATTCTCTTTCTAGTAAAATTCCCAGGATAAGTAGACCAAAGTGAAATTACGTCAGAATTCATAGAATTCTACACTGAGGAATGCTTGATACTCTTAAGGAGGAATGGATAATAATCTACTACAGTTTTGATTGCCGCATTTTTAGTATTCTGATTTTGGGATGATTCGTGCAAGAACGTGATTTCCTCGCTTTTTTTTACGGCAATTTTCATGACAGTGAAACGGTTTAATAGCCGTTACTGCTGTCTGAGTTAATAACCAATTGACCCTCGACCTCCTGAGCAAAGGTTCCATTGACGAATACTGTTAGACAGAACTTAAGCAGTTGGTCACTCGAAATTCTCCTTTTTCTTTTCTTCAGAAAAATATCTTGAACTGTAGTCAAAAATTATGATTTATTATGATTTATGGTATTCGTCCATAATTAAAAAATTAAACGGGTAGGAAAAAATCAGGAACTGAATAATGGCAGGGGTCATCTAATCTAAAATCATCAGATTGTTTGTTGAAACGTGTACGCCACTTGACTTGGTCTCAATGCAAAGTCGTTTCAATAAATTCACGTGGTATCTAAGAAATTAAGATAGACATAAGATTATTATGGTAGCATTTTGCTTCAAATTCTTCTTCATTTTTCCTTCTCTAAATCTATAATATTTTCCTTTTTTTTTTTTTAGTTGTTCGAAGAATTAATGTGCCTGCACGAAGTGACTATCTATATATTGAAAAAGATATGTCTGTGTACCATCAATTATGAAATAAAGTACAGTAGAATAAGCGTTCACGTAACTGCTGTCAAAGAAAAAATTAAACACAAACATGTGCTCTCTTTGATAATATTGACAAGGATCAGCAAGTGTTGACCTATTTCGAACAGTTTTTGCCGGGAATTTCTCGTGGACAGTCGACACACTCGTTTACTGGGACTTTACAAAACGTATTAGCCTCATTTAAATTTATTAATAGCCTTTATACCATTACGTTCAACTGTCAGAGTTGAATGTGCTATCAATTAAAAGACATAAAATCAAATAAAAATACTATCACGATAGAAGACAATAGCCAAGGTCATTAACTTATAAATTTCATCAAAAATTATTCACCAAAATAATAAAAAGAATTACTACAATTATAAAAATTCTTCTGTAATATATTAAACAGAGAATAATAGTTAAAGTGATCAACTGGTAAAGTTTATTCAAATAAAAATATAAAAAATATATAATTATATAAATTCTACTATAGCATATTAATTAGGATTAATAATATGGACTATTTTTCAATTGAGAAACTGTGTAATTTCATTTGTTAAATGTTGAGAAATTGGAGAAGATAGCCGGCTAGCACGCAATTCAGAACACGAAATTGTGGACGGGACGCGGCTTGTAAACGGGAACGATTAGCAGAGAAGAGACTATTAGATTCGTTAATTTAGGAAATCAATTAAATTCTTTGTCATAAGTGGTAACCATGTGGCAAGAATCCCATTAAAATACTACGTGATGTGTTTACTGCTGTTTCAATACGTTACTCGCTCCATGTTGCCAGTCATAAGACAGCAAGTGTTCTAATCATTCTGTTTTCCACCTTGTAAGACTGGAGTCTATACATTTCCTTTCGGTTAGTTAGCCACTATGACTTAGCCAATAAAAATGTAAATTTCTCGCTTTACATTCTTTAATAAAAGATTAGAACTTAATTTTTGTGAAACTGAAATTGTTTAGTTATGATATTTGGTAATAGTATAATTCTCTTTATAAATATTTGTAAAGAAATTTTTCTCTTTCTCCGTTATAGAGCTGTTTCAAAGCTTGTCACAGGTTTTGCACGAGCATCTTATTTGGGTTAAAAGTTTCATTTCCTGAGCAGAACAGTGACTTTAATTTAAGTCTATAGTCGACGTGTCGCTCTACCTACATTCATCTCGCATGATCCTCACAAATTTTTATTTCTTCATTCTGTCTCTTTTATATATTCATCTATTTTTAATTGATACTTATTAGAATTACTTAGTTTTATTGTTCAAATTTGCAAAACGTTGTCTGCAATTCTTTTGACTCTTTTATCAACAGTCGATAAATACAATTACTCAATTTGCTGAAGATAATTTCTGCTAATACTAATTCCATATGGTGTTTCCTTTTTTCTGTAACTGTTTGCTCTTTTTAGATACTTTGGATATAATCGAGCATCTGAAGAATGTAACGAGTCCAATTAACATTTTGGTGACAACTTTTTTTTAAGATAAAACTTTCCGTTGCTAGGGAAAATCTGCTGGGGAATATTTTTACTCAAGACAGCGAGCTTGTGTATAACTATATTAAGAAGGAATGCACACGAGTACCTTGTGTTTAAAGAGACAATTAGATCATGCTGGCAAGACATTTTCGCGAGGACGAATTTAATCCTATTAGCAAATCGCGAATGACGTGTACGAAAATTCAATAGCTATTCGAAAAATGAGAATTATTCTTCAAAATCATGAAATTTGACTCGTTATAATGTTCTGTATCTATGAATGCCTTGACCCTAACTTTACCTACTTTATTCTTCTGTTTCATTTTAAATCGGTGAAAATGTTGAATTATTATCACATGTTAGGATATTTAAAATATTTCTTAGGGGCACAGACTGAAAACAACCAAAGGTCCATTCGCTATGAGATTATTTTTAGGTAGCCAGATAGGGGCTACCCCTTGATGTTGGCTAAAAATAGCCGGTAAGGCCAATCCAGCTCCAATTATTCCATTTAGGTATTTAGGTGACAATCGACTGACCGCCAATTTAGAAATATTCCACACGCTGACAGCACGGGGACCTCAGTCAGCGTTCTGAACGAATGCAAATAATATGTTGCCAGGACAGAAAACACATTCTGTAGTTCCTATCCCATTACAACAATATTGAAAGATATTGAAATACTAAAAATTGTATATTCAACAATATAAATTCCAAACAATGTTCAACAATATTCAATCAAATGGGAGAAAGTTCAGAGAATATTACAATAAAAATATCTCAATAGTACTAACGAAAGAATCTTCAAACTAAATATATTAATAATCTCATAGAAAAAGTTAAATAATTCCATTTATATTCGAATATCTCATTAGCAGATTCTTGATATTTATGTATTTATATGAAATTTGCGAAGTTTCACACAATACACATAATGTAAAAAAATATATAAAATATCCAAAGTGTATTGCTCTCTATAATACTTAGTGAGTAAAACAATTTTGTACTAAGATTCTACCTTTTTAATTATATCCCAACGATATGAATTTGTATAAAAAACCCGTAGTATATTCATTAGAGAGAGAGGTGCGTAATTATTGATTAACAAATTTAAACAGTGTAATTATTAATTAACAAATGTATTCAGCACAAGCACGAGGCACCCCTGCAGTATGCAACCAGTGTAACTTAGACGTTCGTTTGTTCGCAGAATTACGGGCAGCATGAGGCAACGTAAGACCGGCACGCTTGGCGCCGCGGCGCCTATGTCTACAGAAGAAGAACGATTGAAGTTTCAAGACAACAGGTTCTTGACGACATTAGTACTCGGGAGAAATAGGTGAGTACCAGCATTGTTCTCATTTTGCTCGTGTAATTCGGAATTTCATCGACCCTCCCCACGTAGCAATTCGTTTCAATTGTGGTTTTAGAAGGTTCGTTTTAAATTGCGTTGCATCGAATTCAAAAGCATTGACGGTTATTCGGTTATTTAATAATGATGGATTGTTGTGCGTGTGGTCACGTGACCGGTTTTGCTTACTGGAGAGTGGTCTAGGGATTTCTAATATCAACAGAACTTATTGAAATTTGAGATACATTCAAACTGTTGTTCGTTTCAAGCATAGACGTAGCTGAAATTGTATTCACAATTGTTAAATTATAAAGCGGATAAAATTTTCACGAGTCAATCTCAGAAACAATTATTAATATAAATTATTGAATTGAATTGTTGTTTGTTGCTTGTTCTATTGAAAGGTATTTGAAAATGTAACTATAGTTATTATAATTGTAAAATCGATAAATTTTTATGAACTAATCTCAAAGGCGATTACCATATGTCTAGTTAAAGTGCCAATTTGATTTGTTTTCATTTAATTACGTTAATCGTCTGCATGCTTGTTAAAATTATATGTGCGACGATAAATTTAAACTTGGAAACGCTAAATTTAATCGCGATTTACGTTACAAATTAACGAGTGCGTTTAATGTCTTTCTAAATGAATTATTACCAATGGGCATGGTGAACACACGGAGACGTACTAATGGTTCGATGGCAAACAACGCAAGTTTTCTTAATGACGTAGTAGTACATCCATGATAATTAAAGTGTTTAAAGCTGCCAGCATGTTATATATATAGGATACGATTATGTACGCAAAAGTGCAAACATTTTGCAACGTACATTGTTATTCCTCGCTATAACTTCCATTCCATGAGACTTTAAACACAAATTTTCAAATTTAAAATAATATTTCTAAATATATAACTTTGGTGTTTAGATTATGAACAATCAAAATTTGGGATTCAAATTAAAAAATTCGAAATATTTTAATCTGAAACTTGGGTATTTAAATTTTGGTATTTAAATTTTGAGGTCTGGAATTTTTTAATAAAAGTTTATAAATGTGACATCTTCACATTTGCAACTTTGGTAATTAAATTTTGAAATCTGAGATTTTTTAATCCAAGTTTAGAAATTTTATTTTGGAATGCAAGTTTCTAGGTTTGAAATCATACAATTTATAAATTTGTAATTTTGTAAGCACAAACTTTGAAGATTGAAACTTTCAAATTAAAATTTTTTAATTTGAAGTAAAATTTTTTATAAAATTCCTAGTATATTTTGTGAATACTTACCATGGTAATATAACATAATCGATGCATAATGGTAGAATCTTCAATTTGTCTAGCTTCAACGATAGTGATGTCCAAAAAGCCACCTGTATTAGAAGCCGCGAGCCAGATCACTGCTCTCTCAACTTTTATCAAGCTCTTTTATATCACCCACAGGATTTGATCGCATTAGGTCATTTGTCATTTCAAAAGTAAAGAACATCGATAGATCTTTTTGCAAATACTGAAATCTAATATCTCCACGTAGCTATTTGATCGCTTACCATTTAATTGAATTTTTTAATCGCATCGATTGACACGTCCTGATATTGATATCGATAACTCGAAAGATACATTCGATATTGTCATTTTCCCTAATTACATAATTCTTTCTTCTTCTCTTTTGTATATTTTCCTTCTTTATCCTTTATACACTTTCTTTTATCCTTTTCTCTCATAGAAACACACCAATTCTATTCTTTGATTTCCTATCCTTTCCTAATCTTTCAAATTTTACAATTTTCCGTCTATTTTCTTCTTAACACGTTAACTACCACGCTGGTCATGAGTCACCCACGTTACCAAATTTCTTAGAGTAATTAAAATAAGATAAATTTCGTAAACTAGCAAACTATTAATAACGTGAATGATTAAAGTAACTAGGTTGCAAATTTTTGTTCTTTTATATAGAAAATTTGAAATTACAAAAATGCACATGATACACAAAATATCCAACGTCTGGTCCTTCTTATAATATTCAGTGGATGAAATAAATTTCTACTTAGATTTCATTTATTTAATTAAATTTACAAAAATACGAATTCACAATAAAAATCCGCAATCTGTAAATAATATTGTTAGAAAAAATGTATGCAAATACAATAATTAATAATTTAATTTTACAAAAATTAAATATTATGCCATAGTATATTTTGATCTGTTGCGACTCCTAGGTCAAAATGTAGGAAATTCGTGCGACAGTCAACGTGTTAACCTATTCTTTCATTTTCCATATTTGTTTTCTTCGACTGTGCCGCGATTGGCATCCCTGTTTCTCTTTCCCGCTCATTTCTTTGCTTCTCTCTCTCTCTCTCTCTCTCTCTCTCTCTTTCTTTCTGTCTTTTCTCCTTTCCTCTTTCTCTATTTAACTTGCTTCTCGATATACGCGCGAACAATGATGAAAGCACTTCAATTACTAATCGCAACGAGCGTGCCGAGTTTATGGTGGGACTTGGACAGACGGGCCAGGATTAACCTTAATATCGCGGTCACGTATCACGCGACTCTCGTTCTCTCTCGCCAAAAAAATCTTTTCAACTGTTGTTCGACAGTAGTGACGGATTCCGCGCACCAGACTGCAGTGCTTATGTCGGATAAACTTTAATCCTCGGCTATTCGACACTTACGCGAGTAAACCCCCGATAGAAATATCACAACAGGTATAATACATAATATACATAACATACAGCTTAATTTTATTTCGATAATTTCTTTAATGTAGTTCCACCCACGTAATGAAATCGTCTCAATAAGAATGGGGCTAAAGTGACATTTAAATTTCCCTCCATGTTTTGGTTGATATACATTGTGCATTCTAAAGAGGACAGGACATGTCGCAACAGGGTTAGAAAAAGGTCATACAGCTTAATTTTATTTCGATAATTTCTTTAATGCGGTCTATCCATGCAATAGAATTATTTCGATAAGAATGGGGCTAAAGTGACATTTAAATTTTCCTCCATTTTTTGGTTAATATACAATGTGTGCTTTAAAGAGGAGACGTTGGAGTATTGTAGTGTTTCTAATACATATTCTACAGTGTATAATACATTCGCTATGGTATGTAAGTGAAGTAAAAGTTATTTTGTGTTCCTTAGAGTGGATTTTTAATGAATTTGTTTAAATAATGGAAATTACAATGGGGAAAGTACTGGAAAAAAGTTATTTTAAGGTAAATTGTTCTGAATTAGAATCTATTCGTTAATGCGGTTCCACCGACGTAATACAATCATTTTAACGGAAATGGGGCTAAAATTACATTTAAATTTTCCTGTGATTTAATAAAATTTGTCATTTTCTGGTTGACACACAATGTGAACTTTAAAGAGATGATGTTGGAGTATTGTAATGTTTTTGGTACACTTTCTATAGAGTATCATATAATGTATCAATACACTATCTATGGTATGTAAGTGAAGTAAAAGTTATTTTCTATTCTTTAGAATGGATTTTTAATGAATTTGTTTAAATAATGATAATGACAATAGCGAAAGTACTGAAAACAGAAAGAAAATTCTTTTAGGATCAGCAAATTGTTCTGAATTAGAATTTATTGCTCGTGTAGTTGGTTTCTCTAAGAAAGACCAATCGACTTAATGAATCAGATTGGGGATTGCGTAGGTTGCGTCGACGCTTTGTCGACGCATTTATTTTGACAACATTACATGTAATTGAGACTTAATAAACACATTGTCATTGCCTCCTTAATATAGTCCGTCCCTAATTCGTGCATTGTTTACCGAAACAAACCTTTAAACAAACTCCAACATATGTTCTTGATCAAATATTTGTACTTCTATTTCGAATTAAATATACAAGATTTTTAAAAAATGTTTACAGCTAGCAGATTCTTAGCTCTGTTGTGGCTCTTGAATTTTCTATTCTGTTAGTTTCCTCGAAATAAATATTATATTTAAGATAAATATTATAATAAAATGTAGATATTACAATTTTTAATATTTCATAAATATGATTTTACCATTTCTTGGGTGATTTCCGAATGAATCGAAAATAACCCAAGGATCACAGTAGGGTTAAATAAATTCTTGGATTTTTATGATTATTCAGAAGTTTTTAGCCATAAAAAACACCAATGGATAAACAATAACCCAAACATTGCAGTAAAGTTATAAAAACAAATCCTTCTTTATGAAACATGAAATATTTCATTAAATTTTAGGAAAATCTCGCCAGACGTTTTGCCGTCGTGTTCCCCGGGTATTTTCCGGCAAAAGTCGTTCGGTGCGTCGACACCACCGAAGAACAACGCGGGCGTACCTGCGGCGAAAAGTCATCAACGCGCAGGCGCGGAACCGCGAGATCCACGTGAGCCGAAGGCACCTAACAGTGGTAGCGCACGTTTAAAGAGCGGCGTGTTACTTCTCGCGCGGGGCACCCGAGGCACCAGCAAGCACGCACGTCTTGGCACGACGCTGGCGAACAAAATGGCGTCCTCGAGCTCTACCACGGTCGTGCAGGGCTGGCCGAACACCAAGGACGACTATGAGCTCAAAGAGGTTATTGGTGAGTAATCGTTACCTCGCTATTTCCCTCATCCACTACAACTACAAAAGCATTTATGAGATTTTTCAGAATACGGATCGACATCATGATACTCTTACCGGGTCCCGAATGAATAGCTACTTCTGCTTCTTGACATTATGCACACAGAAAGTTATTTGACTCATTAAGTGAAACATTACTTAAAAACGCGACGTTTTGAAATTGAATATGTTGAAACATTGATGATTTTACGATCGTCAATAATGAGGTTTAAATTGACGCATTGTCCCCGTCTGCGTTTACGCGGCTATCTCTCTCACATCTATGTTTAAAGTCTACTGTCTCGCTCGCTCTCAACCAAGGCACGTATACCGGTGCCCGATACGTCCTAACCTAGTTAACTTGCTTGAGAAACGGATCCAGTAATTTTTAACGTAATATGTATACGTAGAATACTCGCAAAAGCTCTTCAGATATATTTATAAATTGTCGTAGATAGAATTATTACTAGCTTCTTTAAAGATATCATTACTTCGAATATATTTTTAAAATAATTAATTATTTTAACATTTTGCTTCTAACGAGTGTTTCAAATGATTAACTACTTTAAAGTTTTAATGTAACTCTTGTATAATAATTTGTCGGAGTATTAAAAATAGAGTTTTGAGATATTTATTCTGCTATTTATATTAGGTTCTTAAAAACATCTTTTATTTCAATAAATGTTTAAAATGATTGTTACTTTAAGGTTTTAATACAGCTTTTATACATACAATAACTTTTGAAGTATAAATATTAAATATTAGCTTTAATTTAATATTGTCATTAATTGATAAACAAATTTCCGTATAAAAAAGTCTTTTTTTAAATTTATAAACCTGTTAATTAAATAATACATTTTTTCTTTAAAAAATTAAAAATTTAAAAACGGGGTAAAGAGATGTAATTTGAAAAGTACGTACATATTCTGCGTCAGTATACTACAGAATACTACGTCATGATAGCGACACGACGTGTGGTGACGTATAATTACGTCATCGACTGTTCAAACATTCGATTCAACTTGTACATTTTATTGCAGAAAATTTTTATATTCTTCATTTAAAATCGTGTATTATAATAATTCGTTTTATTTCAGGTGTTGGTGCAACCGCCGTAGTACACGCAGCATTTTGCATTCCACGACAGGAAAAATGCGCGATCAAGAGAATAAATTTGGAAAAATGGAACACAAGCATGGACGAACTTCTGGTAATTTCTTCATTACATATTATTGAAGAAGAATTAGAAAAATGATTTAATGATATACATTGAACTATGAAAAAAAACATAACTACTCAAAATATTAAATTATTTAAAATCTCTTTTTGTTAACAGAAAGAAATACAGGCAATGTCCTCGTGCAATCACGAAAATGTGGTCACATATTACACGTCATTTGTCGTGAAAGAGGAGCTTTGGCTGGTACTCAGGTTGTTAGAAGGTGGATCCCTATTGGACATCATCAAACACAAAACCAGAACTACAAACTGTAAACATGGAGTGTTTGATGAAGCTACAATAGCAACAGTCTTACGAGAAGTACTCAAAGGCCTTGAATACTTCCATAGTAATGGGCAAATCCACAGGTATATTATTAATTTCCTTTTAGATTTATGAAATTGTGTAAGGAAAATTAATTTGCAACGTTTAAGTTGCAAAGTATCTTGGATATTCTTATTTTCCTCAAATTCTTACTTTTTTCTAATATTATTCAGTTTTATAGTGCGTTGATATTAACTCTCCATGGATATACTGGGTTGTTTATATCCAAGCCTAATTTTGTTACTTTTCTAGGCTTTCCGAGTATGAAGAAATTCTGGAATACTTATTGATGTCTCTACTACACTATACAATCAGTTTTTACGTCATATATTTAAAAAATTTTGTAATAAAAATAATTCACAAATGGCTCAGGTTGCCAATGGAGGGTTAACATGTTTTTATTTGTAAAAAGTTTTGTATTGGACATCTTTAGTTTTTGAAGTAATTAAAAAATTTTGGAGATCAGTGATAGAAATAATAATTTCTAATGAAGTGCAAACTGAATGTATTTGATTCTCTGATAATATATAGACAAATTTTAATAACAGAATAATATTAGGGACATAAAAGCCGGTAATATCCTACTAGGAGAAGATGGCACCGTGCAGATAGCCGACTTCGGTGTCAGTGCCTGGTTAGCGACTGGTCGAGATCTAAGCAGGCAAAAAGTCAGACACACGTTTGTGGGCACACCCTGCTGGATGGCACCCGAGGTCATGGAGCAGGTGAGAGAGGAAAGTAACATTACATCTTCTTAGCCTGCGTTTTTGGTGTCCATATTTATCTTTTTCTGTTCAATAGGCTTCTTGAAATTGCATATCTTTATTTCATAGAGATTAATATCTAGTATTAACCTAATAGCTAGTGCCTTTTTCATAACACATATCCAATTCTCACAAGACTACTCTAGCTTACCTAAAAAATTCTAAATTCAATCTTTGGGTTTTAAAATTTTTGTATGTTCTCTTGAGCATGTAAATTGTGTAACAATTATTTTATTTATCCATCATATTAGTTATTATTAACTACAAAATCTTTTTTCTTCAATATTACTAAAATAAAAGGCATGTAACTGTTTGGAGCAGCATGATTGGATCCCGCTATTGCCATTCCGATTTAATGCGTACATTGTAAAATCAATTATGATATGCAAATATCCTTGCAGGACCATGGCTATGATTTCAAAGCAGATATTTGGTCGCTTGGCATCACTGCCATCGAAATGGCCAGTGGTACAGCTCCATACCATAAGTATCCACCAATGAAGGTGCTGATGTTAACTCTGCAGAATGACCCACCAACTTTAGATACTGCCGCCGACGATAAAGACCAATACAAAGCCTATGGAAAAACATTCCGGAAAATGATTGTCGATTGCTTGCAAAAAGACCCGACAAAGAGGTTAATTTTATTGGAAAAATTGTTCTGTTAATCTATTAAGGGCCAAACAATAGTAATAAATTGACTGAAACAAAATTGCAAATGAAATGTTGGTTCTTTCTGGATTACAAAACTGAAAAATTATACAATAAATATTAAAGAAGAATAATTTTACAGACCAACAGCAACAGAGCTGCTGAAACATCCATTCTTCAAAAAAGCAAAGGATAAAAAGTATTTACAGCAGACTTTGGTAGCTTGTGGTCCTAGTCTCGAAACTCGAGTACAAAAGGTATATTTTTCCTTATTAAATTTTTATAAACTAATAGTTTATAATTTATATTTATACTTTATTATTTTTGTATTTATTCCAGGCTTCAAAAAGACAACCCGGTACATCGGGTCGTCTACACAGAACAGTTACAGGAGAATGGGTTTGGTCTTCGGAGGAAGAAGACAGTAGCGCGTCTAGTGGCGATGAGGGCAAAGAAGCTCTGCCGGTTAACACGATCGAAAACGCATCTAGTACCGAAGAGGAACCAGAAGAGGAGTTTTATGGACAAGTGAAGTCAGCACGAAGTCACATTGTTGTGCAAGCTACCGAGTCGAATGTTCCTATAAACTTGGTGCTAAGATTACGGTATATCTTTTTAATTATATGTTACCATTTTTAATTTTAATACCATATTCGCAACCTTTTCAAATTTTAAATTTCAAGGCCGCTGATAAAGAATATGTTAACTCACATTTCTCGCCTTTTATAATAAAGCAATTTAAAAATTCAAGATACTCAACCAATTCCACATCAAAATTGAAATGAATGTATCATATTTGTCTCATGTGGTCTTCGTTTGTCACAAAATATTCATTTCAGAATTAAAACATTTTCTCTATAAATTTCTATTTCCTTTTTCACTTATTTGACGTTATTATATTTTTATTACAGACGTCCTGAAACCCATTTCACCCTTGAAGACAAATCCGAGTACGTTCCTACCCAGTTCCTAATCATTCACAGCTATTACTTAATCTTCTTCTCATAACATAAAATATTTTGATGAAAATAGTGCCTAAATTGTAATTTCCTATTGAATAGAAAATCGTTTCCTGTTTAGAAACCAGAAACGAGAGCTTAACGACATCAGATTCGAATTCGCTGTTGGAGTTGATTCCGCTGAAGGAATCGCGGCGGAGCTAGTTGGTGCAGGATTGGTTGACGGCAAGGATATCGTCGTGATTGCTGCAAACTTGCAAAAACTCATAGACAGTGCCGGGCAATTGCGGACTGTAACGTTTTCACTGGTAAACCTTCTTCCGTAGCAACATCTTGAGGCTAGGAAGATCAAACGATAGTTCAATATAAATGACATTGTTTCAGAATTCTGGTCATGCAGCAAACGAAGTGCCGGACGACAAGGCATTGATAGGATTTGCTCAGATCTCCATCACCGATTAAAGCAACACATGGAAGTTCTCGAAATCTCTCAGGATACCATTCTTAAACGTCAGTTCAGAGAATGGAAAGTAACAAAAGCTGATGGATTCTCTCGATATCTGAGAATTTGAGAAAAAAGATTTACCAATTCTTAAACTCAATTCTACCAAAAACAATTCTACCATTCGTTTGTTGCTTTCTCACGGCTTTTGCTACTTTCACTTCCTTAGTTCTAACCATAAACATATGAAATACAAACTACGAGTGCCAAATGAAGAGTGTGACCCGTATTGGAAAAGAAATGCCTAGCCCTCAGTTGATATTGTTGGATTATAGGAAACAAAGGTTAATTTTAAGTCTGATTATATTTAGTTTTAAAGTATTTAATTTTGATTTGTGTATTTTATACTTTGCACGATATATGTTATTGATGGTCTTTATGACGTAAAATATACCATAAAAATTAGCGTGGAATATTCTGAAATTAAGTAACTAATCCTAAAGTTTTGTAGGTCAACTACAATCGAATAATACCAATTGAGGATTAACGCGGTCATCCTTTCCCTTTCTAATAGATATTTATTTCTAGCAGATAAAAAAGGAAAAAGAGATCTCGTTATTAATTTCCATCTCTTTCTCAATGAACCCCATTTTCTCAATAAGGCATTCGCGGTCTGTACTTCTTACATACATGGTTCAAAAAAAAAAAAAAAAATACAGAACAATGAATAGAATTCATTTGTTGATGGACTGCTTGGATGCACATTCAAAGCTATATGCAGAACTATCAGTCTTATGAAAATAGAGAATAGATTATGAATGCTGATATTAATAGGAAGAAAGAAGCTGACAGAAAATAATCAAAGGTAGTTCGCGATGAGCTTCTGTGGTGAAAAAGTATTGATCCAATTCTGCCAACTGTTCGGTTCTGAACCTGCGAAGATAGAGGAGAAAACAATATAGTACTGGCTTAAGTTTTCACTTGCTCTAATCATTAATGGCTGTAGTCTCATATATTCAACCTATATCACTCATATTATTGCATTAATTCCTGTGTAAATATTAATAGTCGATGAATTCCTCGAGAGTTTAGGTTTATCCGGCTCGCATAAGCGGGCATGACAGAATTTCAAATAATTAAGTAAACGAGTGGCGAACTGTCGAAAGGTGCTTAAAAACACATCTGACTTACTTATTTGAAATGCCAGACAAACAAATGATATATATATCATATATCATTGAATATATACACATGAATCACTATGATCACATGAATATATATATTTATATATATATTCTTTTTAGTCTTTCTTGAAAAATATGCGCAATGGTCGAATGCATATCGTGTACTAGAAGAAAAAAACGAAAAAAGAGAAAGCGGGAAAAAAGCAGTCGTCAGTCTTTCCTCCTGTACGATGTAAAGGTCGTTTAGCGTATTTCCTTATGCTTCACGTTACAGGATTGTAGAACACGCGAAAGTACTAAAGAAACGTGTTTTGTACTTAATTAAATAGAATTAACGAATAGTGGATTTATTATTTTGTAGCTTCAATAGAAACAAACGGTTGAGAAATGGAAAATTACGATTCACACGTCTTTATCGGTGATTTTAAAGAAAAGCACTCATAGGTACAGGTTCTAGGAATGGTTTGTAATAACCCTTTGAGGTCTTATTTTCTGGTCAGACTCGAAATTATTTATCAATTGTTCAAAAACAATTGATTCAAAAATTGTTCAATAATATATACGTAGAAGAGAAAACTTTTCATGATATATCCAGTATGTATTATGTTTCATTAATAATGTAATATTAATGTTCATTCTCTTTTGTTCATTGCATACTTTTATTTACTAAACTGTAGCTATATTTTAAAAGTCCGAAATAAGTGGTCTCGAGACTTAATAGTGTATTGATTTTGATGTAAAAAAATTGTCTGATGAGACATAAACGACACAAAGGGTTGTAAATTACATTGTGTTGGAATCACATTAAATAGAATGAGATAAAATATAAGCGCAACTAATTCTGCATTTGATTGATAGAACCGTGAAAATGTATGTGAATTATACAGGGCAAATAAATGATCGTAATTAGCTTGTTTTAAAATAATGTGATTCTGGTTTTAAGCGAGTTTCTGATCCACGTAGTGACTCTTGTAAGATTGATAAAGGAAACAAATATTTTTCGCAATATTATAAATATATCGATAAATGAAGATGATGGTACATAGAAATGGAAATATTTATTGCTTGGAAAAACAATACAAAAAGGAGGTTTCAAATGAAATAAAGCCTAGAATTATTCTAACGAATGAATAACATTTTTTAATTAAAGTAGAATTCCTTTATCTATTGTAAAAACGTCTAACGGTAGATTTTTATAAATCACTTGCAAAATATAAAATTCCTTTGTATTTTACGAGAAAAATTGTCGTATTTGCTTACAAGTAAAAATTGTTACGGAAAAACTATTGATGCTTGTTAACTCCTGTTGGATTTCATTTTTTTTTTTTTTTTTTTGCAGTAATGCGTATCATTAAACAAGAGCAATGCATTTTAACACAATTGACCGAGAAATAGTTTTGTCTTCAACGATTCTTTATTTTTATAGAATTATTAGAGAGAATTTAATTGTTTGTGAGAAATGGATAATCAAACTTGAATAAAGCAATTCATAACTTTTGAACAGATTTATTACACCTTGATATCATTCAAATGCTTTAAATAGTAAAACATTTTTATCGGCTATTGCCACGTAAAAATTGTTTTGTATGAAGTAAGAAAGGTTAGAATATACATATAAAACAATAATATAACTCACATTAAATATCACAAACGAGGAATGAGGAAAATAATTTATTTTACTTCCAGTATAAACATTTATTGAAGACTACGAAAAAATAGAATGTCTGTTTAAGAGAAATGAAGAACTTCCCTCCCCTTACGATGTTCGGCGCTTACTGTGGATTGCGGAATAGAGTTACCAAACGCGCATGCACGTAGCTTACCGCGAATTACTCATAATGGTTCAAATTTTTTAACCTTTTTTCATTATTAAATGACTCTTACATAATTTTTCTTCTTGTATTTTATTGTAATAATATATTTTATTGCACAATATTGAAACGCATGTTTAGAATAAATTCTAAACACTACTACCGTCTTTACTGTGCATGCGCGCGGCTGTTTGAAATACAAACGTTCTGAAGCTTCTATACTTTCATTCCAGTTCTGATACAGTGAGCTCCAGTTAAACGACACTCAATGTACCGTAAAACAATTGTTCATTTCATTGTTCTAAAAAAAGATTCAGTGAAAAAATGTAATATCCAAATAAAAAGTTCAAAAAATTCGTATTATCAATATTTTTCTATTTCTTAATGTAACCAGTAGATATTTGTGTGTTTTAAAAAATTGGTGAATGACAATAACAAAAATTATATAGTGAAAAATATTAAATAGAAAAACAAAAATTATATTGTGAAAATGGCAAAATTTTTAGCTACGATTAAAGCGATAATTACGCGACTGGTTTTCGCATCTCATGGCTTTATTGCAATTTGGCAAGTAACTACGTTTAAAAAGAATCCTCTATTTTGGTACTTGAGTTGCCCAATTTTGTTACTGTTTTTCGAAGGAATTTTTACGCTTACTATAAAGGAAAATCAAGAATGGAAATGGTAAGTAACGGAAATTTATTTATTAATTAGTTAATTATTTTTCCAGTATTTTAATAATATTTGTCGTGATTGAAAATAATAATTTACACCAAAATAATAAATAAATAATAATATTAAATACTAACAAATTTCTTTAAATAATATTCCTCTCATTAACAAAATTTAATAACAAATAATTAATTTTGGAGATTATATGAAATAAAAATTACTATATAAACCTTCTATATATAAATAATAATGATTATAACATAATAAAGTACATTTTTATTAGAAAATAGAAATAACTTAAATAGATATTAATTATACGTATATATAAATACTCAAATCTAATTTCCAAATATATTTTGCGAATATTTATACATAAACATTACTTTATATATAAGACAAAGAATAGTAACCATATTTAAGTTCTCTAATGCAACAATCTATACGCTAAAACAAACCTACTTTCCTCCGGGAAGGAAAGGGTGTGTTTTTGTGGGTCCGTCTCAGTTTGACAGTCGGAAATTGGAGCATTAGTAATAAGAGCGGGACGAGACACAATCCACTATACGTCGAAAATTATCGATATACAGAAAGAGCTGCGTAACAGTGACCTCTTTTTCTAATATCCTTTACCATTCATATCATATGATTGATCGACTGATTCCTTGAAAGTCGTATTTTTTACTATTCCCGAAGGCGATCAATATATTAAATTAAGAAAGAGTGCAATAACAAAAGAGGATAATCTTTACTATCTCAAACTTAACTACGTCATAATTTTCATTATAATTGACGAACATCCTGTTTATTACGTATTATAGTTTTAAGAAACATTATCGTTAACGACCCTGTTTTACTGACGGAGTAGAAATACAATAAATTTAATATAATATTTAAAATTTCTTTTTTCTGAAGGTTCTGTCCTTCCGTTTTCTTGTATCTAAGCAGTGTCGTACCGGCGATATGGCTTCTGGAATTAGACAAGGTCGATAGAAGAATGAAAACGTTCGAAACAAACGTGAACATATCCGAAAATTTCGATTTAACCAACCTGGCAGCTGAAGATTTGAAACATTTAGAAAAAGCATTTGGTGTAGGTTCAATTCACATTATTCTATTCACAATATTGTAAATTATATGCATATATAACTGAACTTCGTTTTGGGGCACATCGAATTTACAACGTTTTTTATAACCAGAGAGGAAATTTCTTCTCAAAACAAAATTCGAAGCTATGAATTTTAAGGCACGAATATAACTATTTTAAAAATTATGCGTATATATGTATAGTTTATGCATATTGACTGGATGAATACGAGAGGTCGGTATCACAATGGTGACTTTGCCGACCAACTGTTATTTAACACACATAGTGACATATGGTAACTAGAAAACTGTGCAATATGCATGAGCTTAATATATATATATTTATATGTATAATTTTTAAAATAATGATTTCCACAGAACCAAATTAAAGTTTCTGAGGCTTGAAATTATAGCCCAGTGGAGGCCTCCTTCATAGAGAAATGGGAAACGGGGAAATAAATTTACGCAAAGATAAAATACAATTTAGTTTGTGATAAGCTATATTTGTATACCCCAAAATGAAATTCAATAATTATATCATATTGTTATAAAACTTCGCAGTTTATTTCTATAAATGTGGTTATTTTATTATTATAAATACACTGTAACTTATCATTTAGGTAAATATAAATCTACCTGACATAAAAATATCGACAGAGACCTGGGTAACTTTGATCGAACAGTTTCTGATGTTAATTCTGATCATTGGAAGATGGATGTTACCAAAGGGAGAGTTAACCAGAGATCAATTAAGTCAATTATTATTGGTTTACATTGGTACAGCAGCAGACATCATTGAATTTTTCGATTCCTTTAAAGAAGACCGCATAGCTCGCGAACCCGTTTTAGTTTATTTGACTTTAGGAATTTGGGCGTGGTCCTTGATGCAATTTACAGTCGTCCTTACGGCCACAAAGTCCCGAAAATCTAGACTATCTTCCGGTAACGCTGTTAAAAAGAGAGCACACACTGAAACTAGTTGCTGTAGCATTGATGTATGGGGAATTGCATTGAACATGCTCCTACAGGTCTGTCTTATTTATTAGAATATTTTTTGTGGTAACTCAATACAAGATCTTAAATTTTAACTGAAAATTCCTGTCGGGTCACGAAAAACCTTCTCTGAAAATTTTTTTGAACTTTTACGTCTTCAGCAGGAAACTGAAGATTTCATGTCTTTCAAAATATTACAGGATGGACCATTCCTTTCATTCAGATTGATTTTAATCGTCCACTATCGCATAGTCAGCTACATGAACATTTTCTTCACGTGCAAGAATACTTTAGTAATACTGCTGCAACTTTACCGATTGTACGTTGTGCAGACGGAGAATCGAAGCAAGATAAAGAAGAAATCTGAAGTATCTAGCATCAGTATCATATCGAAAGAAGATATGTACAAAGATGTGAAAAGTAAAAGGATTTCTGAAGAAAGAAGAAGAAAAAGAAGAAGAGACAAAGATATAGAGGCTAATTATTCAGACAGTGAGGAAACTACGGAAGAAGCAGATAAATTTGATTCCTCTCCTAGAAATATTCGTCATTCCAGAAGGTTTAAAATACATAAATGAATAATTAAAAATTACCTATAAATTTATTGACCAGTAAATTTTCAAATTTATTATCTGGAAATTTTGTAATTTTATAGAAAAACGCGCCAGGACACCGGATATTCCACATCTAGCTCCAAAAATTCTGGAAGACATCGAAAATCTCAGAGAGGTGATAGCAAAAAAAAACCTTCACGTGAAGAAAGCACAAAAATTGAAATTTCCAGTGATGAAGACAAACGTAGAAAAAAAATTGATAAAAAATCGTCGGTAAAGAGGGACAGCAAGTTGTCAGAGAGTATTAAAATGAAAACTAGGAACGAGGATTCTAGTAAAAGTTCGAGTAAAAGCCGGAAATGCAAAGAAGATAGCGAAGAAGAATCGACAACAGAAGAAGTAGCTGATAAAATAGTTAGTCAAGAAAGTGAATCAGAATCAGAAAGAAAAAGGTAAATAAATTAATAAATCACCAAATATATAACAAAAACTTTGGCCACTTCAATTTATAATAAAATAAAGAAAATTAATTATAAAGCAAAAAATAATATTATTCACAGAACATGCATTATATTTAGGAACTATTACAATATGAAATTGAACACTTGATTATTTAATAGGAACTTGTAATAAAAAAATAATTTTTACATAGTAGCGATTAATATGGATATAGATTATACTATATTTTTTATATCTAGTTAGAAATGTACTAAATATAGATATTTTTCTGAAAATTTTAGGAATATGTTGCATTACTTTTTTTACAGGTATGTTCATAGGAAGCGACGTCAGAACAGAGACTGACAACGATGCCTCGGCATAATCGCCCTCTTGTTTGTATACTTTGCGATCCTCGTTATTTGCATGATTTTTATATACGCCGGGATCAACGATGGTATTGTATTAACCACAAGGGCGAAGAAAATGATCCTTACTAATTAACCCTTTGCACTTTTTATTAAAGTATCACAAAAAGTTCAAAATTTTATCTCTTATAAGCGCTTTTAGTCTTTTAATCTGTTTTCAAATTATGATTGATTACTAAAGCAATATATTTATTAAAATATATTTGAAGTTAAAATTTAAGTGCAAAAAGTTAAGAACAATCAAGATTGATTTTATTTAAGTTTAGCACCCTACAAGCGTAAATTAAGTAGTTTGAACGTGTTCTAAGACATTAAGATGTTATTTTAATATATAAACGCAACTAATAATTAACTAAACGCTGCTTGATATATGTAAATTGTATGAATAAAGATATTTCTACTATTTTCAGCTCTAGTCAATGAAAGTGATAGTAAAGGAACGAAAGTATATTCTTTGCACACCTAGTTCACTCTTACTCTAATTAAAATATTAATTACAACGATTAAAGAAGAAAAGTATTTGTGTATACATAAAATTAAGTGGAAGAGATGGTTAAAATCTATGAAATACAAATTCGTTGGAGTTTCAGCGCAAAATTAAGAAACTTTGCAATGCTTCTTTGTATGACAATAATTCATACAATTAAATCCTTGCAAGTTTCTAACCATTCTATGCTCTGAACGCCGTCTAAATTATCGATATAATTAGCCAAATCGTCTTGATGAGTTCCAGTAGCGGCGCAATATAACATGGCGGTATTCTCCAACAATTCTTGTAAAGATTGTGTCTTCACAATAGCTGAATCTACGCTATTATTCACCATCAAAATGCTTTCTTTCTTTTCCAAGTTCATTATACTTGATTGTCCCTTTTGAACAATTTCCACTTGTTTAGGAACTTCAATCTTTCTATCAGATGAAATTTCTCCAATTGTCTGATCAATTTTAAACAATGACTGTTTATTCAGAACTCCCAAAGACTGTCTCTTCTCATTGGAATTACTTTTTAGGTCTTTCAGCTTCTCCACAGTTAAATGAAACCGCCTCCATTTTCCCTGAGGAAAAGTTATATTCACATTTCTGTCCATAAAACTCTCTTGAACACTTTGTTTGGTATTTTCTTCCTTATTACAGAGTTCTTTAACTCTAATGTTCTTCACATTGGTATAGGGTATCTGGTTTTCTATAGCTGGCTTTTTTAAATTACTTTTATTGTACTCAGAAAGAATTTTTGCTATTTCTGAAGCTTCTCCAGTGCACCAGGCCTTACTCATGCCGCCAGACATGGTTTTTAAGTTCAACTGTTTGCTAGTAGCCTCGTAACATATTTTCTTTTCCATGGAATTTGATTCTTTTCCAAACTGAATTTTATTCTGTTGCATGTTATCTAAAAGATGTTTTGTCATTGTGAATTCCATTTTGTTTCTTTGCTTTACAGGAGTCTGTTTCACTGTCATCTCTTCGTTGGATACATTCTTATATATAGAAGTCACTTCTCCTAACGTTTCTTCACTGGGTGAAGATTCTTCTATTCTGCTCACATTTATGGTACTAATACTTGGATTCAAAAGTTGTGTCTCCTTTGCGTCTAAAGGGTTTACTATGATAAAAGGGCTCTTGGAAGGTCGTGCCATTTCTTGAATCTTCATATGCCCTCCTTGAAAGGTTTTTGCATTAGTGAACGCAATGGATTTCTGAGGATTGGCTATATAAACCTTCTGAGCAGGAAATAAACGTGTTTTTGGAACCTGAGTAAAACTCTTCACATTTTGTGGGAACATCGTGATTGCGTAATTGTCCATGAATTTGTTCTCTTCCACTGATTTCTGTAAATTCTCCTTAAAATTTAAGACAGAGGAATCGCTTTTGGAGCTGCGTTCTAAAGTGTTTATCGCCGAAGAATGCTGTTCTATTTCCTTGCTAGTGTTGGATAAATTTTTGCTCTCGTTTAACATGCTTATTTTTCCTTCTACATTCGTTTTGTAACTTGGCGTCATTATTTGAGAACAGTAACCAAGAACACAGTGGAAGCTTTCATGCATGCAAGTTTCAAAAGATTTGTTCTTTTCAGTAGACTCTAAAGTGACTGATTTTGCACCTTTGGAATTGGAAGAGCCTTTGTTAGGTTTGATCTTTTTGGTTCGTTTTTTTTCAGCAGATGATGGGAGGTAGTCACAATGAGGATCCACGGATACCACTTCTATTTCCGGTCTGTCGATTATTTCTCGGTAAGAGAATCCGTCTAAACTTGTAAAGTAACGGCCCAAATATTCTGCAGCTAGGCCAACCTGAAAAATATATTTAGTTAGTTGAAAAATATCACGAATTATTATTTACTGGAAAACATGTGCAGTTTTAACTCAAAATTTCATTTAAATTTCGAAAATATTACGAATATTAAAATATTAAAATATACAAAGTATTACAAACATTACAGATTGTATAAATAATAAAATGTTAAAATACAAAAAAATTGTAAATCTAAGCTCTTTTTATAACAATTGTTTATGCAAAATTTTTACTTGTGGATGAAACACAGGTCGTTCATGCATGCCATGAGCAGGCCATTCTTTCCACTCTGTTGCATCTCTTACAGTGGGCGCTTGATAAGTTGCTCCCACATTATACATTTTACGAGTAACAGACCTTGTGTTCATGTAAGGCATGGTGGAAGATTTTCCACGTTTAATGTGTTCAGAATTGAACAGCATCTCCTTTCGTTTCGCAGAAAGTAATCGTTGTCTTGGGCGGGAAAAATCCTTGTCCTGATCTTTTTTGGTAACGCGCGTTGGATTTCTTCTGACTTCCGCTGTTCCACGGCTACAATAAATTTTGACGAAATGATATAAATTTCTCGAAATATTTAATCCTGCTGAAATCTTGTAAATCCAGAACCAATAATTACATAATTTCAAATTCTAGAAACTTACGAATAAGTTTTGGAAGTGAAAAATTAAAAATTTCGGAAATTTGGAAATTTTGAATATTTAAAGAATCAAAAAACTTCAAAATTTTAAATTTTGGGAGTTTTTGAAAAATTAATAATTTCAGAATTAAAAATTTTGAAAATTAAACATTTCAGGAATTTGCTAATTTGGAGATTTTGAATGTTTAGAAAATTGAAAAATTAACAAATTGAAATTTTGCAATTTTAAAACTGGAAATTTTGAGAATTTGCAAGACTGCGAATTTTGGTGGCTTGAAAATTGAGTATTTTGAAAGTCTGAAGACTTGAAAATATTCCTTAATAGTAAAACATTTCTTATTCTACATTTCCCCCAAATATCACATATTTATGAAAAGATACTTTGCCAAATATACACAAATTATTATATTATCTTAAATATTTAATATTTCTTAATTATCTACCAACAACCTTAAAAATTTCCAAAAATAACATCTTTCCAAATATTCCAACTCTCATCCACCACATGTCAAAATCAATCCACATCTCAATAGTAGAAATCAAATCTCAAACTTCCTCGTCTTCTGTAGAACCTACTTTTTCCTCGTAGCGCGATGGATCCTCTTAACCTTGGTCACTCCACTGCTAGAAGACGATCCACCGCTACTCGTTTCAGTAGACTCCCTTACATAATCGCTATCATCTTTATATATCTTTTCACGTTTAATCACAATGGTGCCAGGCGGAAGTTTCCGCAAAATTTCAACAGCCTCGTATTCCTTAGCCTTGCTATTCTGCTCGGTCGATAACGAATCCAGATCGAGCTGCTTCCGGAGTGCCATTTTGCATCGTTCGTCGCTCAACTCGAACACTCGTTTCCTCTCTTGCTGCTTAACCGGTTTTTCATCTTGTTGCTCCATCGACCACCGATCGTTTTCTTTTCTTATCACAGCAATCACGCTCACATCATCATCATCGGAAAATTGTTTTTGTTTCGATTCCATTTTCTTCGGATCTTCCATCTCATTTCACATAAAACTTATTTATTCAACAGTCACAGACACACTTATATAATATTTTGTGATTTTTTCGGTGAACTTGAAATGGAGATGTATGGACGGAGACAAGATGTGAAATATAATGGAATACACGTCATACGCTTCACGTATCCTTGGGAAGAATTATTTATTCTTACACACAAAAATAGAGATTTAATGGTAATATTTGTAAATTAGTTTTAATGTAGATATATCGTGAGGTTTCGTGGAAGACATTTGCCGATTAAACAAATCTATTCCTATTTAAAGTGACTGATGGGAACATAACCAGTATACTGACACCGGGCACGTGTCACATGCTTTTGTTTCCTCTGCTTCAATAATGGGAACAATAGTGTCATCTGGTAATCAAGATTCGCGTTCGATGACACCGTGAAACAGGATGTTACCCTGAAATTAGATTAATTAATCGAGAGGGTGCTATGAACTTAGCCATTATACGCTCAAATGTTAATTTTTAATTTGGTATTGAGTCAAACTTTCAGATTCGGCTTTAAATTAAACTTTGATTCATATTAAAGAAATTGTCACGTTTAGTTGATTAAATTTTCATTTGTTATTAATTGAATTTTCAGAAAATTAATATCAATTTAATTTCACATATTATATATTTGATATTAATAATTTTAATAATCGTTTTGTAGAATACTGCGACGTTTATTGTGGAAAATTATTACTTTTTATTCTGACAATTATTGAGATTAATATTATACGATTATGAAATTATAAGCAGTAACAGTTATTGGACATATGAGGGAAATATAAAAAGGAATTATTAATTGATCGATCATGGGCATAATTTTATAACTATATAATTAAACCTTCGATAAATAATATAGAAATTAAAAGACAGAATCATTTTAAGATTTAATCAGAATAAAAATAATATGATAATTCATAATCTTAAACAAAGTATATATATACATATTATATTACATACAGAGGGTGTAAAAGTAGTGAATCATAAGATCGATATAGGTTTTCTCACAAGCGCTGATTTTATTCCAAACAAAATACTAAAACTAGAATATATGTATAGCTATTCCCATTTTACATGTACACGCGTGTACGTATAATATATAATTATTTATATGTAGAAATACGAAATATAATATCATCGCTTCGTATTGCACGATCCAGACTAGAACTGAAATGTATACATATTTATGTATAACATCCTTTGGCACTCTATTCGACTGGGATTTATTTACAAAGAAAAGGAGAATTCGTCTGCGATTATCCTCGATGAGATTTTTTTTTCTTCTTCTGTACTTTTAGTTCATATTGTCCGTCGTTAGGGCGAGCGTGGTTAAGACTGACCGTCGATTGGGATTCACACCTAAGTTCTCCCAATTTATCCACGACAAACGTGCTGTCAGATCTACGATTAAAAACAATACTTATTTATTTAGTTATTTTATTAATATAAGCTATTTAAATAATCAATATTACAAACGTCCTCTATTTTTTAAAAAAGTAACTGAAACTAAATAACTGGACTAAAATAATATAAAATATAATCTACAAGAATATAAATATGTATATGGTAAAATGATTATACAACAAACATATAGCGAAGTTAAAATAGGACGGTGAAAAAGTCCAATGACCTCGAAAGTTATTATTTTTTTTTTTAAATGAAATACATATAATAATATTCTAATTTTTTAAGGTACTTCCATACTCCTGACTGGAAAACAAACAATTCTAATTAATGATTCTCACCACTGGTGTTCCATTCAGCGCGTTCACCATTTATTTCTCCTCTAAGGCACCTCTCGACGTAAGTCAATGGGTCGAGCCTTGCAGCCAACACTTCTCGAAGGAGCGCGATATACGCTATAGCCAGACGTAGAGTATCAATCTTGGACAGCCTCTTCTCATATGGGAACGTTGGAACGTGAACTCGGAGCTCGTCGAAAGCCGAGTTGATGCTGCTAAAAATCGTAATCACACTGACAACCTGCTTCACAATTTATTTATTAAATTCTTCTCTTCAATACAATTTGTTAAATTAATACAAAACTAATAATGCAATAAAAATAGATAACTGTAATAAAAATTTAAATATTGATATTAGTATTATAATATATTTGTATAGGCTATTCGACAGCTAGATTACGTAAAAGATAAATGATAATTTAAATAAATTATTGGATGAAGATTTCGTTGAGAATAATTTCTCACCTCAGCATGCGTTTTCTCTCGCGTATATTGGCGGCGTGTCGTTGAATTCTATAGGGGCTGCCATTTGGGTAGTAGCCCTCTTCTACACCATTGATCTCCGTATCATTGTGATCTAAAGGAATAATAATATAATAAATACGAAAAGAAAAATTCATTTGTACGCTCAATGTTAAAAAATTCCGCAAGATATTCGAATTTACGAAACAATTTGGACCTCCATTTAAACCTCCATTCTAATTTAGAATTTCAAGTCTTATCAATATTGACAAATTTTTCAGACAGAATTGTTACTTATTTTTCGCTCTGACTAAGGATAACCAGTTATAGGAAATTCTAAAATACATAAAATCAAGATTTTGTATTTGATGTTTTTTTTAAATTACCAGGTGTAGAAACCGGCATGTGGTAATGGAGAGGAGAATGAGTATGTGAGGAGGTGTGTGCGACGTGTTGAGTGGATCTACCCGCGTAAACGCAGGAAGGAAGCTCTGCAAGGTCCTCCTCGCTGATATCACTGCTTGGACCCACGTAATACTGACTGCTGTAATCAATAATTATAACCAATTCATCAAAAGATATAAATTCTCTATTCCGTTTGTTCGTTAATCTATTGAGCAAATTCTTTTTTTTCTACGACATTTCTACGTTTCTCATTTATAATAGAAAATAATTTTACTTATTACAGTCGTATTCAACAATAATTTAAGAAATTAAAAATCTTAAGACGAATCTTAGGATTTTGGAAATTTGAAATATTGGAATTTTGGAATTTTGAAATTTGATATATTAGAATTTGTAAATTTTAGGATCTCAGAAGTTTATGATTGTGAAATCTCGGAACAAGCCAGAATAAAATCTTTTAAACTTTAAGACCAAGATTCGTCAGTAATTCTAGAGAAAGTAAATTTTGATAACAGGAAAATAATGCTTTAACTCCAATTTTTTAGAAAATTGTCGAAAGATTCATTTTTTGTTCGCAAAAAATTTACCTAGTGCAAGCCACAGTGGAGTCAGCCGCCCTGGAAGTGGTACCGACCCGGTGCCTCATCCTCTGCCCCCTGTCTTCATACTCGTAACTCGAATGGCTCGCCATGCTTCCTACCCTTACCAGATCATTAATCACTTCACTTCCAATTACCTAATTAATTTACCAAGTCTGCAAATTCCTCAAAATCTTTTGCCCAACTTCCAGCTCTCCTCAAAAGTCTCTCCACAAAAGATTCACTTCTAGAACCAAATTTACTTCTTGGTTAAAGTCTGTTTTATCCCTGCTACTCGATTAATAATATTAACATTAACTTATGTCTCCTAGGTTAGGTCACTACTTCACGATAGTAGTCGGTGAAAACCGAAGATTCACGAAACAGCAAAGGATTCAGACTATCGTCAGTGTCCCTGGGGAGGCTGCTTTATATACCAAAACCCGTGGAAACGCCAAGGGGATGATCGATGCAACCCCTGGGCGGAGAATCCAGCCAATCGGAAACCATACAGGGTGAAACGTACCCTCAGACCACTCAGCCATTGGTGGATCGCTGAACGAGCATAGTACAAACCCACTGAATGCTGCGGTTTATTGTTACTGCCGTCGGAAATTTTATTTCTATCATTCTCCATCCTCCATCCTCCCACTTCCCAGCGAAATTTGTCCGCCTCGCCCTCCTCCTTCCACAATTTGGCGACAGTCCGACCAACGAGACACACGGAGGAACTCTTCTTAAAACCTGGAAATTTTCCACGAAATTATTTCGGGTCACTCGAGAGCTTTCATGGATGGTAAGGTTCGTGCAAGTTTTTTTAGAAATATTGTTCCGGATGAAGAGGTTAGGTTGTTGTGACACATAAATACTTTAGAGGCGGAGATTAATTTTGGAATTTGTTGGATAGTCTCCGATGTTTTGGAGCACTTTTTGAAGGTTTTCGGAGATGTCGAGGTGAGCTTTTTTGGAACTCGAGGTTGTATAATTGAAGTGGAGATTAAAGGAAGATATGTATATACTTTGGACATAAAGGATAATTTGAGAATTTTAAGGGTATTTTCTGACGTTTTTGAAGAATTTTTTGGTTTTCTGAGTTTTTGTTGAGGTAGACTTTTATTGGATAATAACTTTGAAATATTGTTATTAAACTGCAGATATTTATGCAAATTCATATTTTCCATGTACGCATGCTTCCATCTCCCATAGGAGTCAATATTAATTTCTCCAAAAACTCATACATACTACAACCAATTATAAAAAGCAGGCAACTTAATCACAACAAACTTCCTACTTACCTCGTGAATATCATTTACACTAGAATTTTGACTTCTTCCTTAAAAAGAATTAATTCGTACTCAAAAGAGTTAATAATGTTATTAACATCGTTAATATCTCACTCGTGTTATCTATATCAAATGGTGCATAATTAAAGAAAGCTGACAGCCTGAGAAAGAGTACAGAGAACATTATAGGAAGCGACCACGAGTACACGGACCTTCCCCTTTATCAGTGATCGAGCTTTCCAGTGCGAGGAAGAGAGCTTGTGCGACAGACAGAACACTGAATGGGCCAATATTCAAATGAGACGTGTTTAACGGAGGCACAATGAGAAACGCGGCGGCGTCGGTGGCGATGCAATTATGCAAGGTGTTAATACGATCACAATGCTGGTTCGCTAGGGTTGTACCTAGTAAACTGACAAAGTTTTGTCGCCATCTAGCTTGAAAAAGCTATATCTCATTGGCTTTGGTTGGTTCCAAAGTGAATTACTATTGTCGATCGCCGATATACTACACTATAGCCCTCACAACATAATTGGGATTATGTCGGGGAACGTATGTGAATCGAAGTTTCAGACGAAAGAAGTAGAGCCCTTTCCACGTTCAATTTGCATATTTTGATGTTATCTGCTGGTTGGAGATTAATTTCATGCTAGGTTCCTGAAAGAAAAAATTGAAGATTAGGTTGATGTTTCGGAATGATGTAATATTTATGAAAATAACAGTTTATCGTTAGGAAAAAGATATTGCTCTTTTCTATTTAAAAATTAGTAGTTGTAAATATGTATAGGTTAAAAAAGGTGAAAAGTTTTTTATTTCGTATAATTGCAAAATTATTATCAAAGAATATTATATAACAATATCCTAACTTTTTTGAACAATTAAAAGTTGAATAATAATGACAACTTACTCTACCTTTATTTATTTAAAAAATTATTTCCCCATCGATAAAAAGTTGATCTGTTTAAAAGACCGATCTGAATTTGTAAAATAAGATGGAAAAGATGAAAGATGCACGAGAGCTCGACATGGACCAAATCTCTCCCCTGTTGTACGTGACAAATTGAGATAAATAATCGTTTGTGGGTACACAATGCTCTCTTGAAATTTGTCACGGCGATACTCGAAACGGCACGCTCCGGAACATTTGCGAGTTGATACTCGTAAAACCGATACTTGAGTCGCATCTGGTCGGCATCCTCCTTTCAGAAACGATATTCCAAGATTTTATCAATATCAACCGAGAACGAGTGTCATCATGACTATCTACTTCATAGAATCTCTTTTTTTCTTTCTTCTATTTCACTCCTTAATATAATCATCGTAATTTTCTTATTTTATTTCTAATATCGTCTACAATCATTTCTATTTTTATTGCTAACTATACTACATAAGTTAACAATACTATTCGTTTAATTTAACCGGATTGTGTCTCAATTAGAAACTGGAATGGTGTTGCTAAATTCTGTGATGATCGTGGAAATAGATTTTGCGTCTAAAAAATAGTTACTGAATGTCAACTTTATCAATATTAAGTACACTACGTCTAAGTCATCTAAGTACATTCTAACTGTCCACTGACCGATGGTCACTAAATGAATTTTTCAATTCTTAACCTAACTTTCCTACGTTACTTTTCGAATCCCAAGTTTCCTCATTAATATTTGAACTTTTAAACTAATTTTTCCACCAATATTCAAATTTCCAATCTCCTTAGTTAAAAACAACAATCTAATATATTTTTGATCACTAAAAACGACCCACTTATGTCACAAACATAATTGCATTTCCTCTCCTTTCTCCTTTCCATATCGTAGAAATGCCGAGGGATCGCGGATATCCGAGCAAACATTTAATTCGCGATTACATTATTTCCGAGGGGCGAGGGGTTCCTGTCAGCACCAGTTTGACCAGAGTACACATACAACCACAATCGAACAACGGGGTACCATACCAATCCCTCGATAATAGAGATTTCACGCCGCGGGCCCCACTTCGGTTCTCACAGTAGGGGCCTCGTACTTTATCGAATATTTATTGTCCAATCGTCGTGCGCTTCAACCTCGCAGAAAATATGGTCAATTCATTCCCCGACGGAGATGCAGAGTGAAACGCGTGCCTCTAAGTATCTGTTTATAGTCTCTGGGGATCAATTTGTTTGCTAAATTATTTATTGGTTAAATAGGCCGACAAGGCTCTCGGTGAAAGTGACGCCATCTGAGCCACCAATCTGTTTAAACTGCGGTTTGGGAAAGGTAAACTTGAGATTTTTCGTTCTTGCTATTATGCCAAAGTCTTTGTTTAATTTGATCCTTTTATAGGTACGATTGAAATGACGATTATGAATGCAATTGGAATGATATGGATACTTGCAGCGAAATTAGGTTTTTGGCTACATAAAATTTAAACATGAAATTTTTATGTTTAACTGTTGGTTGATGTATTTATTATAATTGAGGATATAGCTAGAACAGTATAGAGACTTTAGACAGATCATTATATATAATAGCTTAAAAATGAAATGTTTATGTTCAATTATTGGTTAATGTGCTTGTGATTAAGCATTTAGGTATAAGCTTTTTAAAATTAGGAATTTGAAATTCAGAAAGCAATTATGAATCTCCCAGAAATATTTTCCAATTCTATAATTTATTTAAAAAGAGAGTATATCTGGAGGGTTTGAGGCATCTTGTTTGGAAACTTTTTTTGGAAAGTTCCAACCCCTCTTTGATACGAAAACCTGTTCAGAATTGGGAGAAATTATTTGATGGAGAAATCTTGCGGATCCGACGGATGCTGTCTCAACTTCAGTTATTCCGGGGATGAAGTTAGATTTATATAATAATAACATTACTCTTCCATATTAACATGAATTTTTATTATTTTGTTGTAATACAAAATGAAGAGAAGAATATATATATATTGCAGTTCTATAATATACTACTTTTTTATTTTGATAATTATTTATTCTAATTTTTTGCGTCCAAACTAAAAACCTTCAATAATTAAGAATAAAACATTCTTAAACATGAACTTGAACATTCTTAAATATGTTTTTCAAAAATATCAATATACATTAAGCATACTATATTTGATTATAAAGAAATAACAAAACAATTAAGAATTTATATTTAATCTTGACTGTTATAAAAAGACACTATCGCTAATCTCCATAATATAATTGATCTGAAGACTACTATAAACACAATTAAAAGAATATATATAAAATAATTAAAATATCATATTTTTTAGTTTAGTTCCTATAAAAACAAATTAATGTCAATAGTTTCCATAATGTAATCAATCTACAGACTTGTGGCACTTGGTTGTCTTTTCTTCCTCTCAAGATTACCATTAGGATCCCTTGAAAACAGTGATAGATCGTGGAGCAGCCTGAAATGAAATATGCGGAGCAATGCAATTGACATTCACCGCCGCCAAACTGTGTGCAACGACGCGACACTGAATTGCGGCCAATCGACGGTCTGACGTTGAAAAGAGACCAGAATGGAAAGGGAGAAGGAACCACAGAGAGAAAGAGAGAGAGAGACAGACAGACAGACAGACAGACAGACAGAGGGAGAGAGCACAAGGGTATATCAGAGACAATTGCCAGGAGAAAGAAGAAAAATTGCCAGGAAAGATAAAAAGAGGGACGTTGAAAATATGGAAAAAAGAAATAAAAAAGAAAAATTGTTTTAAGAGATTTGCTCAAGAAGAATTCATATTATAGGTTAACTTATAGGTTAATTATAACTTTTTTTAAATCATCGCTTACATATAAATTATGATTCTTAAATATAAATTAGGAAATAGTTACTTATAATTTGTAAATCACTATGAATTGGTTATACACAAGAACTAATTATCCACAACTTATTTATAACCGAAAACCCACTGTACTGTGATTAAAATTTAATTATTATATGAATGGCTACAAAATTACCTTGTAATTATTTCTGATTTGGCTGATTGACTCAAATCTATCCTAACTATAAAATGACTATAACATCAGCTACAACTTACTTATAATCTAGAGTCTAGTATGTAATCTAATTATAAGCTGAACCCTAAGAGTACCAAATTCCCATTTAATCTTACAATAACATTTCCATATACTACTTAACATTAAACAAACCTAGCCCAAACTCTTTTATACCAATCTTTACATCACCAACAGTACCTGATCTAAAGAGAACCTGTTCTTACCTTAGCCACTCAGTCATTTAAGTTAACCTAGCAAAAAGGTAATAGAGGAGAAAGAAAAAATGGAGGGAACAGAGGATTCAGTGAGAGGAGTTTCGCGACCCCTCTACTCGTTGGCACTTACTGGTGCCCTGAAGTTGTCCCGCTGACAGCCACGTGCCGAAGCGTGCCGACCTTTTGTCACGAGCTCGGTCTCTTCTTCGACCCAACAAGGGGGAGGATCGTCGAGATTCAACGTGCTAGGACACGTGTACCAAATAGGCTTGGTGGCCCAAAGCCTGTTTGCTTCGACCAAGGACCACCGTAGTGACGGTCTAGGGCACAATGAAGCGTGTGGTTCTTGAGCTGCCCTTCATTGGAAGGATCAAAGGTACCAGGAAAATTAAATGGTTAACGCGTTTCGACTCCGCTTTATCTTTCATCTTTTTCGTCTTGTTATTTAGGTTTTGATAAGAAGTGTGTGTTTTAGAACTAATCTGTGATTTGGACCTCTTTTTTTTTTTGTTATTTTGATGTCAATCTTAGGTATTTTTAATTTATTTATTATAAACTGGAGTTTTGATAGGCATCAATTTTTCTGATGTAGGTCAGACTCAATTTTGTTCCTTTTACGCTTGAATATTCAATTCAAATAAGTTTTACCTTCCATAATCTGCAATAATTTTCTAACCTAGATAAGAAAAAAGCTTTTAATCTTAGACTTTGTCGAATTTCTTTATAACTTTAAATTCTTATCAAGCTCTACTTTCTATTATCTACAATTAAGTACTCTCAAGAATTTTTAAGCTTAAAGCTTTCCTAAATTTTTGTTAACTTTAAATTTCCATTCGATTCTACTTTCCATAACCTACATTAGTTTCGAGTTAAGATTTCTGACTTAATAATAAATCCTATTATACAACGTTACATTCTTATTAAGACGCAATTTTGCTAAAGATTAGTAACTTAATCTAACCTAATTTGACCTAACTTCCAATTAAATATGATTCAATTTCTAATCTTAGTTAAATCTCCTAACCTTAAATTTCGAACAATTCCTGTTTCTCAAACTTATCCTATCTGTGACTGAAATGTTGCCAAGCTACTTTTCACCTTAATTTCTCTGACACTTATAATCAGAATTCTCACCTACATTTCCCCACTCATTGTCAAATCAATCTTAACAAACAATTCTTTCAGTTCTCCGCATGAAGCCATCATCGAGGCGTATATTAAAACGTCCTTGAAACAGAAACACGGGGAATTGACTATGACTCCACAGTATTGAAGCTCTGTCGTTGCTTTTTCACCTCTGGGAATTCACCAATCCGCGCGATGGTTCGCACGCGTTGAAGCTGTCGAGCGGAAACGTCGATTTCTCAGCACCGGTTATCGGCGTTCACCTTCGGCGATGGAGGGCCTTTGATTGGCACGAAAGGTATCCGTTCGTCGCGACAGAGTGTTGCGGAAAAAGGAAGAGCTCCGGTTTCGGTGTCAGTGAAGACAGAATGTGAAAGACGGCGTCAAGACGAAACGAATACAAGGAATAGAGACAGAGTTAGTTCGATTCAATTTAACTAGACTGCGTGCAGGTAAAAAAGAGGAAACGAGTGACATGAATTTCATTCTGCGAGTGTTGAATAGGTATGAGACAGGAAACGTAATATATACGAAGAGAATATTAACGTTTCTGGTTGTTATCGATTGCTTTATTAATTTTTTGCTACTTTTACAGATGATTGTTTGATACGCCTTCATTGAGAATTTCTCCATCATTTTAAAGAACTTTTTGTGACGAAGAAAGTAAAGATGATGTATAAAGAAACAGAAGATTGTAGTGGCACTATGATCGTCATGGAAAATTGGCCGTGCAAATGCTGCTTAACGCTGTCGATATAAACATACACGTCGGAATTAATGATACACCGTTTAGTTACGCGTCAGTTGATTTTCCCAGGGCACCGCTTTTGTGCTTAATAGCAGACGGGGGAAGCGGCTCATGGGGCACTGTGACCCGCCCGCTTCGGTGCACTCTTCAATATGTCACTGTGGCTAATTTTAGGGGCACACCGTCGACCACCGCACCGGCGACAAAGTCGATTCCTTTCAGTGAATTTACGTCCTGTAACCGATTTTCAACCGATTTGTTTGCTTCATTGAAACTCTTGAGAATTTTACCTTCGTTTTCATTGAACACCAAATTTGATGTATTTCTTGGAACGATGAAATTGGAGATTTGGAGATTGATGTGTTTGGTTGTTAGGAGAACTTATTTGGATGTTATTCCAATATAGATTGCACGGTCTTGTTCGTAGTTACAGTATTATAGTAAGTTCTATTATCATTGTGCAGTTCCATTGATTTGAAATTGATTTAATGAAAATGACGATGAAGTTAAAAAATAATAATATTGTAATAATGTTTGCGACAGTATTTTAATATTATCGTAGATAATATTTTATATTAATAAACTAATTAAATTTTTAACATAAAAACTTAATTGAATATATAATAAACAAAATTAATTTACGATTTTGTGTGCCATTTTCTATATTAAATGTTAATATAAAGTAATATATACTTGAAATTTTAACTGTTCAAATAATTTGCTATAAACTCCCTTTAAAATTGCTTTTCATAACACGACGTGAAATTTTGTCACTAAAAAATGAAAATTGCAAAATTACAAAAGCCAGAATTATGCTTGAAGGTTCGACTCGCAATCACATCAAAAACAATCATCTTCATGATGACGATGGATTATCAAATAACGATGAAATACGTCCGGATGTAAACGAGTCAATATGTTACATAATTGTCAGACCAGTTAATTACCTCACTCCAGCCTGTATCGTTGCGATCTTGTTCCCTGGCGAGATAATAAATGACAAAAGATGATATCGATTTTCAGAATTAAAACACCGCCGCTGGACCAGAACACATTCACGCACAATGGAAACGGGTATTTAATTCAGCAATTTCTATATTTTACCAATTTATTTCTATCGTCGTATTTTTATTCCATTGTGCAAATAATTCCATCTATACTTTTCATTTATTACTTACTTTTGTCTCAGTCATTTTTCATAACGTCTCTGGTAATATTAAGTTAAAACGTTCCTTTAAAATATTAAAATATTCTTATTGTACAAACCATATCACATAATCTTCCAATTTTTTAATATTATTTATATTCTTGGATTTCTTCAATCTGAACACGCATACCCATGTTTCCTAAGAAACTGCAAAACTTAATACGTCCTTATCAATCTTCCATTTTAGCATCAAAATCCATTAAGCTAAGCAGAACATCCCACTATCTCTATATATACTATGTGAACATTCTAAAATTCTAATTAAGAGCTTAAATTTATATTGGTATGACTCTCCAACCTGGATACTTATAAACGTAACTCTAAAAAATGACAAAACTCGATATCCTCTCACCATCCTTCTCAATTTCAACATCGTCGACTATAAATCTTTCAAAATCCACCAAACTATATCAAAAAATACCTCTATTGCGATATCAATAGCGCTCTGCAACAATATTCTATAACCTACCAGGAGTACTGCATAACCTAACCTAGCGAAAATGATTTGCACAGACTGGGGACGCGGGATCGATATCCAGCAACCAACAGTGTCGACAGCCAAGAGATTCCATCGATCGAGGAGGCAATTAATTACGGAAGATGATCGGTAATTAACAGTAACTGGAGCTGGATAACGTTCATACGGCACGCTAATACCGAATATACGACGCGCCACGGCTGTGGCTGACTCTTTATGGTGGGGTGTGCTCGTGACGTGAATTATTAGCCCTTCGGTCCTCGACACAGCCTCCGGGGATAGGTTCGTGAACGGGCGTGGCTTAGCCGGCAGGCGTGGCTCGAACGCCACCCTTGAAAAACCACCAGTCACCCTCCCTGCATCGGGATACACGGGGCGAATTGATTCCGCACGGATTTTCCCTTTCTTACACGTTCTGCTTTCTTTCTAGACGAAGATCTGCCTGCCTTTCGTCGGATTACACGTCGCTTCGCGTGACATAACCTCTTTTTGGTTCCTGCAAAAAGATACAAGTTAGACTAGAAAGTGGAATGTTTGGTTTAATTGGTTGTTTTCTAGTATTTGAGAATGGCAAATTTGAGTAAATCAGCAGAGAAAGTTGGAGATTGTGGTGGAAACGTAATAAGATTAAGAAATAGCAAATATTGAATTTAAAGGATCTTTTAGATATAATCATTTTTAGGAGAAGAAATTGATAACGTTCTTTAAGAATTAGACCTATACTTCACTATGATGTCTAAGACTTGTATAAAACGATGAATGGTCGTCATAAAACAACAAACCTTATATTTAACAAGTAGGTATCAATTAACACTAACCTTCCTCGGCCGGTCAAATTAGCCTGGTTTCAAAATTTAATTTAAAATTGTACATTCATTGTTATCTCTTACAAGTTTATTCAACTTTATGTAGATTCTTATATTATCTGATTAATCAATTTCGCAGTTTTTGTTAATATAAGAATTTACATAAAGTTAAATAAACTTGTAAGAAATAACAATGAATGTACAATTACAAATTAAATTTTGAAACCGGTCATTTGACCTGGGCCTGGTAAGGTTCATGCTAAATAAAGAGAATCCTTTCTTTATAACAATTTTTAAAATAAAGAGATTACAAATTACTAGATTATTATCACTAAATTACTCCTAAAAATTAACTCTTTAATCCCTTAACTTCCCAAAATATTATTAATATTACCTCTGTTCCCTTAACCTCTCAACAAATTTTATTAAAATTAACCTTCTATCCTCTTAAGGTCCAAAATACCAAACTTAAAGCTTTCAAAAGCCAATTTCAACCTCAAATTCTATATAAACTATCATTTTCTACTCAAAACTTCTTAAACATTCCAGAACCTCTAAACAACATCCTATTCTCATACAAGAGACAGCAGTTTTCGTGTTCGACGAAATCATAGCGGAAGTTCCGCTGGTTCTTCGGCAGTTTCCAGCATCTTCCCCCAGGACGAGCAAGTCGTATAAGCGGAGGAAGAGCGACGGGAAGCTGGAGGAGGGAAACAGACGCAGAAAGGGACGGGACGTTGGGAGGGAGGAGAAGCTTCGCCATCCTCCCAAAGCTCTGTGCTAGCGTTTGTACAGTGGTAATGGGCTGTCAGGAGCAGACGTTCGCTGCTCGTGCCTTATATACCAACACCATTACGCTGCTCTTGGGTCGGTTCCTATCGGTTTGCTCGTATTATCAACCCCTCTGATTGCATTCTCCTCGTCTCTCCCTTCTGTACCGCTCCTTCATAGCTCACCCTCTTCGACCGCCTCCTTCGATAACGTCTTCCCATTGCTACCACGATCAACCAACTCTGGGTACAAAATATGCTTTGGATTTAAAGGGTACGGAATGGAGGATACCTGGAAAGGTGGCGTTTGTTAACTGGTTAACTAGTTCATAACTTCTTTGATATCTTTCTTTTTGGAAATAGAACTTAAATTTAGGATTACCAATAGTTTGATAAATGCAAGTACAGAAAATTAATGATACTAACAATATTTGGGTAAAGAAAATAAATAATACTAAGAATTAATTATGTACTACTCTTGACAAAATTAAACTTAGCTTTTATTTAATTGGGAACATTATGTAGTTTTAATTTCAGAGATCAATACAAGTTCAAGATCATACAAAATCTGCTCAATGACAAATCTGTATTTGAACCAAGCTGGATCAATACTCCAGGAACTCATTATAAACTCAATATTTTCAAATATTCATTAATTTAACAATTCATTCATTTTAACAATCTTGTTCATTTTAATATCAATACGTATATGTATATATATATGTATATACATATATATAAAAATTATTTTATTTACTTTTTCTGATCTACTTGCAGTGTGAGGAGTGAAAATCCTCACTTGAAAGTTCGACTGGTGCCACGTGTTCATCGACTATCCCCCAACGTGCCTTTCCCTCCCGCAGTGATCAATACTGCGAGAGGTCTTCTGCACAGGACAGGTAGGCTGCTGGTCCACATTTCAGCATGGAAGATAATACGTATAAAAAGGCGCAAGTTCGTCAACGCAAGTTCGTCAGACTGGTGTCCTTGAAAATTTTCCAATCTCTATTTATCTCCCATTGTCAATCAATTCTTTCAAGAATAAATCTTTCATAAATTTCTTCTAGTTTACCTTTTTTTTGTTCCAATAACATAATCTAAAAACTGAAACATAATTCTAGAATTAAATGTTTTTGTATTATGAAAGGGGTAAAGAAGATTATTAATCATTGTGGTAAAGGTAAAAGATTGTTTGAATTTTGGTTTCATTTTGTATTATATACACACATTTTAATCTTTTACAATACCTTTGTAATATCTAATAACACATATCTTTAAAAATTGTACTTCAAGGAAGAAGCTACTGCACCCTAATTCATATTTTGATAAGCTTTTGCAGTAAAATTGTTACCATTTCGAAATTGATGCTTTCAATAGAACATTTTGAATATTAGTGTGTTGAAATTAAGCATTAATTTATGTAGCGTCATAATGTATTTTCAGCGCCACCTAGCTATAACTGCTGGAACTATTATGTCCACAACCTTGGAGTAGCGGAAAAATTTGAACTTTGAATTCATTTCTTTTACTCTAACAAACGTATTGCAGAAATTTTATTTCCCAGATATATTTACAATGTTAAATAACATTTTACTTGATCTATAATTGTGTAATACATACTTATTTTTGACTTTCAAAGCTTTGGGATAATGTATCATGAACTATGCAATACAAAGAAGAAAGGGTCAATATTTTTGATGCAGATAATAAAACAACTGCATCAGTAAGTGTATTGTTTTGATTGCAATATTGTATTCAGTATTTATTTTTTCCAAATGACTTGTGTCCTCTTTCCTGCACATTAATTATCCACTCATAATTTAATAAATATTGAACGTATATTTTTTTTGTTTACTTATGTGTTCTATAGTATGGCCACCATTAAATGATTTTGATAGACTTCAATAACATAACCTAATATTTTATCAAACTTCAATAACATAACCTATCGAAGTATAAATACATCATCTACAGTTTTAATAAATTTTTTCTAATATTGAGCTGTAGCCATTTGGAATGTACGAAGGCAACTTGAACATGATCGAGTAATTAAATGCTCCTGTTACGCAAGGTGCTCATCAATTTGACGCTCCTAGTTGTGATTCTTGTTCTGTTTTACTGCTATCAGACGTCAAATGGTACACGCTGGATACTGCGCAGAGACCAAGAAAATGCTTCGACCACCGAGTCGACAAATATTCATGAAGATACCATCACGACGACAGTATTCTTTCCAAATAAGAAAAATTACTATAATGTCTGGTGTATATTCACCAAAGTAGATAGTAACTCTCCAATGCGACGAAAATTTGAGATCTTTGCAGAGTCTTTAATTAAACTATCCTCTGTTGACATTGCATTCCATGTTATAACTGATGACGATAGCAAAAATGTTACAGAGAAAGTTTTGGCAAACATTCTCTCATCCACTGGCAAATTTATGGAGGTGAAGCAGAAGAATTTTGTTTAGAATTTTGATCTTCATGAATTATATTTCTTACAAGATTTTATAATTTGTTTATTCCTTTGTTTCAGGTGCAATATTATGATGTACATAAACTAGCATTGCAATTGGAAGACATTGTGTCTGTCATGTCTCCATACTTCAGCAGCAAACCAGGAACCTACTATTCAGATGCATTATTTTTCCTATCCTTAGGTTTACATCGAATAGCTCCAGCTGAACAAAGTGTTGCAGCAATGTTTGATGTTGATACCAAATTTCGCAAAGATATCAAGGAGCTTTTTGAAGAATTCAACACTTTTGGGAATCAAGCATTGTTTGGTCTGGCCCCAGAGCTCACTCCAGTTTACAGACACGTTTTATATTTGTATCGTAGCAAACATCCTAACACATTATTTGGAGAACCTGCGAGTTCAGGTGGTTATCATGGATATAACAGTGGAGTGGTACTCTTTAACCTTGACAAATTAAGGAATTCTTCTGTTTATGATGCAATTGTGAAAAGAGAAAGTGTTGATGCAATGACAAAGAAATATCATTTTAAGGTAAAGGATATAACAATAATTGATTCATAAAGTCAAGTTGAAAGTCATTTAAGTGATAATAATAGTGATTAACACTATCATTGCAAAGTTGTTACATTTTCCATGTTTTCTTAGGGTCACTTAGGAGATCAGGATTTTTATACCATCTTAGGAATGGAAAAACCTGAATTAATTCACACCATTGATTGTGGATGGAATAGACAGCTGTGTACATGGTGGAGGGACCGTGGATATGCAGATATATTTGGACAATATTCAAAGTGTGATTCAGAAACAAAATTATGGCATGGAAATTGCAATGCCCCCATACCTAATGATTAATCATATCCGTAATATCTAAGAGCACAAGCTATAACTATTGTTTGCAAAAGTTTAAAAGCAGTACCTGGTGTTATTTGAACATGTTATTAATCTTAGAATCTGTGATTCTTCAGTGGCAATACATATCTTCCATCACAGTAACAATATTTAAGAAAGAGAAAGATAATATTAGTCGATAAACTATATATTGCATAAAAACTATTTTCTTTTTTAGGTATTGGTGTTTTGTACATTAAATATTTTAAATATTATAAGGCTTAAACGTTGAAAATAAGATGCAAATTATTTTTTGAAATTGATTTTATATGAGTTGCCAGATACATGTAAAACATGATAGGTGCTATTTTTATATAAAGTGCAGTTATAAAAATTGTTGAACGAAAGTGGACCAATTAATTTTAATTATATATACTGTTGTATTTTTTCAACAAATAAAGCGTTTTATGTAAATAATCATTTTTACAGTTTCTATTCATTCAGAGTTGCCTCTGAAGCAATTCGCTGAATAAAAATCAATGATATTTTTTATTTTTAATGGAACTATAAATAACAACATACATAAATAGAAGTGTCGCCGTAATATATTTTTACGCAAGGAAAAATAATATTAAATACAGTATTAACATATTATATGATATTTACAGTATACAATACACCTTTCTACGGTGATTGCCACCTGCCATAAAAATATTTCTCCAGAATGATCATAATCTATAAAACAAATACATACTGAAATTTGTTATTTAAACACAATAGTCTAATTGATTCTTTTAGAATAATATCGACAATATCATATTAACAAATACAATATATTTTTCCGAATGACTATCGAAACCTTGTTAATAATCAAAAACAAATTTTTATTTTCTTTTTCTTTTTAATTAACAGTAAATGTAAACGCAAAAAAGGAAAAAATGGAAATCGATTGTTAAATCAATCCTTCGTTGTTTTCTACTAACACATATTAAAACTTACTTTGAACTCTGTTAATGCATACTAATTAATGAATATATCTCATTATTATGATTTTCAACCTATGCGACTGACCAGATTGCTTCTCTCTCTCCTTCTCTCTCAAAAAACGAAAAGAAAAGATTATCTTTCATAATTATACACACACCCTAGTTGCATCTAAATTCGTTGTACAATACGTAAAATAAATGATGTCACCTTTGGTCCCAGTGATAGAATCTTAATGTTAATCGTAAAGAATAGGAAATGTTAGTCAACATTGACTCAACCGTTCAGATCTAACCTATCTTCGATTCCCTCTTTTCTCATTTTAGATCAGGTTAGGACCGAATGGCTGATTGAACTAATAAAAGAAGAAGAAAAAAAAAGAAAACTTAACAAGAATTGCGTGGACTGCATCATATAATGAGCAACAATGTTTCGAAAACGGACCTAACTCGGCCCGTTGACTATTTGGACACGAAAATACAATATTTCTCTTATCGCTTTAAACAGCTAAACGATATGTACATCATTGACAGATTTCTTTTTTTATTGACAACTCTTTTTCCTCGTTGTCTCGACTTTTTTTTACACACGGTATTTACACGTGGACGACTAACGTGGCTGTTTTTTATAGACTATTAGCCAGCAAACCGTCAATGGAATGATTTCGAAGAGGTTAGGTTTGACAACTGACAAAAATACAGGGCAAATGTGAATGGTCCTTCGATAGTGATTAAAAAATATACATAAATAAATTTCTTGCCCTTTCTTTTGTGCCAATAATTGCCAAACGTTGTATTATCACTAAGGCTGTACGACTTAAAGCACCAGAATATCTCTTCGAGAACAATATATCCTCGGTCGCCAGTCTTTTTCCGATTTTATCCTCGTGTCAAGAAGGTTTCCTACTTTCTGAAAGGCAGCTAACATCTTTCCATAGCCTGTAACCATAAATTTTCATGTTAGGCAATTTTAACGTTAAGTTCCGTGCCCTCTACTAAAACATTTAACTCAAAATTCTTCTTATGAAAATTGTTCCCAACATCCAATGTCTCCCATTTCTAGGAAACATTCTCCTTTACTATTACTACACTTTATGAATCATAATTTTCTTATCAGGGAGCATTTCTCTATTATTCAATTCCCATTACTTCTTAATGGATTTTCTGACTAATAAATGCTTACGCTTTTTAAATTCTCGCGACCACCGAAGTTTCTAATCGATTCCAGCAAAACGTCTCGCTGGTCAATTTGAATGGGCATGGACTTAGGTCTGGCACTTTTCAAGGTCACACCCGTTATCACAGGCATAGTAGGAGGCCTTGGCGTACCATTTGAATCCTTGGATGATCCTTTAATATTATCTTCTTTCATTTCTTCCTTGAAGCCTTCTTTAGTTTGGTTCTCATAACTTTGACTTGCACCAATCTTTGTACTTGACATCTTAAACCCTTTAACAACAGGCATTGGCTGGTGCCCTTTAATGCTTAGGCCATTTCGAAATGTCAGGTTACCTTCATTTTGAATACCCACTATCGAAGAGTACCTTTTAGGTTTAATATTTTGGTAGCCATTTATTAAACACTGATCTTGTCTATGTCCATTCTGTTTACTAGAATCGTTTTCCAGCTGAGAATCTGAACGTTGAATTGTACTGGACCTTTTTGGTTTTGGTCGCAGGCAAACATCTTGACCAAATGCTTTCGTTAATTCTTTGAAATTTACTGGAGTAGTATCTATCACGTTGTCATCCTGTTTGTTTTCGAGGAAGCTCTTTTTCAGCTCAACTCCTGTTACAACTGGTTTATCATTAGAGACTTTTGGTTCTGAGTTGTTAACTTTATTCAATACTGGCTTTTTGAATCCTGTAGCTGTTGTATGACTAATTAATTTCTTGGTTAACTCATTGGGCTCCTTTTTATCCAAAAATTCAAATTTACTCTTCTGTATTTTGGCAGAACTATCAACATTATTGGAGTCTACTTCATCTTTGGAGCTATTAATATTAACGATGGTACTGCTGTTAGTTTGTTTGACTCCAAATTTGTAGTCAATGTCCTTCTTTATCTGGACATTAACACTCGGTCGTTCGGACCAACTGCCTAAATTGATCATAGGAGGTCCTGAATAGGTATATCGTTTCTTATTAGTTTCTGGCGTTGGTTTCTTTGATTCTGGTTCTACTTTCTTATTACTTGGTGCTGTCTGAGGTTCACGAGTCGAAACTTCATTCGATTCGGTCGAATGTTCGTTAGAGGTAGTCTCGGATCTAATGAATACATTAGTCAATAATTATTATTTAAGTATAAAATAATTTCGAAGTAGGAAAAATATGAAATTTACCTCGTTTTTTCAGATAATACTATATCACTCGAATCTTTGGGCACATTTTCCTCCGCCTGTTGAGCATTTTTCAACTGCGGCAAAATGCTTTTTAGCACCTAAGAACAATCACTTACTATGAATACAAAGAAGGGACAATTTAAAAAATTTATATATTTTACAAAAAAAATGTAATGGGGAAACACTTTAATAAAAATTGCATAAAAAATCTCAAATTGGAAGGTAATTACCTGTACAGACTGCAGTTGCTTTTCTTTGGTAGGCCGCTTCAGAATATTATCCCGCCACTGCGAGGATTTCTCGTCGTTTTTAGTCGCAGTTACGCTCAGGTTGCTAATGCTCGTTGCTTTTTTCATTCCACTATCGTCCATCTCCAGATTTTTTTCATTCTTGATACTCTCAATCTCACATATATTTCCTTGGAGGTTAGATTTGTCACACATGGATATATAGCTCTTGGATCTCTGAATATTGCTCTTTTCATTACCAGACTGCCACCTCTGCAGGGATTCTGTTTGTATCTTTGGTTCCAGCTTCGTCTCACTCGATTTATCTTCTCCTGTAGTTACCTTTTTCTTCCCTTGCAATGTTCCAACACTGAATTCCTTCAGAGTTTTGTCTTCACTCTCATCAAGATTGCTCTTGTTCCTTGTCAGAGTCGCAAAGGATCTGATAAATCTCTCATCAGAATTTGTCTTTCTAGACTGTTCTACTTCTTCAAATATATTCAGGTTCTTTTGCTTGCTGTATGTTGTGATGGTAAAATTTGACAAAGTGTTATCAACAGGGGAAATTTTGGGAGTTGAGGGATTCAATAACCTCCTGGAATCCACATCCTTCTGAGACATAGTATTCTGAGGCAAAGTATTTATTTTATTCTCAAGTTCATAAATCACCTCCTTTTTCATGCTAGACTCTGACTTTCGTTGTATGAAGGACTTTGCATGTGGAGTCTCTTTCCTAACCTCAATTTCTTGCCTTTCTACCTTTTCTGTAATATTCCTTCCATCTTCCTGGTTTGAAGTTGAGGTTGATTCAGTGATTTCTGTGTCTCTGAATGATTCAGGCGAAGGAGTGATTACTTCAAAGTTATCGAAGACAGGAGAAGCAGAGTCTCTGAAGGCACTTGGAGGAGCTGGCAGTTGATACTCCCAGTCGGTGACGGATAAATCTTCATCGACTGCTGATACATAGTCTGATGTGTCCTGCTGAGAGTTTACAGTCAAATTTGCCGAGCTGATATTTACATCAAAACCATTGGGACACTCAGAGATCTTTTTGTTTTTCTGGTCTGTTTCTTTGGAAATGTTCGTTGGCTCTAATTCAGTTATTGTTGCAGATACTGGTACTTCATCAAATGATGCTACAGGTAGAGAGTTGGACAAAGTGTCAGATACTTTCTGAAGCAGTACGGCAGTCTCTGAGAGATTTGTATCTGTAATAGAATATTTTAAAAGGTTAGAGAATTATTCAATGATACAAAATAATTCAAAGGATTTATCTTTCCATGGAGTAGTTAAAAATGTGGAAGTAAACCAGAAACCTCATGAAAGTGAGACTACTATTCCTTTTTTATGTTCCATCACCATTTACAAGACATCAAACAATTTCTTAACCATACAAATTTTAAAACATTAAAATATTTTTAATGTTTCTACAATTTTATATTTTTATGAATCTAATTAAGAATTTTTGCGTTTTCAAATTTTACATAAATGCATGAAGATTCACAATCTAGGTATTAGTATATAAGAAACTACATTAGTGAAGATGAGCTGATGATGCTTTAAATCACTTCTAATGTTGTCTAAAATCTTTAACATGCCATTTACATTTAAAGTGATTTGAGCATAGAGAATTATTTGAAAGCTGCGTTACTGGAACAAAGTTCTCACACACATTAATGATATGCAACATGCACCTGATGAAACCACTGCAACAGGGGACTTTTCTCCACCCACTTCCTGAGACTCAGTATCCTGTTCCTCCCTTGATTGCTGTACAAGATCTCTGTCAGACAGCAGACTAGGATTGACATTCAAATTTAGGGCAAATGTGATATCCTCTGCATGAGAAGTTAAATGCCTCTTCTGCTTCTCTAACGCATTAACCTCAAAATCATTGGACTTTGACGCTGTTCGAGGAATCCTGGCTTTCTTTGGTTCTTTCAGACCCTCCCATTCTTTACTTTGACTAACTGTATCCTTGATGCTCAGTGAACTCAAGTGATCACACTTTGGCATAGTAGATATCACAGCACAGAATTTCTTCTCTTGGCTAGAATTCTTTGATGATAGTGTACTTAGTTCACTTCTTACCAGTGTAGAATCCTGGTTTAAAGAAGCTTCATTTACTTTATCCTCATTTATACTTAATTTTCTTTCATCATTAGCTCCATCATCAATATCGTTATTTAAAGTTGTATCTGTGGAGTTAGTTTGGCTCTTTTCCTCCAAGTCTATTGAACTGTAATCAAAGCTTGCTTCACTCAGGTGCCCTGGCGTCATGAACACCTCATCCTCACTGGTAGAATAGTTGGAACAGACGTCCAGTTTCTCTTCACCTTTGATGGAGCTTCCACAATTGGAACTTGAGTCAGTTATAAAACTCCCAGTACTGGAGTGCGCAGGAGCGTTGGACAAGGAGTCTACATAGCTGGAGTCTGAACTGAGGGTTCTACTCAATGGGGAGGGCGGTTTTATTTTGCGTTTTGGCACCTCGGGCCGTATTGTGGCGGCTTTTCTAGGCTTGGGAAGTGGAACAGGTTCTCCAACTGTACTCAGAGGGAAAGAAAAAGAATAGGCCATCACCAACATGTCTAGTTAGCAAGCAGATAAATATGGTCACCTTTAAGAGAGAGTAGAAAATATAAAGGTGCAATTCTGTACAAACATGCAAAACGAAAATGCTATTTCTAATCTTATCTCTTTGGACAGTATTGTATATTTACAGAAGGTGGATCTCTTAACTACTACATCTTATGATAACGAAAATAAGTACAAATTTTGGAATGATAATAACATAGTCACCAGTCTTTTGCAAAGTCTACTTCAAATAATATTAATTCGGGCACTACGGGAGATTAATAATAACTAGATTGCGAATATTTACGCAAACTTAAATGTATAAAAATACGCAAACTTAAATACATAAAAATACGAAAACTTAAATACATAAAAATCCGCAGTCTAATAATAACATACAGTCGTAAAGGATGGAACATATTTCTGTAAAATCTAAACGAATTCTCCAGCCCTGGTCTCCAATATCGAATTCAATTGAATCAAGAACCTATTCCAGTTTTCTATCGACTCCTCTCGACTGACCAAACCTGGAGGAGGTGGCTCCAAGATACTCAATTTTTTCTCAGACTCCAATCTACATTCACTGTGTTGAATAATAGGCAAAGAAGGCAACTTATCGACATCACTAGGCACAGAATCTATGGTTGTCACTGGAATATCCAATGGTTTAGTAGAAATTGCAAATATCTGAAGATTACTCAATGGAGGTGGTGAAAGATTGGATCTACGATTATCAATCATTGAACCTTCAAATATATCTTCATCAAGACTAGAAGAAATAGAACCATTGTAACACTTCGTTGTACTAACATTTCCCAGTCTCGGCTGTCTACTCCCGATTGACTCGCAAACCTCGTTTTTAGAACAGAAACTTCTAGAACTTGACAATTTTGGCTTTTCAAAGGCGCTTACTATCTTAGTTTCCCTTAATTTATAACCAACTTGAAAGCTGGAACTATGTTTCAATGCTTTAGCTTGACACCTGTCCCCGCAAATATAATTATCCACATGCAGTTTCATAGGAATAGATTTATCTTCTAAAATACTACGTTTTGATATGTCCTCGATATCAGTCCCTATATCATCCAAATTAACTACAGTTTGCATCTTAACCAATCTACTCTGAGATTTAAACGAACTTTGATTAGAAATACCCTGACTATCAGGAAGGTAACGCATCTTCGCCCATTGTCTAGTTTTTGGAGTGACCATATTGGAACATGCAAAGCTCTGAGACTTTTGCAATTCAGATCTTGATGAGGAACAATTATTTTCTGATTCTAAAGAGCTAACTTTGTATCTGACAGAGTTATTCCTGAGAAAGGAGTTGTTAAAATCTATAGGTACTTCACCGTTCCTACATTCAACCTTACATTCTTGAATTTTGGCCTGTAATTTAAGTTTCTCTGGATCAAAGAGACTAGTACGTTGTTCGACAAAATCTGTTCCATCTCTTCCGTTCTCAAAGCTATTTTTAGATACGAAACTATAGCAGGGGAAGTTATCATTTATACTACTGCAACTATGTACTAGCTTACCTCTCTTCCGCGGCAATCTAGAATCTACAGGAGCGTCTTCTACGGGTGCAGGGTACCCTGGTTCCGTGCTAGGTAACTTAACGTTTATGGATCCGGATCTATGGCGCGGTTCGATATCACATTTGCTGCCCTTCAATTCTAATTCCACTTTTGAGCTGTCTGGATTGGTGAAATCAATACTGTTGGATAGTTTTGAGCCGAGTGTTGTTACTCCGATGTCTGAGCTGGCCTTTGGACGCTCTTCTATGTCCGAGTTTGCTTTGGACGGGACACTGATGTCGGAAGGAGGCTTGGAAGGATCCATATCTGATGTTAGAGACTCTTCGGAGTCGACTATGCGTTCCAGAGCTTGGGTGGAGATGGCGGACGACAGGGGTCTGGTTACTGGCGGAGGAGGTGCGACTCTTTTCTTTCTTAATCCTGGAAAAATTCAATAAAATTTTTTAAAAATTTGACACGAATAATTTGATAGATGTTTGGAATAGCACAGCAAGGGAAGATAATTTTATTATTTTATCTGATAGAGAGAAGAAGGAACTGAATCATCATCATTAGGGATTATATTTATTTATTATAACTACTTTACTATTTCTTTTACTAAAAGCATTTACAAACAAGATTTACTATTAAATTAACAACAATGAAATTAACATAAGAAAGATCTATATGTAACATAATATATATATAACATAAGAAAGACCTGTGGAACTTAAGGAGGTACTGCTAATTCCGTGACTAAGCGTACCAGGCACAGAAGTCAGATTGCTCAAGCTCTTGCTAGATTGTGATGTTTGAGCTAATTTCCTGGGCATTTCCAGTGGAACCTTGTTCCTCCTGGGCAACGTTTCTGGAAGTCTTCCAGCGGAATCTGGGTTGTCACTTAACACAGAAGCTTCGTGGTAGCCTGAACTGTCACTGCTGTTACGACTGTGACTGATCACTACCTTGTCCTTGCTGGAGTCTGCGCAATTCTCTTCTGTACCCTGGAATAGTTAGCGGCATATTTTTCAAAGATGACGGTAACGATATTCTTAATATATTCTTTGCTAAAATTGTCCTAATCGTATATAAGATTTATACTGATATTCAGAAATATTTTGACACTTGCTTATTTTTATGTATTATATTAAGATCATTTAATTGTATAAATATCAAAAACAAATATTCGAAAAATATAGAGTATTATGCTAAATTTTAACAGATGATTTAAATTTATAATCTGCTAATTGTATAAAAAGACGGTTTTCCACAATACTTTTCCGAGCGACTAATTGTCATTAATTTGTCCATTTTTATAACATTCATACGTATAAACAATAGAGTGTAGAATATTGTATACAGAACAATTCTACTAACATTACTAACGTCTGCCTGAGCCTGAATAGGCGGTTTTGGCGCGGGTCTCCGCTTCCTCTGAGGTCTGGTAGGCGGTTGTAAAGGACTCGTGCTTCTTCCAGTCTCATCACTCCTCGCTGGTGATGCACTACGTCCTCCGAGGCTATCGGTACTCAAGGAGCCCTCCTTAGATTTCTTGAACACAAATCCAAAGACACCTTGCTTCGCCTGTTGCCTACGTCGCTCTTCTTGCCTTTGTAGAGCCATTATATCTTGAGTGCTGAGTGCTGAGCCTAGTGATCTACCTTGCTTGGCGTACAGGGTGACTTCCTGAAGATGGTAATCCTGCAATGACAGCGACAGGTCCAGTGTCTCCAAGCTTGCTGCAAAGAAAGTCAATTTTTGCATTTTTTATTTCTTTCTTTTAGAAAATTAATTGTCAAGGACTATTTCAACGTTAAATATAGTTTAACAAATGTTATTTCAGATTTTTTATTAATCAAGAATTAATTCCCCTCATAAAAAGAACAATCTTTATATCATTAGGAGAAATACAAAGAAACCTACACAGAAAAATAAATGTATACAATATTCTTCCTATCTTTATGATCTTCCAAAACACATCTTAAGCAATCCTCTAATAAAGAGAATATTTCAATTACTATATTATTCTCCAGTAAAGGATGAAGATATCCTATGAATATATGCTTCCTCCAATAAAAAAAGCTCCTATACAGGAAATACAATAAAACGTGGACCAAAAGAGATTTGAATATCCAGTACCTCAAAATATTCTCTTCATTAACAATGATTCTCCAAAGTAGATCAAGATCCTTGCACTCGAATCAATTGCTTGAAACAGCAGATTCCAGTTGAGGCGCGGCTTAGGAGCGCAAAAAGAGATTCTTCCAGGTCCAAGGGATCGGTAACAAGTGTAAAGGAGCCTGGGTTTCCGTAGGGACGACGGAGCCCGAAGAGCAACGCGAGGCATGCACGCTTAACGACTAGGAGTAACAAGTGGAAGAGTCGGCCGGCAACCTTGCGATAGCGATCTTAACACAACTGGCTTGGTGTAACTAGCTAACTGAAATATCTCGTGCACCGGCGCGTAAGTACGCGAGATATATAATCGGGGAGTTCCCGCCGGTGTTCATAGTATCGAGAATAGGCTATGGAGGATGGCCGAGCCATTTACCAGCGAATCTGGTTATGTTAGAATGTAGTAGGGTATTCTACAGTCGATGATCTATAGGGTGATTCATTTGAAATTGCTATCTTTATGGCGAAGATTATTTTCTGCTCCAAGAGGGTAGATTAAACCCCTACTTACTACTGTTTGATTTAAAAAGAAGGTCTCAAATTTTAATACATTATGTTTCCTTTATAAAGCTACTAACAAACGAGTTCTTTTTTATTAATAACTAAGAAAGAAAGTAATTTTTCTTATCTGGAAAAGAATTTGGTTCAGGAAGGATCAAAAGATTTAATATCTTTTTTGTAATCTTGACTGCTTTAACATACTCATGGTAGATTTCTACATGAAACTAAAACAGTTGTAAAAAGAAAAATTGTAGAATTTTTCTCCTTCATAATTTAGGAACTTTAAAATCCCCGTGTAAGTCCCTATGTAAATTTCGTTAAATACTAATAGCTTTTGTCTTCCTTTTTTAATATTTTAGAAATTGCAATACTGATCTACATTAAGGGTGCAGTTTCTTACAAAGAAAAGAGCAAACCCAGCTACAAAGTAATGAATCAAACCAAGAGGTTCATGGCAAAAGTAATTAAAGTTGAAAAAACAACCTCAATACGCAGGCTCTCGTGTTACTCCTGTCTTTTGCAGGAAGTAATGACGTATCTTCCCTGAGAGAAAGTGATCATTTGCAGTTGTCTGAAATGTTAATAATTTGTTCATGATCACTGTGCACGAATTGTGGGAAAGAGCAAATAGAATATACGCGATAATATCAAGAAATACCCTCCAAAGTTTGTTCAGATTACAAAAACAAGGAGAAATCAGATGCATAGTCCTAAAATTGTATATCTTGTTAGGAAGACTTTCCGTCTGGTGAACAAGAATGCAGAATATCAAGAAAATTGAATTAAAACATCATTACACGTGTGTATGTGTGTGTACATGTGTGTATACATACATATACATACACATAGATGATCTGGATGGCTTCAGAAGCCATATTGATTTGAGCAAACCCAGCCGATGCGCACGGCTACTGACTTCTTGGCAAATCTGATATCTATTTCGCAAAATTGATGTTAACATTCATCATGCAAATAATGCCACAGCACGCAATTTGATACGAAATAATATTTTCAGGAATTCTTTTCTTTTATGTAATTTAATGCTATGGCAACTGGTGATGCTACACTAGCGCCACGTGAGCGTTAACTAGTAATGTATATGGAATAACCACTGTAATAGAACCTTAAAAGATTAGATTAACTCCTATTATTGAAATAATAACTGATTAATAATTAATATTATTAAATTCTGTAAAACCTTCTTATAGATTTAAATCCAAACCATATTCCATTAATCCCTTAACAGTCCAAAAAAATTTGGTTGACTGGTTTTCAGAAATTGGTAGGGGATCTCGTTCTAGGGTAAAGAAATGCTGGAATGCAAAGAATTTAATTTTTTGCAGAAACAATCATTAATAAGAGGTTTTGTTATTTAAAATTTAAAACTTCTAACTCTATTCTCTCAAACCACAATTTTGTCTCATGGATTTCTTTTTTCCTCAATTATTTACAAAAAGACGATGAAATTATACAACGAGTTCAATAATGCTCTGCTTATTCAAGGAAGAAGAGCGTTAATAAAAATATGATCGACTGACCAGGTAAACCTGTTGGTATTATGTCTTGAAAAAGGTAACCTGGCCAGTGCTACCGGTTTAAATATCAAGCGCAAATGAACGAATCTAGTTCCGTCCCAGCTACGTTTTCCAGGGCAATGAATATCCACCAATCATCTGGGACAGCCTTATCAAACTGTTCTCTGCGTGGGCAAACCTCAAATAATAAATCTCCACTTGAAATCTTATGTAAACGTCTTAATTGCTTAACACAGTTCGCCACTAGTTGATACCTTTGCTAAACCTTTAACAAGCTTCAGGTCAACGTTCCTAGTTACTATTGCTGAAATTTTAGACTGCTATCATTTGAATCGTGTATCATTTGAGCAGTAATTCATCAACTAATGACATTAAAGGCTTGACAGAGAAAGAAAGTTACAAGTTATAGGTAATAAACTTCCCTTTTGCAATTTTACTGTCTTAAGTGAAATCAGATAATGGACTAATTTGTCATTTAGAAAGTTTAATTCTAAAATTTTATTTGTGTTATCATAGGTATTTTCATTGTTGTGCAAGCAAATTATTAATTTGTTAACCAAAGCATCTCTCAACCAGGAATTTTTATGATTATGTAATGAAAAATTAACAACGACAAATTAATTTTAGTTAGTTTAATTTTATCTCTTGTAAGTGCATAGATTTCTCGATGATATAGACCCTATTGTTATCCAATTAAGATTGTTGAATTCAGTAAACAGATAATGAAGATATAATAGATTGAAAAATGGATTGGGAGATCTCTAACCAGAAACGAGTTGTTATATCGAAGAAATTGAGAGTCCTAGTAACTAACAAGTCAATATTGTTAACTTGTAGCTTATAAAATCTACTAATAATATCAATTTAACTATATATGTGTTTTCAAGCTTTTATTACGTTTCTAGCTTCAACAATTGCCCTAATTATTATCTTACTTATCTTGTTATTTTTCTCATCTTTATCTATTTTCCTACGAGTTTGTTAATTATAGGAATGTATTTATGTTGCTTACCTGGATGACGCAGTTCATACTTGTTCTTATCTAAATCTTTTTCGCGGCACACTTGATCTAAGATCTCGCCTAGATTCATCTTCGGACTGACTCTGGACACCCACAGTTGATTTCTTGGTAGATGTACCTACAACAGTTTCACAATCGTGATTTTTTCTAGTGCTCGCTGATTACTTGATAAATTATCAGATATAGAAAATGGAACAATAAGGCTAACATGTTGAAATCTGAAGTCTTAAGAAAATGTTTACAGGATACTTGGACTTTTAAATTTCGCTGGCTCTCTGATATAGTATACGACTAGATTATTAAATACATATATTTTTCTTTTTTACCTGTAGCCTAAAAGTGGTTTCGAACGGTTGATTAACTTGCTTCGATTTTCTTGGTACAAAAGTGCCCTGCTTAGGTAGCAGCTTTACCTGCAACATTAAAGACAGAACAATTTCCAATAGAATCCCCATTCTTTAATAAACTTATCACGATTAAAATTAGTATTAAGATTGGAATGAAAATTAATATGAAAATTGAAAGGGAAATTAATGTTACAATTGAAAGATCATTTAACACTATAAATATTAATCAACTATGCTGTATAGTGGAATTATACTTGAAAAATAAATTAAATCACTTCTCTATTTCATGGAAACAGCAATATACCCTTAATTGAGATTATGAATATAAAAACGAACAATTAAAGGAAAGTTTCCTAATTCCTCTGCCATCGATAAATTATTCTTTCAATTTTTAAATTTTGTTTTCTCCGTTTAATTCAAAAAAACATAGGAAATGATCGAGACTTCTCGAAAGACACCAGACACGTGTAACGAAACGGTTCCGATTAGAAGTCGGCAAGGTAATTCTACAAGATTAGAAGAGATTAGAAGCAGTCTTCAGAAAAAACCAACTACACCGTCTCTTAGAGATTAAGGATCGCACGATTCATGGAATTCCAAGTCGTTTCCTCAACTCTAACCCTTCGTTTTCCTAGGCAGAAAAACTGCAGACTCAAGAGTTATTCTACTCTCCTTGATACAACTTCCTGTTGAGATCTTCTACCCAAGAAAGAACCCTATAGAGCTTGCGAGGATGGGAGAAATTATCTGAAAAATTACAAAGAAGTCCACGACCTATGTGTAGAATAAGAAGCCTAAATTTCTTCCCCTGATCAATCTTTGCTGTTAAGTGCTTCAGCCTGACAATTGGAATTTTAACATAGAAATGCCGCTATATTTGAATGACAGGAAAAACGAAGGAATTGGCCGTTTCTGGTCGTTCTGTCGCTTATCAATTAGAACTGACAATTATATTTAAAAAAGTATATGACTTTGTGCCTAATTTCGTTCCTTTACATGGATACCAAGAGGACGAAATTAGGAACGTGTGTTCCAGAAAGAAAATCGTAATAGAGTCATCCAGAGACAACGAAGATCGAGGTATGGCCTGTTTTATATGTGATGAACGATTTTCGAACAGTGTGAGATGCAATACGCGTGCTTCAGATGCTGCTGTCTTCTGTGCACATCTATATCACAAATTAAAAAATTTGTATGTTATTTTTGTATAGATCCATAATTTATATTACTATTATTACTATCTTAAATTAAATTTTGCAACCGGTCATTTGAGCGGGTCTGGTAAGTTAGTATTAAACTGAAATATTTTCGATACTTAACCTTCTACTTACTTTGCCGTAAAGGAACTAGACTGCCCACAGTTAACAGATTAAATACAACCACGCGCATATGTGTTTATAGCTATTAGATATCTCGACTCGTTGAGCAAACTATAGTTTTCTAACATATGTAGCTGCAATACCTGAAGTGCATCCAGTGCACCAATTGGCGTATTAGGTTGATGAGGTAGAACCATTCCACGTTCTCCAATCGCTTGCAGAGTGTAGCTAGAAGCTGTCAATTTGTGTGCCGTGGCGATCTGCACGAGGAGGTCCATCATCGGCATACTGTGGACAGAAAGAAATCAAAGGAACCGTTTAGAATTCGAAGATTTGCACGCCAAGGAAGCAATAAGTCATGCCACATTATGCCATGTCGTTCCGCGACATTGCGTCGACACGTCTCAGCAAATCAGTCCCTGAACTTTGCATTTTATACCTGAATTTTCCATTCTTATTTAAAATTATTTTTATTTTATTTCAATGATAGAAATTTTATTACAACGATGCTTGTGCTTACGAGAGGTGAAGACAAAGAAGAAGGAACAATGCCGAGTAACATTTCTGAATAGAACTGCCAGGTTTTGAGAAAATCGAGTTTGAAATTTAAAGTGCGCGCGCTTTCTTAACGCATGCGCCGCTGCTGTTCAAATATGGCTACCTTGGGGATTACCCTTTCCTTTACTAGACGTGTCTTTATTTTACGTAACTATGGCTGTTTTAATGCACTTCTTTATTTCTTAAAAACTTCGTTATTTCTATAAAAATGAATATTATATTATTAATATAATATTTAGCCTGTATTATATTATGTTATAATGTTAATATTATATTATCAATATATTATACAAATAAAACCATCTGTATTGTTTCATTTAATATCCTCGCCACCTTAAACCTGCTTTGTATATTCTGAAGCGCACGATTTTGCATTTTCTCCCTGTCCAACAAAATTTCCAACTTTTACAAAGGCTCCACGCCTAAGAAAATATTAGTTTATGGTAATAATAGCAAGCGTAGACCACAAAGAACGAGAAAACACTACTCACAGCACGGATGGAATAACGAATGGGTACTTTCTTTCAACTGAAACGTTTTCTCGCGTCGGTAAACGGATCATTAGTCAACAAATAATTCTTTAGTAGATTCCAGTATTGTTTCTTCAACAGCTACCATTTTCATGGGGCGGCCCGAATTTGTGGAAAGTACGAGGATCGAGTAAACGTCATTTAGAAAAAAAAAAGACTGAATGGAGATCAATACGTAAGTGGAAAAAACTAATCCTAGAGAAACATCCGACTGAATTTCTCCTTCTAGTGGTTTTTCTTTTTTAGCATCTCTAGAAAGCACCGTGATATAAAGATTTTGTTCGTGGCCTAAGTGCACTATAGAGCAGGTTACATTTGCTCGAGTAGAATGGACAGGGAAAATGACTGGATATTTCAGGAGCTTTTTACCGAAGAATTATCGTCAATTAAGAGAAACCGGTGATTTATTTGCTTTTCTAACGACTGGATGATCACGCCATAGGGAAATTTTTTTTCTCATAGCTTACGTAGTTTTAGCTACAATTATAGAGTAATCAAAAGTAAATTTGTAGAAGAAGTAACTGCAAAGTGATTAGTGAATTGGCTGCGTGGATTCTCAGGGAATTTCGTATTTTTCTGAGTAGAACTAAATAAAGACAGAATCTAGAATTTAATTCGTACGGTCGAACCTCGGTAACTAGAACCTAAAGGGAAGAGCCAAAATCTCCCAATTACAGAGGCTTTGTCTTACCGAAGTTTTCGAGTAAAAGAAGTTGAACAAACGAAATTTCGACGGACAGGAGCTTCGTACGAAGGCACAATTACATTCACCTTTTTGGGAAGCGTTAGCGTTTTAAGCTTCCTCTTGAAACTCGTTTTACTCGACGTACATAAATGGAAAATTTACACAAGCGATAGACGATGGTAATTATGCGTTCGACCGACGAAAACCGATTAGCTTCCGCGGACACGTGACAAATAATTCAAGTTGAAGTAAGTTTTATTTCGACTTCCAGAGGTCTTCGCAGCGGAGCGGAAGGGAATGAACAAAACTGTAGTCTTACAGAGGTTTCTGAGTTACCGAGATTCCACTGTACAAGGAACATTTCCTTTCACTTTGGACATTTTCTTCAATATTTAAATATTTCTTTGTGTTTCTATAACTTCAGCTTTCCTGTAATTGCATAAACATTCGAAATCTAGCGACTGGTTTCTATCTGCAGAGCTTTCTGTTAGCAACAAGCTGACCAAGTTAAATCGGGCAAAAATGAAGGGTGAACTTTCTAGATTCTAGATGATGTTAATGAGAATGATCTCAGTGATTGAACAAGAGGAGAATGTTTCATAATTATGCACCAACAACGTCTGGTCGTAATTTGAACAGCGTCACGCTGCAATAACACAATGATTACAGGCATTATGGCCTGCAGGTTCCAGGAATCGGCGAATTAATCTGCTAATTGGACCGTTAAATTAATTTCAGGGCTGTTAGGATGATTCTGTTCATTGTCAGTTTCATATTGCACCGTTAGACAAACCTTACATAGGTGTATCGCAAAAACAAATTTCTATTACACAAGCTTCGGTTAAACTGATCTAAACTGATTATTAAACTTAAATTTTTATTTCTAATGCTAATTACAAACTAAATTAAGTTGAATTCTTTAGAAGATCCCTAATTCATATGCTTGCTAGAGCAAAGTATATTTTAGGCCTTGGGATTTACGGTTGTACCAAACTCCTGCTACAAAAGTGACATAATTTGAAAAACATGTTGAAGAATAGGGGATTCCTTAGGATTTCCTCTAGTTCTTTACAATCCCTAGAGTTCCTAGATTTGGAATCCCTAAAGTTCCTAGATTTAGAATCTCTATAGTCCCTAGATTTAGACTTCCTAGACTTCCAGAGAATTCTTCTTATAAAATGAAAATAAGAAAAATGACACCTGATTCTATTTTTCATTTAAAAATTTTATTATGACGAAATTATGCGTTTAATTTTATTTATTTAATTTGTTGCAAGTCGGTCCTTCTCAATTTTAATGATGCTGCTATTTTTTAGACGTGCCAGCCACTTTCCAGGCAAGTACGTATGAAAGACGAATTCGAAAGGGTAGTATACCTTCTCTGTACCGTGACCCTCTGCGTTTGAAGATGATGCTCCTGAGGTAACTGGACCAGGAGCTCCATGCTACCGGCTAGCATGTCTGCTGGCGTGTCCTCGGTCACGGTTAGAACCATTCTGGATGGCCTCTCCTCTCTAGTCCTGGAAATCAATAGAAAAAAAGGAATTTTTCATTAGAAAAATGTTGAACCAACTGGATCAGGAATATTTTATACTAAGAAAATTGAAATTAAAATTAAAATTGAAATTGTAGAAAATTTAGTAGATCCTTTTTTTGTATTTAATATAGACAAAGTTCCCACTTTTACTTTATAATTGAGCTAGCCTCATAAATGTTCTCTTAAATGTCGTTGACAAAGAGATAAAATAAAAAATGAGATGTGACAAATATGATTACCGATTATAGGCAATAAATTAGAAGATGTAACAATCCTTTATTGGAATAATTATTTCTTTGTTTAATATATATTCGAAGAAGGCACATCTTCTATATTTCAGACTGAACTCTTCAAAAGCTAACCGTTAGTAACAAAACAAAAGAAAAGAATATCGCTGTCCAATCATACTAAACAAATGGTTGTTATGTCATTCTACCATTTACTATGTCATACTGCAGTCTATGTGTAAAGATAATTTGTTTTCAGTATGCTGAATAATTTTTCTTGCCACGTACTCACACGCACGCGTTCGTTTCTCATGATAATCCAACGCTAATTACAAGTGTCATTATCCTGAAATATTAACAAAAATATTATTACAGTAGAATTGCACAGAAAATTCTAGAAAACTCTACTCTAATTATATTTTATAACGAGCTATTGTCACAGTGCAGTTCTAATTTAGAAATACATGTTCCTTGCATACGATGCGCACAATCCATCCTTTTTCTTCCCATTGATATTTCAGTCATCGAGCTCGTGTTTTACAGAATCATTTGCATAACAATTACAGCAGGCGATATTCTCCAAACAATCGAAGGAGAAAAATTTCTTAACGTTCTCCAATATGTACGAAACGAAAGCGTGCATTTGAAACAAGCGTGGCACAAATTCCCCGTGGCTTCCTCAAACATAGACAAACCACACTTTCATGTTCCCATGACATGCAGCTATTCAATGCCAGCCGTTATCATAGTGGCCGTTTCAAAACACTATCGAATTAATCTCGATCTGGATTTCATACCTCAAAATGGAACTGAACTAGTTCATGGCCAGCTAACAATAGCAATCTGACCGTTAAGTGGCTTAAAAGTGGTTTATAAGTACCTTCTTGACACTAACTTAATCTGACCCGGTCAAATAACCGGTTTCAAAATTTAATTTGAAATTACACTTCAATATTCAATTTGAAATTACACTTCAATATTCAATTTGAAATTACACTTCAATATTCAATTTGAAATTACATTTCAAAATTTAATTTGAAATTACACTTCAAAATTTAATTTGAAATCACATTTCAATATTCAATTTAAAATCACATTTCAATATTTAATTTGAAATTACACTTCAAAATTTAATTTGAAATCACATTTCAATATACAATTTAAAATCACATTTCAATATTCAATTTGAAATTACACTTCAAAATTTAATTTGAAATCGCATTTCAAAATTTAATTTGAAATCGCACTTCAAAATTTAATTTGAAATCGCATTTCAAAATTTAATTTAAAATTACATTTCAGTATTCAATTTGAAATCACAGTTCAAAATTTAATTTGAAATCACATTTCAAAATTCAATTTGAAATTACATTTCAATATTCAATTTGAAATCACATTTCAATATTCAATTTGAAATTACACTTCAATATTCAATTTGAAATTACATTTCAATATTCAATTTGAAATTACATTTCAATATTTAATTTGAAATTACACTTCAAAATTTAATTTGAAATCACATTTCAATATACAATTTAAAATCACATTTCAATATTCAATTTGAAATTACACTTCAAAATTTAATTTGAAATCGCATTTCAAAATTTAATTTGAAATCGCACTTCAAAATTTAATTTGAAATCGCATTTCAAAATTTAATTTAAAATTACATTTCAGTATTCAATTTGAAATCACAGTTCAAAATTTAATTTGAAATCACATTTCAAAATTCAATTTGAAATTACATTTCAATATTCAATTTGAAATCACATTTCAATATTCAATTTGAAATTACACTTCAAAATTTAATTTGAAATCGCATTTCAAAATTTAATTTGGAATCGCACTTCAAAATTTAATTTGAAATCGCATTTCAAAATTTAATTTAAAATTACATTTCAGTATTCAATTTGAAATCACATTTCAGTATTCAATTTGAAATCACATTTCAGTATTCAATTTGAAATCACATTTTAATATTCAATTTGAAATCACATTTCAATATTCAATTTGAAATTACATTTCAAAATTTAATTTGAAATTATACATTTACTGTTATTCCTTTCGTTCATCTAACATTATATAAATTCTTATATTATTTAATTAATCAGTTTCTCAAATTTCGTTAATGTATGTTAATGAATGTACAATCATAAATTAAATTTTGGAACCGGTCATTTGACCGGATCTGGTAAGATTGGTGTTAAAAGTGAAACGTCACTACGTTAAGCGATATATGTATATGTATCTTTTTCGATGACCTTGAACGATAAAGTCTTGAAAATTAAACATTAGGAATTTTAATAATGTCCAAAGGTCGTGCACTGATTTGTTAATGTTGGTTTTACGTAATTATTTCAAGTAGTTCGTTGCAGATTTTTGTAGTATTTTATGTTGTTTTTTCCATTTAAGAAATTCTTAATATTTTAATGCTTTGATATTTCAATACTCAATACTCAGTCTCTTAGTGTTTTAGTACCGTGATAGTACATTTCGTGGTTTGATGATTTCGTGCCTGCATACAGCAGTATACTAGTATCTTGGTAGTTTAGTACTTTGAACACGTAAACGTTTGAATATAACAACATACCAGTTGTTAGACACATTGATGTTTGAGAAATTGCATCATTTGTCACAAGACAGACTAGGAAAACAAAAAGTGAATAATAGCTATTTGGCAGCGTTAATACAAGCCATTAAAACCTGCTATTAAAAAAGTTAACTTGTCAATGCTAATGGACACCCAAGTAACGCGTATTCTGGAACGCGTGTAAGGTGATACAGTGGAACGGTGACACATGGAAGACGAAACGCGTGATAAAAAGCAGACAGTATCGTTTCCTATAACGCAATCCACTCTATTGGTCGAATAAGGTGGTCAGATCGATTACCATCTATCTGGCTGCTACTGTGCTCTGGAACAAATGGACACAGGCAAACGTTTCACACGATACTCGCATACACATTGTACAACTCCATTTTACATAATATTATACACGCATAAATATGAAATTTATTAAATTTTGTACATTACTATGAATTTTATCATAAAGAGTCAATTTCTAGCAGAATCTAACATCTAGTATGTAAGACTTATTACATACAGTGATATGATATAATTCAATATCTGTGCAAAGTTCTATTGTATTGATAATGCATCAACTTAATTGAATTTAATACATTTTTAATTAAAAAAAAAAAGAAAGAAAAAACGATGTCTTATATTGTAAAATTTTTACTCTACTTTTCGACTTATTCTTAGACGAAAAGTTAGGTATTTTCCAAGTGTATCAGGACTTTGGAACCACCTTATAGATTGTCGTTAAACTGTACAATGAAAGAAGATAAATTATAGCGCGCAAATTATACTCAAGTATCGCAAAATATAGGTTAAGATCGGCGAAACAGACAAGAAGATGTAGAACTTGCAATTCAGAATCTTGAATGAACCTTATCTCCAAGTCACAGAGAAAAACCGTGGTTTCATCAGTGATTTCATAAGTGACTCTCGCACATCGTTGCGACATTTGCCAATTGAATGAACGTGACTGTTGCTCGTTGAAAAGAAAACGGCTACTTGCAGCCGCTTCAAATTCTTTAACGACGTCAGCTTTTCCAATACAAAGCGTCTAAAGCATCAAATTAAAAGAATTTTGTATTCAAACTCCTGCAACCTCTTCAAACCACATTTAACCATTCACATATTTCACAGCCTTATCCTTTAAACACCAAAAATATCTTCGAATAATTAATAGCTGTTGGTTGTGCATAAAAAATTAAACGAAAGATATAGAATAATATTTTTCTCTAGGAATCATAATTTTCAAATAAATTGAGCTTAAAAGTTTGAGGCGTGCCACTAACTTGAACGTGCGCCATCTTTGCAATGACGTCACCAGAATAGGACAAACCCCCAGTTTTTTGTTCGATTTTCTGGATAATAGAAACACTCGTTAAAAAAATATATTACACGTTTTTTCTTCAGTTTTTTTACAGCGATTCATCCGGCATACTTGGACCTATTCGATACAATTTTATGACGCAATTTCGTCAAGTTGACGGCTAAAACGTAATTGTTTCGACGCTCGAGGCGGAGTTTCGGTTTTCATCGGGTAACCAGGGGAAAGCAAATTGAGATCCACGCATTCATTTCGATATCAATCACTCGAGTCACGGGATAGCCGATGATTATATCGAAGGAACGGTACCGTTACATAATTCGGATCTCGAAGAGAGGCCCTTTACGTAACCGCTTACAAATGGCAAACGCAGCCACCGACCACTTGCTGCTAATTGCATATATACAACACGATCAGTCAAGTTAGTATATATAAACTAATAAACTCGTGCCACGATGAAACGTTGAATCATCGTTGTTTATGCTATCGATGAACCCAGAGGTGCATTCCCTTCTACGAATGTGCAGGAATTTCATCTGCACAAGAGAACTGACGCGAATGAAGAGAACTAACAAAAACTATAAGCTTGAACTAAGTTAGTGGACTCACTATGCAAATTCTTTTTGGACATTTGGTATTTTCAGATTTGATGTTCGAAGGATACTGATTTTTGAAGTATTTATGATTTAGGTCAAACTTGCTGTGAGAATTTTATCTTCCACATAAATGGGGATATTTTTGGATTCCACATGTCCAATATCGCTCATTAGTCATTAATTATTTTGACATTTAGGAATTTAAAAACGCAACACTATAACGTAACAAATATCTACATATTTATAAGGAAATATCTACCTATTTATAAGCAAATATCTACTATACTGAAGAGCAAGGTATGCGAAGGAAATGAGCGACCGTTTATTCCTTTCATCATATCGGAGAAATACACCATAGGGATGAAGAGAATGTATGAATAACACATTATACAGTTCTCAAATTAATAAATCTTCCGCTGTCGAAGAATATCGCCACGTGCAGGCGCACGTGACTCTGCAGACGCGTCCCTAGAGCAATTCGTGATAGTGAGTTGCTCAATCAGTTCCTGTGGCTGGCACGTTTTCCACCACGAGGTCTACGAAGAAAGAAGCAGTAACGAGCCGGGCAATGCGTGCCCTGAACATGTTGGACCACGAATTTAATTCCGTTCTCGCGACAGAAAGCTTAAATTAAAATGTCTGATACATTTACACCTCAAGGCTGTACTTACATCCCTAAAAAAGGTCTGGTCCCATATAGCCAGTATTTAGTGTAAAAAGAATTCATAAAAATCACTAGCTTTTACTGTCGTTACACGAGAATCTCCTCTGAAAGTAGCTAAAGCCACACGATATCTGTAAATATCATGTAAATAATAAGTACTAACAAATATGAGATTATAAAACAACATTTTCTTTCTCTTTTTGCTTCCTTATTCTACCATTTATCGATCCAACGCGAAATCACGAAAATCCCTAGACTAAACAGCTGTTCTCTATGTACTTCTTACGATGGACCGATTTTTTCGAATTCCTAGTAACAGTTTCATCCTGGCAGAGGAGTTGCACGAAGCAGCAGGAATAATTGGTCCATCGACGTTTCGAAGATTACAGATTACACGCTGTGGATCGTCAGGAAAGGCACGCCGTCCTTTCAAGTGTTTTGTTACGATTCGGTTCGTTGGCTAGAACGCAGGAAATATCGATCTCTTTCTACGTTTCCTTGACCGTGGCTTCGACCAAAGAGATCCCACGGAAGAGCCATGATTTATTCCCGCTAGGGGGAACTCTGGGATCGCTTGTTTTGCTGCGTTGTATCGCGAAATAGTCAGGAAGAAGTTAAAAGAAACGTATCCTGCCGGTGATTGACAAACTTTCTTCTTTTTATGGGACAAATGACATGGCTGATCACCGGAAATTATTATTCCCATTTGTTTCCACGAATATGTTATTAGGACATGACGATCGGATTCAATCTCCTATGATAATTGAAAGGCTTAAACCTAATGAGGATTCCCATTGACAAATGATCGAAGAAATGTAATTTAAAAAATTAGAAAATCGCGTATCTATTACACGTTTGTTGAACTTTTGGTGAATTCGTACAGGTGCCGTTAGCCTAACTTGTCTCTGGTCAAATCTGTCCTTAAAATAATACCTATGGAATAGTTAGAATTTACACAATTGGTCAGGTGTCTGTTGCTTGATAAATGTTGAGAAAAGTATCTGTTGTTGTTAATAACTAATAATTGGTGTTATCAGAAGTGAAATTCAGAGGAAATTGTGTATTTTTCAAAATAAGCAACAGTAATGCAATGTCATACTATTGACTGTACAGAAATCCTATAGAAATAGGCAATGGATGTAGCGGGCTATTTATTTGTAGGGTTCCAAAATCCATCTTCCTAGTTCTATTATTAAAAGGTAATACAAAATTGAATACACACAATGATCTAAATAGGCAGTCCCTGACTTGGAATTATATCAAGTTCCCTAATTTGCAATTACATCAATAGTGGTCAGACTACACATTTGGTCAGGAGTCTAGCAACATTGACCAGAAGAAGATACTAAATTAGCAAAATGACTTGGTTCTGACACCTCCTCTGCACAGTACAATTGTAAATACTCTACATAAATATTTAAAAGAATGATGAAAAATATTCCTACACTGATTGAATAAGATTTAATAGGTTGCAGGTCTTTTATGTCCTCAAATTATTGCTAAGATCACTGTATGTCCTCAACTATGTCTAAAACCGCTGCAGTTATACGTTCCAATAAAAAATCTCGTCCAGTCCAGGACAATGACCGTCCATTCTCTTGATCCTGACAAGGGAAACATTGACAAAATGGTCACGCACACCCATCGGACAATGCAACACGCGTTCGACAAGCAGTCTGTCTCGCAGTCCAATGCACACGTAATGAAAATCCTTAATGAGGACCTCAAAGATCCCGGTGCAATGTCGACCGTCCTTTTCTGCGCACAATGCATGCACGCATTACCATTAATTCGTGTTCTCGCCCTCTTGCAACTCGACAGCCTCTCATGGTTACGTAAAACGAAACACTATACCCTGGACTGTGTGTACACCTTCATGATCACTTATGCTGAAATGACATAATTCTCTTGGAGAGACAGGATGCCATTACAGTCGTGCCATTTATTGAAAGACAAAATGGCTTTGGAATGGCTTCAAAGAAGAAACTGTATAATTCTGTTATTAAGACGCACGTGCATTTTTAAAATTATGTTCATGCGCAAAGGTAAAAGTAAAAGCAACGTGGCATTTGTAAACTGATTATATCACTTTTTGTGGATTTTTCAGTTACACTGCAACGTTCAATGCTTAAGAAATAAGTGATTTACTTCTACTTAATAGAAAGATGAAGCAAAAGCAGGTAAGTGAAAATAAATTCTAAGGTGAATTTAGAAAAATAGTATTTGAGATATTAGCGCTTTGGTCGCCTTTATTTTCACCATTGTTATCTGTCTGATAGTTCCATAGTTCCATTTAGTAATCCACTTTTAAACTATGAAATCCTATTGTTTGAAACCTTAAATCCTACGAGAACTATTTTGAAGAAGTATCAGTGAAATCCTGTCGTACAAATTTCAATATTTCCAAATAGAATTCTACCATATTCATTCGTAACAGCTGATTGAGTATTGACATATCTAAATATGAGTCCCTACCAATTGGATGGAAAATATTGAAGTAACAATTTTGTTAGAAGAATCAACGAACTCCTATTATATCTATGTATAAATTTCTGTTATAAATATTTATGAATGGATTTCTACTGTACAAGTGTTCATACAAGTGCAGAAGCTCATAAATAGTAGCCATAAGTCTTGCGCCATAGAGTATCGAAAACAGGTGAGAATGGTGTATCGAGGATTTTTGTTTGTGATGGACGTTCACATAGGAATGTGTTTTAGAGAGCATCACGGGGAACAATTGGCTCGGTCATTCCATTCATAATCCACAGCGATCACTGCTGTGGTAAACAGACTGGAAAGTGGTCAATAGTTGTTCCACGAGCTGAGGCGATCAGACAGGTGGAGAGCTAACGGGATGCGCTGTTGGAATTTAGGAAGGCCGGGGCCTCCAGCTATGGAACGTATCTCCACCTTCCATTCTTTCTTCTCTCTCTTCCTTTCTTCCTCGCTCCTTACATAATTTTCAAGGATATGCACCAGTTCCGTCAATAGGCATGCAAAATCATTTTTAGCCTGATTAATCACTCCACTGAGAAGACTGTGCAATTTTCCAATGATTTGAATGTATTGCGAGTTCAATGGCTGGACAATTTCTAATAAATATAGAAATATGAGAGGTTCTGAAAAAAACAGGTTCTTAATCAAAACTTGGTTTCAGAATGAAGATAGAGAATTTATAGTTAGCCTAATTAAGTATACACTGAGAAGATTGTTGTTCTAACAAGCTTCCATTTTGTGTCTACTAAAAAACTGGTTTCGAAATATAAATAAAACAGTACTTAAAAATTTCATCCTCTTTTTTCCTTAATACTAAAAGTATTTCTTAGTTCGTCGAGATTGGAACATAAAAATTTGGAGATCCCAGTAAGGTTAGGTTAACTTTCAATGTCTTAAAACTGTTAGTTAACATAGAGGTATAAAAAGTCTTACAGAATTGCCATTTCGTTTACTAAAAGGTGCTTTTTCAGGATCATTGACTTCTTTATCGAGTTCTAAGAAATGATATCACGAAGGCGAGACACGCGAGTAAAGTTCGTCTTTTTCTTCGGACGCGTATCGAATTACACGGGCACCTGCGACCGAAAGATGAACGCGTCGGAGGAACGAGACTATTGTTTCCTTCGTGCAGCGAAACCCCGTGAGAATTCACGCACAATAACAGTATAACAATATACGCGTGTATTCTAGTGTCTGTTACCGAGGAAAAAATAGCACATAGTCGTTCTAATTTCTTTGGGAAGAATGTCTGCATTTTAATATGGAATGCAAATGGCATCCATTAAATTAACCTTTTATAACCTATAAACTAAAACCTGTTTCTTTACAGTTTTTTCTTTTTGACAGAATTACTGCTATTTAGAATTACAGGAGTAAACAAAATGACTAGTGTATATGACTACTGTATGTTTCACATATTGCAAACATTTCAAGATACGATTGATTCTTTTGTAAAATATATGACATTGTCGCGAACAATACGTATAGAGGTAAATATAACGGAAAGGGTGCAAATAACATGCGAAAGCGTGCTGGACGTGATTCATTGTGGAAAAATAAGAAAGAAATTAAGGATAAAATTACTTTTATTCCCGGCTTAGTTTTCGAGAAAGTCGAGTCTAAAGATTTATGAATTATACTTGAATGTGGCTAATTCCGGACTGGACAGGATTAAATAATCGATAGAATAAAATAAAAATAAATTTGAGGATTTATCATACGCGTGCAAGGCCGATGCTTGACTAAACATGTTCAAATTCAATTTCCTTGAAAACGAAGCTTCAAACGAACAAATTTTATTCGACGCTTTCGATTTATCTTCGCGCATATAATTACCTTCTGTCGATTATTTATTCCTGTCCAATCTGGAATTACCCATGATCAAGTATACCTGATAAATATTCCAACTCGATTTTCTCGAAAATTAAAACGAGAATGAAACAATTTTATTTCGTATTTTCTTGTAATTTTCGCACGAGGAATTACCGTGCCCCGCTTTTACGTGTTATCTGGTCGGACTCTGTATACAAGCATCGTAAATTATACAAATCAAAATCGTAGTGAACATGCTAAATGTCTCTGCTTGCGCTTTCTCTATTATTTGTTTCAATATTTACAATGAACCACCTTGAAACAATATTTCAACGAGTAAAGTTTCACGACAGCTGATTAGCATGACATCTTTTCTATTCCGGTAAAGAAACAGAAGTTTCTCGCAAAAACGTCGCGACAGTCCCCGGTATTTTCACTTACGACACCAAATAAAACCGAATGTGGGCTAATGGCCGAACGCGGGGCCTCCCGATGAAGTAGGCCTCGCGACTTAGGGTCTGCACAGATCGTTTGGAAACGAGTTTCGCGATATTCCATTTGGAGGTCCTCCGACCCACACGCGATGGAAATACCAGTCGGTATTAAAGGAAATGCTCTACATACCCAGCCGGAAAGAGGCAGAGCACAACAAGTATCAACGTGCGCTGAATATTTAAGCAGATTCAGCAATTATTCACGGATGGATAAATTTGTATTAATTCAAGACGATCCTCGTTTATGCACCTTATAAGGCGTTACAAAGACTTTTATTCTTGTTCCGAGGTCTTGTAAAATATTTTTTATTCACTCGCAATTTTTTTTTTTTTTTTTTTTTTGATAGCATAATAAGATGAGCTCGGAATGAACGGCAGAATTTGGTAGTTAAATAAAAAAATAATAAATGAAACGAATGTTAAATAAATCTCTAGTGACAAATCTTAGGAAAAATATACACTTTCAAGCTTTTATGTTAGAAAGGGATCGAGATTACAATGTGGATAAATTCTCGTGAAAGTCGTATCATTTGCGAATATAATACCAAGCATTCTCCCTATTTCGATTCCATCGCCAACCATAATTGAGTTACCAAAAAAAGAGTCGATACAAATATGGCGGACAGAAAATAAGTAACGAAGTTTCACGTTCCGTGCATCGGTTTCGATAAGTCCACGGGTAAAATCCTTTCACTGGACGACTTAATAATTTCCTCGACGCGGCAGGTCCCGAGAAATCGAGATCGTATTGTCCGGAACGAGGTGTATCGATCGGTGAATCGGTTGCAAAACTATCCGTTCGAAGAGAAAACATTTACGCGGCTAACAGTCTTCCCAGAAGCTACTTTTCTAATGCCCGTCCCCCTTTTTTTCTTCCTCTCTTCTTCGATCGTTCTTACTTTCCCGCAAATTGTCCGACAAATTCTAGGCTCTAACCAAATCAAACATTCGAGACGTGAGTCATAAAATTCCGCGGTTGTTTTCCTTTTTCCACAATATCTAACTTTCATAACCTCATGAATATGATGTTATAGATTACAATCACATTAAATCGAATTAAAAGATCGTGTCTAATGGGTTTTGTATTTGAAACTTCCGTTTCGACAGCTGGTTTTACTTCAATTATCGATTTCTTGCGTTCACAACCTCGATTATACAGAGATACTAAACCACCATAAATTCATTAATTCGAATTGTGAGGTTATATCTTATAGAATATTATATTTGAATGTTTCTATTATTAGAATATACGGAGGGACGGACACACACATACACACACATACACACACATACACACACATATGCTATAGATCGCAATATTACAAACTTAAATTAGAAGACTATTTCCGATTAAATTTCGAATTTGAAACTTTCATTTAGATCGATATTAGTTCAGCTTTGAACCCTAGTTACCGATCGAGCAACGGCCCATAAGAATTAATCTCTATTTCAACAATTATAATTTAATAATCTCTTAGGAATTGATGCAAGGTTTTAATCGTCGATATTCGAAGAAACGTGACAAATGTTAAAAATTAACACGTTGAATGTTAAAATTAACACGCGTACAAAGTTGATCCATTGACCAAATTACAGAAAGAAACCAGACACATAGGATAATCTGTTGAATAGCATCAGACAGGTTTCTCGCATTTGTTACGAGCAAGTCTACCGAGGTCAGTTTCATTTTGTCTCTTTTTTAAAAATAACCTCTCGTATTTCCTTCGCCTGTTTTATTTTATTGCCCTTAACGATGTACGTAACGGTTTATGCTCGTTCGTTCCGCGTTGTAACTCGAATATTCTTAACCCTTATTTAAACAAGAATTATATTCAATTCTACAGCAATAATTCTTCGTTGATTGGTGTTGAACATCGCCGAATTCTCGTTCTGGCCATAGAGAATTTTAATTGCTCAATTAATTTCACGGAAGACGCGAATTTTGCGGTCGGTAAAACAGCTTTAATAAAACGGGGAGAACGAATGTTTCAAATACCTGCGCGCGCATTTCTAACCCGTCACGCTATAAATATAACAAAAAGATCGAGTAATCGTTTTTAATTCGGAATCAGTTGCAAGGGAATTTAAAAAGGCGAGAATCTTGATTTCACTGGTTGGATGAATTTCGTATTCTCCTCAGAACTTCCGCCTGTTTTACGCTCTTTTTCTGCGACGTTGTATGGAAATGGCTATGCCCTTGTATGTGGGACGGAGGTTCCACGAAAACGGACAGACAGACAGCGAGACAGACGGACGAGGACACGAACCTGACCTCACCAAGAACGAGACGATACAACTTTCAGGAACTCGTAAAACAACACTGGCGACCTCGAGGTGAAGAAGCTTCTTTGAGTTCACCGAACTTTCTCTGTTCTTCCTCTCTTTTTACTCGGGCAATCCATTTATTTACTGCCGGAAGGGGATAGGTTCGAACAATAATAATAAAAACATGACCTTTTAAAACTGTAATCCTATATTTATCCACGTTAAACAAAACCTTATTTTCATATAGTGCGATAAAAAGATTTATTCCTACGTCTGAAGATCTGCCTGATAAAATTTCCTACAAAATTAATTGTAACTAAAGATCTTCACGATATATAGGTTAAGTATTCAGGCATTAGACTAATTGAGAAATTTAATAAAAAATTAGGAACATTTCTTAAATTATAAGGGATAACTCTAATTAGGGGACTACCTAACCTAATTCAGGCAAGTCAGGTCTCAGTTTTGATCAATAATGGAATCCATCGTGGAATTAGGAGAATCCCTTTAATTGCATTGAGCCTCTTAGCGTTATTTGTTCCCTACTGGAGAAGATTTCTATACTAATGACGGCCTATTTTCCCACATATTTTCCCACCGTTCACTTTCCTACAGGTCAAGCTGAGATTCGTTATCGCGAATCGATCGGTGGCCGACTGTAATAGAAACTCTCCCTACATTGTAACGATCGATCTCGCAGTGAATTTCACGACGGTATCGGTTTCAAGTTGATCTCGGGACGAGGCCACAAATCGCAAGTCCGTGTCTTTCACTGGACACGCGCCATTTTTTCTTTTTCTTTCTCTTTTTGTTTTTCAAGTGTGGCAATATTTCCATTCCACTTAATTACGTTCCGCATCGATGGGACCGGCGTAAGTCGATACTCGTCTCGGTAATCGATCCGTGATCGCATCGATTCTACATGCGCATGAGCACATGTTCGCGATATGTTAACTCTGAAGACTATCTTAGCAGGAAGCTCGTTCTTCTGTCCTTCGAAAGAACATGTTTATCTCTGGAATGCGAATGGCACAACTACATTGTGGATAAGAATTAAAAATATTATGTAGCGGATAACATAATATCGCGTTCTTTTATCGTTAACACCAACAGTTAAAATACTCAGAATCTCGGTTTCCATAATTGGATCACTGAGAATCCCAACTTCTACAATTTAACAACAGCAATTGAAAATCGATGTCATAGGATATACCAAAATGTGGTTTTGGCCCAGGTGACAAAATATCTGACGCTATTTCTGACTAATAAGTCTTGTCCCTAACCTATAACTGGTTTTTAAGCAGCTACACTGTACTACCATTGTACCACACAGTACAAAATACTGTTAGAGACAAATTGACGGTTTTAGACCATCTTTTAACTTGTCTACTCGATGCTAGTATTGGATATATCATATGAAGATTCAAAGGACAGCTGGCACAATAATAAGACTGACGGCACAATCTATTACAATTAGTATGTTTTGGTCTGCATGATACATAGTTGGTACATAATCATACCAGACACGTGCAAATCATTAAGGTTGGTCACAAAAGATGGAGGACCATGAATTGGTTCTTTTGTACTCTTCTTTCTTGGGTTATATAAGCTGTACGTACGTTCTGTTACAGTAATCAAGACTCAACCGGTATTATCTCTTTTATAAACACATCAAACGTAATTTTTGTTAATTGTACGTTCTACAGAGAGAAAGTAAGCATTGGTGAAGCAATCTGCAAGAGGTATATCTTTCGATAATGCCAGGAACATCCTATAATTATGCAAAATAAAGACCTACGCACACCTGTGGCTTATTCTAATAAATTTCTTTTTCTTTTCTTTTTTTATGTATACCATTAGCTGAAATCGATAAATATTGTATAAAATCTATAGAGCAAGGAATTCTGTCCAACCCTCTCTTGTCTTTATTGGAAGGAGTAAATGGACGTTTGACACCCAGGTTAAATACCGACGAAAGCTATTATTCGTAATTACCAAGGAAAAAATTCCCACCGGAGATTTCTCAAGCAAAGACCTCTCTCGATCGATCTCCGTCGTTTGCCTTTTTTCCCTTTTCGATCTTTCCACCGTTTACGAGCAAATTACATAACGTACGATTACGCAACACGCGTAACTCCAAAGAGGACGCGATGCACTTTGCCAATACGGCCCGGCTGTGATTCCTTTTTGTCATACACCGCCATCGAATAATTGTAATCGTGATATCTATACGATTGTACGATCTGAGACTCTAGTCATTACATTTCCAAGCTCCAGTGACTGCTGTCTTAAGATAGGAAGTCGTGACGATACATATTTTTTTGACAACTTCAATGTTACACAACGCAAATTCGCCAAACCTTTACGCTTCTAAACCTTTAGACTCAAATACTTTCAAATGTCTAAACTTTCAATTTCAAAGATTTCAAAGTTTCGAAAACTTTCGAACTTCTTGACCTCCAAATTTTCAGACATTCCGATTCTCAAATTCCCAAACTTTTAGACTTCAAGATTTTCAAATTTGCAAGCTTCAAGCTTCTACTAAATCTCCAAACTTTCAGACCATGAGAGCTTTGTCGAACTTTCAAAATGACAAATGCTTCCACGCGCTCTCCAATTTTTACGATTTCGAATTTCCGAATTCTCCAAGCTCCAGGCATCACAGTTTACCAACATTAGGCTAATTAAATTTCCCTTTTCGACGTGTCTCGCAATATCCGTCATCCTGGAACAGGAACTTGCGGCGAACTCCACTTTCCTGAAGATACTAATAATTCAAAATGACCAAGAATCAATTCTTAAGCGTCGCTTTGTAAGATTACAGTGCCTTTTCATCGAAGGCAGTACTTTTAGCGCTAATGGCTGGCCATATTACTCATTCTAATAACATTTAACTGGATCTGGTTTACTGAACGTCGACAAACTTTCTTGCAGGAAAGAAACGCGAGTGGCCATCGCTGCATGAAATACGAGCATTCACGAAGTTACTTGTTGAAGCATGTAAGTCGACGTAATCGTCGTTTCGTGACGTAAGAGGACGTAATTTCGTGGAATAACGGTGTTTAATTTAATGACGCCATTAGGGACGATACATATAACGCGATCATGGCGCTTTGTGTCTCCTCCATACTCATTCCTACCACTTTTTCTCTCTGTTAGGCCAACATTTTTATCAGCCAATTATTCTGTTGCAATTGCCACGGTTTCGTGGCATCTGATTTGTTATAATGTAATGTACAGCGTCTGTTAAGCAATTCTGATTAGTATTGCGTGAAACGTGTAACATAACTGATACGTTGCATTTGTTTTTACGATGTGCGAGGTAACCAGATTAATTATTTATGATCATATTAAAGATATCTACGAGCATCTATCCTATTAAAGGCGTTCTGTTAATGCAGCACTGCATTTATTTATTAATGTGAAATTTCTCGAGTCCCTAAATATTAGGCTTGCCAAGTATTAGAAATCCAAGATATTAGCACTGTCAAATATTGGTGTTACCGTCCGGTGATCCTTTACATAAACCAGAACCTATCCCTAGGTCAAGACGGCCAGTAAATGTACAAATATATTTAGTCGGACAGCAATAATCCTAAGGAACTGTCATAAAACTAAGCATTTTTATTTTACCGTAAGGTCCTTAATTGTTATAGAAGATCCTCAAGTCGAGACGTTCCTTATGGTTATTGTCCAATCAGGTAAAAAATGGGAAGGTCAGGTTTTTCCCACGTTCAACGGTCATTTCCATCCGGAAACGACTGGTGGTGGAGCGAGCAACCCCCAGCAATAGTTTTCCTCTGTGTCAACATCGTCGCCAAACTTCGCTGGTTTATCAGCCTTAGATCAGTCAACATCTTTTGACTGATTTTTCATCCGTTGACCAGTCAATTTTTTGATCAATCATCAGTCGTAAATTACTACTTACACGTGTCTGAAAATACTTCTATACGCATATTTATATCTACCAAGTTGTTAAAATAAAGTATATATTATAACCTGTTACTTCAGTGTTATAATCAGTCAACCATCTTTATTATCCTAATGGAAATAGGCGATCGACTAATACGTGGGGTCGATTATCTAATCGTAAGGAGAATTTACGACTCTCGTTGACGCGATCTACGCGTCTCTCCGCGAACGATTGAGCAACTGGAATTCCCGTATATTAGAGTTCTCTAATATTAGAGTTGCCAAATGTTAATATTCCTGAATATTATAGCACCCAAATACCAATGCTCCCGAATATTAGAGTGCCAAAATATCAACGCTCCCGAATATTAGAGTTCTGAAATATTAATGATGACGAATAGAGTTCTCAGATATTACAGCCCTAAGTATTAGAACTCTCAAATATTAGAGTTCCCAAATATTAGAGTGCCCAAATATCAACGCTCCCCAATATTAGAGTTCCCAAATATTAATGCTCACGAATGTTAGAGTTCTGAAATATTAGAGTTCCTAAGTATTAGAACTCTAAAATATTAGAGTTCCCAAATATCAACGCTCCCGAATATTAGAGTTCTCAAATATTAATGCTTACGAATGTTAGAGTTCTGAAATATTACAATTCCTAAGTATTAGAACTCTCAAATATTAGAGTTCCCATACATTACAGATTTCTAATATTAGAGCTGGAAAATGTTAATGTTCCCGAATATGAGTTCCCAAATATTAATGTTCCCGAGTATGAGTTCCCAAATATTAATGACCCCGAATATAAGAGTTCTTAAATATTCGAGTTCCAAGTATTAGAATTCTGAAATATGAATGTTTGCAAAATCTTTATAGTATTCAAATGTCTTGAATTTCTACATCTTCAAATTTCTCATTTTCAAATTTTTATTATTGGCCTCTAGACATTATGTCATTGCTTGCTGCAAAATATGTTCAGATATTTTCAGTTACTAAATATTAATTGGAATTTTTCATTTGGAAATTTTCTACGTTGGAATACTCTTATACGCATTCTACTGTGCTTATATTAGATTACCTTAGTTGAATCGTGTTAATTTCTTCAATTTCCAAGTAATTTCCTGGCACATATTCCGACCACCTCAAGCGTAAAAAATAAGTCGGCACTCGCTTCCTAACACGTTCTGGTTGGTTACTTTTAACGAAAGTAACAGAAAACGCTTTATAGAAAATAAAATGTACGCCCATGGATTTATGTAACTCCCGGCAGTAGGTGAATCAATAATAACGATCCAGCCGTTCGTTTCTCTCGCTGATTACAATTGAACATAAACCTGCAACCAACACCGAATCGAATTTACAATTTTATACGCCGTTTCGTATCACGTAAGATCATCTTTCAGCGCTACAAATGGTTGGTTTCGGATTTCTAAGTTTCCTTCCAACTTACAAACATTTAGATACACAGCCATATGAATTTTCGAATCGCCAAGCTGCTGGAAATTTTAATTTCATATTTCGCTGCGTTCACATCCTTAGTCTTTTGAATTTCCAGTTTTCTAAATTTTCAATCTTTCAAAACCTTCGATTCTGTCAAACTTTCACTCTTACAAATCTTAAATTGTAGAATTTTTCAAATTGTCAGTTTTTTAAATTTCCAATCCTCCGGATTCTCCAACTAGCGAATTTTCAATTTTTCAGACTTTCAGGTTTTCACTTTTCTACCCTTCAAACTTCCAACTTTTCACATTTTCAACTCTACAAATACTTGCTTCCTTTCTCCACACAGTCGCTAATCAAAGGATTAAAAGATCGACGACGAAGATATTAGTCTGTTATTATATTTAAATTCTCTTAAGCTATGTAACACGTTGCGAAATGTTGTTGCGTCTGATATATAAGACATCCAATATTCTTGATCCACCTGTTGGTCCATCTCTTTGTTGGATGGGAAGAAACGTAGCAAAGGAATTATTTCTGCAAGAGAGTGCAATCTTCCTGCCTTTGATCTTCGCCATGAGCGATACTGGAACGGTATTAACAGGCAGAGAGACGTCCACAGTTCGGTATTTAATTTCTGTTCCTAGTTTAATAAACCTGTGCGAGCGAAGGAGCAGCAGCTATTGTTTTAAGAAGACGGTAATACACTTGCACAACTTCCACCGAGAAACTCGATCCTCGTCACAGACTGTTCTCACCTCTGGGAACTCGGGCACAATTGTGCAGGAGCGTTTCTCAAGGAAGACTTTCCAAGTCCAGATCAAGGAGGTGACGAAGAGAAGCCAGATAATCGAGAGCCAAAGTCTTCTGGTCGAGTCTTTTGTTAAGAATTCTCAATTCTGACATTAGTTTTAGTTGATCTTAGTCGTGGTATTATTCCAAAGACATTTGGCAAGAATTGAAGTTTATTTTTTGTGTTCACCACTTACATCTGTGCTCAGGACATTAGGATTTAAAAGATATCTCTAAGTTTCATTTAATTTCATCAATTGTTCAAGAGACCAAATATCTAATGTAATTAAAGAGATTCATCTGATTCCATGAGCAAAGCTAGTTTCTGTTCCATGGAAGGAGCTAAAAGTTATTTATTGTGTCTACCATTTAAGTCTGTGCTCAGGACATTAGGATTTAAGAGGTGCCCCTAAGTTTCATTTAATTTCATCAATTGTTCAGATGACTAAATGTCCAATGCAATTAAAGAGATTCGTCTGATTCCATGAGCAAAGTTCATTACTGTTCCATGGAAGGAGTTAAAAGGTATTTCTTGTGTCTATCATTTAGGTCAGGACATTAGAATTCAAGAAACCCCCCTAAGTTTTCTTCAACTTCATCAATTGTTCAGATGACTAAATGTCCAATGCAATTAAAGAGATTCATCTGATTCCATGAGCAAAGCTAGTTACTGTTCCATGGAAGGAGTTAAAAGTTATTTATTGTGTCTACCATTTAAGTCTGTGCTCAGGACATTAGGATTTAAGAGGTGCCCCTAAGTTTCATTTAATTTCATCAATTGTTCAGATGACTAAATGTCCAATGCAATTAAAGAGATTCATCTGATTCCATGAGCAAAGCTAGTTACTGTTCCATGGAAGGAGCTAAAAGCTATTTCTTGTGTCTACCATTTAGGTCTGTGCATTAGGATTTAAGAGGTGCCCCTAAGTTTTGTTTAATTTCATCAATTGTTCAGATGACCAAATGTCTAATGCAATGAGAGAGATTCGTTTAATTAGCTGATCGAATTCCCACTACTATGGATTTATTCACAAAGAAGGCAGTTGCCTAATTGGGCACCAAAATTTAGAGACAAACCCTTTCTATTTAGAATTTCGTTCTAACGTCAGAATGTCTGATCTATATAACGTTATTTATTCGATATAGTGGTTGCCCCTGCTGTGTGATTCAATATGCTAAAGTCATAATCTTCCAACGCAGAAAATTACTAAGTTCACGGTGAACATATATTAATCGCTGAGTTCATGTAACAAGGTTGTCAGCAGCACAGTTACGTAGGATAAAACAATCGTCATCTATAAATATCTTAGCAACCAAACAATGGCACCTACACGCCTCATTAACATTAATCCCAGACAAATCAGTATTCTTAATGCGTTGCCCCTAACCTTCGGATTATAGTCTCTGTACTCACTCTGTACTCCAATAAGATTATTGCCTGCTCACGTTGCACGAGCTGAATTCCGACAACATCATTAAAATCCACCGACAAAAGCGTAAGTTCTGAAATAGCAGTACCCTAAGTTTTTAAGCTGTGATGCCCAAGCGTGCGCATAGTTTGCTCACAGTTGAATCTGAACGTTGGAATTTTTAATTCACTTTTAATTCGTTTTTAAGTAGCAAGTGGAGATTTATCTGACAAAAAGTCGATGATACTCTTTTACAACTAGCATAAATAGTATTAATACGTAACACTTTCAGTTAATTATCGACTTTTTTATATGCCGCTTTCTTTATTTTTTGGTCTTGACCGACAAATGTTCAAAAGATCTTAAGATTGACGAATATATTTTAGTTTCCGCTAGACTTGTAATTTAAACAGCAAATTGTAACTACTTTTTACGCATGACGAGTATACTCGTCGTAACACGAAATATTGCCATTTCTTCCTGACGAGTATACTCATCAAACTCAGCTAACTAGGGAACTGTGTCATAAGGAGAATATCCTTATTTGACATGTTATTTTCGAAGAAATATAGGTAAGGATCGAATCAGGACACCCAGTAGATCGATGCTGAACGAGTGCTCGACGTGTGGATAACCGGCCATATGTAAGCTCGAGATCGAGCTCAGGAGGGCAACGCCCCAAATGGCCTTGCTCGCGACCTCCTCGGAGAGAGCTTCTCCGGAGGCTGCTCTTCTACCTCACGCGCGCGCATTACACGCACACACGGTCGCAAGCTACATGCCTGTCTCACGCACTAGAAGAAGAGCAACGAGATCGTCATGGAATACAAGGACTACCGGCGAGGATCAGCCACAGGAAGAGCCAAGGTTTTAGGACTCGAGATTGAAACTGTAGAAAATTATTCAGAGAACGAAGAAGATGATACATCGGTGGTACATACCACGACAGAGAATCGTATAAGTGAAAATTGTATGAAAATTTGGAAGACAAGATTTCCAGATTTTCTGACTTTTATAGTTCCAGATTTTCGAACTTTCATATGCCCAAGCTTTCAGACATGTGGACCATCAAATTTACGAGCTTTCAGACTTTCAGATCCTCGAGCTTTCAGACTTTCAAACCCTCGACCTTTCAGACTTTCAAATCTTCGAGATTTCAGACTTTAAAACCCTCGACCTTCCAGACTTTCAAACCTTCGAGATTTCAGACTTTCAAATCTTCGAGATTTCAGACTTTAAAACCCTTGAGCTTTCAGACTTTCAAATCCTCGACCTTTCAGACTTTTAAATCTTCGAGCTTTCAGACTTTCAAATCTTCCGGCTTTCAGACTTCTAAACCTTCGAACTTTCAGACTTTCAAATATTCGAGCTTTCAGACTTCTAAACCTTCGAACTTTCAGACTCTGAAGTATCCAAATCTCCAAATTTCCAGTACTTAACTTTTCTGTATTTTCAAGCTTCCCAACTTTTAAGTTTCCAAATGTTCAAACTTTCAGACCTTTAGACCATCGAATTGGTGAATTTTCAGACATTTAAGTCTCTAATATCCCTTTGGAGACATTGAAGTATCCAAATTTCCAAACATTAAGTCTACAGTTTCCAAATTTCCAAACATCTGGACTTTCATATTTCCAAATTTTCAGTCTTTCAGACATTTATAAGATCTAAATCAATGATCCATCAGATTTACGAACTTTCAAGTTTTTAAATCCGCAAATTCTCAGGCACTGAAGTACAAGTCAAATTTCTAGATTTTCAATCCTCAAAATTTCCAAATGTCCAAGCTTTGGACATTGAAAATTTCGCGCTTGCATATTTTCAGACTCCCGAATTACCAAATTTTCAGACTTCCAGACCCCTAAATTGCCCAATTTTCACACATTCGAATTTCCAATCTCTCACTCTGTTAAGTTTCAGAATTTCCCAGGCTATCAGCCCTCCAAATGTTCAAACTCTCGAAACCACGATAGATGCAAGCCGAAGGTATTACGAGTCAAGGATAGTATTATAGATTAATGTTCAGAAATACGAAAAGAAAAAAGAAAACAAGGGGAGAGAAAATGGGATTGGAACAGAACCGAAAGACGATCCATCAGAACTGCAGTCAGTAAGTGGAAACGCGCAAAGGACAGCAAAGGACGAAACGAGATAAAAAGAGAAGCGAGACAAGGTAGGAGGAGATGCACTAATCACGGGAGCATCATAAATACGTCCAGATTCCATCTTTGCTCTCTTTTCAGTCCCGCCGTGTCTCGTCCCTACAGGCAGGTCCCTCGATAACTAACGACATGGAACTGGATGGGCAAGCTAACTAGAACAGCAAGATTTACTAGTCTGAACAAGAGGCGAATAACTTGGAATTTCAGAAGATTTTACCTGACTGTACCTGGACGCACGAGCAACAGGATTGTTAATCAAGTCAATCTCTGGTTCACCTTATTACGATCATTTTGCATGGGACGATCAGAGCTATCTAGCTATTCCACAGGATAATTCGCCAAAGTAAATGGCTTTTTTAAAGATAATAAAATTATCTACGCTGGCTGGACACTATTATTAAATAGAAAGTGGAACGACTGATATTGATCCAGAATTGTCAGACGTCTCTCAACTTCGTCACATCGGATTAGGCGTATCAGCCATTGGATCTGGTGTGGCTTTCTCCTCAATCGGAAAAACCATCTTTCAATATCCGTCATTTAAAGAAAAAGCTTATCACACGTACGCCAAAGAATTGCGGGTCTACAACTTATTCAAACCTTCTTGTTGCAATTGCTGCGTTTATGAAGATTCTAGAAACAGCCGTTTTCTACCAACAGATCCATCCTTGTTTCTACAAGATTCTATCGAACGTAGGTTGGTATTGAAACATTCCACAATTTCACCCACGTAATTATTTGAAATGCTTCGGACCAACCAATCTCCATCGTTCCAAATAGCATTCCAAACGTTTTTTCCAAGAGAATCGTGCTCTCTCTTATCCGTCTAAAGTATCTAAAGGAGGAACGATTACCACTACGTGGACCAAACGTGACAGCTTCCACGCAGACTTTATTACCTCAGTCCAGATAACAATCCATGCTGATTATCTTGCACACATAGAACGTTAACTGTACATGGAACCTATAGCAACAGCATTCTGATCAGAGATGCAGTTTCTCAGTCTGAAATGGTAAAAATGGTAAGCACCGATGTTCCTTCTACTGCATATGATTTTATTAATATTATTTTATGTGGACTAACGGTGTTCTCCAATCTATCTGACACTATTTACAATTAGAACACAATGAAAGAATGACAGACATGGCTCTGACTGTAAATTGGTTCTGTAGAAAAGAAATATGACAGAATGTTGAAGACACAGATTCATTTAGATGGTATTTAGAAGAGCAACGTAATTTCTTTAAGAAGAAGCCACAATTGTCAATTTTTGATCAAAGTCTGAAGGAATTTAGTCCAGAGGAGAACCTTTATCACCAAGAAGCTTCAACTTATCGCACTTATATGGCATTCATCAAACTTAAGAAAACCAGGGGAATAGCAATAATAAATGTAACAAAGAAAGTAAGAGAAGATCGTATGAGCGAAAAATGAAGCAGCTCTAGCCATCCAAGGATGAACTAGAATTATTTTTCCAGAGATAGTCGAAATAAAAGTTTAATTGGCAGAGATAAAAACTATTCGATGCATTTCCTGATGCAACCTGTGCACACACGATTATGCAAGCTGGCTGTGTAACGATTCCTTTCCCCTTCTCGTAAATCTAACTCTTCCTGATTCTGTTATATGCCAGGAATTATGCAAACATTCCATTCGCAACACCGTGTCAAGCGAACGAATTTTTCCCCCTTTCCTTTCTTTTTCCAATTTCAACGTTTGAATTTTAACTTTCCACACCAGCGAGGAATTTTCACTTTTGCTTTGTGAAATTAAAAAAGAAAGAAAGAAAGGAGAGGAAAAATGCAGTAGTTTCCTCGATTACTCTCCTTTTGCAACGTTCATTACTAGCCCAAGTGAAGGTAGCGCGACCATTAGTGGCCCGACAAACTAGAAATCATCATTATCATAGTCATTACGATTTCATGGATTAGCCTGTTCGCCGGTAAACTGGTTACTTTGTAACGCGCGTTAAAGGTCGCTTAAAACGTCAATTGCTTCCAATCAGTTAATAACAGCAACTATTGAGTTAGCATAAATCTCTCTCATCCATTTTTCAGAGTCTATCATCGTCCAACAATTATCCTTCCCTGTCCTGGAGTAGTAATTAATCTTGCCAAGAGTACTTGATGATTCTAATCGTGATACTTCCTTCTTACAGGCTTCAATTATATCTAATCCAAATATAGATTAACTATTAGAACCAGTCAAGTTCAGTAATGCTCCTGACAGTCAAGCTTACCTTGAAAACTCATGTTGTATAATATCATATACAGCAATGTGCAAAGGTCCTTGGTCATCTATGGCAGTGATCATATAACGACTATTAGCTATACTAGCTATTTCAAATTGATCGGTATTTCTTTAGCAAACTGTCAATAACTCTCAACTTAGCTAACTTTAAACCTTTGCGTTCTCTTATAAAACCAACGTATTATCAGATTGTAGGAAACTTCAAACTTCTGCACTGAGAAGCTACTGCTACTCAAGACTTTCAGTAAGCTGTGAGTCTCATGGTTGAAGAATGCTTGTGGAAAACACTGCAAGCACCAAGAAACGAGTTTCTCAGGGGGGAAAAGTCTTGTGCCTTAATGTAATCCAAATTCATGAAAGAGGTAAGTGTATCTGTAGAAAGATACCTGTGGCATCTTTAATTGTAGAGAAAACTGAATGTCTCATTCATTTAAATTCGTTTAGATTTAGATAGATGGCATAGACAAAAGCCAAAAATACAATTATCTAGTATCCATTGATACTTACATCTTTCTCCATTTGACATTGTGACACCATCTTCTAGCATTATCAATAACTATTTAGGAAGGGAAATTGCATTTAAATTCTACACTACGGTATTCTCATTGGTATGCAGTACATTTCCCAATAAAGGATCAACATTTTTCAATTTTCCCACTTACAGTGTTCTCTACGAGTCAAGCATCCAGGACAGAGACTATAGGCTCCACTGGACCAATAATTAATTTTGGCTCAATCAATGGGCTCCATAGGCCTCTTATCTATGCCGGTAGCTTTCTTCAGTGCGAGAAAGTGGACTCGACTGGCTCGCAAACTAATCTATATCGCACTTCTCCACTCCCACGACTTTCGTTCGTCGACTGAAAGATCGTTGCATAACGATAGCATGGCACGCAAAAAGTGCAGTAAAATCAGGAAATACCTCGAATCGCAAGTACAGTGAAATTTTCCATATCATGACTCGATAATACATAGACATACAGGTAGTTAGACTACAAACTGATCTTCATACGTCCACCTGATAGTTTCCTCTGTTTCATTATCGTTATATTAGATACTTATCATTATATCGTTATACCAGATACTGATCATTATAGTAGAAGCTTTACCGGTTCGGACAAGGTGTACTTTATACTTCAGGACTCGACTTACCTGCAACAGAGAAAAAAACAGAATGATAAGTTAGCAGTGGTCCGAAGGATGGGCAAAAATTGTTGCTAATAGTGGCAGTTTCGCAATACACTGACACAAATAATATTTCAAGTGCAAGGGGAATTTTTAAAACAGCCAAAATTGCTGACGCGAATAATACCTCTGAGGACCTAGGAAACTGGCAATCAAACACTGATCATTCAGACATCAAGCGTTCAGAATCGTAACATGCCAACCGCCTAATCATCTCACGTACACAGAGCTAGGGCTAATTTGTGGAACAAAACGGACCAAAGTTGGAACAGCCAGAGTTGATATATGAATCTACTGCACCACAGGTCTACATGTGTGACTAGAAAGATGGCCTTCTTAATCTGTTGTAATTTTTCCTTCTGTTGATCTAATACAATCAAATTCGTCATAATTAAACCAAATGATCTTGACAAAATCCTTGCTACTAGACTTCCTCAGCAGATGTAGCTGGCAAGATGATCTTCGTAATCTACTTCAGCCTATATCATTCTACGCAGATTCATCATAATTAGAGCAAACGATCTCTTCGCCAAGTCCTTGCCATTAGATTTAATTAGATCAGCCTTCTTTTCCATGTCATAATCTACCTAAAATAATTATAATTAAACCAAATGATCTTGACAAAATCCTTGCTACTCGACTTGCTCAGCATATGTGACTAGGAAGATGATGTTAACAGAATTCTTACTATTAGACTTCCTCGGCATATGTAGGTAGAAAGATGACCTTCTTAATGTACTATGTCCTGTATCATTCCACGCAGTCATCATAATTAGACCACATGATCTTGGCTAAGTCCTTACCATCAGATTCGATTAGATCGCCCTACTTTCCCCTGTGATAAGCTACCTAAATTCATTATAATTAGATCAAATGATCTTGACAAAATCCTTGCTACTCGACTTGCTCAGCATATGTGACTAGGAAGATGATCTTCACAGAATCCTTACTATTAGACTTCCTCGGCATACGTGGGTAGAAAGATGACCTTCTTAATGTACTATGTCCTGTATCATTCCACGCAGAGTCATCACAATTAGACCACATGATCTTGGCTAAGTCCTTAGCATCAGATTCGATTAGATCACCCTACTTTTCCCTGTGATAAGCTACCTAAATTCGTTACAATTAGACCAAATGATCTTGACAAACTTCTTGCTACTCGACTTGCTCAGCATATGTGACTAGGAAGATGATGTTAACAGAATTCTTACTATTAGACTTCCTCGGCATATGTGGATGGAAAGATGACCTTCTTAATATACTATGCCCTGTATCATTCCACACAGATTCATCATAATTAGAGCACATGATCTTGGCTAAGTCCTTAGCATCAGATTCGATTAGATCACCCTACTTTTCCCTGTGATAAGTTACCTAAATTTGTTACAATTAGACCAAATGATCTTGACGAGATCTGGCTGGTTAGACTATACCACAAGATCTAGCCTGGACCTTGATATAAACCTAGAATCTCCTTTCACGAAACCACGCCAACGAGCAAGTTTGCTCCAGGTTCATCAGGCAAGTTTCTTGTCCCAATGCCTAATGTCTTAAAGACAGGCAGTAAGAACTAGCCTGGCTAACGATAGCATGACTAAAAACAGGCTGATTTACGAGCACCGTGCGCCAGGTTGCATCGACAGGAACCGGCGAAGCCTTTCAACCGTGGAAGAAGAAGCGCAACGATGCATTCCTTGCACGCAGCCCTGCTTGATATTACGTAAAAACCGATTAGAATTCACGCGAGCTCAATGATACGGGTTGTGTTGGACGGTCGGTGGAAGAGGGGAAATAAGAAGGGGAATGGCTATAAACAACTTTCCTTGGTGGACCGGAGAGCTCGCTGAGACTCGCAGGGAAATTACGAATGCGGAAGTCCTCGTGGAATCTTTCGCTTGACGAAAGGGCAAGATTTTTATACATTTGTGCGAAATTCGAATGTACAAGATAAAAAAAAGTATAAATATCCGATAAAAATAATATTTAGAAAATTAATACGTTGTTGAGGAAACTATAAAAAAATATAAAATATAGAGGTCTGTACGTAAACAATAATAATTAAAATTAATCCAAATCGATGACTAATCGAATTTTGTCATCGTACTAATCCGGCTAAGTTTGATCCACTCGAAGACACGTCGATGACTAATACACTTATCAAGTTAAAAATAGCATTGTTTAAATGAGCCAGTCGGATTATCGACACCTGGAAAAATAAATAAACGCTTGGAATGGAGATATTTTTTGTCCGTAACGGACACCGCGCCTATCGCCAGATAAATCCAATATCGGCAACGAAACATGATACTGCAATTATCCGGTTCGGTTAACGCGTCCTCCATTTCTTGGTTTCGCCGTATACGAATGCCTAGTGAGTTACTTTCTGGAGTTTCGTGTTTTGGAGAACATTACGATTATTTGTAAGATGATAACATTTTGGATGAACATTCTTTCAATATCATATCGCTGCAATATACGTACACTAATACTATGCTATAGTAGGTACTATACGCTATGTGCATGAGCATGTGGTCGATATCCGGCCGATTGTCATCACATGCAGAAGAGAAAGTTGCTAATACTATTGTTTCTCACAGCCTCGCCATGACGGTCCACGTTGAACAGTGCACAAAGCTCTCTCGTCGATTAAAATATAACAACACTTAATGATCATAACTGGTTAAACTGGTAGTACTTACTCAAGTACTGGTTCGCCAAAAATGGCCTCTCTATAGACTTGCAGAGTGGTGCTTAAAAATTGGAAAAATTCCACTATTTGTATCATAATTACCGGGTATACACGATAACTATGGAGAACACGACCAAAGTACAGTGTATGAACAATTTGTCCCAAGATTGGTCAAACAAACGCGAACTTCTATAGATTAGATAATCATGGTTTTAAACAACGTCGTAAATAGTTTTCTAATAACGAAAACCAACTCAATTCTCACACGTGCAGACATTCCACGTTTATGACCTTCTAAGCTATATTTATGAGTTACTATTCTATCAAACTAGGTCTAAGTGAATTTCATCACCATAAACTGATGATAAGTTCTTTTTTATCTGACTCTTTGCTTTTCACTAAAAATGCGTTTATTTGAATTCATCCGGGATCAAACGTTTCACGTAACAGAGATTCACTGGTTCCCTCCACTGCCTATCATTTTTCATCCATAAAATGGGAATTAAACGTTCGCATAATTGGATTTAATTGCCAAGAATTCACTTAACCTGATTGTACGATGTTCTATCAATAAATACAGTTTTACTGTTACACAAGTTATAATAAAATATACATACGACCAAGCCATTACCAGATATAGTTCTAATAATTACTATTTCTACACCAATTCACACGAGATTTAGGACGAACAAATTTCAACGTTTTCTTAAAGAACACTTTAGTCCAGCATGATCTATATTAGTTACACTATGTGCTCCTGTGCGCTCCTATTTTCTCTTATAAGACACGTAAATGCACGTACACGAAAGCTTGCACACGTTATAACAGTCACGGTAAAAGGACTAAGAAACCGAACAAGAACAAAGAAACGCATGTACCGTGAATCCACAGGACGTTAAACCATTCCCCAGGCATCTATGTTTCGGTTGGCAGCGTAGATAAAGAAAACAAAAAAAAAAAAAAAAAAAAAACGAGGAGAAGAAGGTAACACGATCTCGTCACGAGGAAACCGCAATCTTCCCTATAACAATAATCGTTGAAGCACTGTTCGAAAAGACGAAATAAACCGGAGGCAAGGCTGTCTCTCACTGAACACGCAGGTGGATTCGTTTCAGTGTCGCGACGAGACTCCGGGGTCCGATTGCATCACAACGCGATTGCAAAACCCGGCCAGCAGCCTTGCAATGCCACCGCCTTCCTTTTTCCTTCCGTTCATTTTGTCCCCAGTTTGGGTCTCGTCAGAAGGTCGCCTATGGATGCCATTCAAATCGTTCGAGAGAAATATTTCTATCTAAATAGTGGCTGAGTGGTGTCTGATACTACTTAATAAATTATTCATATTTGATAATGATTTAAGTCTATAGCCAGTAATTTTTCAATTAAGCCAAAAAGAAGGATTAAAATTTATATCTTATGAAATTAATATTTCAACCTCTGTATTAACGTCTAAAGTGAATTATATTCCTCAGTGTCCTTTTTCTCTAATATTAATAAATTACTAACTTTGAGGATTCTAGCTGCTTTATGGCTGACAATGATTCAGCCACAAGTTCTGAATGATATAGTGGATATCATAGAATATTTCCAGGAGAATATGAAGAATGTATCACAGGAGCGAGTCTAGGAGAAGGTCGACCACGAATGTCATCACCTGTTCTGCGCATGTTGCATCCTTAAACGACGGTAATTGTCGTTCCAGTGACGTAAACTGATCTATAGTATTATTTGCGCACGATCAGGGTCGCGGAGAGGGATAATTTATTCAACCTGCCGACATACCATTTTGTAACGCGTGTTTACCTTAGCATACAAATAGATCTGGTTTCTAAACTCTATTTCAATTCTCCTATCATACATTTTCTACACTCGCGTAATTTTCCATGGCCAAAATGTCGAACGAAAATTGTCATCGTGCGCTGTGCACCTAAATTCGTGATACAAATAATGTCAGGGGAGGGAGAGATTCTATGGCCCAAAATAAGACGGAAATAAAGAATAAGAAATGTTACGTTTCGGACTACATTATCGACAAAATCGATTTCGAAAATTTGCTTTCTACGATTTATTTTTTCCAAAATGAAGGGACCCTAAATGAAAGATTGTTTTCTCTTCATTCTAAATTTTCGATTTACGTTGAGTAATACAATCGCCTTGACTTCCTTCTTTTACCATAAATTTGACCAAGTGTCGGGAATAGATTTAGTGACATTCTAGTAACTTTTCGATAATTACGAAACTAACGCGAAGAATGTAGGAATTTAGTAAAAGTAAGATGCAAGAGAGGTGAATGGTAGATGACACACAGCAATAAAAATTCTTATAGAATGTGTATCCTCGTAAATCCCAGAGGTTTATGATTCACGTTAGAAATCTTTTGATTTCGAAAGGGGGAAGAACATTCGATTCGACGAATGCTTGCGTAGATCGTTTTTTATAGGGGAAAACTATTTGAATTGGAAACTTTTTCCCGAGTTTTACATTCCAGGAAGGACCTTCGTCGAAGATCGAACGTGAATCATGAATTTTTATGCATGAAGATGCAAAACGAAGGAAACGTTTGAAACAACAAGACAACATAACGACACAATAACGAGTTATTAATATGTAATTAATATCAGAAAAAACTAAGTGCATTACCTGTTTGCAAATAACTTGCAAACTACTATTCATTTATTACGTATTCCAGTTGCCACTACGCTATGATTTACGACCAATAATTTCATTCTGAGAAATAAAAGATGTAGGCAATGAAACAGCATAAACATTCCAGAGATAAAACTCAACGCTTATCTTTGTAGACATTTTTACAGTAGCTTTAAAACTAATTTAATTAAGATTCTTTAAATATACAAACTAAGGGAAGGCGTAAAAATACTTTCATGAACTATTATTTTAAAATTAAAAACCGAAATATAATCTTAATTGAAGTAATTTAATTATATTAAATTTATTTTATATTTTATTTATATCAAATTTAAATTTGGAATAATCATGTGATAAAAAAAAGTCCCTAGAATTTTTAAAAACAATTTGAAATATTTCAAGTATCGCAGATGTATAAGAGATTAAAAAGTGAGAGCAAGCGCGAAGATGGTACAGAAAAACGCCAGGTCGTCTCATGAGAACGAGACCAAAGAGACCTTCAGGCGTGCCCCTTTCTTTCCTTTTCTCAGTTCCTTCCAGGGGAACATAACCTGCGAACGCCCTTGCCAGGAATGCAATCTCCGATCTCTCCAGGCTCGTTTCAATGTTTCGCTACGCTTGTATGCAGATACATGTGCGCACGCACACCGGTGTTACCAACAGTGGAACGTATCACGTAACAGTATCTAGCTGTCTCCCTTTCTTCGCACGCAAAAAATTGCCATTTCTTTTATCCTTGGAAATCACGTTGCAGCATTCTTCGTGTGATTAATATGCTTTTTTGGAAGCTTCTATGAATGCATGCTACATATAATAGTAAGCTATTGCCAACGAGGAAAAGTACATTGAACTATCAAATTCGTACAGAGCTAATGGTTCTAGATTTTATGTTAGAACAAAATGGAGGCTCAACAAAATTCTGTAGTTGAGTTCTATGAATTGAATTCTATAAGCTAGATTTAAAAAATCCTTTAAGAGAGACTGAAGACACGGATGAATTCACTTTAGTGTAGACAATAATTCCTAGCAATCAAAAGAAGGATATTGACCCAAACTAGTTCAAACCTAAATACACTAATCATTTAAAGGAATATTCCCATGTTCCAAACTAGGGCAATGTAGCAACCCTAACAAATTCAATAGTCCTAGACTTGAATTCTATAGTAATTCTATAGTAAAGATACACGCCAAATAAAGTACACTGTCCCAAACAAATTAGCTCAAAGCTAAATACATTGATTAAAAGGAATATTTCTACATTGCACATCAGAACAAAGGAGAAGCCCTAATAAATTCTGTATTTGAGGACAGATTGAAAAAATCCTTCAAAAGTGACTGGAGGCACGCATGAATTCACTTCACAGTAGGAAGTGATCTCATATCCATTCGTGTCACGCTCAGCGAGACCAAAGAGGATTACGCGAAGGAAGGAGAATGTCCCTCGTCACCCAATGAGCACGTGTGACTATTTTTTGCCACCTGGACATGCCAGATTTTCTTCGGAAGAAATAACGATGACGCTGACACGCGTGATCATTGTCAAGGTGTCTCGTCAGAATCACACCTATCCTCATTCTAATCCCTCAACCTACATTTTTCTACGTTTTCAACTTGAAAAAGAGAGAGCATTTACCATCTTACACAAACGAGAATTTAAATAAACGTTTCTTTTTTTTAATAACATCCATTGACGGACAGGTACAGCGGACTTTGAACAGTGTCAGAGGAGAAAAAAAAGGAACTATTCAAGACGTGATTGATCTTCCTGCTCGGTCTAGCATTCTCGGCCACGGTATAAGGAAAGACCAGTGTATCGATTCTTTCTTCTCTGGCGAGTTAATTGCGGCCTAGGCTCTGCTGAATCGAGCAGGAGCGGTCATTCATGCGATCGTTCGGCCGGGGAATTCAAGGAAGACTTTAACGATCCGCGGAACCACTCTGGTCAACGTAATTGACCGTCACAGCGACGTTGAACTCCCCTGAGGAGGATCACGATTCAACTGGGGCAATCGATACAGATCGAGCAATAATTACGTTAATCGTCAGCGATGACTTAGGAATTCAGTCAATTTTTAGAAATTCTCTGATGGACTCTAACTCTTACCAAGGGTGAATAACCTAATTTGGTAACCTTTTACTTCTATATATCATGTGGGATATGAGATATTGATGCCAGGTGGTGAATTTTATGCGTTGAAATGCAGAGGAAAAAGTTCATTTTTCTTCAACTGACCTTGGAATTTGCTATTATTTGTGCTACCTTCTTCTGATAAATAAATTCATTTGTTTCTTTAGACGATTAGTTTTGGGGCCCTAGACTATTGCAATTTAGGGCTTCATGAGAAACTCGTACGGAGAATCTCAATAAGATGTGTTCATTGTTACCTAAGTACAGACTTAGGTATAGACCTGGTTCTAACAATAAGGATTAGGTAGGTCAGTGATTATAGAGGGTACCTGATGCCAACACTCATCATCGATATGCCTATCCTTGATATTAATTTCTTGATCTTCAGATCATCAACTTCTTATCCTAATTATAGCCATTCACTTACACGATATAGACACAAGCAAATTGTACATTCGTAAACGTAAATTCAGTGAAATTAAAATGAATAAATGAAGCTCTATTGTAGATGCCAGATTTGTTTCTATTACATAAAACGATGCATTGGTATTGGCAACTCGTAACTTGTAATTTGTAAAATTTCACTAATAACGTGACTTTGCCTGTGCAAGAGATTTGAGATGATTGAGGTGATCCGAACGATCGAAGACACCCGGTAGAGATGGCCACGTGTACGGGATCTCGGAGCTTTCTTCGCGGAAGAGAAGATCGCTCCGCGAAGTGTATAAGGTCACGCCAGGGAACGTGTACGGGGCACACTGCTCACCTGACAGGATCGTGTTTCATCCTGTGCGCGGTGTGTTACTGTACGAGCCTACGGACGATCGTTACGTCTTACATTATTCTACGCGCGACGTGTTACGTGTCCGCGGAGCGTTAGCTACGAGCTGAACGCGTCACGGAACGACCTTACGATTCAATTTCTCTTCTCAGCTCCGTGGAACGGGACCGGGCTTCTTTATGTAACCAATTGCTCCCACTGGACCGCTAGCTTCACTCCCTAACATCTTCGCCTTTTCTACGATTCTCTTCGGTTCGTACAACTACTACTTGCAGTCATTGATTTATAAATAATTATTCACAGGAATTTTATAGACTCTGAGATCTTTCAATTTTCACAATTCCCTGTTTCACTGTTTCGTGTTGCTTTTATTCTGAAAAGTAACTATTATACTTTCTAAAATTCCCTAGATAGCGGGAGAGAATTCACTAGATGGATAAAAGTTTATTCCTATTCTAAATTACCTATTATTTTCATATGTCTTTCATTTTAATCACTTTAATGTTATTTCGATTTTTTGCCACAATAAAAAATTGACGAAATGAAAAAGTGAACTTCCGACTTTTCTACTTTTCACCATTCACTCAAATCCAAAATTATCTTTCAAAACCAAAGAACATGCCAAAAAACTCTACAGAGAGTAGATTTAGATTAATTAAATTTCTCTTGAGGGAATTCTCATATTAGGAAACGATTATAGTACCATTAACACTAGCGAGGATCGTATAAAACTTACGTGTTATCTCCAACACCATAATAATTACATGTTCAACGATTACTCATCGCTGGAAGCACTAAAAAGTACAGCATTCCACGCAGAAATCATTTTTCTTTTTCAACACAGCAAATAGAGCACCGAATGTTTTCCACTAGACTAGTAAATCTATAGTGGAGCGAGGAGTGGGGATGGGTGAGAAGAGGAGAGGGGGAAGCGCGCGGGACGCGCTTGCGTGCAACAAGCGGAACGAACTCGACACGCGTGCATTAATAATCCCCGTGGAACGAGCAAGAGAAAAAGAGAAGTCGATTTACCGTCAGGTGAACCGGGATGTAAACAGGATGCCGCGGCGAGAGAGGATAACGCGAGGACACGTCGCGGACTGGCAAGGTCGTTGCCATCGGAGATTCCAGGCTACTCACCTGCGACTCTACATGGCTATTACTTAGCCTCGCAAGCGCTCTGTAGCCTTGAATCGTCCCTATGCTAATAAACTTAAGCTTTCTTCCAAGAAAATTGCAAAACTTAGCCCTTAAACCTCAGATTTTATTTCGAATTTACGATCATCCCGAAATACACGGAATCTCTCCTTTCGCGTATTCGCGTACGTTTTGGAATTTTGTCCAAAGGAACCATAACACCTTCCTGTACCAATATTTTGCACCTATGTTTATTATTGTCTAGAGAATATCCACAATTTTTGCAGGCGAAGTGCCAGCCTATAGGACACATTTTTTTTAAAGGGGCTCCGCACAATGACGTATAACTCGAGTAATTTTAATCGTTGTCGTTTGAAAAAAAATCGTGAATATTTTGTAAACATTAATAAACACGTATGTAGGAAAGCAATAAAATAGTTGTATGGTTATCTTAGAAAAGAATACCAAAGTATGGCCTTCCAAACCACAGCATCTCCTCAAGGGGTTAAACCTAGACCTAACCTAATGTCTAAAATTGTTCTAACGAAACTAAGCACTCTCAAATATGGATTCGCCTTAAGCCAACTCTCGAGATAACCATCTACCATTTTCTAAACCATGTATTATGCAGAGGCAGTCGTGCAATTAGAAATCGCTTAGCCAGCATCTATCCAGCGTCTCAGGGTTGCCACTTACGATTGACAAAGAGATAAGTACGTGAGAACCAGTGGCCATATTTGAAAACGGGGCTTAATATGTCGAACAGGGTCACCTGTGACGCGTGGTGAAACGTTTTTGACTGTATTTAGATCGTCCATCCTGGAATGTCGATATCTCCAACATAAGAAAAAAAAGTCTCGAAACGTACACAGACTAGCTTAATTAAAGCCGTGTTTCCATATAACGCGTGTTTTAAGGTCAGATCGAAACTGGCGGCGGGAAAACGAGCACCGCGAAAAGGATGTCACGAGGATATGTCAGAGTAGCAAGGTCGTTGTCATCCGACATCCCAGGTTGTTCACATTCAAGGACCTTTCCACCAGCGTTTCATCGCGCTTATAGGACGATGGTATCGATTCTAGCACGGGGAGCAAAGGTAAGTAAGCCGAGAAGGCCGTGGATCTCTTAGAACCGGGTCAAACTAATCGGATGTTTCCTTAGAACATGTGAAACGTGACTACGTTGCGTGAGATACTGCGATACTCACTAGATCCTAGTTACTTTCTCCCTACGCTAGTTACTTTTCATCGAACACTAAACGGAACTTCTAACATCTACATAATATACACTCAGTGTAAGAAGTACTCGTACAGCAGCTAAATTTAACAACCTAAGGATAACTTTCGAAAAGAAAAAGAATGCGACGAAACGTCGCTTAACTGTACAAATAGAAAAATAGAGAAACGCTGTAAGATTAAGAAATTCGTTTACTTTATAGTTGTACAGGATTTCCAATCTTCTATGTGTATTTTAAACGTTCATTTCAGAATGTTATCAATGTCGTTTGCTTAAAAGTAAACTTATGACATTAAATCAGCTGTTCCTTTAAAAAGTTGAACGTTTATCGTGTATCCAGATAATAAAGTTACGAAATTTATACGAAAAGTGGAATTTCGATCAGTTTGGCAATCTGATATGTGTAATAACCAACCTTGAGATCATCGAGGACAGGATTTCTCAAGCACGCAAAATCGCGTGAGCAAAGAGGCTCCTCCTCGGTGCTCGTTGAAGAGTAACAACCAACCGGCTGGGATATTCAACAAAGTGGTTTCGATGGACGTTTTGTGTCTCGCGCGTGGTATCGCATGCGCGCGCATCTTCGCCCCATCCTTTTGAACAACTCTCGTTGAATTATCGATCGACGTTAAAAACAACGCTGCAACAGAGAGGAGCCGTGTAGAATTTTCGCGTATGCATCCGTCATCCTTTGTCGTTCGATTAATCAAAATTTTCGTTGGTTAGCCAGGACTCATTAACGGGCGACGTTGCTCACCCATTAAGATCAGCCTGGATACAAATCGATCTGTCGAGGGATAACAACGTACACGTGATTTAATCGTAGCTGTTTATCTCCAACAGCCGGTTACTACACAGTGTAGGTTAGGTTACCACGCTCTTGAGTTTAGGTATTTTTTTATAGAAATCCTCGTATTTTCTTGGCTATTGGTTCTTTGGCCTCACTTGTACAATTTAATTAATATTACTACTTTTGTTGCTAGAAATTTGAAATAAATTTGACAGCGATAGATTTCATGGAATGCGTATAGTAATCGAAATCTTCGTTTTCGAATAGCTGTTGGTCCTCTGGACCATCTTACACAATTGCAACGTCATTAGTGACTGTGTTGTATAATATACTTAAAACTAGAATTACAAGTCTTTGAAGAAGAAGAAAAAGAAGAAGAAGAACAAGTCTTGATACATACACATAAGCTCGTCCCTAATTAAGGCCAGTAATCGACCCATTTCACAATGTAATTCAGTTTCTAAGGGAATTAAAAGCCAGGAAGCACATGTATTACAATATGAACTGACACTTTAACTTACTACCAATGTAACAGTGACACGGTGTAGCAGTCACTGAACTATTACTAGTTTTCTAGACCTTAATAACCAATAACGCTACCTAATCAGCTAATCAGTAAATTGATTGAAATGGTAAAGCTGTAGCAATATGTACCTTTATCCTAACAAAGGCGTGAAATTATGCGATAATATATCTTATGGGAGTAGAAATCGATTGGAGAGAAGACAGGTGAAGGATGGACCAATTATTCATGACGGATGTTGTCATTAAAAAAAATGGCTCGCAAGAAAACCGGGTACCTTACTCCTGCTGGCCATATCAGGAACTTCAGACTCACTCGGCGACGATCATTGAATCCTGAGCAGCGGCACGGCTCATAAAAATGCATCGGATCTCCTCGAGAAAGTTTCACGAAAGTCAGCGTGGAAAAAGAGCGAGATTTCAGGATGATCGGCTGGCAAAAGTGTGTCACCAGTCGTCGAACGAAAATAATTGCCTTATCAGAGGCCGTGAAGGCGTACGTAGCCTCATCCACACTTGACAATTCGCCTTGATACCAGTGTTCACCTTGATCCACTGCTCCCTATATATACATTATCTTGTCGAGACAAACAACACCTAAGATTTCTCATGATCATGATAAAATCAGTTGGATATTAACACCTCATGTAAAACCTTAATGTTTGTGCATAAAATGGTATAACGTTAGGCTCCCTCTTATGCAGCAATTCATAAGCAATAGTATTTATTTATAGCAACAGCGTTCCAAATAATTAGCATGTCAGATGCAGATCATATACTTTTTTGCACGAACAGTTTTCTCAACATGTTGCAATAGTTTGTGATCGATGCAAGACCTATTGGGGACATTTAGTGTCCACATGTTCCCCACCGTGTCTATCGCTTGTGGCTTATACAGAGGTAATGTTGGGATGTACATCAGCACGTAAGATATTATACAATGAAAAAGCAACATTTCTTAATTTTTCCACCTACGGACTTGCCTATGAAAAATCTGTAATTCTTTCAGTATCTGCGTCAAGCTGTGATGACAAAATGACCAGTTCATAATCTTCCCTACATAGAGAAATTTTATTAGGACATTTAAATAGTGTTTGGTAAAATACAGGAGCGTTAAACTTCGTCTCATCTAACTATAACTGGTATAACTGGACGTGTCTCTGTCTGGTTTGCAGCTGGTGAAAATTGAAGATAAGTCGAGTCTCGTTAGAGCTTACAGCTTCTACCTACCTCGCAGACAGAGGCTAACTTTCTTTCAACTTTTTTCACCCTACGATTCACCTAACCCAAACAGCTTTTCTTCTGGCCGAAGAGAAGTTTCTCCTCGACTGAATATGGCGATCAAACAGTTTCTTTTTCCCCGCTTTCCCCTTGTACGATAAACGTGACCCTGACCTCGACACACCAGTCTATACCGGCAAGCCAGCGATTAGTCTGGACATAAATTAATGCTGCACAACCTACCAGAAATTGTCCGCAAGCGTGACAACCACACTTTTGCTTCCATCGTGCTTTCCAATCATAAAAATATGATCGTTGACGCTGGTAGCTAAAGCAATTCTATTACTACTCGCACTTTTTATTACGCTGTTTGTTCCTTAGACTCTGCAGTTAATCGTAGAATAGATTTATAGATCTGTTACTCTTGCTTTCGTGACTTTTATTAGCTTTGTTGAGATTAGTTACTGAAATCGTTTTAGGGTTAGTCGAGAGTTGTAAATTTATTGAGCTCGGAGGGTACAACTATAGATTCATAGGTTCTCATCTGATAAATCTTCCTCCTGTGTTTCTTCTCAATGTTTTAACGATATCCCAACGATTCTCCATGATTTAATCGCTCTTTCAAATTTCCAATTAGAGTCAGCATGAAACTCGTCAAGTCCATACGTTAGATTGCCTATTTATACATTAAATCATTATCAGATAGTTTGTGCCGAAGCGCTTGAAAAATTCCACTCAAGATTCCAGATCTTTCCAAAGTTATTTCGAATACTCTAACCTTTAAAAATCCTTTAGCCTATTCTCAATAACACGGTTTACGAACCAGTACTACCAACATTCTCTGGAACACTTCCAAGATGTGAAAAGCAATCTGTTTCAAGTCCACGTTAAGGCCTATTTTCAACAGACCGATATAATAAGATAAAGAAAGCTTTCGAGGAATTTTTATACAACAAAATTTTCTCATTTGTGCTTATAGAAACTACGAACAATGTTTGAAACGTGAAAAATTGAAGCAGTCTGTACATCTCGACAGAAATTAGAAGAATTATATTAGAAGAAACTCTAACCTAACCTTAAGAGTTTTCAAACCTAACCTTAAAAAGTTTCTAACCTAACCATAAGACAATTCTCGGTAACACAGGTTAGGAACCAATGCTAGCAAACTTTTCTATAGCATTTTCAATTGTGATAAGATTCGAAAAGTAATCTAATTAGGTCGTCCGAAAAGTGTAATTTAAATAACCAATACACATAGACAAAAACTAAAAAATACTACATATTAGAAGAAATTTCTAATTTCAGAAAGTGTTGTATATTGGAAAGGCGAGTCAGAAGTTCAAGGAGGGATATACTTTGGAATACCAACAGACAGTTGGCCATAATGACCGCGAGAAGGATTGATTCGGCGGCTGACGCGATGAAAAATGTTGGAAAGCGATGCAACAATGTTTCTTTGGACCGAAGACGAAGTGGTGTGTTGGATGGTAGATGGCTGGACATAATTTTTGACCGTCTGCTGCCCGGTTTAAGAAAGTCATGCCTATTAGCCGCCATTAAGGCCACCCTGCGGAAAGTCGGTTCCCCGAGGGAAGGAAAGGCGACGTCGCTCTCCATTTTTACTTTCCTGCGCGAGCTGGAGGGAGAAAGTAACGTGAAACTGACGAATGACGCTTGGTTTCCCAGAACTTACTTCTCCATAAATACGTACTTGAAAAAAGCCAATTAACGATTGCATTCGTACGTTGTAGAACATTTTTATCTCAACATGTTGCACAGTTCTATCAAATCCATTAAAAAAGTTTTCATTTTTTTTCCCTAAAATTTCAATTTCAAATTATGAACTATAATGTTTAAATAATGATATAGAACTCTAGAATTAACAAACTTGATAATAATACAAATTTTATTTCTACGAACGGTGATTATGTTCCAAAGATCTTTGAAGTCTCGTTAGCGAAATTTTTAATTACAATATTAATTTTACAAATTACAATTACAATTACAAATTTAATTACAATTGGCATGTTGGGAGTGGAATTTTGTATCGCACTGTCGCGTTGAAAGCTTCCAGAACGAAGCTCGGTCTTCGTCCTGAAATTCATCAAACGATACCAAAATTTATTACATTTTCTTTTTTTTTTTTTTTGGCCGATTGAAATAACAGTCCGAACAACACGATTAAAGAATTTGTCTCACGCGAGTCGATGTAAACGCGGCATAATATTTTGCAAAGACTCTACCGCGACTGCCAGCACGAAATACATAGAAATTCGCGTGGCAGCGAACGTACTAACAAATTAGCCAGCCATTTTACGAGTATTCGCTCATAAAACGTAAAAAGTCGTTCGCCAGAGCCACACTCAACATTCCGACGGGAGGCTAAATTTCAAGTCGACCCAGCAACAACGAAAGTATGACCGCTGCACGAGAAGAAACGACGTGTCCACCGAGGGGACCAGTTTTTCCACGGCGAGAACCGATCCACGCGTGATCTCGCCGGACCGCTTCTTGCGGATCGGCCCTCAGTCGGCGATCATCCGAAAGTCCCCGCCGGGGAACGTTGATCGCCGCTCTCGACGTGGTTACTTTCGATAAACGTGAGCGGCCGCGTCCCCTCGCGCCACCAATACTACGCTACCGGTCGAAAATTTCGGAGAAAACCATAATTGTTGGCCAGGTGGGTCGAACAGGGGACAGCGAGGCCTAAAAAGTAATCTGGATGCAAATGGAAACGGGGAACCAGAGGTTTTGTATCGACGATGGTAGCGAGAAGACGTTTGAGAATGTTTGGTCTTCGTGGAAACGAGACTTTACCATAGATTCATTAGATACAGCAGCTATATCCATCGTTCGAATACTTGAAAATTCTACGCTCATTGTTATTTCTTTTGTTTACCTAACCTTATGTAAATTCTTATATTTAAAGGAAATTGAGAAATTCAGATATTGATTAATTGAATAATGTAAGAATTTTCATGAAATTAGTTTTATCAATTAATTTATTTAAAGTTAAACGAAGTTCAAGTTAAAAGAAATAACGATAAATGTAGAATTCTAGATGAAATTTTGAAAGCGGTCATTTGACCGGCTCTGGTAAGGTTAGTGCTGACATTCGAGCGCTTTGTTATTCGAACATAATATCTTCCAGTAACGAACGACTCTTTCCGCTTCGAAAACGTAGATAAATATTGTATCGGTGTTCATGCACCGTGTTTTCTTTCCTTTATTCGGCTGAGTGAATTCCTATTAGGAGCATCTAGCACGAAACTCAAAACAAAATAAAAAAGTGAAACTTAATCTCCAAAGTAATAACAGTACATATCTACGTGTATCTCAATGTTTTGATATTTTTATAGCTAAATGCATATGTATATGTATATGACAGAACTAATGTTCTAACTATGAAAACAAAATATGATTAAAAAACGTGCAAGATGTTGTTTGTAAGTGCAATGGAATTAGGAAGAATACACGATGTGGGAGAAGCTACACTCAGAGACATGAAAAAATAAAAGGACGATATTGAAAATTATCGGAACCGCGTAGATTCCTCGTATATCGACGACGGTAGAAGAACCTCAAATATATCGATGTAACGAGATAGTTCCATTGCGATAATGACGATTTTATACAAGTGGAAAGAGCAAACGAAAGTGGTAATGGCGAGGTGCCTTGTCGTGCCGAAGCATTCGTGGCATTCGAGAAACGGTTTCCATGGTTCGAGGTACAAAAAGAAAGGTAGAAAAAGAAGGTAACTTTGTGCAGTTACTTGCGTTGAAAAAGTTACGCGACTTGCCAGCCAAAAAGGTACGCGGCCCATAAATATTTAAAGAATCTGTCGATTAATTTTAATCTGTATTTAAATAAATGAAATTTCATGTGAGAGATATTGTGATTATTCTATCATTCGACGATTCCATTATACGTTATATATTAATTTTATCTGACTGTTAATTCTGATAAGGGAAACTCTACTGTATATTACTATGATAATAAAACCAAAAATTTAGGGCTCTTCGTTTAGAAATTACGTTATGGATAATTAAGCCATTCAGAAGCCACATTGATCGGCTGCATAGATGGAACAGCGGAGAAATATACCTAATAATATTGCAGATACTATTTTTGAAGTTTACCTTGCAGTTTCCTACCATTTACGTTATCTTCTTGCAATAACTGTAACGCTAAATTTATATTAACAAGTAACGCGATCTTCTTCTTCGTAAATTAATACTAGTAAAACATCCTAATCGAAAAATAATATTAAAGATCCAACAAACATCTACCCACACGTTATACAACTAGTATTTCCTTTTGTACGCAATATCAATATTTCATGGTTGGCACAAGAAACTTGTACAAAACGTCTCTCAATTTCGCCCGGTTTCTATGAAACGATACCAAGTTTCAGCTCGATTGAACAAGCTAAAAGCTGCTCTTAACAAGACCAACCAAAGTCACAGAGGCCATCTCTGTTGTGTTTATACGCAGCCGTGCAGCTTCTCTTTTTTCTTTTTTCGCCTGTTTTTTCTCGAGAAAGCGATAACACGAAAGCTAGTGTATAGGGTTGCTCGGGATAAACCAGCTTTTGCCGCTTTTTCCCTAACCATGCGCAGCGTCGCTATACTATTAAGGATCGATTAGCTGAATGAGACAGGCTGTAGAAGCGATGCAAATTGGCGCAACGAAAGCTGTTTCAGACGAGATTTTCTTTCTCTGATTGCGAATTAATTTTATTGCGTATCATTCGCCGGATGAATAAAATTCAGTATACCGTTTTACAGATAAGCGTGTAATTAAGCTTTTTTGTGTGAAGATTTTTAATCGCTACCGTATCTTAGTAATTTGTTTCACGGCGTTGAAAAATATCAGACTTTGTTCTTTTTAATCCTATGCCCAACTCGACATTCTGTATTTCTTTCAACAATTTTTTATTTTCATTTTCTAGAGGCAACATTTTTTGCTCTTCTAGTGACGATATCCTTTGATTTTTTAGCGACAGTATCATAAAACTGTATTTCCATTTCGCCGTGTTTCTAGGTCGAAATCTAAGCAAAAGTTTGAAATATTAGAAATCTTCGACCAATTTACACACTTCAATAACTTCGGCGCTATGGCGACTAACAATAAGGTTAGACAGACAAAGATTGGCGGGAAATTTAAATGTATCACGCGTTTTTCCATCTATAATCCAACTTTTATATCTTTTACTTTGAGAAAAAAGTTCTTACCTAATCTGTATAATATTAATAAAACTATACATCTCATTGTCACTATAATTTTGAAGAATTTCGTTGAATTTCTACAATTATGATACTTGTGAAAATTCATATTTTTCTCAACACACCTTAACCTAAATGGAGATTAGAATGAGAATTTTAAGGTTATGTTCACCTCTGCTTACGTTACAATATTCGCACTACGTAAAAGAAAATGATCGTTGAAGAAAGAGATCGTTCGTATAGGTTAAGTCGAACAGAACATCTGAATCCAATGACGCAGCAACTTCCGGTTCGCCCGGGGAGAAACTCGTCCCAATTACAAAGCTGCAGGATTCACATTCGATTTCCCTACACCCGATGAATCGAGAAAATATGCAACGAGAATTTAAGGTTACTGCAGGGGAGCAGAAAAGAATATTATTCATGATCCAGAAAAAAAAAGAAAAAAGAAAAGAAAAGGAAAGAAAAGAAAGAAAGATGGAGGAGAGAAACGAGTTAACGAGACGGCCATCCGGCCTGATCTCCTCTGAATTTTAATGAACGCCTCTCTGATTTAAATTCGGACACTTCTTTTTCAGCGGAACTGACGATGGACCCTGGGTCCAAAGCGTGGAAGAGAAATTCTGCCCAGGAGATAAAACCACACTCATATCACTCAAAAATTGTTCTCAAATTGGTCGTAATGATCTTTTTTATGATCTCGTACCACTGAACTTCTCCGATTACAGGAAAATATTGCAATTACAAAAGTAAATATCTTTTATTATACTTCGATTCATAAATCTCTCATTGTAAGTGAACATTTTCATAGGATAAGAATTACGATGAAATAATTTATTTTCCAAGATTATAGAATTGATTTGCAAGCAATTTCATCTTCAAATAAATTTACTTGCTATTTCATTTGGAATAACTATTTGATATTGTTATTCATTTGAAACGAAAAGTAACGAACTCTGTTTCATGTTTCTAGGAGTAATCCATGTGATGAAAATTTTCAAGAATTTCTTAATTAATCGTAAGTATGATTGTCGAAAGTATATTGGAGAAAAGTAAGCTTAAAGGTGAATACTTAATTCTTTGTAGGAGACGTTTCTCAGGGATACTCTTTCCCACAGTTTCCAGAGCAAGAAGAAGCCTCCACAGGAAGCGATATGACCTCAGGCTAGAGGATTATGATCTCTAATCAGTAATTTCCCAAGTATTTAAATTTCTCCAAACATTACTGCAGAAGACAATTAAATTTGATGAAGCAATATTAGAATTCATAAGAGTTCATATCTCAGAATCATCATGTATCTATGATCTCATGCATTCAGGCTTGGAATATCATTGCTAACTTCAAAAGAAATCACTATGCGTGTAATGTACCAAGCCTTTTAACCTTTTTTAATACCTTTTAACCCTCTATAATCAAAATCCTGGTTGCTTGTCAAAGAAAGGTCTATAGTTGGTTACGTTCTTACATTTTGACTTAAAAATTGTGCAACAATTATTTTCTAATGGGCCGTTTACGTATAAGACATATTTCTATAAATAATTGATCTCATGATAAACTACTTTCTTAGCCGCCAAGTGACATAAAAGTCAGGAAGTCAAGAAAAATAAACTTACTATAGCTTTCTAGCATGATCTTTGTGTAAACCTTACCATGAGAAAATTTAGCCAGCCTGTAAGCCTTTAAATCTTATTTTAAATAATTGTATATCTTCTTTTTAAGACACTGTTGCATAATGCGACTTTTACAAAACGTTTCTATATTAATACACCATATTAATGGCAACATGCTAGTGGATTGCAAAAGTTGAGAAGACAAAGCACTATAATTTCTTCTATCTAACATTCTTATCAATCATTTTCGCTTGGGACGACCTTAAAAAACCGCTTAATTATTGTTCAAACGTCGCACAGGCAGATGCAATCTCGAGCAATAAATCTACTCGCGGCTGGTAATAGTTTCATCTTTATTGTATTTGCTCGTTTCACCGAATGAGAAGGGGCAACTCGGAGAAAAAATGTATGATAACCGACGTCGTGAATAGTAATCAGAGATACATTGTAATCCTCGCTGTGAGAGTTTCAATGCGGCTGCAGCAACTCGTACAATTGAAATAAATTGAAGACAAACACTGTAGTGTTATGCATATACATATATATTAATTATATACATTATCAGTTATATAGCAGTTATATTTACTAATTATACAGGGTGCGACCGAATAACACGATCCCTTATCAACAAAATAAAAACAAAATATGGAATAAAGTTTGCTCGTTTAAGTCTTAGTTTAAGAGAAAATCGAGTTTGAAAATTGATGAAAAAAGCGCCACAAATCGTCCACCTGGTATATACGTAACAACGTTGTACAACTATAAAAGTACACGGTATGTAAATTCTCAGACTAGTCTCTCGTTTTATTCTTCAGTGAAGGAAATTACACTTGTCGGGAGTTCCGTTTTAAGAATAGTCCATACTCACTTGATGCTTATCCGAACAATTACAAATTTGTAAAATAAAACGCTACCTAGTATGTAATTATAGACGATTAGAGAAGAGGCTTGACACAACACTGTCAAAACAATAGGGGACACAAGTGCATATAACGTGTAACGTTATCGTTTATCTCGAGACGTTCGACGTGAAATGAATAGCGGTGAGGATTTTTATTTCACAAAGATAACGACGATATGATATTGGACAATAGAGGAGCTCAACGTTGTTACAAACTTTCCATTCAGTGATAAACTATCGCTGGTTTTAATTGAAGGGGCCTTTAGATGGGCATGCCTTTAAATGCCTTTAATGGGCATGTGAGAAAATGAGATTAAAGCCTCTTTAATTTGATATCGATAATTTATCTTCGAGAGGAACTCACAGATACACAAATGAGAAAGTATATAGAATATTTGAAGCAAAATACTTGCAATATTTATAGAATTTATTTGGGCTAGGTTATGTTCAGAAACATGCGCAGTGTAGTAAAATACTGTCTAGTAAAATATTTACAAAATTGTACTTGGGCTAGGTTATGTTTACGAAATAGGTTATATTCACAAAGATTCATAATCTCGACATAGTTGTATAAATAGAATTCAATACAAAAAAGACATTGGCAAGGTTATAAATATTCCGAACATTATCTCATATGTGTCTTACATAACAAATACATACTTATTCCAGATAGGAAATCAGTATAACAGAAGAAAAGAGATTAAGTGGTCGAAGGATCGAAGGATAGTCTTTTTGTGAGGTTATGTAGAAGGATAGGAAAGAAGAGGACTGTTCAAACGAACTTTGGTATGCCTATAGCTAAGAAATGTAATCCTAACGTGGAAAGTATTGAACCAGTCAACAGCGTATCCTTTCTAGGCGACTAGACTCCGTCAAGACGATCTGACCAAAAAAAAGCTGAACTCTTGCGGCTTGCGTTTTACAGTTACACAATCGCCAGCTATTTTCAACCCGGCTTCCTTCTCACTATTGCGTTTCGGTTCACCTAATTTCTACCTCTTCCTTTATTGACATTATTTAGTCCGAGTTGTTTTTTGCGCTTCTCTGATACTTTCGATATCTTCAATAATAAATCTTCAATTCTTCAATATTAAATCGTTCTGTGTGCACGTATTAATGTAGATGTTCCTAGTTCTTTAAATTTCCCCTTAGAGTAATAGTGTTTTTGTGTGATTGGAATTGTCGGAATTTTGTTTTCAATTTTGAAAGTGATTCCCTCTTTCCAAGATTCCTTATATTCATATATATCTAAAGTCCCTAGAATCTATATTTTGGAATCAAATAAATACATTTATTAATTAATTGGTCTACGCGACATTGGTAGAATATATAGGCATATATACAATTATACAGATCTCGAAAAGGAAATCTACACGTTATTCGTTCTTTTTTTTACAGAAATATCCACTAGAATTTACTCCTTGTTAGGTGTCTGATACTCTTACAGTGCAAGGATAATTATTGGCAAAGACCTTTACTAATTAATTCTTGATTTATTATTTACTTATCAGTAATCTGATTTTTACCACGCCAATGAGAAGCTAGCTAGAAGGTAGCATTTAAAAGGTAGCATAAAATTCAAAAGGAAATACAAAATCGCTTTTTAACGAACCTTTTTATTTCATATTACAATTTTTATCTTCTCAAATTAAAGTTCTATTTATCCTAATGCAGAGTTATGAAAATTTTCCCTAGGCTCATCCGCATTCCTCCCTAGACGCGTCAAACTTTTTCCAACGCCTCAGACTATTGTACGTGATATTATTTCTCTATCGAATCACGTCCAATACCGACCAACAAGCAACTCTATCCAACTCGAAGCTCCCTGGAACGTGTTCCATTAACCGGCTCAATTTTTCTACATTTCTTACATGGATTTTCAATCAAGGACGAGAGAATCGCGTATCCAAGATCCTCCGCAACGATCATCGGCCCTAGAATCACCGATACACATAATAAAAGTGCGATATGCTTGGATAAGGATCGATGATCGATGCGTCTATCTATGGATCGTCGATTGATCCGCTCCTCTATCTAGTGTTATAGATGTTTCTCTATCCCCCTCGACCAATGTCGAGTTCGTGACTTTGTAAGAGCCACGATCTTTGCTAGTTCTAGGTTCTTCAAACTGTTCATCAGGAACTGATCTCTAGTCTCTTTGATTTCTTGGTTTTAGCTTCTCAAACCTCTTCAGCCTCGAATACTATTTGTTATATTGTTTATAATATATATATATTCCTATTTATATTATATATATGTTTCCTAGCAACAAAATACCCTATATACTATAAACTCGTTAAATTTCGTATCCCCTGTTCTTCTTTTATTCTCCTCTCATAACAAAACGAATATCCGTGTATTTATGAGAGATTTAAGTATAGAAGTTGCACGCTATACAGAAAAATACACGAAGCATCTAAAATATTCATTGTTATATTTAGAATGTGAAACATATATGTCTCTGTATTTAGGTTTCATTTGTATGTGTATAAACATATGCAGGCGACACACAATGTATAATTGTACACGTGTTATCTATTCGAATTAACATCGCCAGTTACAAACATCGCTCGAGAGGATGGCAAACGATCTGTATGGAGGCAGAGAGATCGACTTGTGCATTTATATGTATAGCTATCGCTGGATCAGCGTCTCAGGCCGAATAACGGTGCATCCTACACGTCTGCTTTGCGTCGCATGCAAAATGCACTCATGTGACGACCGATACCCGCGACCTTGACAAAATGGAGGAAAACCGAACCGAAAACCGCTATCTCTTTCTTGCTTTTTCACTCGACATAGGTATGTCTCCTACAATGCTGCTACACGCATGCGCGAACATGGAGTCACGTGAATTGCGCACCTTCTCTCTCTCTCTCTCTCTCTCTCCCCCTTCGTTCTTACGTAAACGGTTCAGAAACAAACGTATTACTTAATCGTGCGTTTCTGCATAAATCGTGGTTGCCAACCTAAGATTCGTAGAGTCGTATTTTCGAAAGAATTCTGTATATAGGAAGAAGATTTTTGAGGTTATACAAAGTTTGTTTCGATAGATTAGATATTTAGATATTTAGATTAGATAAATTTCGCTGATTAGTATTACTAACCGATTTATGTTATTATGTACAAAGAAGAATTTTCCAATTGTAATTTGTTTTCAATTTGTAACGTCACAATATTCGCATTCTACGATTGTATATGCAATAATTATCGAGGATTTCGTTTTAAAATTGGAAATGGAAGTGATTTTGGCATTATAAGAGCAACTGTTTCGTAGATAGGTTCGAAAAGGTAGTAAGTTTTAGAGTTCTAGATAAACGATAAATACATGCGACGATAATTATCCACGAAGCTAGGAGTGACAATTTTCTACAACTAACTTCATCTATTAAATCCTTTCACATTTTGTATTTTTATATTTCCTGTTTCCTGATACAACAGAAATAGACGACGTGTATTATTGATATGTGTTAGGTCGTCACGCATGAAACTGAGACTAAACTGTACCCCGATGTACCGCAAGATTCATAGTTTATTCCCGTTCATGTTCAAGGATTTTCTCTTTCCACTTTTACGTTTTGTTCGACAACGACGAATAACAGAGCGTAAGTACTTTCACGATGTTTCGTTTTTTTTTTAATCTTCAGCAATTTATTTCCAAACAAAATGGCTACGTATGTAAGATGTAAAAGAAACGAAAAATCGTGAAACATGATACTGACCTGTTCCCTCGAATGGAACGCGTCATAAAAATCCCATGTCTCTTATTACGACCAGTTTTACCAAACATGGGTCCTTCGTTCGCGTAATAAAGCCACGAGTGACTTTCTTTGACCCTCCAGATCGCACCGGAAATAATTGCTAATCGGAAGCTTCCAGATGTGACTTTGAAAGTTCAAAATTCTTCTATTCTTTAAACTTTAATTGATTGTAATTTCTCAAATACTTAGTTTCAATTTCGTCTCTCTTCTAATAACTGAATATGCAAAAAATTCATAATTCCTCACTTTATAAATTCTACTTTTCGTAACGAAGTACAGTGGAGGACAAAAGAAAGTTTTAAAGATAATCTCTAAATTCTAAATTTCCCTAGTTCCCTAAATATTGAGTTGAAATCTGATTCGAAAGATTCAAAACTTTCTATTCATATACAATTATAATTTAAATTATTTTACGTAATTCTCGTTTCATTAGCTTCTAATTTGACTTTGGTAATGCCACTGCTATTTAAGGAAGATATAAATATTCCGATATAAAAATTACAAGGGGAGGAATCTCGAACTGTTATTGACGTACAGAAAGGCACAGAAATTATTCATATGAAGAACAGAATTACGGAAAAGAAGTTTCACTGACTGAAATCGCCTACGTAATACATTGTTTGCCAACTGTAACGTGTATTTCGTCGCGGTCTACGTGAGCCTGAACCCTGTGCAGTTACTGTTTCCCGTTTCATCCTCTTCGTCGCGCCATTTTCTTTTTTTCGCGTCTGCCTGGAGAACCGATAATCGGAAATCATGCAAATTCCACGACACACTCGCTGAATCTACAGTCATAACAGTACCTCTTACATACCGAGCGATTATTACCTCCTACTGTAGCAATTTCTTGCCTTCTATATACAGGGTGCCCCGATAACTGTGATGCAATCGACAATTGGGTGATTCCATGCGAAGAAAGCTTATGCTACCATTCTGCAATCACAATCTTGTTCTTGCTACAATTTTCAAAATTTGTCCAATTAGATGTATGTTAATCAATTTCGGCCAGTTAGGTTTCCCATCAAGCTCAAAGTATAAATTATCCACGAAAATAATTGAAACCAAATATCAAGCTATCCTTCGGTCTTATCCGAGTCGTACAAAAGTTTAAGCATCTTTCTTTGATAATTAAGGCCTTGGAAGGACTGTCTTCAAACAAGAAATTATTTCCACGAACGAAAATTACGACCAGAGAAATATTCAATGTAATTTCAGAGTAAATCGTTAGCCAACCTAATAGGTTATCAATCATGCCGGTCATTAATGTATAATTAACGACACAAATAATGTTTCGCGTTGGATCTCCAATTACTAATTTAATTACCGTGTTTCCACAAGTAAATCGGAATTTAAATTGAATCGAGCCATTTAACAGCACCTCGTCGAAATTTTTCAGTTTTTCTTCCATCCATATAAGATCAAGGTCTCTCATTGTTGGAGAAAACAGACGTTTGCAAAATATTCAAGGCTTTCAGTATATATACATATATATATAACAATTATAATTTCTTGCCGAACTTTCCTTTCCTTAACCCGTTTCCTGTTTTCGGGTTTCTCAATTTCCTACGCCAGGCCGTTCATTATTCCGCAGATAATTGATAAACCAGTTTTTGAATGAACATAGCTATTAAACAATCGCGTAGCGGCAAGCGAACACCTTTTAGCCAAGAAATAGTACTTTTTTCTTTTTTTTTTTTTTTAATCACTCACGACTTTCTCTCGCGTATCAGTCTATGATTATGAAGCGAAACTAGTAATTTCAGGAGTCGATGACCTTGGCACCCGGCCCTTATCTAAACATAGACCGTGAATTAGTCATTACACTTGTGGTCTGCCACCTGTTCGTGCTGTTCTTTCTCATTTTTCAAGGACGCTTTTATTTTACATCAAAGAGTAAGGTGTACGCATCTTGCACCGATTTTTAATATTTTAATGTTCCCTTTTATTGAGAATTAATTTCAACCAAATCGATGACTTTAATCTTTTATTAGGCATTAATTCCAAATATATCTTTGTTACAAAACACTATTCTTTAAATATCAATTTGAATCAGCAGATATTCCAGTCCATAGAACAACCTCTAAACTGCGGATTTTTGCACATTTCTTTGAAATCTGAAGCTTTGAAAGTACTCAAAATGCGCATGATATACAAAAGTATAATAAAATGTAATAATACAGTATATAATAATAATAACAACAACAACAACAATATATAATAATAAAATACAGAAAATACAATAGTCATTATATTATAACTTCTAATAAAAGATGAAACAAATCTATGTTTAAATTCTGTTTTCTTAATTGTATTCGCAAAAATATAAATTGTGAAGAAATACAAAGCATAAATTTGCACAAGAATTGCATAAAAATCCACAGCCTATAAATCACATTAATTTAAAATATCCTCATCTATCATGGCCGCTGTACACAATCTGAGGTACATAGTACACAGGTGGTTCGTCAACGATCATACACACAGGACAAAGTAAATTGGCTTTCAATGGGCAGAAAAAGGTGAAAGATAAGCGTATGCAACCAGTCATTGTACACTGCCTGATTACGGCATCGATACGAGGTGCAACGCGGCCCAGATTTTCAAATCAAGGCCAGGATATTTGCTCACATACACATGCACGTACGCGTACACATCCGAGAGGCAAAAACTCGACCGACAGCGAAAGTGTCCGTGCATCTGCAATACCCTACGTGTTGCGAGACCAATAGAAGCAAGAAACAATATAAAAAGATGAATGAACGTGATGAAAACATACAATTCGACATGCACGTACAGCCTAAACTAGATAAGATAGCGACTCGAAGTTACACTAACTGATAGCCAACTGATATCAACGTTGTTGGTATGCTTATTCAATTATGAAATTAGCGACGTCATCCATCTCCTTGCATAACGTATTTAATATCTAACAATTACGCCATTAACGACCTGATTAATTATCAAGGAAAGTTATTCAAGCGTTGCACAGATTCGTTGAGATATATATATATATATATATATATATATATATATATGTATTTGGAACTGTAGCAAGATTTGCAAATTTTAATCGTAAACAGGAAACAGCTAACAAAGCTTTGAACATATCTTGGTAAGATAAAATATTATTAACGTTAATCTGCGGTTAAAATAATCAGTCGATTACAAAAATAAGTATAGGGATTAACTCGCTAAGGGCCAAGCAATGGTTATCGTTCGTGTCACGAATATCTTCGTTTCTTTAGATTTCATACAATCATAGAGTCTATATAGAAGAAATGCTAATGAGAAAAAATGTAAGCTAATCCTTGGAATTCCCTTTCGTACCTATAACGTTGAAAAAACAGAATTAGATAACATAAACTGATTGAATAACGTTGCAACTATATGTTGCGTTAACGCAACCTAGACTCTTAATGTTTTAAACATTTAATTCTTAATGTGAAAGTGATGTTCGAAACTGACCATAATATTAAAGCATTCGTAACTACGATTTCTACATTTCATATTAAAAGAAATTGGAAAGCGTCTTTTTTTACTTTTATCTGCTTAAAAATGACTAGAACGCTAGAAAGGAAATAACAACGCTAATAAATATATCGAAAATTTCCTTCTCTTCGATATACATATGTATGTATTGACTTCGTGTTGGACGCGTTAAGATGCGTTCGAAATATAAAATTCAACATGGCGGACGGGTAAACGCGCCTAGGGCCATTCGACTATTTTATTCCGGTCGTCAGGCAAATGGTCGGTTATAAACTTTGCCATCTAACGGATTATCCAGCAGCAATCGTAAAGTATAATTTTTACACGTAACATGGGTGTGTCACGGTTTGAACGTGACAAATGCTTGTGTTCGATCGAATTCTAAGAAAATGAGATGAGAAAAGAAAACAATGTAAAGAGAAGAAGATTGTGTTTAGAGAAAGAAGGACAATATTGATGGTAGAGAGGTCATAAACAGACTGTTTACATACGTTCGAAATTATATACGTTCAGTCACACTCTCGAAATATATACGTCGTATCTTGATACGCTTTGTCTCCGATTATTTTATATCGTTATCGAAAATTTTTGTAACCTTTAAAACACGTTTCTGCCATCTTGTAATGACTACATGTGAGTCACATAAACTCTCAAGTTATAGCGTAAATTGTTACTAACTATTGGTATTATAATTTATTGTTTATATATGTTAGATTAAAGGAAATAAATACATAATATTAAGTTTAGTTCTATATGTCGAATTTTATATTGTATTAATTAAAGAATAGTCAAAATTTGTAGCTTTATTTATTTCATAGCATTTTCATAATCTATGGATTTTATTCCACTAGTTTGAAGTTTAAAAATTTCTTTTCACGAACCTACGACAAATTCGTTTCGTCGTATCGATTAAACTTGTCGAATAAATAATTCAGAAAATAATCTCGACTCGAGATTTAGGAATACATAAGTTATTTAAAAATACAATTGGAATCTTTCTCCTTTTATTTTACGAATAAACTCATTGCGAAACGTTTCATTTCTTTTACTCCTGGTTTTACGTAACAAACACACGGCTGTCAAAAGACCACCTGTGATTGATTCTTGTACAAACACGGGATTCGTGACGTTTATAGCATCGGGAAACCAGAAATACTAAAAGGGAAACCTCAAACATGAGCTAAGCCGTGCAAACAGCCGACGGCCGACGCTCTCTATTTAACTGCCGGCTCTTTCAACAAAATTTGCCAACATTTACCTACTGTTTGAACTAAGCATGTGCTTCTACTTTTCCATTTACAGAAGTCAGTTGCGGGAAAATTACTATTTCGGGGAAAAATCGCTAACATACTCTGATCTAGTTTTCTTTCATTTCTATTCTTTAATTCAGTTTCATCTAACATGGAATGTTAATTGAAATTATTACCCGAATTGTTATTGAGCGCGTTACTAACATAACCTAACCTTGCTTCCTTTCTTTTCTTTTCGTTAATTCGATTTTACAATATGGTGTATTATTTTCAGTATACAAATTGCAGGTATTACCAGGAATTGTTATTGGATTTTACACAATAATGCGTGATAAGTATACGTGGCAAGTTTGTACGAGTGTTTAGTTATCGCGAGATTTACGAAATCTCGAAAACGAATCGAGAGCAGGTAAACGATCCGAAACATATTTTCCCGACAACGCGACGTATTTATCATGGAGAAGAAATCAAAACAGTCAACTTTTTATTGCCGATTTAAAACAAAAAGAATTTTTAAAAACCTTAAAATTAAAAAGACAAACGCGGCAAAGTCTGTAGTCGCACGACGAAAAATTTTAGGAAAACGAAGAATAAAATTCAGATGACTAATTGTCGACGAGAAATCATAAATTTCATCGATAAAAACAATATTATTGATGGTCTCATGGTAAAAAATTACTAGGAACATAAATTATCGGATCGTATAAGAAACAATTTTTAAACCATAATGGATAACTTTGTAGCGTCGCAATATTTGCATCGTGTAATTGCGTTATGCGATATTTATCGAGAAATCTCGAGATCTTAGTTCAAACTTTTTCAGTAACAATTTTATCAGAACGATAAGAATCCTACGAAATCGTGAAGCAATTAGTAGTTGCGATGTTTGCTGAAGAAATTAATTGTCTGTGTTTTACAAGGGCTGATAAGACGGGAAGATGTTTGAAAAATTGCCTCCAGTACAGAACAGAAAATTATATCTCACTATCACAAGCTGTGTTGTTACCCGAGAAAATTATTTAACATTCAACGTTAAATATTTTTCGATCAAACGCAAAACTACTCTAATTTTAAAAATTATAATCTAAAAAAATATAAATATAACAATCTAATTTTTACATTTTACATTGAAGCAATCGCGATATTTTTATTAATTTTTTGTCAATTCTGTATTACTATGATCGATTGGAACCTTCTTGTCAGGGGTTAAAATTTGTTAAAAGAACAAAATATGGTGTTATAGAATTACATCGTGGCTATTAAAACGCAAAAGTGACCGTTATGATAACGTATATGACTCAACGTTTCTTGCATTTCACACAAGAACCTCAACTTAATTGGTAACCTATTTTTTATTATAATTTCTATTATCATTTGACAACTCATGACGGACTACTAAAATATGAATTTATAAATTTCAATATTTATTACTTACTGCTTCTAAAGCGAACTCGTGCAATATACAAAATATGAATATATTAAAAATATGAATTTGCATAAAAATACGTAGTCTACTTATGGTATACAAACGATAATGTTCGATATTCTAACTTCAAAATTTTTAAAGAATTCTTAAATACGAAAAAAGAGGGAACTTATTCTTCACAGCATTTGAATTTTTAAAGAAATGGCGGGAAATAATCGACTCACCGGATGATTAATTTCTTGTTGTCATTCCTACAGCCATTGAACGTGACCTTCTGCACTAGTTTCTAAGACGCACTTTTCCAGTCACGAATCTCACGAATTCAATTTTCTTTCTCTCACTAACACTTTTGACGGTTGACAGAAAGACTCGAGAACGTTTATGCCGGTCCCCGACAAACAATCACATTCCCGACTTACGACAATAATTTATTGTTATTTAGGAGCCCGATCGAATGGAACGTTTCGAATGTCCTTCTCGAGATGTAAAAATTGTAGCAACGATAACAATAAGTAGATGAAAGCACGATAAAGGGTACACGCGCCGGAAGAAGAAGTTTAACGGTCCAAACTCAACGATCGACGGACTACGACTGATCGAGAGCTAACGGCTTTCGCGCGGGTAGCTTCGGCAATTTTCGCGCCCCATCGTCGAGCCTCTCCGACTTTCGTTCGGGCGCTCTCGCATGCTACTCGGCCCGTGTCGCCGACACTCCAAATATCATAAAAGAAATTCGAGATTTTGTGTAAATTCGGGAACGTAAAATTTTCTGCGATTATCTTAAAATTTGAAATTGCTATTATACATTAGATATAAACGAATGATTGTTTCTTATTGCCAAGGAGTATTTTAAAAATTAGATCAGGTGTTGGCGATTGCAAAATTTTTTGAAGATTATTATGACTAACGATGGAAATGTCCTCATAAAGGATGTATATCGTAAATGTAATCTATATGAAACTTTTCCTAGTATGTATCTTACAATTAAATTATTTTGCGTTGTGATATATAATATTTTATTTACTTCAGTTTCAATATTTTTCCGTATAACGTCTCATCTATTGTAGGAAAAATTTGTAAGAAACATTACATTACACGACATCAAATCCTTATAAGGAGTTTATATATAAATGCGATTTATATGAAACTTTTGATATTTATCTATCTATAATAATGAATTCCTAAATATATTTATTTTTAATATATATTCAATTATCAAAAGTATCCAGCCAGAGTGTAATTTAATTACAGTATCACGAGTAATAAATGATTGTAATAATCGTATATATTATCTATATTATTATTTCATTATTGTAATACGATAAAGCTCGTTTTAAGTAGCAATATTAGTTAAGTATACACTTTAATTAATTTATAAATTTTATTGACATCCATGCACTGTCGCTACAAATCTATTAAAGTGTCTAAAGATACTTGTATGCCGTAGTGTAAATAAGGAACTTTAGAATCGACATTAGAATACATTAGAATGATTCCAGTGGTATATCTCTTGGTTATGTGACTTGTCTTTTTTCCCGTTCGGTGACCGGCTTTCTATGTATACAGTTTCGTGTTCTCCACAGATCGAGAGATTCTCAATTAGAATTACGGTACCGCAGATTCCGTAAATGAATTAATTTAATTCAGTAATACAGTATGAAATAATTCTTACGTGAATCTAGTGAATTAAGATTTTCAATGTGGGAATTACATTTTAATTACTCGCATTCTTCGTTGTTATAAATACAATGAATTCATAATAAGAAATAGCTAATTGAATTCGACTGCGTGATCACATTGACAAAAGACTTTCTCTCGATTGTAACGTAGTAAATATTCTACGGTGAACAGAAATGCAATCGGCTAGCTGGAACAAGGTTTTATGAACATCTCGTAAAATCGTCGATGTATTTTTTGTTGATGAAATTGGTTGTTCGTTATGAAACAAGCAAAATTAACTCGTGTAAATACTAATCCAAATTAAAATAACCTAAAATTTGTTAACATTAAGGTAAACCTCGAGACATGACTTAAGGATTTTTCTATGTATCGAAATAAATGAAACCTCACTATTCATTATTATGATTTGTATACTTAACTTAAACAAATTTTTGGAAATTAAATAAATTTGAAAGATAATTTAAGGAATTCCATTATACATATTTACAATAGAAAAAAATTGCATATTTGCACATATATAGCGATTATAGCAAATTTAGTGCTGGACAAAATCAATTTGTGGTACCATAACCTATATAAATGTTTATGTCTACAAGAAAACACGTAGAATTTTTACACAACTTGTGATTACTAGCAACTATTATACACAAATCAAAGTTGAGGTAATATAAGATTTGCGATTTAACTCACCGAAATATTTTAAAGATACGTCGCAATTTTAAGCCCATCCTTGTTAAATTTCTCCACAGACACATGAACGGCACTATTCACGAACGTGTTTGAAAATATACTGAGGGTGCGTATGAGGGTTACGCATGATGCACAACGACCGTTGGCAACGGTCGCGTGCTAAAACACCGGTGGCAGCTGCTATACTGCCGGCTCTGAACACTACACCTTGGTTACAGCCTGCCATTTGATTCTTTTCTTTGTTGTGGAAAGACGAAAAAGCAGTATTCAATCGAGAAAAATGAGAAAAGGATGGACGAACTATGTACTTACTTACAAAAGGCAAACAATCGAAGCAACGGATTGTTCGTTGCGGTTGCGCATGTCTGGCACGCGCTTCTGCGCATGTGGTTTCCTACGACTGGTGGAGCCACATATACTATTACCGTATTCATTACTAATAGTACATACTTATGATTTTGTTCTATTTTATTTTGCAATACAAGTAATTAAAATAACTATAATAAAATTTTAGTATGAAAAATAATAAAAATATATTTTATAATGCATAATATACATCATACATTGCAATGTAAATATTACAAGGAAAGAGAAGAATAAGAATAGTAAATAAAAATGCTACTAAAGCAGTATAGAGATAGTGGTATAAGTGGTATAAGTTTAGTCCGATATTAGAAAATAGAAATAGTATTTTGAGATTAGCTTGAAGATTTAAATTTTAATTGAAATAATTTTGGAATAATTGAAATGATTAAAATTTTTGTCAAATAACAAAAATATACGTTGTTAGCGTATTCTACATATTAAAGAAAAAAGTATTAAAATAGAAATTCTACTATAGGAATATAGTGCAATAAGCAGTAATATGTACAATGATAACAATAATAATAATATAAATGGTGTTTTTCGTAATTGGGTCAAGTTTTAAAACAATAAAAAATAAACCAATATTTTATTAGGAAAATAAAATGTGATTGTCCTGAAAGTGGAAGCGCGTCAATTAACATTGAAAAACAAAGTATCCATGAATCGAATTATTCCAGTAAAATTATATTGAGAAAAGTTTTTGTTTCCAGGAAATTCCACAGGAAAGACGATTGCACAAGCAACGATTTGAGGAATGCCAAATCGAAATATAAAAATCGGCATAAAACACAGGAACAGCTGTTCGCGAGTTTTATGGATCGTTTCTTGCGTCCGTCATGATTCGAGAAACGCGATGAAAGAGGAAAGGATTTGGTTTGTTAAACTGTCCGGAGAATCTTGGAAAGTTCGAGCATCATCAGCGAGAATTTATTCCGATGCATTCAATTTAATATCCGACTTAAATCATTAGGATATATTCAACTGTCTTTCGCTAATTAATGTAAATATTGTAATTTAAAAAATATACATATATATATTCTTTAAATTATCTATTTTATGTATATAAATATATACGGATTAATTCGTAAATAAAATAACTCCCCATAAAAAGAACGCAATGAAAACAGAGTAAATCGTAAAAAGTGAAGAAAGAGCCCCTGTGATGTATGCAACACGACCTGCGCAACTGTGAGCATGATTGCAGCGCCACGGAGGCATGCACGCTTCACGTCGCTCGCATAATGAATAAAATTCATTCCTACCTTAATTATAGTCAACACATGTACATACGAGTTTGCTTTCTCAATCCTGATCCCACGAGAATTCCCGGAATATTAATATTTTATGTTTAAGGGAAAAGTTGTTACCTGCAACAGAAAGAATTTTAAATAAATTACAAAATTATACTCCACTGGCTTTTCAATTCCTAAAAACGTGCTTCTAAAGTCGTTTCTTTTTAAAGCAAAAACGTATTTGTGTAATTGTTGAATTTCTTAATCTCTAGGGAAAAACTTGTTATTTGTAATAGAAAGAACTGCAAATACATAATTACAAGATTGTAATGTATTGCATCTTTAATTCCTATAAGGCTAATTTCAAAAGCTTTTTATTTAGAAACAAAAGCCAATTATTAATTAACCAATAATGTTAATATGTAGTAGTATTTGCCTTTTGTACACTGTATTTGCCTTTTGTACATTGTTAATATGTAGTAGTATTTGACATCGTCCACTTTTGTACACTACGATCTTAAAGTTAGAATAACATTTGGTGATGCTTATATTTATTTAGGACATTTGATAGTAGCAGTGGTAGCAATAGTAGTAGCAGTTTGGTGGTAACAGTATACACCTTAATAGTTAACCAAAATATCCAATGAAGCATTGGTTTATATTTTTTTCTTATCTTAATCAATGGAATCCTAACGAAAAGATAAGATAAAAGAGGCGGATCCGTTTTCACCGTTCACGTTAACGGGGACGACCAGATATTATCGGTTCGCACACGTCTTCCGATGGAGCGCGATTTACAAGGCAAAAGTTAGAAAGCATGGCTCCGTCAGCGCTTCCGAAACGCCGAGAGATCTCCCCAGATAGGCGTGCATTCGAGCATATATACCGGCGCATTTTCGTCAGCTCTCGATTTCACGCGAATCTCGTAGTAACATCCTCGAACTCTAACCATCTTGTTACCGTCAATTTATTGCTCAATTTACTTTCAGACGAACTTCCAGCTATGCAAATATTCTCTATACGTACATTATAATTCCGTGGTTAACGCATTATACCGCTATGTAATTATGGCTGCTAAGACAGATTTATTGGCTCCTAGAGGCTACTGTCTTCGTCACTGACGTAAATATGAAAATATCTTTACGATGTGATTTGTATCTATTGGTATGCGTGTATGAGATGTGATCATTTAAATAGAGAAGAGATATACGTAGAAATTGGGGAAACAAAGAACGAGGTTATGTACATAGAAATATGAGGTTAATTAATCAATTTCAGTTAGTACTAGTTTCTGAACTTCGTAATACAAATTTGGGCATTATTAGTGTTCAATTTCTAAGAAACGAATGTGTGATTTACTTTTATTTATTGTATTCATTCATTGCAGGAATATATAGAAGCATATCTGCTTAGATCCAACAATCAACAACAACCTTCTTTGTCCTGTCATTCCTTTTTTTCCTTCTCTTCTTTAACCTCAATTTTAGAATTCTCCATTTCTCTCAATTTAAAAAGATGTATGTATATTTTGAAAATAACTGAACTGTCCCCCAAATCTAACCTAACCTAATCTAACTTAACCCTTTTCTTTTTAAATCCACCGTCCAACCTTCTCGCTTACCCCCGTATCTAACTTGCCCTAAATAAACCTACTTGATCTAACCTAAACTGAACTAATCTATTTAATATAGCTTCACGTAACCTAGCCTAACCCACTTTATCAATCTGATCTAAATTAAACTAACTTAATCTAACCTAATCTAATCTAAGGTAATATAGACTAAACTAACCTAACACCGTCTAATCTAAACTAAGTTAACCTAAACAAATCTAAGGTAAATTAACCTAACTTAAAACACCAGAAAAACCAACGTTCTAAATGCTACAAAAGCGTCATAAACAGTTAGCTTTTAATGAAGAACGAAGAACACTATGTTTTTACTTGGTTCCAGGAAAAATGCGGCAGTGAAAGGATAGCGTAGAGCCAGAGTGACGACTAGGCGAGGCAAATGCGTGCATGTAAATTGTTCGCGGGTACTTTCTACGAATTCATTGTTATTTTCAGAGGCGTCGTGCCTGCGTGTGAGATCCGCAGAAGCACGAGATAACGGTGTGTAACGAGGACATTCTCGAAAGGACTCGGAATGCAATCTCAACACCAGCCGACAAATTGTCTGAGAACAGTGTCGTTCTCAGAGCTGGGCCAGAGAGCCTGCCATCAGCTGTAATTAATCGTAATTACCGGTAATTAGCCGGATCCCTAACTCTTGCGTAATCAGTGATCCTACTGTTTTACTATGCAAAACTTTGGAAATGCATGGATGGAGGAACAAAGAATCGCGTCACTTTCAAAAATAGGATATTCAGTGTTCTGATGATTATAACAGAGGTTTTGAGAATACTGAGAATTCCAACTATGGCATAGAATTTTAATATTTATAGTGGCATTACGTTATGGATGATTGACATGAATCTTTTTTGGGGAATCAAGTTTGATAATTCTAAATATTGGAAGAATCAACTGTATTAAGGTTTCAAGATTCTACTTGTATATTTAGAAATTTTCAAAGATTCATTGTTATATAACAAGTAATTTTAGACACTTTTACTTCTTCTCTAATTTCGCACGGTTCCAATATGATTAATTTCATTTTTAAAAAAAGAAGAAAAGATCTTGTTCAATTTCCAATAATAAACTATTGAATTTTCTAAAATCTTCTTCTTTACACACCTAAAGATCTATAACAGAAGAATCTATTAATGGAAAGAAATAAAAGAAATAATAAAACTAGTAAACCAAGGATCCAAAACAGTTCCAAAATGGTAAAGAATCTCTTCATGAGGGTACTTATTATAGTACTTAATAACTGATACAAATTCCTATACATGCACATAGTGATCATGTTCTATTTTTCTAATTGTATTCATAAAGATACAATTTGCATAAATATCCACCTATCCACAAGTAAATTAGGCTATCCACTCTATAAATAGAAGTTTACCATTTATTAAGTGAATAACAGATACCGATAAGATGTTCCATCCACTGATACGTCCAACCAAACTACGTACTTACTATAACTTCTCCCCCAGCAACAAAGTAAGTAGCTGATTCCAAGTTCCACTACATTAAACCCATCATATTAACCCATGCATCATGCTAACTCATCACCTGTTGCTGGCAAATTGTGGTGGAACCACGACAGCTTGGATAAGACCGGTTGCCAAGAGAAATATGCACAAGAGGAAAAAGCGTCCGATTTAAAATGATAGCCGTGTCGTGGCGAGATCTGAATTCCCCCCGTGGATGATCGGCCGTTTAACATTGAAGACACGCATCCTTTTGGCACGGGGATGCATCGACGAGGATGCCCCGCCTAGTTGCAGAGAAACGATCGTGTACAAGCATAGACGCGTTTCCAATCGTTCAGTTATTCCATCCGCGACACCATCGCGTTTCCGTTCTGACGGGAAGTGATATGAATTCATCGGGGTTCCATCGATCCACCGCTTGGCGGGGGCATTTCAATCGTCCGGCTGCTGCAGGTGTGTGACATTAGTTAGCCAGTGAGGAACCATGAGAGGACCGCATGATAAATCCCATTTTTGGCATATTTGAAAAGAGAAGAAGATAATCAGCTTTTTGATACAGTTAACAAGGCAAAGAGAACCAGTTGGATTCAGAAACACAAAAAAATAGGCGATTCCATTTTCTTCAAAAAGGAGAAGAAGACCAGTTAGGTTCAACGAGCGTTAGACGAGCAATATTATCCTCAATAGTTCAGCTTCTTAAACGCTATATTGATAACATACATTGATCGTCTGAATGATCTTTTAAAGATATAAAAGATATATATAATGTACCTTTACCAAGAAAGGTAAAATAAGTAACTGAAATGGATGCTAGTAAATAACTAAAATAAGTAAAATTACTGAAACGTAAGATTACTATCTTGACAATTAGATTAAGTCTACTATATCAAAAATTGTTATCTAAATGTGCTATCTGCTTCGCCTAATATCAAGAATTAAATCCACCTTCCTTAATACCCTGTTTTAAAAGATCATACTTGTTTTACATATACATAATTAGTGAAGCCCGGTGTAATAATTTAAGAAAACTAGCAACAGTGTGCGAACTTCTAGCGAGTGAATTATCATAATTGTTAAGAGTTGCCATAGCAGTAATCGCATTAAGTGCATGTTCCCTGGCATGAAATCTTGGGCCACATTAATAATGCAAAGAAAGTGGCTATGGCGTACAAGCTCCTAGTGAATGAAGCCAAACGACAGAGCAGTTTCAGTAGGCACGTATCCTTGGTGGTGTCCCTCATTATCATGGAACAACATTCCACGTAACAGCGGCCGACGACATAATTTCCATTCTGAATCGAGGCTCGTTCAAAGCGACCGGCCATCGACTGGCATAGAAAGTGCTTAGGTAACCTTAACACCGTGCTTATCGGACGGCATGCCAACAAGAAAAGCAGTCCAACCCGTGATTTTTGCCGGACCAGATCCCGTGAAAATCGAAACTCGACCAGTTTCTCTTGCCCATTTCAACACTGGCGTTCCCCTGATCTCTTTCCTCTTTTCTCTTGGATTATTCATCAGCCCACCTTAACAAGATCATTCCAGCAGCTCTACTTGTTCTTTCAATGTGGTTTCTGCTTGGGATGCCTGGTCAGCTTGAATTTAAATATTTTCAGATTATTATTGGACTTTCTCTTAATCGGCCAAGTTTTATACTTATTCTTCTATGGTCAATTGAGTTTCGGTCCAGGATTGATTCTTTAGAAATTTCGCAGACTTTATTATGATCGCAGATCTGGAGATTCTTCAGTTTTCACTTTTACGAGTATATTTAAAGACTTCTGCTTTGTTGATTTTTCTATCTGCTGATTCTTGCAACCTCAATTCCACCGATTCTTAGTTTACTTTTATGCATCGTTATACTTCAGAACTCCTTCTATTCGTTGACATTCTTCAGTTCAGATTTTTCCCTTTGCTTAATAAAACTGTCTCAAGTAACAGTTAGGAAAATACAAGAATAAAAATATTTACAATTAGCCAATTCTCCTGACAAGTCTTTTCTAAGAAAAATAGTTCTGGTTTCCTCTAAGGCCTAGGAAATCTAGTATCCTTTAAGTAATTTGATGCTCAAATTGAAAGATTAAAACAGTAAAGAATTATAATAATATTCCCTAAATACATACCATCTTAACATATTTAATCCAATCGCTAAGCCTTACAATTACCAATGATCAAGATCACCGCTTCATCCTAGTCTTTGCACAATTGATCTCAGAGTGGTTTCCTGTGGATCAAGAACGGTGCTTGTCGAAGGTCGTCCATGTGCAGTTAGATCGAGGTCCTCTTTCACCCAAGATCCCTCCAGGCAGATCCATTGTTGTGGTTCGCTGAGATGCCGCTGGTCCCAAAAGCCAGATTCTCACAATCCCCGGTTTCTCCCTAATGGGAAGCATTCTCTCCCTCCTTCCTCCACCTCCGTACGCAACAGAACTGGAAGATTAATGCGCGATTGTCCGGCTGGCAAACTAATTCCGGCCCCCGGTACACGCTGGACTTAGATTAACGTTCCTTTCCACGGGTGAACCGCTATTTCCAATCGATTACGTTTAATCCACAGCATCGTTTCCAGTGTTTTACACGCGTACACCATTCCTCTTGGTAAGTAATTACTTTTACTGGGGCTTGTATTCGCCATCCTCGACGCATCGGACACGTCTTCTTACTTCTTGCTTCTTGGGTGACTGTGTTTACATCTGTGCTTGTGATTTTAGAATTTATTACTCCCAGCAATATTCCTAAATTGTTGCAGTTAGATCCACTTCTTTGAATTTATTGTTTCGCCTCTTTTAATCTGAGGCAATTATGTTGTTGTGAGGTGTTATTACTGTGCATCGTATTTTTTAAGGGACCCTAGATTTCCTAGGGAACCCTAGATTTTCTAAGGGTTCTAGATTTCCTAGGGGACCCTAGCTTTCCTAGGGGACCCTAGATTTCCTAGGGAGCACTAGAGACAGGAGAGATTTACAAAAAGAATTTTTTAATTGTGAATTCTTCTTGCTCGTAATAACAAAACGAGTGAAGGTGTAACTGCGAGTAAAAAATAATCGTATTTCAATTTTTGAAATTTGTTCTGCTCTCAAAAAAGTGGCGTGACTGATTTTTGGACTGGCCTGGTCTTCAATAATTTCCTTGGAATAAATGGCAATGGTAATTAACTTAATTGACCCTTTACTAACGTATTAAGAAATATTGTATTTCACTGTTGGCTACGGAATATTCATCAAATGTTAACATGCATTATTTTCTAACTTGCGATTTCCTAATTACTCGGCTTTCCAATTTCCTAAATCCACCGTGCATCATTTCCACACCGCATTTTTATCCGTATTGCAATATAACGACCATTCTTTCAAAACCTGCCAATATTCCTTATACAGAATGAATTGCAAAAAAGAAAATAATTTATTCCTTTCTTAAGCTAAACTTTCCAAGACACTAAATTTACATGTTACGAATTAAAAAAATATCTAAGCAAAATTGTCCCTCGAAAAAGTTTCCAATGTTTCAGCATATTTTTAAATTTTAATGTTTATACAATTTATTACATACAAATATCGTATCCCTCCTATTCTCCTTTCTAAAAAATATATTTCATCTCATTCTGAATGAAACTAACTTCCAAAATACTAAATTTAAATATTAAAAAAGAAATCAACAATCTTTGAACAAAACCATTGGGAAATTAAGCTATGAAATATATTACATGGTAGACAACAGATTGTCCCATTTCATGAGTCACCAGATGGCCTTTTACCGGCAAAAGAGGATGGGCGGCGAAGAAGAGCCGATACCGCTTTATACCGGCGATCTCTAGAGTAATTAAGCACGCTGACACGATTCCAGTTGTACTTCCAGCTAGGAAAAACCAAGACGAAGGAAACGATACCAGATAAGGCACAATCGCGACGTCCATACTCTGACTCACGTAACCTTCTTGCATGGCTATTGAAAGGGGACGAGTACGATGAACTAGATAAATGGTAAAAGGTAAGATCATCAGTTGTTTGAAAAACATAGAAGTACGAGATTCTATTGATTTACAGCCTTAGATGTGATTCTGTGCAAGTGTCACCAGGTTTCAGTAGTTTCAAAAGGTTTATGCAAGTCTGTTGAGGAAGATCAAGGAGAAACATTGTTTCAGATCTTTGTTCTTATGGTACAATTGCAGAACCTACAGTTATATCGATTACAACTAGATGAATTATGTTTGCATAGGGGCTAATTAATGATTCTTTAGATAATTAGGTGATTATTTGGGGAATCGATTAACATGGATAACTATGAAGTTGGGCAAGCTATGGAAAGTGATTAATTAATGGGTATTAAGATAAAAAATCTAATGCACAGATTGGATATTAGAGATTATTTATAATTATCAGGTACAAGCAAGGAGTCTGTTTAAGGAACAAGATCTTTCATATAGAAGCACGTGATGATTTCACACTGAATATTTATTGGAGATAGAATTGTAGTGTACTAAAGATTGGATACTCTTCAGAAATTCCTTTGCATGATATCATGTGATATATAAACTCATAGCCTGCTACTTTCATACCGTTCCAGATATAAATTTTATTAATATTATTCACCTGACCAATGGCAGCTTTCTCCTGCAAAGCAGTAGAATATCCTGATAAAATTTCTTAACATAATGAGATCAAAACTAGCCAATAATAAGATCTTGTATCTCTTTTTTTAAATATAAAATCATTATTCTTATCAAACATTACTCTCAATGAACTTCAACTGAAAATGCTAACTTTTCACTTTTATGGAAATGAAGAAATACACATCCAATATTGTAAAATATTTTTCTATCCCTATCATTGAAACAAATGTAGAAGAATTACTAATTATAGAATGTACAATAACCTTGTAGCTTTTTAACTTCAACAAGTTAATGCTTGATTATCAAAGCAATAAATTTTTATATCTCCTTTCCAATCAAGTTATTTCTTAATAATATCATTCTCAATGGATCTCGATTAAAAATGCACCTTTTCACTTTTATACAAACAGAGAGGCACATAAAACATTTTTAAATATTCATCTATGTTTGTTGGCTTGAACAAATGAAGAAGAGCCAGTGAAACGAAACAAGGATGATCATTTAACGCCGGAGGATCATTAAGAACACACGTCCTTCGAACGGGAACACTTTGTTCCAGCTTGGGAACACGGTTGGCATCGAAGATAAAAACCGGCTAATAACTTACGCAACGTTAATATCGCAATTATGATTCGCACCGTTGCTCTTGTCTTTTCCTTCCATCTCTAACGGTAGCAACCACTAATCACCGTATTCAAATCCGGCTTTTGCGGCCGTTTACACACTCACACGTGGCCAGTGTGCATGTAAAATCATCAGCATTAAATTCAGGAAAGCATCTTCCAATAATCTTATGATAATAATGCAAATTATGGCACAGGGTGGTTCTCCATACTCTCTTGAAACTTGAATAATTGCCTGGTACTTATCAGTAACTTTTCCTGACTCGTGTAATTAAATTATAAATTTAATTATTATTAAAACACAATAAAATTTTATTAGGAGGTTTAGGTGTTTTCTTCAAGGAAATCTGAAATGTTGGAATGAACTGTAAATTTTAAAAGAATTCTAATGAAGCAGTAGTCATAATCATATTGGACTTGATATTTAATATGAACTTTAATTTTTCTCAAGATGCCTTGATAGTGGAAGAATTGCTGTAGTCCAATCTCCAAGGATCTAATTTGTAAGAACTATACTTCATCTATGAATATTAATCTTTCTCAGATGTGGGAAGAAATAATGACCCCAGTCCAATATTATGTTGGATCTAAGGCTTCAAGAATCTTCTAATTTGTAAAATCTGTAACCTTACATAATATTCCACCTATGAATATTAATCTTTAATCAAGTGAGTACAGAGGTGTATGTACATACTTTGATCCCAGGAAGATTGCAGTGTTCCAAAATTATATTGAATCTGATACTCTAAGAATCTTCTAATTTATAATATCTATGATCTTATATAATATTCTATCTATGAACATTAATTTTTCATCAAGCGAATGAAGTAAGTAGGCAGATATTCTGGTCCAAGGAAGATTGCTATAAATATTCTGGTATTATATTGAATCTGATGTTTTAAGTATCTTCTAATCTTCTAACATTTCACTAATAATGAAATCTACTCTCAAGCGAAAAAAGAAATACTCCTCTAAGTAAAGAGGTAATCTGATCTCAATATTATATTGAATCTGATACTCTATATATCTTCTACTATTCAATAACAATAAAATCTATTTCAAGCAAAGTCTTCCCAAGTTTTCAGTTAGTTGACACAAGATCAATTACTATAAATGAAGTGTAGAACAGAAATGACAATGTATGTAGTAAATAAATCCATCGATTGGTAACAGTACTTGGGAACAGAATAAAAATGAGGCTGCTGCAACAGCACAACCAATCTCCTAAAAGGGAATCGTTTCTCATTAAAAGGAAACACTGCCTCCCACATATATAACGTTGCACGTTACACGTGACTGCGTTCCACGGACACGCAGGGCGCAACATCCTGAGGGCGATCGGGGATCATTCCATCAGTGCACGCGTAGGAAGTTATTCCACTTGTCCAACAGTATCGAACGATACCTACTTTTACCTCCGGTCGACCTTCGCATTACGACTTACTTTTCTCGAGCTCCACCGGCCAGAGATCTCAACGAAAACATTCGACTATCCTGCAAGTTCCTCGGAGTATCTGGTTATCCAAAAGTATTGGAAATATTTAAATTCGTGCAAGTATTTTAATGCATCAATGAATCTGAAGATATATGTAGCTGACACTATTGGAAAGTGTGAAAGAGAAATATCTGAATATGTATGATGATAGTCATGTACGTATGTTTATAATTACTCGAGTTATGCATGAATGATCATCTAGAATGAAAGTTTTCTAAAATAGCTGAACCGTTCAGGATGTTCACAATACTCAAAATACTTGAGTGGTTGGCTATCTGGATTTTAGAACATATCAGAAAACCTATGATCATTAAATACTTTCTAGAGTATTTGAGACTATTATGAAGTATTTGAACTACCCAAATTTTCTATAATATTTAAAGTATACCTGTAAAACTTAAGTATCTGACTAGTTATACTATATATGTCTCAGTACCTGAGAACGCTGAACACTTTCTAGAGTATCTGAAGGTGCTTCAAAGCAAATATCTGAATTACTCGCAATTAATCTGACTACCAATAATACCTGACTGCCTAATTTACGCTTAGTCTAAGTTAAATACTAGAAAGTGTTTAAAGTACCCAAAAAATACTTAAAAACTAAACCATCCAGAATGTCTAAAACACTCTTTTAAAAGTTCTTTTCAATCCAACGTCAAAATGCTCAAGATACTCAACATGAAATCATTGAAAGCACCTTCCAATCCATCATGCGCACCTGTTGAAATAACAAGTATAGATTCTGAAGGATCACTCAATCCTGCAGACCCCTGGCCACTTTTACCTATGACAAATCAGATTGGACATAGTGTACGGTCAAATCAAACAGGAAAAGGTGACTCACCTGTTCTTACGCGGCAGTGTCGTAATAGCCATGTTCAAGGACCCCTCGTACCGATGATTGTCCTCCTTCGATCGCCTAGGCAACTCCGTGCAGACACCCTGCGTGAAGCTGTAGGTCCTCCGCTTTTTCAGGCACAACATCTTTGCTTCCTTTTCTCTCACACACTTGGACCCTCTGTTCTCCTCACTCTGTTACCTCATAACTCACCACCAACACACACTCTGTCCATCCTCATGTCCTCTGGCACTTGGTCACTCTGCGGTACATCAACCTGAACAGAATCACAATTCCCTTTGTCAGATATCAGCCGATTAATTTAATCACAATATATTTATTATCGATTTCAATCAGTCAAACAGATTTGAAATAATAATTCTTGGAATTACTTTTCTCTATATTGGGTATTATTTGATTGACTAAGAGTCAGATAATGTGGAAACGAAATTTATGGAGTCTTTTGGTATGAGTGCTGGTTTAAGCGAGACTTTTCATTGAATTGGAGGAGAAGGCAAGGCCGGATGCGACTTGGAACCGAGCGGAACCGCGACTGCGAGCCGATTGTCAGAGGCGACGAGAGAGAGACGTCAGACTCGTGGCGAAGTTATAACTGTACTGAAGGCTGCGTTCAGAATCTTTCCTCAGGCGCAAGTGCGCCCGGTGATAATGACCCCCACGAAAATTACGGGGGCTCCGGCTCCCGGTCACGATCCCGCATAAGTTTTGTTAGATGCCGTTTTTTAATTGCGTACTGCCCGACTTCTACTTGTTCTACCTGCATTTTTATATTTTCATTGTTTCCTTCTGTATGTTTAGTATCGAACGTTTGAATATTTTCACATGTGGATATTTTTTTAAATTAATGTTACAATCCTTGTATAGTAATGTATTTGTTCTGTAAGTATCTTCATATTTTTCCTGTTTCTTTTTTCCTTTCTTCTTTATATCCAGTACTAAAGGTTCAATTATTTCCATATTTTCTTATTATTAGAATCCTTGTACGCTAGCATATTATCAAAGTGTCTGCTTGCTTTCCACTTGTTCTACCAAACTTGTTTGTACATTTTTAGTTACTTTTTCAGGATCTAATGTTAAAGGTCCGCTTAACAGATGAATATTTCTTTCCTATTATTAGGGCCTCTGCATTTATGCAACACTTTGTTGTCCTTCTGTTTCTAAATTGAGTTAGACAATTTAAGCAAATTGGAAAAATGTTTTACAATTAACGAGTTTATTATTTCTTGAAGAAAATATCCTCCGACTTGAAAGAAGCTTAAGACCAAACAATTTCACTTAATTGGCGACGATGATTAAAACCAAAAGATCAAAGTCAAAGGATCTACAAAACTCTACATCGTCCTTTGCCAAATTAAAACAATCGCTAGACATAAAAAATCCTATTCTAAAAATTCCAAAGTGAAACGAAAAAACCAAGACCGTTCTCTTTGACATCTAGAAATTCCTGTATTATTTTCTAGAATTTTCTGGGCTCGTTTGTAACGTTGAAGATATAAGTAACTAGCGTTCGAACGGTCAGCGAGTAAGAACGCTTTTGAATGTGTTGTATCTGCATTGGATGCCGAGAATCGGCGGCAGACTCCTTTCGAATTCCCCATAGAACACCTGATGGTGTCGTACGTGGCGCCAAATCGGCGTCACGGTTGCGATTCTCGAATCGAAAATCAAGCAAGCCGAGAATCACCAGCCGATTCGAATTTTCAAATAGAAACAACGAGACAGGAATAACAAAAGCGCTTTGCCAACGCGCTCATGTAATCGCCGCTTTCGAGTTCTGACCACTTTTTCACCTGGAATCCACGATGGGAAAAGGTGTTGCTCCCAGAATTGTGTAACACAGCGCCAATAAAAATTAATTATGCGCTTCATACACGCCTCTTTCTCTAAATTCTACTCGTTCATACTGCTCAGTTATAATTACACATTTACATGTTTCTCTATTTTCTTATTTTTGCCTTTAGCTCGCCTTTAGCTGGTGATCTTGGCTATTCAACATAGCACTACTAGGCTTACTTTCTCTTTCTTCCAGAATTCCTGAAACACCGAATAAATACATATTTATATGCAAATTCTCCGCTTTGAGATTAGGTTGATAGCTGCATGAAATATCTTCAATTATTATTATTATTATCATTCTTGTCACTATGTGCACACTATATTCTGATATGGAGTATTCTGTTTCATATTTTATGGTTATATATGTGTGTATGCATAGGTGTAGATGTTCAGTTCTTTGAATATTCCTTTCTAAGTATCTATAATCTCTAAATACTATAATGTTGTCTAGCTAGGTTTTATAAATACATTAACTGAATATATTACAGATATTTGTAATATAATCCAAATTTCGTGTTTCTAGTTACAGATTAACTTATGCAGAAGAGTCTAACGAAAGCAGAAGTTACTGACGCGATACTAGCGCCACCATCGTCAACTACTCGGGGGTCCCCCAATCTCACATATCTAAGGCTATTCTTTTCATACATGTTTCTGCAGCGATTCCAAACAATACATTAAAAACTATAGACGAGCAAGGTACTAGTCATTTTTCGTTCTCTTCGCAGAGAGATACTGATCAAACTACATTTTCATCTCCTGTGCCTATGTCCAGCGACGTATAACACACGGGACCAACATGAGAAATTAACAGAAAAAAGCCAATGAACTAAAGAAGAAACGCAGGAATTACTGTCATAGCAAATTACAATGATAAATAGAACATAATAAAGGTATATTACACGCGATACATAGTTTTTTCCTGTGAGCAAAAACCAACTAACTCGATGCATAATAAGGATGATTAAATCATTGAGGACGCCATCACGTCAAGAAATTAATTCTTCATTTCATTCTTTTGGCTCGCGTATCTGAGCACGAAATTGAAATTATCACGTATACACGCGATTTTTCTCGGGAACCTCTTTACGATCTAACTCCATTATCAACTGGCCGTCCTGATTAATATCAAGCTGAGCTGAGAGGAGCACGATCGCCGCTAACGACCAATTATCATAGAACGATTCTCAGACAAGCTAGATTCATTGGCTATAACGTCGATGATTCAAGCCAGGCTCTTCCCCATGAATTATTCATTCGGCGTCTAACGGATAGACTTGGCAGTAGAATTCACGCGGAATGCACTTCCCTTCCTTTCGATTCGATCCATGGCACAGGTGTATTAGTATCGCTTTTAGTTCTTCTTTCTCTGTTTTCCATGTTTGCCGTTTCTCTTTTTCTTATTGTTGGCAAGTCTGTGATAAGAAAATTGCTAAGTGTTGAACAGCCAATACTCTTTGGCAGCTGCCATATTTTATTTTGTCTTAGATAGTTAATTGATAGTTTATAGGTTAGGAATGTTCGGATACGTTATAGTGACATAGCATCCAGTGGTATCTATTTCGATGCAATTCCTAACACAAGTGTATTAATATTCCTTCTAGATCTTCTTCCTTTATTTTCTATCTTTCTAATCGTTGGTACTGTTCTGGGATAAACAAATTTCTGAGTGTTAACCAATCAATTCTCTCAGACAGCTGCCATATTTTATTTTGCCTGAGATGTGAACAAATTGATAGTTTATAGATTATGATGATTAGAATGCATTCTAGTGACTTTGATTTAGTAACTATAATATTTCAATTTGTAATATTCCTGTAAAGAAGCCTTGGCTTCTCAACATTTAGTTGAGAGAGGTTACATTTATATTATGGAATTTTGTAATTCCAATTATGCGATTAATTAAGTAATTGTTACTTTCAATTTACAATAAAAATCACGTTCTATCTTCTAAATATCATAATGCATATGTATTTTATTCTTAATATTCCGGTTAAGTGATTTTTCTTTTTATTTGAGGTTAGAAAGAGTTGCCGGAATCCATAAAATATCAGATAAAGAGTCGAATAGACATATGTTTTATCTCCTAATATTATAACATATACTTTATTCTCGATATTATATATGCTTATTCAAAGATAAAGAACTTTTCAAATTGTTCTGTACATCTTCCTTTCGAGTAATTAAACTCTACCTTAATTTCCAACGACTATGACTACAATGGCTACCAATATAATCTCAAAAACCCGATTATAACTAATTAAACCAATCTATCTAATAACTTCTCGAGACTACCAGCATTAGATATAGGTCAAAACGTCAAGGCTGATTTACCATAAGATTAACTATTGTATCATTTAATTAATTATCGAAAATTAAAAGCGAGATATCCTTGTTACCGTTAACTTCCTGCCTTCGTGACTAATTCGAAAAACTTCCTAGTTGGTAACGTTATATCAAAGTTGCTTTCAGATCGAAAGTTATTATGGACGATATCCAACAACTCCAACATTCATTAACTCCTCCATGAGTTCTTATAATCCTCCGTGAGGCTCTTATTACTAATTCTTGCATGATTGCCTGACGATTTACAGATAGCCAGTACTGCCAACCGTCGTTCCACGAGACTCAGGGAAAAAAAAACTTCGATTTGAGAGACTCTGATATATGGTGCACATCAGAGATATACGGTAATGCGTAGTATAGCCCGAGGAGCCGGCTCTGCCAGCAGTAAGTGCAGTTATGTTGCACTGACCGCTAGGATGTACCAGCCGGTCCAGAGACTGGTACATCTTGTTGCCATGCAACGTGACGTTTCTGAAATAAAAAGTGCCCCAGCTGGGGGAGAAACGTGAATGTAGATTTACCAAAAAAAGCCACAAGATTCACTGCTGATGCTTCAAAATATTTTGTTGTACAATGGATCCTGATCGCTTGGGAAGGTCTGGCCTCCTTCTTTGAGTTAGATGATAGCGTAGCAACTAGAGGATAGTTTTCTTGATACTATAGTTTCATCCAATAAAGTTTCCAGGCATTCGTGTATTTCCAAATGTTCAGATTGTCAATAGTTCGATTCTCAATCCTTAATTTCCCTATTGAAAAGACATGAAAGTTAAAAGAAGCTAAAGAAGAGCAAACCAAGCAAAACTTGTTTCCATCAAGTGAATTTTCCAGGCACTGGAATTACTAAGAAAGAGTAAAACCTTGGATTTTTAATGTACAATTAATAATAATCCAATTTTTAATCTTTAACCTCTTTTTACCAAGAAATCCTAACCCATTTTCCTTTTTAAAAATAGCCATCCTAACGTAGGTAGAGTATCCTAACTTTTTCTTGTAAGGTATCAAATTTAAGAAAACTCAAGAAATCCAAACATATCAGAACCGCGAAACGTTCTCAATTTTAGGCGACGAATTTTTCAGATACTCGTGGCTCTCCATCAGAGTAAAAGTCAGCAGTGCAGGACTAACATTGGTAACACATCCGTACGAAGGGTTTATGAAAGACATTTTCACGTGGTAGTCCCAGTGGCATTACGAAATTCGCCCATGGCAGAGATAACAGTCGCGGGAACCTCTGCCTTGAGGCTCGCCATAGGAGTCACGCTAATATTTCTACGTCGCGGAGCGCATCCTCATAGCCGATGAATAAACAGATAAACACCGTGAGCTAGTCACGAAAGCGAATTGCGTTTCATTAGCATGAAAGTGAGACGCGGATGCGCTGGCATACTATGATAATCATCAAGATCGAGCAATTATGCAAATATCCACGGAAAAACAGTGAATAGCTGCGTTGACAGATCAAGCGTACGTTCTGCCATAATCGCCAGACATTCCTTATACGATCTTTTTATACGTATGCACTACGTGCAAACATAATATATGAGGAAGTTATGAATCGTCTCATGTCCTTGGTTTCCTAGAACAGTGGCATAATTCAAAAATAGTCAATGAGATACAATAGATTCTTGGGCCCTATCGTCTACTAATTTACTAAATAATAACATTAGCGAATGGACAGGTCACAAATTGGAAGTTGTAAATTAGAAGTTATAAACTTCCCTTTTAGAGTTTTCAAATTTTTAGTCAAATAGAATAATTAAGTGACTTAACATTGTAAAGCCGTAAAAAATAAATGTTTATGACTTCCAATTTATAACTTCGAATTTGTAAACCAAATAGAATAATTAAATAGTTTAGAATTTGCACAATTCACTTCTAGTATTTCATATGCTTTATTGCCAAGATTATTATTGCTATTTAAAGTCACGATTGAAGAACTTAAAATAGCATTTATTTTATAGAAAGATATAAAATTAAATTGTGATTCGAGCACCATACCAAAACACTTTTCTCATAGAGTATTGTCTCAGTGTTAATTAGGACGACGGACGAGTCCCGTTAGGAAAATTTACTACTATTTTCGAGGCTGTACAATACATTCGGCGACCAAGAGCCATGAACCGGTCTCGCCTTCGCTTTGAAACTGAATAAGAAAAACGTAACATACACTGTTAGTCGCTATTAAATCCATGCCAGCTGAAAATCTACATTGACTTACGAAAGTATTTGAATTATTAATATATTATGCGTATTATACAAAAGTTATTGAAATTCCATCAACATTATAACGAAATCCGACTATCATGAGTATATTGGTCAAATTTGAAACCTATCTGAGTCTACTTTAAAATTGTTCATTTATGTAGGAATATATAAGCAAATAAAATATTGTGAACAAAGAATAATATGCTTATGAGCCAGAGTTAATGTAAAGCTTACATAACTAAAATACAATAATTACATACTTATTAATTGTACAACATAATTTTTCAAATGCTTCGGTATAATAATAACAAAGCATCAAAATAATTCATATAACACACACAATGTATACATATAAATTTTCTACAAATATTCCTCATCACGTGAAACGTATTACCATCCTCTCTAGCTCCTCATCAACATGGAAACCCATCAAACTACAATAGAACAGAAAGCGTTGTTCGTTAATCACCAAATTCGAATATACATCGGTAATCTTCCAAATAAATGGAATATTTTACCAAACATAAAATTTATGTATACGTATGTACGTACTAATTATAAATTCACAAAAAAAGAAATAGAAAAGAAATTCCTCGATAAATTCAAAATTAATTGCATCGAATATTCCATTGTGTTACGAGGATTTCATGAACTTTTACAAAGAAACTCGCGAGCGTTTCGCAACCGATTACATGATACATAAGGAGAAACACACGTGGAAATGGAAGTTTGAAAATACTTAGAAAGCGTGGCTTGAACGATACGCATTCTCCGTCCAAACACAATGCTTCGTTGGACATACGTTGTAATATAGAGCTGACATTCCTATTACCTTGCGCCGCATGCAACGTGCTACATTCTCCGGCTGCGGCAACGATAAACTGCATCTCCTTTCAGACGTTCCTTCCGCACACGTTCCGCGCTACAGCAATAATGAAAATCCACTTCGTGACCTGGTTTTGAATTACCAATGTACTTGGATAATATCTTAGCTGTATGAGAAAACCAATCTCCAAATTAACTTTAGCTACCATTTCGATATTCATATATGGTTAGTTCTATTTTCTAAGTTCAAGTACACTCGACACCATTCTCATGAATCTTCACACTCGATTTTCAATCAAACAAGTCTCAAACGAGAAGATTTCATTGCGTCATTCACTGTATCTTTTATTAAATCCTTCGTTTTTCATTATCCACTTCTATTTATTTATTATCCACTCCTATTTATTCCTCCTCTGCCATGTTTTGTAACCCTCATTTCCCAAAGAAGTAAATTCCACATTGAAAATCCTAATAGATTCTTAAATCGCATAAACCAATGGTTCCTAAGCGTGGCCTAAGAAATCTTTACACACGCAAATTATTATTTTATTATTCTAATAAAAAATATTTGATAGCAGCATGTGTATTTATTTATATGTAGTAAATACCTTCTCTCCAAGTTTCAACACTTGATAAGTGTTTTAAATATATGTACATATCTGAGACAAATTTTAAATTAGATCTTGCTGTTTACGATTAAAAAAGTTACTGTCCGTGATAAATAAAGGTTAAGAACCGCTGATATAAACAACGTTTACGAAAAATTCCACTAATAAATGTTAACAGAAATCAACGTGTCATTGCATCAATTATTATATAGCATTTTTATTCAAGAAAATTCTAAATTTTTCAATAATTACTCGCATGTAATATTACTTTTATGTAAATAAGACAATGATCATTTTTATGACTTACCCCAACGAGGTACACCGATGTTGCTTTCAATAGATAACCTTCCAACGAAATGTTTCTTCACGTTGCCAGCATCATTTTCTCAAGTGTTCGTGGTTTCTTTTTTATTATTCACTGCACATCATCACAAGATTCACAGCAGAAATGTCACTTTATATCGTCAAAACATTTCGTCTCATTAATTAATGGCCGTACCGCGTTATAAACCGACGATAAATCGAACTGTCTCGAACGCCATCAGTTGATCAACTGGTCATTTCGACTTTACGATAATAATCAATATCGAATTCCTAACTGTCAATCGTGATTAATGTTTTAAAAAATTATAAAAATCTTGAAATGAAAATATTATCGCATATATACAGAATGAAATATTATTGATGCATACATTTCTTTAGAAAAGTTTCGTAATAAATCATTGTCGAGCAGTTTTACTGAAAAGGAAAAGTATATAAATGGTTTGTACGATATAATGCGATTCTGACGATACTGATCAATTTCGATTTCGAGATATAGAAAATAGAATCGACATATTTTGGAAATAATTTAGGAGATATCTAATATTGAAATATTTTAATGTTTATATTGTAATAATGCATATTAATTGTAATATTTAATGTTGTATTATTTTTCTATTTTAATATTTAATATTTCAATATTTTAATAATTTAATACTTAATATTTAAATAATACTTAAAATTAAATAATGATTTTAAATGAAAACTAAACAAATTATATTTACGAATATTTATCGATTCCGAAATTCCAATAAAAACTAAAATGTCTAACTAATCTAATTGAGATAAAATTCAAATTGCTTCGAAATAATGAAAGTTTAAAAAATGTTAGGGTTAGGATCTTCTAGGATTAGTTACCGGATTACGAAGCGGTGTGAAGAAAAGTCCCGCGACGATGTTTATCCGGTCAACGATTAAAGCGCACTGAGAATATACAGACTGTCGCGGGCAGTGCAGACTAGCTCGAGTGCTTGACCGCTTGCTTGGTACTTTGAAAAAAAAATTTGAACGCGTATTAGTAATGTACAATGCCGGGTGTATGTGCATTTTACCTTTTCATTTAAATGAAACAATCGCATTGCATGTTTTTAGATAGATACATAAAAATGAAAGAAATAAAGTTCAATAATCGCAAATTTGTTCCGATAAATCGATTACTTTTGAACACCTACTGCGGTGGTTAAAGCATTAGTTAAAAATTAAAATACTTTTGATTAAATAATTTCTGAACATCCTATATCATATCGAATTAAATTATATTTTTGAATATTCCACATATATAAAAAAATTCGCACACATTTTTTCAAAAGATTCGGAAAAATTTTTGCATAAAAAATGTTGCATGCGAGATATCTCGATAGTTATGATCGTAATTATGTAATTATATATTTTCTAAAAACTTCCAGAAAAATGGAAAGGTAATAAATAAGGATTAGGCCTTTTCATTTATGAATGTGTATATATTATCGCAAATACAGTCGATATAAAACATTCTCGTGTTTCCGCGCGATAATAATCCATACAGAGACGTACAAACGTATGTTACCTTATCGTAGTAAGATCGTGTATAAAAAAACGGATTATTAGGATCAACTTACTCCTATTGCCGCAAGAGGCGTCGATTCTCCCCTCGTGAGATTTGGCGGGTTTTATTTTTTGATTACTATCCCCGAGGTCGCCGGATTCATCCGCACAAAGGAAACGTGCTCGTTAGCGCGTAGAGATCTTATCGGCTGCAAACGATCTTACGTAAAACGTTCGTGCACCTAATTCGAGAAGATCCTACAAAAGCTCTGCTGTCGGTGATCCTTAATACGTTGACTGCTACGTGAATTTCCTATATTCTGTCCTGAGAGTAATAGTAAATTGCAGCATACTACACCATAACATTGAATTTTTGCAAAATATTATATTGCATTTGTGCACTCTTCTTCTGACAATGTTATTTGAATCATTCACAATGTTGAAAATGTGTCGATCCATAAAATTTATTTTATCTCAATCGCTCTAAAAAATTTAGTAACGTGTGTTACTGATGATCCCCGTGTCAGTCAACGCGTTAAAGTACCACGCGTCTCTCACACTGAGAATCGAGTAAGTACGCTGGCTCAGATAAAACTGATACAGATGCATTACCTTTTATTAATTGATTGATTCTATTGGGTTGGCAACTAAATGATTGCGGATTTTGTCATTACCACCTAATGACAAAATCCGCAATCATTTAGTTGCCAACCCAACAGTTATCCCCATATTCTGGTTCCTGCGCAAAAATAATTGATTTTTTTATACTGAACTTTATCTGTTTCTAGATCTTCGCCTCCATCACGTGAAGCTCAAGAAACGAAGGGACCTTCCTTCCTCTTGTTTCTTGGTTAACTTATTCAAGATAATCAGGGGAATTTCTGTCTTGACTACTAGTTATTTTTATTTAGGGAGTTTAATTAAATAACATAAATGGAAGATCACTTATTAATCAACTTCCAATACCACACAGGTCAACTAACTTATTTAAGGTAATACACTATTGTAAGTTTTAATAGCTTATACTGATCTGTAGTTTAAGAATTTTCTGACCATCTTGAACAGTGTAGCTTTATTTTCTACTAGCTTTGCAATCTTAATGCCCTGATACTTTGATTTTCTCAGTCCTCTAGCACATTCATGTCTTGAAGCCAACACACGATGGATATAATACGGATTCAGCATAAAAAAATACACGACACGTGTATTTTTATTCAGGAACCGAAAACCTTATTGTTCAATATTAATACAAAAAGAGGCTAAGTAACATTACTTAGGCGATTTCCGTAAGCTCCTATTTGGCTTCGTTGAGGGATACCAAAGCACGGTCGGCAAGGATTTCCAATCGCTCGTAACCAATTCTAACATTGTCCCTTCATTTTTTCTTTTTTTTTTTTTTTTTGTTTAACATTCTTCTCGTAATAAAACATTACAGACGCGTGTGGTACTAGTCAGCGAAATTACAATGAGCAAATTTGTTCCTCGAACTCATTTCAATTATAGCAAGATTGACTAAAGGAAGTGTCTGTAGAAAAGGCTCTCGTACAAAAAAGATGGAAAAATATCTGTCAATCAAACAGTATGCAATTTTGCTCTAATTCAAACGAGTTCTATTCCGGATATGTTGTTCGACTTATCAAATTGCTGAATATTTTCAAACATACCCTGTATCTCGAAGATCGTGCAATCCAAAGTTTAGCTAGAGACCACTATAGAAATTGAAACTACGATTTGTACGATCTTGGAGATACTACACAAGAGAAAAACGAAATTTGTTTTACCTGAGACACTTAATGAGTCCAAAACTGTAATAGAAAAATCTCCGCCGATGAGATTGTTAATCAAACGTGTCATGAATTTTATTCGTTTTTTATGCACGCTTATTAACAATTTCCTCTTTTATGCCCCCCTTCCCCCAGTCGAATCGAATTACATATCTCTTATAACTTAACAAGGTTAACGCGAAAGCTTTGCTTAGCAAAATATAAAAATCAATCTTACTGAACACAAAGATTCCATACATAATATTTGGTGCTTATCGTACCCTACTACCGGGTCAAAATATAAAAATTCCCCCCTCCCCTGTACGAGCTACAAAATGTTCTGCAAAGAAAATTCTCGATCCAGGATTTTGGACATTGAATCATAATAAAAATATCATAACAAGCAGTTCTCTCTCATGTCTCTTTCACTCTCATTCTCTCTCCCATTTGTGCTGATTTTCAGCGTTAATTACGCACATACGACGTGTTTTAACATCTATCACTTATCGGATACAAACACGCGCTTAATACAGAATAAAATAGTTTGCTAATCACCATCATAAAAACGTGGGTCTCTTTTCATTCGGGGTGACTCGGTTACAAAAACTCGATGTACGATGAATACGATCGAACACTAATCTACGGTGCGCATGATACCCAAATAATAATACCGTGCAAATATTATCTTTGGAATCGAATATCGTTTCTAGCAGTAAAACATCTTTTTCCCCTTTTTATATCTTCTTATGTTTTGAAGATTGAAAAGTAATGAAAAAAATTAATGAATTGTTTGATTTGTAGGTTAGGTCTCGCAAGATGACATTTAATGATGACCAAATGATTATTCTGTATAAAATATGCGATTCTTTATACGTAATCTTTTTAAATAACAGAAAAGATATAACTAACGAAAGATAAGATAATTTATAGAATTTTTAATCGGCGCAACACGTGGTATAAGGATTAATTTACTGCTTAGTCATAAGTTTCGTAATACTTTCTCTTAACATTTGCTTAACTGAAGACGCAAAATTGCATATGCACTCATATATGTATTCAGTTATGCTTCTATTACGTACGATTTGTCCGATCACAAAAACCTGATCAGAGCGACACGTTTATTGTGCAAATTATCACATTACGTTCATATTAGACGAAGAAGAGGAAGAAACGCTATTTATCTCTCTCTCGCTAACGAATTAAATAGAAAAAGTTATTACTCCGTACAGATTAACCCACCAGAAAAAAAATACTTAATTTGGAAGATACTATAATGTCCAAAGCAAATATAATTATTTAGAGTAGAATTTTAATAAGTATTCAAATGGACAGTTCTCTAGATTTAATATCCTAACCTATAACAACTCACCCTGTATGATATTAAGTTACCAGAAAAAATAATTACAATTTGCTTTATTTTGAACATTCTTTCTAATACGCATGAAGGTAAAAATAACTAGCTGACTTCATTTCTGGTGGACAATTGTATGCCATTCCTCTGCAAAAGCTCTATCAAAATGCCTATCTTGTCCCAGGCAACACACAACGATATATTCGAAAACTATAATCTCACTCTAACTAACTCTAAAATAATAAATAAACGTCGCATGAATTCGCGCGGGTATAAAACGGAAAAACATTTTAACTTTGAAAATGCTACCCTAATCTAACCCCATCAAGCGTGTTCCACAAAGACGCTTACATGTCAGATTATCATTAATCTCAAATAAACCTTCCAATTATCAGAAAAATATCGACTAAACCGCAGCAGTGTCATCGGTGCTTCTCAATAACGCGGCTGCCTTCACGACATCACCACCACATTGATTTAACATAACCTTGCAATCCTCCAGCCCAACAAAGTTGTTCTCCTTTTTCAGCAACCCCTGAAGACGTTCCAGTTTAATTGCTGCTAGCACATCCCAATCAGTAACGTTTAACGCGGCTATGCATGATTCTGGAGTGGACTGTTCATGCAGCACCTTCATCATGATCCTAACCTCGTCAGACTGTTCTCCGTTTCGAGGTCCACGGGTTCTCCTCGCGTTTGGGCCGTCACAGGCGAATTCCAATAGATCTTCGCATGAAACATGATCGGACTGTCGCGACAGATCACTCGTATGTCCTGGCAGCTTCTCGTTAGACAACCTATTGTAAGTACCTGTTAGGCCCGCAGAATGAAAGCTATCATTCGAATCAGTAATAGAAGGTTCTTTCGACATCTCTGATTGTAGTTTGCCCATATTACACCGTGATTGTGAATTATTTTCTGAATATTCCCCATAATCGAACTGCATCATATAATTTGAGGGCCTCTGAACTAATGGCGTCCTTTTGGATGTTTGGAGTTTGTTAGAGGTGAGAAGGTCACCTTTCCCAGAGACCATTGAATCTTCGGATTTGTTTAAATCTGATGGAGTGGAATTTCTACTTGCTTCACCTGCCTCGTTTTCTTGAACGTACTTCGAAGTAGAACTTCTGACTGAAGTTTTTGATTCGATGCTAACCTTTCTCTGGAGTCGTTCAGTGGAAGAGTCAGTCGATTGTATGTCGCTGTTTTCCTGCATGTTCTGTCGATAGTCTGGGGTATCACAATCGATCAGGTTATCGGAGAACTCGAGCAGATCCTCAGAGATGACACTGAAACGGTGTAATCTATTTTCATCTGCTGGCAACGAATCCAATGCAGCTAATTCGGAGTCTATACGTTGTTCGAATTCTTCTGGACTGAAAGTAGAGATCTAAGTAGTACCGGAATCTTAAATGCTTTTATCTATTTAAATAGCCTTAATATAATCTTGTCTAAAATATAGGAAATGGGATCCTAACCTATTAGCTGAATTCTCTGACGAATAGCCCTCTTGTAATGAGCTGCTGGCTATGGAAGAACTCGTACTCTGCAAACTTCCATCCACCTGGTCCTCGATGGGCGGCGTGGTGACTGCCATCTTGGCCAAAGTTCTGGTTACACCACCACCTGGTATAATTAGAGGATGTTTCCTCTGATGCCTAGGTAAACTAGATTTTGGTTGCAGCGTCTTGGACCTGTCTCTAGGTGGTAACGGTATAGGATTCTCGTCCACGTTACTCTGGTTTTGGTTGTTTTCTATTTCCTGGGCTGAGTGATGTCTTTCTAAATGGCGCGATTGAGGTAGGGGCGGCGGCGCGTGTGGTGGTGGCGGTGCCCTGATTTTTGGCAGTGTTTTGGAACCGCTATGATAGGCGTCGAAGTGGAAATGGTCGGTAGCCAAGTCATCCTGATGGGACACCGGATAGCCTAGCGTGGCGTGCTTGTTCCCACGAATCCTAGGCCTAACAACTGGCAATCCAGAGCGCAACATGCGCAGAGGGTTCGTGTCCGGCGAGGTCTCTATGCTGGGCGTCTCCACAAGGCTGTTGTACACTTCCTTGGCCTCGTCCGACAATGTAGCCTAAACAAGTCGTGGGAAGGGATAGATTCGGGAAAGAAGAACAAAAATTAAAGAACGAAAATAACAAATAAAGGGAAAGAGACTGACAGAGAAAGAGACAAATACAGAAAGAGAGTGACTATGAGTTGAAACGTGAAAAAATATCCTCGTAGAGCGTGTCCATGAATCTGGATCCTCTCTAAATGAAAGGAACTCGCAAGCATGTGGGAACAATGAGGAACACACACTTGGTGTCTTACGGTGCAAAACAATATGCCAAAGAAAGGACTAGGATAAAATACATTTGGTATAGGCCGACTGGAGATGCTACTCTAAACGGAACAGATGCAGTATGTTTCCTTGTGTATGTGGGCAGAATATCGAAATTGAAGACTTGCTTGTGTGATTCCATGATTAACATATTTCCATTCCAGTTTCCCTCCAAGTACAAATAGTATAAACGTGTAAATGCATCCAAACGTATTATCGACTAGATATTATTATTCAGTTAATTACTATGTAACATGCAAGCATGCTAAGCGTATGTGACACGAACTGCCTCAGGACAGTCCTTCGTTTAAGTACACTGTATATTGTCCAGAGTTGGGTACTGTTTTCCAAACAACGTGATCCACGTGATCTCTAAGATCCTAGAATGTCATTTCATTCAATATTTTCGTCATTCATTATCATTGAACAATGTTCATTCCATTGATGACTATAACAAACATCCTGAATAAAAAAACAGCAACCATTTCATTAATGTACCACTTACAAAGGATTATATCTTCATTATTTGGGATCATATGTATATAGAGAACTCCTTATGAAAGCTATTTTATATTAGAAAAGACTCACATGGGGGATTTCTTTAAGACTGAAATCTTTTAAAGTTTTTTTAACATCAGCAATTACTACTGTAGTGTGATCATCTCACTAGTTAATTCAAAAGCAGTGTTGACAATCTAACAGTATTATTGTTACGCTACTTTTGAGTAAACTGACAAGAGGATTCACCCTGTACATCAGTCAGTTAATCAGATAACATGAACATTCAATGAAGGTTAATCTAAAAGGAAACAAAGATAGTTCTGCCCAACTCTGGTACCATCCCATACATTTCTGCCAAGAACATGCACTTGGCATATCAATAATGACATATTATGGATATCAGGTTCCAAGATCAAGTGGAAAGCATAATAGATCACGATCTTAGATGTTTATGGGGCAGGGGATGGCGGGAAGGTCAATAGGTCGTTCGTGAACTCCGGATACTCTGAGCTAGTATCAGAATCCAGATCAGAGTTGCTGGTGAATGTCAGACTAGAACTGGGAGCACTTTCTGGCCAAGAAAGCAGGTTATTTCTTGAAGAGAAAGGTGGTGATAGTGAATTCAAAAAGCTCGTCGATGGAGGCGGTGATTTTCCGCAAAGTTCTATCGACGAGAATCCCCTAGCAGTCTCTGGATGCAAAAAATGGCTTTTATTCTTGAAATTCAATCGCAGGTTATGTGGAAGCTTCTTATGGCGGCGCTTATAGCGCAAACGGCTCCGTATATCTGTTTCTGAGTGAGAAATAGAATCTGAATCCTCGCTAGAATCATTGGTAGGATGAAAGGATCTCCTTATATTTTTAATAGGTGGCTTCCTGTTCTCAGACAGTGAAGACGTTCTGTGCCTATATATGTTAGTAACTGTAGACATCTTTTCTAAAAGTGTATCAGTCTTGGGTAATTCCTTTCTCGTATTGTCATTCTGATAGAGTTTCGGTGGCTCCAGAATATGCTGATGCAAATTGGGACTAGATGGAGGAGGATTTGTTTTCTGCGAAGTCAGATTCAGTTTCATGCTGATCTGTGATTGACACTGAAGAGGAATATTCAAATCCAAGTGTTTAGGCTTTTGTATAGGAATATTTAAGCTTCTCAGAGGCGTCTGAGTTTGGCCAGATATGTCAAAATTCCTCACACTGGTAACTAACGATTTTGACGTAGTAGTTTCTATATTTCTGGAATTTTGCGCAATGTTCTTGCCTAATTGAATCATGTTTTGAGTCAGTTTACCTAGACCCAAGTTCAATCCCTGACCTTTCTTCGAATCTAGATAATTTTTCACGCTCTCCAAACCTGACACTTCTTTCTGATACTTCTCTGCCAAAAGTTTACTGCTCAGTTCCACTTGATTATTCGCCTCCGCGTCTGATTTCCTTCTAAGTCGTTGGAAATTGACACGCAGACTCTCTGAGCTGCTATAAACAGGGGATTCTTTTTTCTCAGACTCTGCAATAAACAATGGATTGTTGGATATTACAAAAGGAAAAGCATCGTGACCATTTTGATTCTGTTCTATCTTACGGAAACTTTGGATATTAATTCTCATAGCTTCCGCATTTGCTCTCGGACTTTCTGATCCACCTCCAACTTTCAAATTAGTCTTTATACTATCTGTAGATCCATAAATGATGCTTTTGCCCTCTTGACTCGGGTTTCTAGGTACGAATGGCACTTTTCCACCTCTTGACTTTGATATGTCAATCTTCTTAGGAAATTCGGGTATGTTCATCTTGGAAGAGTCACTAAAAGAACTAGAAATTTTCGGCCTTGTACCCAAATCCATGATAGCCATCTTATCCCTAGGTGAATCGAACTTAATAGGCTTGCTACGTCCAAAATCGACGAAATTCGAGGATTTCTCCTTCATCAAATCGAAGCTGGTAGTTTCTTCGCATTGTGCTTCAAAACTTGTCACGTTATCTTTCAATGGCTGATCGCAATTAGAAAATTTGCCTGCCACTTGCTGATTATGTTTATTCACAGTCATAGGACCTTGTTCCTGAATGTTCGAATAGCACACTGATTTGTTTGGCTGTTCCAAATTATTTATCTTATCATATTTATCCTCGCCAAAATATAATACTTTCTCACTAGGACATGTGAGAGCACTGTCGTCGTCGAAGTACTTTGGCTGTTCGAAATAACGATCCACGTAACTAGTTGACACTCTTTTTTGCTCTCGAGGAAAATCGAAATTCGAATTTTCTATGCTAAGAGGAGGTACCTTTCTACTTTGTTGGAGAGCGTTTAATTTCCCATTCATGTCCGTTACGCTATCGCAATTGAAGTTGCCTTTCTTGTTACCATTCTCCAGAAATTCCGTCGACTTCACCAAATTCTGTTTCGTAGCTGCATTGTCAAGAATATGTGCGTCAAATTCTATGTCCATATAGGAAGTCCACGCAGTTGGTTTAGTTAAGAGTTCCCTAGATTTTGCGAAGCAAAATTCAGCGGATGCTTTGTCCCATAATGGTAATTTCAAGGTCGATGGTGCACCAAGTGATTCTATGCTAGATACAGTGGATGAAAGTGATTGCAAACTTGAACACAACCACTTTATGTAGACATTGATAGTTCCCAAACAATCATGCGATTCATTTGGGAAAATAATAAATAATAAGCGGTGACGAAATATAATCATGCGGGAATGCCACGATTAAAATAAGTAAAGCAAGTATTGTACCAAGAGTTCAAGTTTCCGATGATTGCATGTAGTTGATAGAAAAAGTAAATAAATATTTAAATATGGCGATGCAATAACAATAGAACGAAAAAAAAGGAATAACCAGTAATAAATAATTGAAAAATTCAAAAACAAACAAAAAATAAACAGACAGGAAAGGATTAGAGGAAAGTCGAGATTAGTCCTTCTTGTAAATTAACAAGCATTTTATCAACTTAATGTACATACAATCAAGTAACTCAGGTCAGAATATGAAGAACAGATACGATTACGATATACCTACTCTTTCGTGTGGCATCAGGAATTAACTCTGTTCCATAACAGTTTCAACAAAAATGGATCGAAAATATGTCACAAAGAACCCTCTCGTCGAATAAAGAAGTTTTGTACTTTAAAATGTATGAATTATCATTTATGTTCGTGTTGGAATGAATAATTGATGTCTGTAAGATTGATTTGTTCTTGTATGGCTGCTTGTTAGTTTCAGTAAAAAATAAAATTGAATTAGTATCTTTTTTTCCAAGTGCAATATTAGAATCGTGTTCTGATTATGTTAATCGTGTACCTTTTAGAAGTTATCGGTGATCAAACGAAAATATGTTTAATATACCTGTATGTCAGGTATACTGGCAGCTTCTTCTGAAAAGTGTCGTCTGTCTGGTTTGGGACTGTGTTGATGTGGCAACTTAAAAGAGAACTTTCTGCGTCTTGAAGGACTGGCAGGTGTTCGGGGAGACTCCGGTGGATGTTCAAGGTCTGTCATGGAACGTGCTGTCAATTCCTGTGCCATAGCAATGGCTGAGTAGAGAGTTTTCTGATCGGCAGCTGAGATAGGCTTCACCTAAATATATAAGAAGTAGACGTTTACCATCTCTGGTAAATGGATAATATACAAATTTCTGCTTTTCTTCCCATTTCACGTTAATTTTTATCATACAAAAATTTACTGCATGTGTCTTTTTATTTTTTTTTCTTTTGTATTTGTTAACTCTGTTTTTGAATGCTACAAATTTTGGGTCCTATGCTTCGACATGCACATAATACATATAACATATAAAAAAATACTAACGATACACAGCAGCAAATAATGGATAAAAAATAAACGATCAACTAATAATACATAAAAGCATAATGATAAATAAGAGACAAAATGTTACTGTACATTTATTGGACTCACGGTGGCCTGTTTCTTCTTATTGCTCTGTTTCGCCTGGATTTCCCTCAGTTCGTTTCGAACGTTGCTCGATTCATGTTCGGTTGATAAGGGATGAACTGGAGGTGGTGGAGGAGGAGAAGATCCTAAAAATGAAATTAGTTGATTTACTAAAAAATGCTCTGTATGCTATATTCTTTGATATACAAACTTACTGAATTTACCTAGTGATCTAAACATTTGGTCCATTTCGGCTAACAAACTTGGGCCGAAATCAAAATTCAACGTTTTATCGAATCTCAAAGGGCTGTCTTGATTTTCTTCATCACTGATCTCGTGATACTCATGATCCGCTCCAAGAGTATCGTTATTGCCAGCCACATTTAACGGAACAGACTGTTTACTTGAATTAGCAGCATGACATATTTCGGAATTTACGTCTGACCACAAACTTTCTAATAAAGGGAATACGTTCGATAATATTAAAAATTCCATTAACGAATTTAAATATTAATAAAGGAATATTGTGAAAGAAATATACACACCATGTTTATTTGAAACATCCTGTTGTGCATTTCTATAATCCCTCAATAATTCTCTGTTCGTCTCCGCGCTTCTTGTATCCTGATTCAAAGTTTGACTAGAATTATCCGTTACATCTTCTTGTGGTTTGTAGGGTGTCACTACCTGTCGTGGTAAGTGTGGATATTTGCCACCAAGAAAACCAATATCACCAAAATAAGCTCCATCCAGTCCAACATGGCCAGTATGTTTCAAATCACCTTGCGGAGAGGAAATCATGTCCGTTCGGATCTTTCGTCTTTGAGAAGAAAAGGCGTTCTTTCCATCACCACGTGTGAATTCACCTGGCTTGTTACTTGGTAAATTAGATCCAAGATATGCTATTGTGTGAGCAGGATTGAAAAAGCCAGTTTTTCCATTATTCAAAACACCTTTCCACAAGGTGTTACTACTTCCTTTGTCAAGAACAGTAATAACATCTCCTTGCCTGTAAACAAGTTGACTGGTTTCTGTACTATCTTGAACAGCTTGAACCTGTTCCGGTTTCAAGTCAGGTAAAAGATTAATCAGTTCAGAGAACTTTGGTCGTTTGGATGGCTCGTGTTGCCAACACTGTTGCATGAGTGAAAAATACTCTTTCGGGCAACACTCTGGTTGTTCTAATCTTTGAAAATTAGGATCATCTATCGCTTCTAGAATTTGATGACCCGTCAACGCCGCCCATGGTTGAAAACCATAGCTGAACATCTCCCATAAAGTCACTCCATAGGCCCATACATCACTTGCTGAAGTGAACTTTAAATATGATATACATTCTGGAGCACACCATGCTATTGGCAATTTCAAATTTACATTGAAATTCGTTTGATAATAGTCTTTCCCAACTCCTAAAGCTCGAGACAAACCGAAATCAGATATTTTGACCTTGTTCTTAGAGAACACTAGAATATTTCTAGCAGCAAGGTCCCTGTGTATAAGTCGTTTAGCCTCTAAATATTGCATTCCATCTGCGATTTGCACAGCAAAGTCGCATAGCGAAAGAACAGGGAAGCTAGTGCGTAAACTAGGTTCTTTTAGACATTCTAGTAATGATCTTAGAGGTGCTAACTCCGTGACGAGCATCAAGGAATTTGTATCCAAAACTACGCCATACAATCTTACGATATGTTCATGATCTATCGCATACATTATGACTGCTTCTTTCAAGAATTCAATCGGATTGTTTTGCATTCTTTCTCGTGACAAACACTTAATCGCTACTTGTATTCTTTCTCCGTCGTTCGTCCAAACGCCTTGTTGAACAACTCCAAACTCGCCAGTCCCTAGTTCTTTGTTCACGATGATCGCATCCGCTGGTATCATGTACTTATTAGGAACACGAATCGGTGGTTTATCCTGCCTTTCTTCTGGTAACATAGTTAAAGCACCCGTGGTTGGTTCTTCCCGTTTTGGTAACAACATCTTTTTGAATTTGGATAGATAGTTTTGTGGAAAGTGTTTCTGAAAATATTTTTTTAAACGACGCATTTCTGGTTTGCTCATTCCAATGGCATTCAAGTCCTCCTCCGTTACATATTTCAATTGAGCAGTTGTCTGTACCTTTAAGTCCCCTGTATAAATATGTAACAAATTACTATTTCGGATTTTTTGATATGCTTAATAACTCCAACTAGAAATACAGACCTCGGATCCCAGGATAATATTGCTGGAGCTCTGCTTCCATAAGGAATTCATACAAACCAGGTCCAGTGTTGCGGGACATTCCTCCTTGTGTGTCTTTAAACAAATAAAACGAATACATGTAAATATAAAATAGTTTTAATAATTAATCATTTTTATGAAAATTACTTGTTCACGAATATTCATCAACTTTCAACTTTTGAATTAACCCGCCATAAAGAACGACACCAATCCCCGCTACTATCGAGCTCTATTAATACTAGTCCAAAGGTCGGAGCAAGTTTTCACCGATAAATCAATCCACTAATAAATGTATCTCACGGAAATCACTCGGGAAACTCTCAAAACAAAGAAATGTCTCCTATCATAGAAATAAAAATTTTACTTACACGGCCACCGAACATTACCAAATCTGAACTACCATTTTCGAGCGTGATTATTGCACGAGTGTACGATCATTCACCGGTAATATCACAGTAATATTAAACAAATAAAATTTTTTTCGAGTACTGAAAGAACACGGGGCGCAACTCAAAGCTTTTATGCAGAAGAACAGCACGAAACGCACAGAATGGGGGAAAATAGAAAATAATAGAGGCGAATCAGAGTGGGGAGAGAGTACGAAATTACAGGCACGCGACGACAATCCCGGTGTGTACCGTGTGCATCGTGTAATATAATTTTACGGGTACACTGGTTGAGAATATCAAGAATCATCGAGCGTTCCACCACGCCAGATTCGAAAAATGTGTCTATCATCTTGTTATTTCTCATACACAGTTGCTATAAAAAGTATTGGCACACCATTGTATTCATTATGGTATTTACATACTAATTAATTAGGTTCAAGTTTATTAAATAATATGTATTTTCACATGACTACAAAAATTTGATACTTTAAAAATGAAATGTGGAACTTGATAATAAAAACGCTTCATTGGGAAATAAGAATATGTGCCAATTTTTGTAGCTACTATATGTATACCACAATCGAACCAAAGCCCCATAAAAGAACAAGAAACGAAATCAAGAATCGCTGCATTTCTGTCGAAGACACGCCCTGTGTGTGTTGCTGCAAATAGATTATTATTTATATAAGTGTGTCTTTTCAGCTCGTACCGTGACACTCACCCATTCTACGATGACGCAGCACGGTACACTCGGAGCTCCTCTCCTTGTCATGAGACGCAAGCGTCTGCCACACTTCGTTCGACCGATCGCCGATCTAAAATCAGGAAACTTATCTCTTTCTTCGTCGTTTTCACTCTCCCCTCCGCCATGCAAATCACACCTCTATTTTCACGTCGAGTTCACATCTTTTATCCCCAAGAGATGTGTCGCTTCTCTTCCACGAAACAATTTTATCACTAGATTTTGATTCTTTAAAAGAAGAGGATCAATTTAAATGGTTATCACTCTAGGGCAAGGATGTTTATGACGGTTATTGCCGGCTTAATTAATTAGTGATTAAAAGGTTCGACGCTTCAGTTTCTGCGCAAACCATTCTATTTGTTTGCGAGATCGCATAGCTGCGATATTAGCGCCACTTGTCAAGAACTCCAACAACTTAATCAAGGAGGTAAATTCAAAGTTTTTCTGTCTCCTTTACATTTTCTTTTTTATTTTTTGACTTGTACTCTTCTTCTGAATGCTTTAAGATGTTATTTTAACATTATTTTTAGTTAATATGTCGAAATAATAATTCTATAAAGCCATTAACTTACAACACTTGACGTGCGTTTAATCGAAAACATTTCATTTGGAATTATATTTAATTATTTTATGATGTCAATTGTCTCAATTATTAAAGTATAACATATAATTTTTACCTGCTTTTTAGCATAATTCCATAGTTTTCATCACATTTTTCAATTAAAAAGCTATAACTTTGCAATAATAATAACAGTATGTACGAATTGAGTACCACTGAGCAAAGTTAAAGAACTACTTTCTGATAATACTTTACTATCATAGGGGGTAAGAAATTAATAATGCGAAGAGACTTTGTTACATTATATGTCATTAATTGTATTAAAATGTGACTCAGATAATATTTATTTCAGTACAATGACATCGATATTCTGTATTACCTTCATTAAAGGCAATTCCATCGGATATTTAACTCGATTATGTAAGGTTAGTACTTTCTGAATTATTATAATAAAGACATTAACGTATAATAAAAATTGTATACACAGTGTTATTACATCTGTTTGATATTTAATAATCAAAGTAATTGTATATTGTCAAAATCGTTTATCTATTTGTACGTATAATGTATAACTAAATAGTTTTATAAAATGTTCTTTTTTATCCTGAATACTTTCCATTACCAAACTTATTCATATAATTACTTTTTATAGGCATCAAAGAATTTTAATATTGTGACACAAGTGGCATTTATGAAAACATTGTCAAATAAACCCTTTACACCTAAACCAGCTCCATTTCCTTATTGGAAAAAATTATGTAGTGAAATAAATATGACTTTTGATCCAACAACTCTCAGATTTGATGAAAATACCAAAGTAATAGTCGTAGATGGCCCTCCTGCATCAGGAAAAAGTAAACTTTGCGAACAAATAGCAAAGGAATTTGGTTTATTATATATGCCACCACCAGTATTTGATGAAATGTATATAAATTATTATGGATTTGACGTACGCAGTCTAAATCCAAAACTGAAAGATGAGTGGCGTATGCGTGATCTGACAGATTTCCTAAGAGATCCTGATAACAGGGGAACAGCCCGTATCCAATACGGAATATTTATGATGAGAATGGAACAATACTTAAATGCGTTACTTCATGTTTTGGCAACTGGACAGGGAGTGGTTCTTAATCGTTGCATCTTTACAGAAGCTGGTTATATGCATGCTATGTATAATTCTGGGTATCTTAGCAAACAAGCTGTGAATGAATTTGATATGATGAGGACAGACACATTCAATCTTTTGCTGAGACCGCATTTAATTATATATTTGGATGCAACCCCAGAGACTGTTCTAGTAAGTTTTGTCTCATTTCCAACAAAATTATGTCAGTTAAGATTAATATTACTCTATTGATTGAATATATTACAGGAAAGAATTAAAAAACGAGGTAACATAGACGAAATAAATTCAAAAGTCTTTACAAAAAAATTTTTGTCAGATCTGAGCATCGCGACTAAAGAAAGATGCTTGTCTTGGCTATCTTCTCATTCAGAGATATTAATCTATGATTGGAACAAAGAGAGCAATAACATGGATATAATTAACGACATAGAAAACTTAAATTTAGAAGAAGAAATTAAACAAGAAAAATTTAGTGATTGGGTATTTGTTGATACTAATGAATTAATCGACTCATTAGAAATGTATCATACTAAGAATTATATATATGCTTGCTTGGAGAAAACGGAAGTATCGGAAATTGCTCTAGAAATGTACATTTCAAATGATGCAGAAGCTGCTATAGACAAGCTACTTAGTGAAGTAAGTATAAGTATGTAACTTTAGTTATACTAAATTATCAAATCGTATATAAATTATAAAAATTTGTTGTATTGTTTCAGATCGAATCCGAAAAGTATGCACCTAAATGTAATCCAAAACTTGATAAAGTTCCATGGATTATAAAGGAGAAAAATTTCATACTCAGTGCGTGCCGTCGTACACCCCGCGACTTTATAAATTGCGATCTATTTAAATTACCTTGTTAATAGCTACGTTAAAACTAATTTGTAATGATTTAGATCAAAATAAATTGTTCTCGTAGTAGAAAGTTATTGTTATAATGTTGTAAAATTAAACATAATTCTACAGTCTCGTTTCACAATCTCTAGATAATAGAATGAAATAATTCAAATTATTTCGATTCTGCCACAAAAAAGCAAACGTGTTAAAAATATAAATATATTTTCAAAATTACATAGATATATATATATATAATTGTTTACACTTGTACACGCATTACATTAAATACATTTTAGCTATATATACCTGCGTATTATATTCATTTATAAGTACATATAACATGTATATATATATATATAATTATAAAGAAACAAATTAGAATTTTAATTATTTAAAGTTGGTACAACTCATATATGGAAATTATCGAGTAATGCATGAAATAGTACTTCACTTTTTATCGCTTCAAGTCGTTTCATGTTCGCAATATTACAACTTATTGTTTCATTTTACAGTAGTACAAAACGATTTAATTTTACAAGTCATTAACAAGAACATATACGGCAATAAGGGATAAAAAAGAAAAAAACAAAGTTTTAATAGCAAAAATATTTTTCTTTTACTATTATGCTACGTTACGTTATAAATAAACACTAAGGTAACTGTTTACAAAGCTTCATTTTGTAATAACCCATCTCGGCACTTAAATAAATTTAAAAGTAGTACTTATATCATGTACTTATCTTTAGTAGAGAAATATTCACTTTATTTTTATAATCGTTTTTGTATATTTTATCAACATATAAATAAAAGTCGGAATGTATTCCTATACACAAAACTATAGTACGATTCTTCTAAGACCAAGTTGGTTTTTACAAAAAGAAAAAGAAAAAAAATAATTAAGAACGAATAAAAAGTATTAAAATCAGTTGAGTGAATCCGGCAGTAGCTTGATACACCATTTAAGTGCATTAATACACCTTATATACAAACAGTCTGTACACAAAATATCGAATTTTGCCACATGATGCCATCTACATGTAGAATTTACAAATTATCCATTTTAATGAAATCTATATGTAATTTCTAACTAATTTCTTTGCACTCTGTATTGATATTATAAAATTACAATGAAACATAGTCAGCATGATTTTCACAACAAAGAGTTTTAAGGAGTTAAACTACAACACGAATTAGTTTTACGTGCAGTTTTGTAAAACGCTTTCGACTGAGCGCTAAGACCTTGTGACTTGGAAACCAATTCATCCAAATTCTCACCTCTTTTAAGAACAGCCTCTAATGTATTGTGCTACAAAAACGCATGAAATAGATATCATTAATACAATCCAGAAGATATTTCTTTGCTGTTATTTTCAAGATTTATACTTACTAAAATAATCTTTGTCTCGTCTAAGTCATTTTGCATTTTAGTAAGAGCATCTGCTTCATTTGGGTTTTGATATTTTGCTAAATATATGTTAACCTGTGCAAAGTCAGTCATAGCTTCACTCAATGTATCCCACATAGATTGTGGATATTTTGCTACAAAATCGTCCATAACTTTTGTAATTAATGTATGTGCTACTCTTCTAGGATATTCATGGTCCGATATAAGTACTGCAGCAAGATTATCCGCTCGTACAAACACGTGACACATGTAATCTGCAAAGTATTACAATTTAACAATTGAAAATTACTAAGAATCTCCATAAGCTTTTGCAAGTGTTACCTCCTTCCTTCACGCTCTGTCTAGAGCAACTCTGAGTACGTTCCACGATAGTCTTACTTATAAATGTCATGAACTCTTTGATGCTTCCTCTTTGAAAAAATGAAAATGACTCTACATCATAAGCAGCTTTTAACATTGTCGCTGATGTGGGATTTTTATACAAAACAGACAGCGCATATAGTTTTACCATCTTTTAGCTGCAAAATGAATGATTTATTCTTTTAATTGGATATAATATCCATGTTGATATATTTTTGGTAAATGGGCAGAAGAGTATAAATTGGAATTATTGGTTTTGCAAAAAAGCACTTATAATAGATAGGTTTCTTTATTGTTTCCCCTATAGGATTACAAGGACTTCCATTTACTATATATTACATATTACCAAGTTATATGTTATATAATATTATACAATACTATGCAACAAAAAGCTCCATATAATATAATAATATAATAAAACAATACAAAAGCACTTTAGTACAGATGTTTGATTTTGAACATGCATGTGATGACATATATCTTGTCCCACTGATATTACAAAATATACATCATACTCAATTTAGAAATATTCTTTTTTTTTGTTTTAAACAATAACATGTTATTTTAATCAAATTTTTAACTTTAACCTATATTTATTCAATCAAGCAGTATCTATAGCAATTAAGATGCTTTATAAAAATAATTCGAATTAAAAAATAAGTTGAGCAAGAGAAACTTTTGCATAAGTAAAAAATAGTCGTACAAGATATATGAATTAGAGCATTTCTCCCATTCTCACCAAAATTTGGATAACATTCTTTTACTCGCCCACCAGAGATATATAATTATATATTTAGCATAAAAAATATTGCTTATTGAAATTTATCAAATACACCACTAAGTTAATACGTTGACTGTCACGATGGTCATCGATAACCGATATTACTAAATTTTTTAGAATGATTAAAATAAAATAAATTTCATGGTCTAATAAATTTTTAACAATGTGAATGACTTAGATAACATAGTCAGAAAAGAATAGGCAAATACAATATAATATTTTTAAAAAATTCAATGTGTAATATACTCCGATCTTGAGTGCGACTTCCGTGACAAAATATATAAAAATCATATAACAGTCAACATGTTAAAGTGAACATATTTCATTGAACAACTCCAACCTTGAAACTTGTTAAAACTTACCGCGAATTATGCACGATCTACTTAAATTTCTTTTAACATACAAAAGGAATTAGATTTAGGTTAACTATTGAATTTTTGCTCATTCCTGACAAGAATTCTATGATTACTTTTAGTTTCATTTACGACTGCACCTACTTTGATGTTAAAGAAATGCAAGCCGCCATGTTTCTCATCTGAACTATGATTCTCAATCGATTCTGCGTATCATCGCTTTTTTAGATTTAATTTTACGTATTTATTTTATGATTCAATTCACTTAATAAATAATTACATACGATACATAATGATGTTTACATTATAATAATATACTGTTATTATAATAATTTGAATTTCTAATTAACCTAACTATGTTAGTTTCAAGTTTTCTTTCTAATTTGTAATCAAATTATAGGGTAAAAAATTGCGTTATAATGTCATAATTATGTTATAACGTATCATGTCATAATGTACATTTGCCCCCTGAATGTTCATATCTTCCTAATTGATTTTTATTATTGTGGGATTATTAGACAGCAAATTGCGCCTTCCCGCCAGAAGAACAATGATGGTAGCAATATAGTTGGTAGTCATGACAGTAACGCATGTTGCTTTGCACCGTCTACATTCATCGATCGTTCCTTTTCAGAAAGTTTCGTAGATTTTTTTAATGATACCCGAAATTTGGTGCAAGTAATAAATTATTTTAATATTTCTATAAATTACATTCTCCTTCATTTTTCAATTGTATGAAAATAAACATGACAACTGCATTATATCTGGAGCATTATTTAGACAGTAAGTGTTCAATCTTTTTTGATCTAAAACAAAAACAAAACTATATTTTTATAGAGTTATGTCACATAAAAATTAATTAAAATTTTATTAATGTCACTCACATATATATTATGATACCACAAATTCAACACTATTGAATAAATGCATTACTAATAATAGAGAAAATAATTTCTTGCTGCAATTCTTATTATTTATCAAATTTTGTTTCATCAGGTTTGGAGCATTTACCTATTGAACTACAAAGAAACTTCACTTTGATGAGAGATCTCGATGCTAGAGCACAAGGATTAATGAAAGACATAGATAAATTAGCGGATGATTATTTGAAAAATATGAAAAAAGAATCTCCGGAAAAGAAGAAAGAACAGTTGACCCATATTCAAAATTTGTTCAATAAAGCAAAAGAATATGGCGATGACAAAGTTCAGTTAGCGATACAAACATATGAATTAGTAGACAAACATATTAGGAGACTAGATTCAGATTTGGCTAGATTTGAAGCTGAAATACAAGATAAAGCATTAAATAGTAGTAGGGCACAAGAAGAGAATAATGCTAGTAAAAAGGGTAGGAAAAAATTGAAAGAGAAGGAGAAACGAAAGAAAGGAGCTGTAGGCACAAATAGTGAAGATGAGTCAAAATCAGCTAGGAAAAAACAAAAAAAAGGTAAAATTAGTTGATATTGTGTTTCATCTATATTCATGAAAAGATTATAATTCATTGAACATAATTTCAGGAGGATCTGTTGCTTCTGCTTCGTCAGCTGGGGCTGTTGGAAGTGGTGCTCAAGTAGATTCTACTGCACTTGGCCATCCAGCAGATGTTTTAGACATGCCAGTAGATCCTAATGAACCAACTTATTGTCTGTGTCATCAAGTATCTTATGGAGAAATGATTGGTTGTGATAATCCAGACGTAAGTGTATATTATCTCAAATATCTCTTTAAATATTTGTAATCTTTTAACAATATTCTCTTTTGGTATAGTGTCCTATAGAATGGTTCCACTTTGCATGCGTTGGATTAACTACAAAACCTAAAGGAAAATGGTATTGCCCAAAATGTACACAAGATAGAAAGAAGAAGTAAGTTCTAGAAAATGCATAAATATGTTCATCTATTTTAAAATGAAATGAAAGATTTATGCATCATTTCTAAAATTAGGATATGACATCATTTCATGGTTTAACGTGAAACGATGTTTTATTGTATAAAAGTAAGTAAATAGGAAATTTGTAAAGAAAAATGAAAAAAGATATAAAGTAAATACTAAAACTTCCATTGCATCTAATATTGCCAAAAAAGAATGTTTTTTTTAATTTTATGTTCGATAACACTTATATCATCAGCAATATAAGATGTAATGAAAATGCGGTAAATTAATAGCTTATCACAGAGACAATATTTGAAAATCGGCCGTGACTTTATTTTTGTCTTTCTGTTTGTCATTTTAGATATATAAAGTAGTAATTTATTTTGAATTGGTCGTTTTCAAATATCTGTGATTTACTCAATTGAAATACTATCTTACTATATAAGTATTGTATTAAAGTAAAAAATTATATATATATATATTGCTGTTTTTATATTTTATAAATGTAAATGATACTGTATAAAGAGAGAAAAAGAGAATAAGTTTCTTTTTGTTGAAATAAAATATACTATATGAAATTGAATTTGATATATATAAATGAAAAAAATATATTTAATTTACAAAAATGGTTTTTTTAATTTCTATTTCTATTCAAGCGTATGTACAAAAAATAACCATAAATATGCTTAACTTATTCATTACAAAAGAAGAGTATTAATATGAAATGCATGTTTTTATATGATAATATTCGAATTCTTACTCATTTATCGTTATTCATTTCTTGATTAACTAACTATGAAAACTATGAAGCATCTCGTTATTTAGATTGAATTATTATAATCATGTTTGATAAATAAATAAAAAATTTATGAGAGTAATTACTAATAAATTTAGTGGTTGAGTACAAATTTGCATAACAATTCAAAATGAAGAAATGACTAGAATATCAGATGTATGAAAAGAAGAGATTTGATTGCTATGGAATGCCTGATCGTAAATTGCAACATTGACTAGGTGGAACTGTCCAATTATATTGGTAGCCCATGTGATTTCTTATTTCTTTCATACATAATACTCCAGATGCTTGATAATATTCATGCATATTTTTCATGTTTTCAATGGTCTGTTTATGTGTAACTATATACTGATTAGAACATCCACGCGATCTGTATTCTGTGTTAAAACGTATGTCGTGTTTTCTTTCAATATTTGCCAAAGGTGCTATCCAAACACCAACAGACACATCTTCTGCTTTGTACAATCTAAAAATATACCCAATAGTAAGAAATATTAAATATAATACTTGATAACAATTCAATTTTATATTATCAAAATCTTACTTTAAAATGTCTGCATTTATAGCAATAAATTTTACTAAATTATAAGATAAAATATATCCTCCTCCAAGCGCATAAGGAAGATAATAATCACATAATATCCAATCTGCCTCTTTCCATGGTCCACTCCTTTTGACATGTGCCTTTCCATTAAAAAATCCCCAATATAGTTCCTTTTTTGTGCCTTTGCTGTCCCACTTATCTAGCTCTTTTAAAATCTTATGTACCAGGGCAAATGTATCATCATCGCATTTCATCACAAAGTCAAATTCATAGTATTCATAGATTTCCTTGAATGCGTATAAAACTTTCTTCGTTAGAGTCCCATAAGAATCTGGTAGTCTTGATAATAATAGTAAATCATCAAATTTCTGCTGTTCAGAATGCAGAGTTTCTCTTTGCTCTGGCAATATATCTAAAGTTCCTATTACAAAGAAATGCTTAACCGTGGCTTGCTTCTGAGCCAGCCATGTTTTCCTGATTGTTGCCCTTCGTTCTAAGTTATCAGGACTAGACAGTATGAGTACTATGAGTCTGAATTTTGTCTTGTTCCTTACTTCTTGCTCGTTCAGGGAACACTTTGTGGAAGGCAAATAACGTATACATAAGAAGACAATCAACAGCATGATCAGCAACGTTGGGATATTCAATTTCACGTGCAATTTTTTCCTGATCATCATGGATAAATTCTTCGACGAAAGTTTTAATGGTAGAAGCGTCACAAAATTCATTTGTAAATACGTTTATATTCACATTCCTAACCTCTCGAATACTACCTCCGTATGTGTAAGTATGTGACTTGATAATTCGACATTTTTTCAAATGCCCAGTCTTTAAATCAGTATCATCTATTACGTAAGCATTTCTCGTAAGAAATTCTTATTTCCTTTTATATTGACATTTAAATTTTGTAAGAAAAGTTCACAAACTCAACCGATACAGAGAAATCTAACTTTATTGACATGGAGAGTTAAAGAAACCTAACTTCATTGACAAGAAGGATTACAGAATCAGCTGTTGAATTTATTATCTAGAACGAATTATCCCCATTACTACTGCTGTCAAAAATTTCAAATATAAAAAACAGATTTCTAATATTGCTAATTCTAATAGAATTAAGTAAATCATACATGAAATATAAAATGACATTTCTTTATTATTTTCAAAAAATTAATTTAAATATAAAGCATTTATAAAAAGTATATTACTATTTATGGTATAAGTTTGCTCAAGTATTTCTTATTACTGAACTAAATATCCACTTAATAAATAACCTCCAGTATCACTGGTTAAAATATCAGGATGTGTTCTATCTGGTAATACTTGATATGATCGCAGGAAATTGGAGAAAAGTTTTAAATTAATAACATTTTGCTTATGTTTCAATGTCATGTAAGTCTCCAGTAATGGTTCTCGATGCACATGATAAATTACAAATGGTCTAGATGGTCCTAGAAAAGGTAGAAGAGCCATAATAATGTTCAAAGGATGTTCTCTTGCTATGATGGCCAATCCTCGAGCTTTAGACCCATTAACAAGATCCACTGCTTCTTGTGTTTTTGATAACCACTTTGGTTTCTTTACAGGAGTAAGTTTTGCAGAGTTACATTTATCACTTTCATTAAGTTTGCGTTTTAAACTACCATTTGTGCTATGTTTAACATCTTCATTTAATTCATTAACAATATCTGAATTTGTCTCTTTCATATCTGTGCTATGCTTAGTCTTATCATTTGATTCATCGTTATCTAAATTTTTTTCTTCCTCATCTATACTATGTTTTATCTCATCATTTGATTCATTGTCATCTAAATTTTTCTCTTTCATACCTATGCTATGCTTGATCTCATCATTTAATTCATTATTATCTAAAGTTTCCTCTTTCATACCTATTTTTTCTTCTACTTGTGGGAGTTGTTTATTTACATGATTATCATCATTTTTACTTTTTACATTTTTTACATTATTTATATTATCATGATAAGCTTTTTTAGAAATTTGATCCAACACTGCACTTGCACCCTGGTAATACAATCTCAAGAAACTATAGATATTGACATTAAGTAACCTGTCTGATTGTTCTTTAGGAAAATTCATAGCATTAATAAGTGTAACCTGAGGCTTATTTCCAGGGTGCAAATTAATCAAATGTCCCATTGTATTTGAACCAATTCTATTTAACATTGCAGCTGCTGGTAAACCATGTGATCCACTGTCATATAATATGTATAAACCATCTGATTGAACGTCACTGTATGACAATAACTGTGCCAAAGAGTCCATTCTTAAATTTCCAATTTTTTTATGATCTTGCTTAAAATATATATCGTGCAATAAATTTATACTAGGTTTCCATATTGTTATATATTTGAGATACTTCTGTTCCTTCTTTTTCAGGTACTTTTCCTGAGAGTATTCAGTTCTCTCTAAGAAAGATTTATTGTTCTCAATTAAACTGCCCACTATTTCTTTACCACTTTTGCCAGATTCTTGAAGCTGAAGTATTTGTTCCTTGGAAAGCTTCTGTGATGTACCGTCATCAATAATAGAACGATTGTCACTACCACTTGGTAGTTCACTTAGTAAATCATTCAATGACTCTGTTTCTACTACTTCTTTTAAAGAATATGTTCGCTTCCCTCCTTTTACTTGTACCATCTCAAAGGTAGTCCAAAATGGTTTTCCAATAATCTCATGCATCTGTACTGTATCTTTCCCCAACATTAAAGTACCATTCATAGTTACTTTATAAATCTTTTTAAAATTTAACTTTTTTATTATTACATACTTTCCTACGGTAATTATATCGTCTTCATTTTCACACATATTTATTAATCTAACTGATCTCTCTCGAGATACACGTTTTCTCTAGATTTGATAACTCTGCTATAGGTTAGAAATGCTATAATTAATACTTCAATATAAATTTATGTAAATTTTATATAATATATTTCATGATATTCTTTTTGTCAAATTTTATAATTTCTGTTTTGGAATGCTGGAAATATTTGAGATATAACTTGATCTAACCTAAATGCAGCGGCGTTAACCCTTTGAGTGCTGTGGGCGCATATAGGTGTCTGGCGAAAGCTATCGGTGTGGACTAAGGACATATATATGCGTTTTCTGTAAGTGCCCGGCGTGGACTAAAGACGCATGTATGGGTTTTTCAATTTTTCCGAACATCTACACAGAAGTAATACTATTACGTTTGTGTGAAATAAACATAAATGCATTCCTTACAGCAGTAAACAAATGCCAATAGTGCCTCGTTATTGTTGAAGTGATCACCACTTGTAAGAAAACTCTACATCTGATTTTTTTAATTTTCTCAAGCACTGAATTTTTCACACACAACTAAATTATTAACTTGTGTTATATTTACTAAATTTAGGTTCCTAGTTTATTGTTTTCTAGTTTATTACCCAAATTCTAGTTAACTGTAAATTTCAATGTTTATAATAAATAATTAAAACTAACTAAAAAATAACGCTCTTGAATCATTTAATCTCGTGCAAAAGAATTACTATAACTTATTATGATTTGGGCTTTGAATAGTCAATCAACAGAGTTCAGTCTAACGAAAAAGTATTCCGTCTACAGCGATCGTCAGCGCTAGACGCGCGCCGTCCGTACGGACGGCATAGGCCGCGAGTATTCAGCACTCAAAGGGTTAAATAACCAGCATATCATTGATGACACATGCATCATCTGTCACTAGAGGTTATTAAAGTCACACTGAGAAGAAAATATTAATAATTTCATTCTTTTTCTTTATTGTACGTTTTATCATGTATTATTGTAAAATAAGTAACCTTTAGTTTTAGTATACAACAAATTTGTTTCCCTTTATAATAATTTAAAATATATTATTAATTATTAGGTAAACAGAATGTTTCCTTATAAAGAGTTTCAAGCAGTTGTACTCGCCGCTGGAGGAGGTTCCCGTATGACTGAGCTTACTAGAAGTCAATATAAATGTTTGTTGCCAATTGGAAATGTACCAATGGTCTGGTATCCTCTTCAATTATTAGAACGTGTTGGTTTTAAAGAAGCTATTGTTATTATATCTGAATATATGGAACGCAATGTTTCCTTAGCCTTAAGTGACTTGAATCTCAAAATTAAAACAGATATCGTTGCTGTGAAAAATGCAGAAGATTTGGGAACTGCAGATTCTATCAGACTTATTCATGAAAAAATTCACACAGATTTTTTGGTCATATCTTGTGACTTGATTACAGATGTGGACATATGTGAAATTTTGAATCTTTATAGAAAACATAATGCTAGTATCACAGCATTAATGTTGCCTGTTCCTAAAATACCAGATGACTTTGTAACACCTGGTCCAAAAAACAAACAGAAGCCTGAGACTGATTTGATTGGCATTTGTAATGAGACTGGCCGATTAATTTTCTTGGCTTCAGCCTCAGACTTTGAGGACACAATAAAAATTTCACAAATATTCCTTCAGAAACATCCAAGTTTTACAATGCATTCAAAATTAATGGATTCTCATTTGTATGTCATTAACAAATGGGTTTTAAATTTCCTGGTACAAAATAAGTAAGTAGAATTTCACAAAAAAAGTTTTTAACAATTTAATTTATAAATTTTCTTAATGAGTTAACTTTTGCTTTTTTATAGAAATTTTACTACACTGAAAGGTGAACTTCTTCCATATATTGTTAGGAAACAATTTTCGAAACCTTCCAAACAATGTACAGATGATAAAAATGCTTCTGTAGTACAAATGAATTTAAAGGATGATATCTATCATTTCGCGGTTGAGAAACCACTCAACGAATTAATCAGAAAAATGTCAGCATACAATGATCATGGCACTGATTTGGAAGATGCTTACCATGGAGATATAATACGATGTTATGCTCATATTGGTAATGGGAAATTTGGTTTGAGGACAAATACCATACAAATGTACCACCTTGCTAATACAAAAGTGAGAATGAACAACATTTATTTTAATTAATAGTTTTAAACATTAAATTAATAGCATCAATAGAGATATAAGAATATATTGTAGAATATAATATATTTTAGATATCAGAATGGTGGAATAACAATAATGATGGACAGTCTCCTATACCAATTATTGCTCCTACAGCAACGATACGTAGCACACAAATACAAGATTGTTATGTGGACAATAATGCTCTTATCGAAGAAAAAACATCTCTTAAACACACTCATATTGGCCCAAATGTAACCATTGAATCAAAGACTAGAATATCACAGAGCGTTTTAATGGAATCTGCAAATGTCAAACAACGGTATTATATTTAAAATAATTAAACTTTATGTTCATAGAAGGAATACTTAAAATTTATAAATCATTTGTTGCAGATGCGTAATACAGAATTGCATATTAGGTAGTGGTTGTGTTATTGAAGAGGGTAGTGAATTGAAGGACTGTATAGTTGGTTACAAACATGTTGTACCATCTGGAAGTCAATATTCTCGCGACGTTCTTACTGATGCAAATGACCTGATAGTAATTTAATTATTCGCAAATATATTAAATACATTAGTCATTTAAATAATAAATATATTTGTCTCTATAAAATTAGTATATTATCATTAATTCAAATTAACCTTATTTCTTAAAAAGAAAGTAAAATAATACAAATATGTATGTTTTTTTAATACAATATATATCGTAGATCCAAATTGTATCAAGTTAATAAATTATACACAATAAATATGTAGAAATAAAAAAATTTTTTGTGTTGTGTAAAATTAATATTCAAATGAGAACCACTGTGTGTTTGAATAAAGGACTGCGTGGAAAAGGACCGTGTGGAATTGGAACACGAATAGCCTTCTTTCTTATACTGTTCCTTCGTGCAAGATGGTAAGCGTATACTCGCATCTCTCAAATCTGAATATTCTAAAACGATCATAAAAGTTATTTTCTTGCAAAATATTTCAAGCCTTTTTAAATAATATTTAAAAATATTAAAAAGTCATAGTTTTGATGTAAATGTGTCGTATCAGTATATTATTAATGTGAATAAACGATGATTGAGGTTATGTGACAAATGTTTGTGACTCGTCATCAGATTTCAAACTAATCTCTCGACTGAAATCTTGGTTATTGCACCTATTGCAAATACTTTATTACTTTAAATAAATTTATTTTAGAGGTATAATTATGGTACGGCAATTTCTGAAATATATTAATATTTTTACGCACAAATTGAGGTTATGTTTATTTAAAGTTTATGAAACCTAACCCAAATGGCAAAATACTTTTAGTATTAGTATTTAATGATTTTGTAATTAGCAATTTTATTAATTTTTACAGACGAAAGGTACATCGAGCTTTGGTAAGCGGCGAAATAAGACACATACATTGTGCAGGCGTTGTGGTCGTAGTTCGTACCATATCCAAAAATCACAATGTGCTCAATGTGGATATCCTCAGAGAAAAATGCGATCATGTAATATTTTACTTTATATTCACAATAAATTCTAGTAGTTATATTTCAGAATATTATTCATAAGTTACCCAAAAAATTTTGAACTTTGTTATAGATAATTGGTCCATAAAAGCTAAAAGGAGAAAGACTACAGGGACCGGCCGTATGCGTTACTTAAAAATTGTCCGTCGTAAATTCAAGTAAGTATAAACTTAAAATAAAAAGCAAATAAGTGGTTGATTTTGAATAATGAAAAAACAACTTTCTATTTTTTCTAGGAATGGATTTAGGGAAGGTTTGCCAAAACCTAAATCAGTTCAGACTAAATAATTTTAATTTCTTTCATTGTATTATATATCTATAAAATTTTGACTTATAATAAATAACTTAAAAAGTCTAAAAGCCTATTGTATATTATATACGTCAATAGCAATTCCATTTTAATTAAAAGTAGTTGAGATATAAACCTTTAAGCAACTACAGTAAATAACAGATCATCATAATAGTCGTATTTTCGCTGCCTGATCTTTATTTTAGATTAGATCTATCTTCGGTTTTTGTGACTTTTTGTTATAATATTTAATAGCTTATATGAGTGACATGAATATGAGTAGAATTCAAAAATACTAATTTTAAAGTGTGTAGGTCATTATTTAACAAGTTATGTGTATATAAAATTCATACATAGTACACAAATAAATTACTTAGACTTTTTTTTCATCCACTACTGTAAGTTGTAATTAAACCGTGCATATTCGTGGAAAATTATATTTTTATGAATATAATTTAAGAAATGGAACCTATGAACAAAATTGTTTTATTTATTAAATATTGTAAAAGGTATTATACTTTCATATATTTTTGCATATTGTATGCATTCTTTACATTTTTTAATTTCCTATAAATGCATAAAAAATCTACAGTGTAGTGAAAAGATATGTATGCCCAGATTGTATAATATGCATAAACTTCTATATGCACAACTTTTAAAAAAATGATTTTCGCGCCTTAAAACTAATATTTTTGGACTTTTGGTAAAAAATTATCATATGTTATCAAAGAGAAATCACAAATTTGGTGTGGCCCAAAATTAAGTTAGTTCTTTTTGCCAAACAAGGATTATGGAAAGATAAATATTCAAACAAGTAGAAAATGCTGAATGGTGGGGTTATAGATCTACCGCGCAGACGCGGCGCAACTTTCGATTGCATTCCATCTTATAATAACCGCGGTTTCGCAAATTTATATTCAGTAATGCGCAGATTTATATTACAAAGCGGTAACTTATATCTGTTTTGAAAATCTATGTAAAAGGTATTCGCTTTTTAGTTAGTCGGAGCCGGTATGTTATTGGATCACGTTCGACAACACTTTCGTCTTCACAAGCATCGAAAAATTAAAATCTCTATGATTATCTAATAGTAAAAAAGAATTTTAAATAAAATACAGAAGAAATAAATTTAATATATAAATATTTAAAAAGTCAGGCTAATAATAAAAAATAATTATCTAATAGACTAAGTTTAGTACGCAAATGACTGTGTGGAAAAAATTATTTGGTAAGTACGAATATTTAATATATTTAAATTTTCAAATTTTTGTACAACCTTGACAAATATTAATGAATTTTCAAGTAACTTCAAATTATAGTAATTTATAATCATTAATACAAATTTTAGGCAAGTATCTTTTAGTGACCAACACTGTGAGTTGTGGTTTGATGATGGCGGCAGGGGATGTCCTCCAACAACGCAATGAATATTTGAGAAAGCATAAATGTTTACCTACTAGAACATATGTTATGGCAGCGTCCCCACATGCAGAACAAAAATTTCATAACTCAAAAGATTCTGACAAATATATGCACGATTATGTGAGGACTAAAAATATGACTATTGTGGGTCTACTTCAAGGTCCTTTTCATCACTGGTTCTATATGATTTTGGATAGGGTAGTTCCCGGGAAAACTGTACTCTCCGTTATCAAAAAGACCTGTCTAGACCAAAGTATAGCCAGTCCAACTTGTTTAGGAATATTTTTTATTGGCCTTGGTCTTTTAGAACACCGCACTATGGAGGAGATTCGCGAAGAAATGAAACTGAAATTGTACGATACGTGGAAGGTACATATATACATATATATATATACATATACATACACACACTTCGCTTTCCCGAACTATTATTATATTTCCTTCATGGCACATTCAAGCTATATATGTATTATAACTATAATTTCCTTTTTATTCTATTTATGCTCAGGTTGACTGTTGCTTTTGGCCTCCAACACAGTGCATTAATTTCTTATTCGTACCCCTACACTATAGGGTGCTCTATATCAATTTTATGACAATGATCTATGACATTTTTCTATCATACATTAAATATGTAAGTTTCGATTACATGTCTAATTTCTTACAAACCTCTTGATTAACTTTCTAACAAAATATATTAAATTTATCTTTATTATTATATAATTTATTAATGTATTTATTACTTTTTCTATTGCAGGACGCGCAGTATGAGGGATAAACATCTTAGAGCTAGTCTGTTGTACAGATTATAAATAATTATAATTTTTTTGCATGATTATCCATAACTTGCAATATATATATAATTTTATTATTATTTTATAATATATATATATATTTATATATATATTTTTAAATATATGTTACCACCGAATAATACAAAAATTATCATATAGAATGTATAATACTCGACACGAAAGGAATGTTATTGAAAATAAAGAAACATTTGTTTTTGTATAAAAAGAAAAGTATTGTTTATAATTTCAAAATCCTATTATAGCTTATTAGTTGAAATTAGATGATAATTTTAAGCACGTGCTAATATTTATCAACAGTTGGCAACGAATGGAAACTAAACAAATTAACTACAGTTAAACATACGTAAACCATGCCAATGCTTATTTAACTTAATGCACTTATTTAATCATCAAGATTTACACTG